>NC_090447.1:1038106311-1039306311 GCF_031143425.1 Pleurodeles waltl
TTGCAGATGTCGTCCATAGCCTTGTAGGCCAATTCCCAGGAATTGCACTGTAGAGCCCAAGTGCACGGCGTAGTGCAGGGGGCTTCTGTGTCTGTCTTGTCCGCCAACGGTAGCGGTAATCCATGCACTCAACATGTCTTTATTCTGTTCCCCCCCCTTTTTGTGGTTTCCCTGTTCTTGTGTGCATTAGCATCATCAGGTGGAGGAGCAGTGGCACCGGAGCACGAGGGAGCTGCATCCCACATGGCCATGGAGGGCCACACTACAGACACTGAATCCACCAGTGGGACGGAGGGCGAGGGGAGCTCTACGGTTGGGACAGGAGCTGAGACCAGCGACACGGACTCGTCCTAGGATGGGAGCTCCCTAGTGGTGGCGGCAACATCTGTGCCCCCTGCATCTACAGGTATATCCGCCACCCCCCTACCAGCACCGCCCTCCCAGCAGCCATTCAGCCTTCGCCCTGTGCCCGCTCACCCAGGAGGGTGGGCATCACCTTCGCCCCACGCACCTCAGGCCCTGCCCCAGTCACCCCTGCTGCCCTCAGTGAGGAGGCCATTGACCTCCTCAGGTCCCTCACTGTTGGGCAGTCTACCATTTTGAATGCCATCCAGGGTATAGAAAGGCAGTTGCAACAAACTAATGCATTCCTGGAGGGCATTCATTCTGGTCAGGCGGCCCCTCCGAGCCTTTCAAACTCTGGCCTCAGCACTGATGGCAGCCATTGTCCCTTTGTCTAGCCTCCCTCCTCCAACTTCCTCCACCCAGACCCAATCCCCTGTACCTCTGCCTATCCCAAGCACACCATGAGACCAGCATGCACACACCTCACCACACAAGCGAAGCTCAGGCAAACATAAGCACCACACATCCCACAGGCACTCACGCAAGCATCACACACATGCAGGCACACCAACATCCACTGCCTCTGCTGTGTCCCCTTCCTCCTCGTCTCCCTCCTCCCTCCCAGTCTCGTCTACACACACACCTGCATGCACTACCTCTTCAGCCACTACGTCCCTCACCAGCACACCCACCAGCACACCCCGCTCACGTGCAGTCACCACCCCCACTACCATTCACACGTCCCCGTGTCCTCTCCCAATGTGTCTGTGACTCCCCTCCCAAGATACACAAACGCAGCCACACACCCACCCAACAGCCATCCACCTCACGACAGCCTCCAGCCCATGCACCTGCACCCAACGTCACCAAACGTGCACCTCCTACTACCACCACCTCTTCCTCCACTCCCAAACCCCCTCCAGCTACCCGTCCCTGTGTGTCCCAAAAACTTTTCATGTCCAGCCTTGACCTTTTTCCCACACCTCCCCCACCCCGTCCATCTCATAGGTCCAGAACTAGCACCTCAGCCACAACATCTCCGGGACCAGTGGTGCCTGTAGTCACAGGTATGTGGAGTGCACCGGCCACCAGGACAGCCAGTGTGGCACAGAGCCACAGCACAGCCAGTCCCCCCCCTGTGAAGCATCAGAAGTTGGCCAGTGCCCGGCGGGAGAGGGGGAAGACTCCAGCCACCAAAGCCGCTCCCAGAGGTTCCATGGGAGTGTGGACTCAGCTGTGACACCTCCCAAGGTGGGGAAGGGCCACAAGAAACACGGCAAGTCTGGGAAGAGCAGCACGGCGGAGAAGACGCCATCATCCCCGCTGCCCAGGAGGCCACCGCCAGCCCCAGCCCAGCTGCCCAGGAGGCCACCGCTAGCCCCAGCCCAGCTGCCCAGGAGGCCACCGCCAGCCCCAGCCCAGCTGCCCAGGAGGCCACTGCCAGCCCAGCTGGCCAGGAGGACACCGCCAGCCCCAGCCCAGCTGCCCAGGAGGGCCCCGCCAGCTCAGTTGGGCCACGAAGGACCGCCAGCACAAGCCCTGTTGGGCCATGAAGGACCACCAGCACAAGCCCCGCTGGGCCATGAAGGACCGCCAGCACAAGCCCCGCTGAACAGGGCACCACCAACTCAAGCACCGCTGAACAGGGCAAGCACCTCTGAACAGGGCACCGCCAACTCAAGCACCGCTGAACAGGGCACCGCCAACTCAAGCACCGCTGAACAGGGCACCGTCAACTCAAGCACTGCTGAACAGGGCACCGCCAACTCAAGCACCGCTGAACAGGGCACCACCAACTCAAACACCGCTGAACAGGGCACCGCCAAATCAAGCACCGCTGAATAGGGCACCACCAACTCAAGCACCGCTAGCCCATGAGCGGCAATGGCACTGACGCAAATGGGACCGTCACGGGGTGAGTGATGCACTCTGGGCACCAGTCCCCCTCCAGAACCAGTGGAGACATGCATCCACTCTGTCTGTCCTTAACAGGATGAAGCACTCAGGGCACCAGTCCCCCTCCAGAACTAGTGGAGACTGCTATCAACTTGAGAGACTGTGGCTTGGCACTCCCCAGGATGGAACAGTGGGCAAACCACCCATTGTAGATACTTGAGAGACTGTGGCTTTGCACTCCCCAGGATGGAACAGTGAGCAAACCACCCACTGTAAACAATTGAGAGACTGTGGCTTTGCACTCCCCAGGATGGAAAGGGCGCAAACCACCCACTGTAGAGACTTGAGAGACTGTGGCTTTGCACTCCCCAGAATATGGCAGTGGGCAAACCACCCACTGTAGAGACTTGAGAGACTGCGGCTTTGCACTCCCCAGGATTGAACAGTAGGCATTGAGCCCCCTCGTGGATCTGGCGTCGTGCACTCATCCGGCTGAGGTGCCCCTCCTTCCCTTCCTCCTGAGGTGCCTGTTGTATTTCTATCTGATTCCCCTGCAGTGTTCTCTCTGTTTTGATCTGGTATCGAGTGTGGGCCTCGCCCATGCAGTTTGGGCCCTGTGGTCCACAGACTATAAATGGTGCAATATCTGGACTTGTATTATTGGTGAATATATTTGTTTATAGTGTATATATATATTTTATAATACTGTATTTTAATAGATTTCAATGGTTACAATCATTTCCTTTGGTCTTTGCATTCTTCCGGGGAGTTTGGGGGGTGTAACTTTGATGTATAGATATGTATTAGTGTGTGTGTTGTAGTGGGTGAGGGTGGGGGTGTTGCGTGTGTGTGTCCCTGTTTTTTCCTCCCCCCTTCCTTATGTCGTAGGTGCAGTACTCACTGTGCTCTTCGCTGCCGACATTCGTGCTCCTGGTACAGGAACAGGAAGACTATCGCAGGTGGGATTTGGAGTTCCAGGTCCATGATGTCCTCATTCCTCGTGGAGTGTGTAGAGGTGAGCGTTTTCCCTTCTAAATTCCTGTTTCCGCCGTGTTTTTATCCGCAGTGAATCCACCCCAGAAAAGGTGGCGGATTGGACTGTCATGATACTGTGGTCGGAGTGTTAAAGTGGCTGTCTTTGTTGGCGGTTTCCGCCACAGTCGTGATTCCAAATTCTTTACCTCTGGCCTGTTGGCGGTCTTACCGCCGATTTAACACCGACCGCCAGGGTTGTAATGACCACCTTAATCTACTCTACTAGGGCATAAAGGGCCTTATTTATACTTTTTGGTGCAAAACTGCACTAAGGCAGTTTTGCCCCAAAAAGTTTTGCACCGGCTTGCACCATTTTTTAGCACCAGCTGGGCACCATATTTATGGAATGGTGCAAGCCGGTGCAAAGGGTAGGCTAGCTTAAAAAAAAAATGACGTTAGGCAGTTTTGAGTCAAAATAAATGATTCTGACCAGATTAGCATAATTTTTTGACGCTAAGGGGCATATTTATACTCTGGTTGCACTGAATTAGCGTAATTTTGTTTTTACTCTAATTCAGTGCAAAACTAACTCCATACTTATACTTTGGTGCTAGACCCGTGTAGCACCAAATTTATGGAGTTAAAGTCATTTTTTGGAAGTGGAAACCTACCTTGCCTTAATGAGATGCAAGGTAGGCGTTCCTGTGCAAAAAAATGACTCTATGGCCCTAACACCATATTTATACTCCCATGTAAAAATGGTGCAAGGGAGGGAGGAGGGGTCAAAAAAAGGGGCAAAGCTTGCTTTGCCCCATTTTTTAAGACCAGGGTCAGGGCAGGCGTTAGGGGACCGGTGGCCCTATTTCCATGGTGGAACACCATGGAATAAGCCCAGAGGTGCCCTCCCTAGGCCCTAGGGGCACCCCCACCCACAGTAGAGGGACTGCGAGGATGGGGGACCCCATCCCAGGTAAGTACAGGTAAGTGCATTTTATTTTTGAAAGTGCCATAGGGGGCCCTGAAATGGGCCCCCATACATGGCACAGGGTGCAATGGCCATGCCCAGGGGACCCCTGTCCTCTGTGCTGGCCACTGGGGTGGTGGGCATGACTCCTGCCTTTTCTAAGGCAGGAGTCATGTGGCATGGTAGGTTTAGCACCATAAAATGACGCTAATCTGGTTAGACTCATTTTTTTTTACTCTAACCTGCCTAAAGCCAACTCTAGCCTACCCTTTGCACCGGCTTACACCATTCCATAAATATGGTGCCCGGCTGGGGCACAGAAATGGTGCAAGCCGGTGCTAAACGTTTTGGTGCAAAACTGAGTTAGTGCAGTTTTGCAGCAAAAAAGTATAAATAAGGGCCAATATTTTGTAAGTTTGCACCACTTTTGCATCATAAAATGACGTTAATGCGGTGCAAAAAAAGTTTAAATCAGGGCCTTGGTGCTAGATGGGTCTAGCACCAAAGTATAAATATGGAGTTAGTTTTGCACCGAATTAGAGTTAAAAAAAATGACACTAATTCGGTGCAAACAGAGTATAAATATGCTGCAGAGTATAAATATGCCCCTAAATATGGCGTTAAGGCCATAGAGTCATTTTTGGCACGGGAACGCCTACCTTGCATCTCATTAAGGCAAAGTAGGTCTCCCCTTTCAAAAAATGACTTTAACTCCATAAATTTGGTGCTAAAGGGGTCTAGCACCAAAGTATACATTTGGAGTTAGTTTTGCACCAAATTAGAGTTAAAAAAAAAAGACACTAAGGCCCATATTTATACTTTTTGACGCTAAACTGCGCTAACGCAGTTTAGCGTCAAAAAATTTAGCGCCGTCTAACGCCATTCTGAAGCGCCATGCGGGCGCCGTATTTATGGAATGGCGTTAGCCGGCGCAAGCAGACCGGCGCTGCCTGGTGTGCGTGGAAAAAAACCACGTAGACCAGGCAGCGCCGGCGTTGGGAAAAAATGACGTTAGGGCGTCTTAAAATGGGGCAAGTCAGGTTGAGGCAAAAAAAATCGCCTCAACCCGATTTGCGCCATTTTTTACGACGCCCAGACGCCATTTCATGACTCCTGTCTTAGTAAAGACAGGAGTCATGCCCCCTTGCCCAATGGCCATGCCCAGGGGACTTATGTCCCCTGGGCATGGTCATTAGGCATAGTGGCATGTAGGGGGGCACAAATAAGGCCCCCCTATGCCACCCAATAAAAATAAAAAAATATAAAAATTATACTTACCTGAACTTACCTGAATGTCCCTGGGGTGGGTCCCTCCATCCTTGGGTGTCCTCCTGGGGTGGGCAGGGGTGGCAGGGGGGGTCCCTGGGGGCAGGGGAGGGCACCTGTGGGCTCATTTTGAGCCCACAGGCCCCTTAACGCCTACCCTGACCCAGGCGTTAAATAGTGGCGCAAATGCGGGGTTTTTTGACCCGCCACCTCCCGGGCGTGATTTTTGCCCGGGAGTATAAATACCACGCATTTGCGTCGCCGTCATTTTTTTAGACGGGAACGCCTTCCTTGCATCTCATTAACGCAAGGAAGGCGTTCACGCAAAAAAATGACGCTATTTGCCCATACTTTGGCGCTAGACGCGTCTAACGCCAAAGTATAAATATGGCGTTAGTTTTGCGCCGAATTTGCGTCGAAAAAACGACGCTAATTCGGCGCAAACGGAGTATAAATACGGGCCTAAGGCCCATATTTATACTCTTGACGCTAAACTGCGCTAACGCAGTTTAGCGTCAAAAAATTTAGCGCCGTCTAACGCCATTCTGAAGCGCCATGCGGGCGCCGTATTTATGGAATGGCGTTAGCCGGAGCTAGCAGACCGGCGCTGCCTTGGTGCGTGGAAAAAAACCACGTAGACCAGGCAGCGCCGGCGTAGGGGGAAAATGGCGTTAGGGCGTCTTAAAATGGGGCAAGTCAGGTTGAGGCAAAAAAATCGCCTCAACCCGATTTGCGCCATTTTTTTCGACGCCCAGACGTCATTTAAATGACTCCTGTCTTAGTAAAGACAGGAGTCATGCCCCTTTGCCCAATGGCCATGCCCAGGGGACTTATTTCCCCTGGGCATGGTCATTGGGCATAGTGGCATGTAGGGGGGCACAAATAAGGCCCCCCTATGCCACCAAAAAAATTTAAAAATATAAAAAATAATACTTACCTGAACTTACCTGAATGTCCCTGGGGTGGGTCCCTCCATCCTTGGGTGTCCTCCTGGGGTGGGCAGGGGTGGCAGGGGGGGTCCCTGGGGGCAGGGGAGGGCACCTGTGGGCTCATTTTGAGCCCACAGGCCCCTTAACGCCTACCCTGACCCAGGCGTTAAATAGTGGCGCAAATGCGGGGTTTTTTGACCCGCCAACTCCCGGGCGTGATTTTTGCCCGGGAGTATAAATACGACGCATTTGCGTCACCGTCATTTTTTTAGACGGGAACGCCTTCCTTGCATCTCATTAACGCAAGGAAGGCGTTCACGCCAAAAAATGACGCTATTTGCCCATACTTTGGCGCTAGACGCGTCTAACGCCAAAGAATAAATATGGCGTTAGTTTTGCGCCGAATTTGCGTCGAAAAAAACGACGCTAATTCGGCGCAAACGGAGTATAAATACGGGCCTAATTCGGTGCAAACAGAGTATAAATATGCCCCAAAGTGTTTCTGTTGTTTGGGATTGTTTAAAAAATATTATCCCTGCCATCTAGTAAGGCACTATTCCCATAAGACTTTTCTTTGCTTTTCTTAATTTAGTTTTTTTACAATTATTTTCCATGAAGATATATATTCACTAAAGTGTAATCCATTTTATTCACTGCATTCTTGTTTTTCTATTCAGGCTCTCTATGCAGTGAACACTATCCTTGTAAAGCCTTGCTTTGCTTTGTAATATTTTATGTATTTAAGGTCAGTTTTGCACAGATGTTTATTCATTAAAGTACAAACCTTTTTATCTATTGTTGTGCCTGGAAACAAGGTATTAATGTTGCACTGCTTAACAAGGAGGAGGGAGAAGGCAAAGTCCCTATCAATTATAAAACTATCTAAGTGTTACAATTTGCATCCAATTTGTATTTGTATAGGAAAGTCTAGCCAACTCACAACAAGCCACATATGTGAATCAGAACAAGTTGCTTGACCAGGACAGTCAGGGCATATACAAGCTCATTCCACTGAATTGGTCCTCACGGAAGTGTTGAACATTCTCTATCTGTCTATTGATAAATTATTTTTCTAATTCTACTAGATGTGTCTGCGGCTTTTGATGGTGCCTCTGACCCCATTCTTCTGTACAGGTGGAGAAAGTCAGGGTTGGTGGTGAGGGGGACAATATCTTTAGTTTGTTTAGATGTTTTCTGCAGGACAGATCACAGTATGTACTTCATGGTGAATACAAATCCAAAGTTCTGTCATATTGTGTTCCACAGAGTTCATCTATCAACCCTGCCATATATATTTTACATGAGAGGTCCTTTTTCTCACTGACCTTTTCTTCTTACTGTTCTTTTTACTGCTGCTCGATGATGCTGAATTGCTGGTTATGTGGTTGCGAGCTGTTTATCATACCCACTGCAGCTTTCAAAGGTGCATGACATCGGAGACTGGATTAAAAAGAACAAACTTCAGCTTAACACTGTTAAAATTGAAGTGTTAATAGTGGGCAATGAACTAATTAGCTGCACTTATAATATGAGGCTGAACAATTTGGGTTCAACACCTACACCTTGAGAAATCAAAAAGTCATTTTTTATTGACAGCTCTTGCTAATTCTCTAGTTTACAAAAACTACTGCATCGTGTTAGAGGATCTTAAAGATCTTAAAAAATTCTGCCTTGTCTGACAAATGTTTGTAAGAATACAGTGATCTAGGCTGCAATCATGTCTCATCTGGACTTCCCCAATACCCTGTAAGTAAGATTACCTAAGAGATTAACAGTGATACTTCAAGAGTTTTGAATACAGCCACCATCATACTTAATTTAGCCCTCAGAGGGAATGGCTCAGTTGGTCCCTAAATTTCTGAGCTTCACAGGATTGTCATTCAAAAACATGAGTTCATAGAACGAAAGGTTGGAATTAACTTTTGCAGCCAGGTCAGAAAGAAGTTCTAAGCTCTAAATTGTGGAAGCTGTTGAAAACATTGTAGTTAACTCAAATCACTTAAATCTTGCTTTGTTCATACTGTAAATTCCACGATTTCTTCAGATTTTTGTTTCCATGCGGTTAGTCTTGTGCCTTGCCAGCACCAAGGTGCCCTTTGGATGTCTGTTAGTACTTAGCAAATCATACTCATATTTACTCATACTAATGTACCTCACACTAGGGCAGAAAGGATTACTGATGCTTGAGAGTAAATACCAATGGGGGACAGACTGGCTGACTACCCCCATTCTTTTCTGGCTATCAATTCCTGGTATCTAGTTTTATTCTGTTCTGGACTCTAGGCTGAGTAGATTGGGGGTGTTGTAAGTCAGTAGCGATTAGATTAAGCATTAGCAGAAGACATCTTTTATTTAGCAACTATTGTGAACATTTTGCGAAATCCATTTTGTATTCATGGCAGCCATTTTCTTTGCCATGTGCTCGCCATGTGCTCTGTCCTACCTTTCTGTTAACTACTCTTGAAAATCTGTCTAGTGACAAGTTATATTTAGCATCTCCCACTTTCGCACATGCCCAGTGAGATCTGCAGCTGTTAGTAATCAGTAACAGACAGTAATGTGTCAACTAGTCCTTGAAAACTGTTAGCCCCTCCTACCTGTCGACTGTGCATTTCCATATGACCTTATATGTATGTAAGTCTTGCTTCTATAATTGTACCACCTTCTTTTAGCCCCTGCTTGGGTATAAAAGGACCATGCTCTCTTAGTTCAGTGTGCTACTTCAAACATTACCGAAGGGTGCTGTTTGAACTGTAGTACCACCTCATGAGGTTTAATAAACTTTGTCTTTTATTTCTGTTTCTGTGCCAACTTCTTCCTATATGGTCTGAGGACTTTGTGCAGAGAAGGGCAAACCCCTTGCACTAGTAGGCCTTGCTGAGGCTTACTTCGACAGGGGTAAGCCCTCCAGTCTGCCACAGGAATGTGAAAGTTCACTAGACACCAGGAATTGATGTTTAAAAAGTATGAGAGATGGGGTCTAGCTTTGGGTTTCATCCCAGGACATCATACTATATGTAGCCAGAACTTGCGAAGTCCATCCAGAGCTAGGACAGGCAGGCAGTCTCCCATAAAAAATGTTTAAATGATGCATCCTGCTATGTAGTGAATCTTCTCTCCCCCACCCCCTTTGGAGTGGACAGATTGAGAGCAAACCCCTAAACTGCACTTCGGGGGGGGCATAAATACTGTCCAGGCACAGAGTAAGGGGAGATGGTCTGATGCACGGAAAGGCCAGCCATTACCTGCACCTCTTCTTTATAATATTTACTTCATGTCTAGAGGGTTTTCTGCACCCCCTGAAGTGAGTTCATTGAGGATTTGACAATGTAGGTGGAAGGGTGGCCTCTTACCTATTTTCTTAAATGCATTCCCAGGCATCTAATGGGATTTAGCATCCCTCATTGGGCATTATGGTATATCGCCCACGTTGCCCACTGCAAAGGGGTGGAAAGTCTGTCTAGGCATGGGAAAGATAGTGCAGCTCCCACCAGTCCCGTTTTACATCTTTCCACCAGTTTTCAACAGACTTTCTTCCCCCTGGGGGCTAGTTCAGAGTACATCTCCTAATCCTCCGTCCGAGATACCAAAAATGCTGCCTAGTGGCCAAGTGGTATAGGGTAGCCTAATACAAGGTAGACTGACCCCAACCTCATTCTTTTTAAAAAAAATTACATGCTGTTTCTTAACTTTTCTGCCCACCCCAAGGGTAGTCATAGTGTGAGTAAACCCCCAATATGCCTCCCAGAGGTGAAAATATCTGTCAATGGGCAAAGGGGATGGGCCAGACTCCCATTAATTCCTCTTTTTTAGATATGTTCTCAGCTATATAGAGAGCTTTCTGTTCCCTTGGGTAGCCATTTTATTGGTCCACCCATGTGCAGGGCAGAATGACTGTTTATGCATGGAGGAAGCCTGATGCTAGGATGGGTTGATCCCATATTCTTTTATTTTCATATTTTCCCTGGCATCTACTGGATTTCTGCCCCCTGGGGTGGGCTGACATGCCACGGTCTGCCACTCAGGATAGCAGAAAAATATCATGGTCCTAGATGGTGGTGGCACATCAGCCTATGCCAAGGGGAAGGCCTCCACCTGAGTCTCTTTAGTGCTGGGCCATTGAAGTGGATTCCTGCTTAAGACTGTTCTGCACCTATTCTGTGTCAGTTCCTGTTTGGGAATCCATGAGAGGGAGGAACCTTTGGAAAATGGATGTCTCCCTTTTTAAAATGGTACCACACTCTTTGACATCAGTGATCAGGGGCTGAATTGTGCTGAGGTAGCACAGAGGATGTGGTCATCATGTTCAACACGTTTCCACGATTATAACTGCAGCACTTTAAATCTGAAAAGCAAAGAAGCAATGCTGATGCAGGATATAGGAAATGTGTTATACATTTACCTTTGTGAGACCCTGTGTTGGGGCTGCGCTGCAGGAGATGGGGATTTATTTCTTGAACTCACATTGGAGAATAAGGGCCTGATTACAACTTTGGAGGAAGGTGTTAATCAGTCCCAAATGTGACGGATATACCACCAGCCGTACTACTAGTCCATTATATCCTATGGAACTCATAATACTGCTGGTGGTATATCAGTCACATTTGGACAGATTAACACCTCCTCCAAAGTTGTAATCAGGCCCAGAGTGCCAATGTTAATTTGAAAAAAAAAATCTCTTACTGGGCAAGAGCAGTAAAACTCACCAGTTTGCACAATAGGATTGACCAGCTTTAACAGGGAACTTGGGGCCAGATGTATGAAATTGTTTTGCACTCGCAAACGGTGCGAATCGCAAAATTCGGCCGTTTGCGAGTGCAAAATAGTGGTCTGCAATGCATGAAAGTCATTTGCAGACCACAAAGCAGAAATCGCTAAAATTGCGATTTCTTGCGTTGCGACCTGGATTTTGCAATTTGCGATTCACAAAATCCAGGTCGCAAGGCGATGCTGCAAAAAATCGCAAATTGCGATTTTTCGCAGAATGGCATTTTGCACATGCAAAATACCATGATCTGAAACCAGGTGGTAACCTGGTGCAAAATTTAAAAATGCAGCTAAACTGCATTTTTAAATTGAACATGTAAAACACACATGCCCTTTTGGCATGTGTGCACCTTACATGTCCCCCAAAACATTTTTGGGGTGCAGCAGAGGGGGCCTTAGGCCCCCAGCACCCTGGGCTTTTGAATTTCCAAAATTGCGATTTCTGGTTCAGAAATCGCAATTTTGGAAATGCAAAATATTTGCAGCTATGGGCCAACAGGCCCATAGCTGTGAATGGGGCCGGTATCGCAATTTGCGATTCGGTAATAGCATTTGCGATTTTTAAGAAATCGCTACTACCGAATCGCAAATGTGATACATGGCACTTTGCGAGTCGGAAATAGCGATTTCTTAAAAATTGCAATTTCCGAATCGCAAAGGGCCGTGATGATACATCTGGCCCATAGGGCCTTATGTTTAAAAAATATGACTCGCAATCCAGTCCCAAACTTTGTCTCGATATGTTTGAGTGCCTCAATTGTATACATTTCTTAGAATAGCGATGAGAATGAAATGTTTACTGAATCTCATTTCTGCAATGATTTCAATTACCAAATCACAAATAGATATTTACTAAAACTAGTTGGCCATTCGATGTTTGCATTTTAAAAGCATTCACTATTTGCAAATACTGTCAAAATGAGCTTTTTTGAACTCACAATGTACCAACAAGTGGATGCAAATGGTAACTAGCCCTAAAATGCCTCATTTCTTTTCAGAATGGCTGGGTTGTGTGCTTTGGTGAGGCAGAAGCACATTTTGGCAGCAGTGCAGAAGAGAAGGAACAGGCAAGAAAGTATCATCAGTGTTAAACTCTTTGACTAAGCAAAAGAGCTTTATACAAAGTACAGGTGTATACAAAGTACAGGCCTACCAGTAATGGTATTTTAGATGTAATAAATGAAATGCACCTTTCTTAGAAACAGCAACACATATAGCCTCATGTGACTTCAAATGTTTATGAAACCATGTGCCACAGTTTTCTCAACGGCTCATAGTTTTGTCCCAAAAGCGCATTTTGCTTGGTTTCTGTTGATGCATTTGCAGCATGCATTTTTCAATGTTTTGAAATGCTCAAGCACATTACACTTCTGTTTGTAAATGTTGAGATATTGCCGCTTTGGCCCTACATTAACTCTGTGATTTCACAATTTGCTGCTTTGCAAAATGCGTCTTGTTGCAGGAGTAATATTTCTAATAATCTCTGTAGTCACACCTATTGAAGCTCTTACAGGTCTACTGGTTTATTCTACCATTTCTGATTTTCATTCTGGGTCGAAATTGCTACTGAAATGGTGTAGAGCAGATGTTCCCCCCTTCTTTTCATCAACAATATTTTCTTCTTTGTCATCTGTTCCACCCTCTCTGGCCCATCAGTGAACTTCTAGTGCAAAATATTGTATCTTGTTTGTAGGAGTGGCGAAACATATTTCATGTGTTGAATTATACAGTATATGGTAAAACTACACGTCCCAGAATGCATTGTTGTGCATCCCAAAAAAAAACACTGATTCACATTTTTTTAAAGTATCTTTAGGTTTGTTTTCACAATTCTACTTAGTAGAAATTGAAAACAATGTATATTTGTTACCAGGGATTGCTTCAACATTGCGTTATTGAATTTTCTTTTTTCTTTTTTGCATAAATAGCCATTGAAAGCTCAAAAAAATCATTCATATTTACAATACAAACTATAAAAAGGAGCCCAACATGCTTCTTTTCTTTTCAGAAACGCTGGTTTGCCTGCTGTGCTGAGGCACATTTTTTCAGCAGAGTAGATGAGAAGGAACATGTAAGATATGGTCTATAGGGTCAAAGATACACTCTTTTACCAATCATACGAGGAGATTCATAAAAAATAGAGGCTTACTAGTATTGTTATTTTAGATTAATTAAATGAAATGCACCCTTGTGAGACACAGACACAGATAGAGTCCAGGGTATTCCTATAGACATTAAAGTGCTCTTTCTTATGATGTGTAGTGTACTTTTAGGTGACAGTACATATGCTCTTCACCATGGAGTATAACACCCTACCTACATCCTTATTCAGCGAGGCAGTGTTAGCGCGTCAGACCTTAAAGAGTAAACTTACGAGGGGATGCAAACTTTTGACTCGCAATTAAGAAGTTCTTATCAAGTACATAATCAATAATCAATACACAATAATCAATAGTCATTAGTAATCAAATAACATCAATAATCAATGGAATCAGTAATTGTCATGCACCATGACCTTTTAGTCATGAATAACCACACCTTTAGTAAAAGTTCAGAATGTTTATTCTCCTATATTAACAATGCTAAGGTCATGTAGATCAATCTCAAAATCAAATTAAACACATACAGAACTAACATTGTTTATCCAAAGCAGTGGAAAAAACATAATCTAATCAAAGCTTGAACTACAACACATTCTAAAGTTACGGTGCAAATCAATAGCAGGGTCAGCTGAGTCAACAAGATGAAATACATGAAGTTAAGCAGAGGAATCTATCAAGCATTAGTCTCTATTGTCATAAGTCAGGATCCTCACTTAACATCAGATTAGCATCAGCATGTTGGGCTTCATGCAAAACAATTTAGTAACACAAATTTGGAAAACATCTAACTATGATAGAGTCATAGGAAAAACGGTGCAGTTGGTACCAAGAAAGGAAAAGCAAATATGCATTCTTATCATATTTCAGGGTATACTTATCCTCGGTATGGATCAGCAAAGCAGAATCAGTCTTCGTCCTCAGGACATCAGTCGATTAGCAAGGCATCAGGCTCACAGTCAGGGAGATGTGAGCCCAATGTCAAAATGGCAGAATGATCTCTCTTCTCTCAGAATGTCAGAATTAATCTCTCTGAATGTCCTCCCTCTGCGGGCTTGTTATATAAAAGGCACCTAAACTATCCCCTAATTCCCTATTGGTCAGTTAATTGTATGTTAACACTATTTCCAATACAATTGCTACTAAATCTATGAATTCAAATATTTCTCCATTCTCATATTGTTGATTGGTTCATCTTGTGATGTCTTCATTATCTGGCTTGTCAGGTAACAATATTGTTGCAGCTTTCACTGTAGTCAGTATCTTCATTGTTCTTGTCCTGGGAAAGTCAGTCTCACACACATTACACATAAAATGCTGCATTAGCAAGAACACCATCTCCTAGTAGTCAGTTCTCACGAAAAGCTTCAGTTATGAGCACATTTAGACAATACAATAAACATCTCACAGTTTAATTTTCTTGGTCAGCATTTTTACTAAAAGCTAAGAAATACAGCTTTTATATGAGGCCTGGCAAAATAGGCCAAGACACTCGCTAAGTTAAGGCCTAGAATTAAAGCTAATGTATACTTCATAACTCTCAATATGACATATTACTGCTTTAGTCTAACACATACTCAATATTTCATAAATACTAATCATTGTTTAATACTTTCCTTAACATTGGTGGCCATTCTTCGTGATCACATTTTCAAAAATGCATGCATTATTTTTCTGCGTCATTTCATTTTCTACATAAACTCATTATTCAAAATACATAAACACTCATTAATAATTTTTATTAAAACACCTGCGCTAGCAGCAGCAAAGATATATTATAGCACATCAACAGACCAAGTCCATTATAGAGAGAGGATTTGTACTCCAAAGTGAATGCTTCATATTCCTACATATGTTTTGAGGAGCTTACAATATGGACCAGATGTTTAATCAAAAATCATTGCATTTTGTGCTATGTTGCATAATGTAGCAACACAAGGAGGCCTTCTAGAGATATGCTAAAGGACAATAATGACGATCACATGCCTAAATCTTGTCCACTACATCAAGATCAATGGGGTCATTACAACATTGGCGGTATAAGGCGCTTACCGCCGTGCAGAAGACCGCCAATACACCGCCGCGGCCGCAGCAGACCGCCACAGCTATTATGACACACATCACGGAATCTGCCGAAATTCAGACACCCACACAATACCGCCACACCAAAGGTCAGCGATAAACTGGCGGAAATACATCCTCCACCTCCACGCCAACAGAAACACGCCCATGCTATTACGACCCACGAATCCACGTGGCGGTCTTTCAACCGCGGTATTCCATTGGCGGTACACACCGCTGCGCTCAAAATACACACACATCTCCAAAACACCACCACATTGGACAATTCCAAATACACACACCTGATACACATACAAACAACACTCCCACACACCCAACACAATATAAAAAACACACCCACATCACCCACAAACCCCTACAACCAGAATTTCTGAGAGAAGGCCAGAGAGACAGCACAGCTATTGACAACCCCATCACACAGAGGCACACAACACCATCACCCACACCACATCCACGCACAAAACACCACATACCACTACATTCACCACACTCATCAACACATACACCACCCCACACATCACACACACCACCCCATGTCACGCCAAAGACACCCCCGCTTCTCCGAGGAGGAGCTCAGGGTCATGGTGGAGGAAATCGTACGGGTAGAGCCACAGCTATTTGGCTCACAGGTACAGCACACATCAATAGCCAGGAAGATGGAGCTATGGTGCAGAATAGTCGACAGCGTGAATGCCGTGGGACAGCACCCAAGAAATAGGGAGGACATCAGGAACGACCTACGGGGGAAGGTGCGTTCCACAGTCTCCAGGCACAACATCGCAGTGCAGCGGACTGGCGGCGGACCCCCACCTCCTCCCCCACAACTAACAACATGGGAGGAGCAAGTCCTGACCATCTTGCATCCTGAGGGCCTCGGAGGAGTCGGTGGAGGATGGGACACTGGTAAGTCATATCTTAACTATCACATCCCCCACCCTACCTGCATGCTATTACACACACCCACCCTCACACCCTCCCCTATCACCCCAAATCCTCACTAATCTACCCATGACACCAACCACCCATCCCAACACCAAGCCCTGCATGACAAAACTAAGCATGGGCACCCCTCATTAAAGCATGCCCACTGCACATACCCAGAACACCCCCCCAACCATCATCACCCAACCCCCACACAGGAATGCTTGCGCTGGGGTACACAAACACCCACCCATTGCACACCATCACACACACACATGCAATAATCCTGTTCCTATACCCCTGCAGGAACCCAAAGGAATGTCACCACACCAGAGGGTCCAGGCAACACCACTCCACCCCCAGAAGAGGCCCACAGTGACGAAAGCAGCTCTGCCCCACTGGATCCTGATGACCAGCCCGGACCATCGTGGGCCTCAGGACAGTCGGTTCCTGCTGCCCAGCCACAGCCCAACACAGAGCTGCCACCCTCTGGTAACACCAGCACAGCACCCACCCAGCGGGCCCAAACCTCCTTACCCAGGACAGGTCAATCAGCGGTGTGTCCACCACTACAGGGCACCGAGGCTAACCCACCACCCCAACAACAACAGGGACCTGGGGGCAGTGGTAGTGGGCACACGGTCCAGGGGACGGAGGCACAGGAACACAGGGGAACTGGCAGGGCTGCTGTGCGACAGAGGGAGGACAGGCCAAGGGAACCAACTCTCCACGAGGCCCTATCCTCCATCATGGGAGCAAACCACCACTCCCAGGAGACGATGGCTACGGTCCTGGACAAGTTGCAGGAAACCCTGCGTCTGCAGGAAGAACTGTATTTGGGGTTCAGGGAGGAGCTCAGGACCATCAGCTCTGCCCTGGGCACCATCGTAGGGGTGCTGATGGACATTCAAAAGACCCTGAGGGACACCGTGGCACTCCAAGGGGCACCTGACACTAGCCAGGACGACGAACTGCCCACCACCTCCGCCGGCGCTAGTGGACAGGAAGCCCCGCCACAGGACCAACACACCAGCACCCCACCCCCTGCAGACGGACAACCACCACACAAGTGGGCCCTGAGATCCAGGAACAGGACAGAGCAAGATGGCAAGATCACCGCCAGGAAATGAGACCACCCTGATTGTCCCCCCACTGTCCCACTTTGTCACCCTGTCCAGATTGGAACTGCCCCAGCTCCACTTCCAATGCCCAGATGAGCAGTGCACCTGTGAGACTAATAGACTGGACTCTGCCATGGACATTCCTCCACCATCACCCATCCCCATTTTACAACCTTCCTTGATTTTTTTTGCACTTAAATAAACACCCTTGAAAGTACAAAAAATCTGGAGTGAGTCTATGATTTGGAACTTTGTATTATCAATTACAGTGTCATAATGGGTTACCCATTGTAAGGCTAACATACCAATGTCACACATCACAAGCCCTTCAAGGATGCAAGCAGTTGACACGTAGGTAACCACACCTGTGAAACTGAAATGGAAGGGTACTACTCAATTAACAAATAGTGAGTGAAATGTAGGTACAGGATAGAGGTAGATGTGTGAAAGTTAATGTAATGTTAAACCAGAAAATGTTCTCACCTGTGTGTCACTGGAAATATTGCTGTATGACTGACTCCCTGTTGTCGTTTTCTTCATCCTCAGCTTCATCCTCATCACTGTCCACTCGCTCCACAGGCTCCACAGCTGCCACAACACCGTCATCTGGATCATCCTCCTGCAGAAAAGGCACCTGGCGTCGCAATGCTAAATTATGGAGCATGGAGCAGGCGATGAAAATGTTGCACACCTTCTTCGGTGAGTAGAATAGGGATCCACCTGTCATATGGAGGCACCTGAACCTGGCCTTAAGAAGGCCGAAGGTGCTTTCGATAAACCTCCTAGTCCGCCCATGAGCATCATTGTACCGTTCCTCTGCCCTGGTCCTGGGATTCCTCACTGGAGTCAATAGCCAGGAAAGGTTGGGGTAACCAGAGTCCCCCACTAGCCATACACGGTGCCTCTGGAGTTGACCTATCATATCAGGGATGCTGCTATTCCGCAGGATGTAGGCGTCATGCACTGAGCTAGGGAACATTGCATTTACCTGCAAGATGTACTGGTCTGCCAAACAGACCCTTTGGACATTCATCGAATGATAATTCTTCCTGTTCCTGTACACCTGTTCACTCCTGCGGGCAGGGACCAGAGCTACATGGGTCCCATCAATAGCACCTATGATGTTCGGGATATGTCCAAGGGCATAGAAGTCACCTTTCACTGTAGGCAAATCCTCCACCTCAGGGAAAATGAAGTATCTCCTTACGTGTTTCAGCAGGGCAGACAACACTCTGGACAACACGCTGGAAAACAAAGGCTGGGACATCCCTGATGCCATGGCCACTGTTATATGAAATGACCCACTTGCAAGGAAATGGAGCACTGACAGCACCTGCACGTCAGGGGGGATTCCAGTCGGATGGCGGATTGGTGACACCAGGTCAGGCTCCAACTGGGTACATAGTTCCTGGATTGTGGCACGGTCAAACCGGTAGGTGACAATGATATGTCTTTCTTCCATTGTCAACAGGTCCACCAGCGGTCGGTACACCGGAGGATTCCGCCATCTTCTCATATGTCCCAGCTGACGGTGCCTAAGAAGGGCAACAGCGAAGAACCAGTCACTATTCCTCCAGGTATGTACCCACTGTTACACACAAGACTACACCAGACAAAAATGCCTTCCTGTATGTGTGTTGAGTATAGGCCTAGCTATGCGTGACGCAGTCGGAAATGAAGCCATGTGGGCCCCTGAAATGGCGGCTGCCTGACCTCTGAACTGGGACAATGGGATTGTGGGGTAACTGCGCTGGCGTTGCACACCGTCGCAGTAGGCGGTCGTAGACTGCGGCGCAATGCTGCATTTGTTAACATTGGACCCTATGTGTCCCAGGAGCCAATGAACAGGTGCGCCGGCGGTGATGATGCGCACCGCCGCGGACGTCATCGCCATTTTCTATCTGTTCACTCACTAGATACCTGACCTTCGACAGGAGAGGACCTACACTGCTAGTGCTGTTGTGACCTCAGTCTGGAAGCGACGATGGCTGCTGCGTCTGGGGAAAGGGCCCCTGCCTTCACTGCACAGGAGTTGGAGAAACTTGTGGATGGGGTCCTCCCCCAGTACACGCTACTCTACGGTCCTCCAAACCAACAGGTTAGTACACAGGGAGCACGCTGCATGGGCTAGGCCTGGGTGGAGAGGGCTGGGTGGAAGAGGGAAGGGAGCAGAGTTCATAGATCAGTTATGAATGTGAATGAATGGGTCACATGGCCAGAGTAGGGAGGGGGCCACTCACATTGACGGTGCAGTTGGTAATGAGTGTTCCTCTTTCCTTGTGCATGTCATGTAGGTCAGTGCCCACCAGAAGAGGGACATTTGGCGTGCCATCGTCAAGTAGATCCGGACCCTGGGGGCCCACCAGAGACGGGGCACCCACTGCCGTAAGAGATGGGAGGACATTCGCCGCTGCAGCAAGAAGACGGCGGAGGCTCAGCTGGGGATGGCCTCCCAACGTGGGAGGAGTGCCCATCGCACCATGACCCCCCTGATGTTCCGGATCCTGGTGGTGGCCTACCCGGAGTTGGATGGGCGCTTGAGGACATCACAGCAGACACAAGGGGGTGAGTACAACTTCATTCAGCGGACTTTGCGTGCAGTGGAGGGTCTGGGTGGGGGAGGTGGGCTGTGGGTGTCCCTAGGCCATGGCGAGTTAGTTAGGCAAGGCCCCTCCGTAATATAGGCCATGTGGCACTCAACCCCACCTCAGCAGAGTGCCAAGTTGAGGTATAGTTGCCCCTGTGGCATCCATGTGCGCAGATTTCCACCATTGCCATGTAGGCCATGTCCCAGACATTGCATGTGCAGAGGTCAGGAGCACGGCGTAATGCAGGAGGCTGCTGTGTCTGTCTTGTCCGCCAACGGTAGCGGCATGCCATGCACTAAAACTCTCTTTCTTATGTCTCCCCCCCTTTTCCTGCGCTCCCTGTCCTTTTGTACATTAGCATCATCAGGCGGAGGTACAGTGGCACCGGAGCACGAGAGAGCTGCATCCCACATGGCCATGGAGGGCCACACCACAGACTCTGAATGCACCAGTGGGACGGAGGGCGAGGGGAGCTTCACTTCGGCCACCGGATCACCAACCAGCGACACAGACTCGTCCGCCGATGGGAGCTCCCCGGTGGTGGTGGCACCACCTGTGCGCCCCACCTCTACAGGTACAGCCGCCACCCCCCCTTCCAGCACCGCCCTCCCAGCAGCCCCTCAGCGTTCGCCCTGTGCCCGCTCACCCAGGAGGGTGGGCATCACCTTCTCCCCAGGCACCTCAGGCCCTGCCCCAGTCACCCCTGCTGCCCTCAGTGAGGAGGCCATTGACCTCCTCAGGTCACTCACTGTTGGGCAGTCTACCATTGTGAATGCCATTCAGGGTGTAGAAAGGGAGTTGCAACACGGTAATGCATTCCTGGAGGGCATTCATTCTGGTCAGGCTGTCCTTCAGCGAACCCTGCAATCTCTGGCCTCAGCACTGATGGCAGCCATTGTCCCTGTGTCCAGCCTCCCCCCACCAACTTCCTCCACCCAGACCCAATCCCCTGTACCCCAGCCCATCCCAAGCACACCTACAGACCAGCATGCACAAGTAGCTCAAGCAAACATAGGCACCACACACACTACAGGCACTCATGCAAGCCTCACCCACATACAGCAACATCCACTGTCTCCGCTGTGTCCCCCTCCTCCTCTTCTCCCTCCTCCCTCCCAGTCTCGTATACACACACACCTGCATGCACCACATCTACAGGCACTAGGACTCGCACCAGGACACCCAGCACCACAAGCCGCTCGCCTGCACTCACCACCTCCACTGCCATTTACACGTCCCCTGTGTCCTCTCCCAGTGTGTCTGTGACGCCCCCTCCCAAAGTACCCAAATGCCGGTATTCACTCACCCAACATCCATCCACCTCACGACAGCCTCCAGTACCTGCACCTGCACCCAAAACACCTAAAGTGACACCTCCTACAACCACCTCCTCTTCCTCCACTCCCAGACCCCCTCCAGCTACCCATCCCAGTGTTCGTCAGAAACTGTCCCTATGTCAAATTGACCTTTTTGCCCCCACCCCTCCCCCTTCAATTCATCAGTCCCGTCGTAGCGCCTCAGCCAAAAAGCCTCCAGTACCAGTGGTGCGTGTTCCATGTTTTTGGAGTGCACCATCCATCAGGGCAGGCAGGAGGACCCGGAGCCAAGGCACTGGCAGCCCACCCCCTGTAAAGGCTCTTAAAATGGAGAGTGGACGCCGGGACCATCTTAAGACCCCTGGTGGGACAACAAGTGACATGGGACCGAAGGGGATTGGTTAGTCAGCTGTAACTCCAACAAAGGTGGGGAAGGTCCAGAGAAAGTCTGCACAGCCTGTTGTGAGTGTCACGGCGGAGAAGTGCGCCATCATTTCCGGTGGTCCAGACACAACCGCCAGCACCGTCGTCACTGGTCCAGAGTCCACCGCCAGAGTCACAGCCCAGGAGGGCACAAGTATTGTCACTGGTCCAGAAACCACCGCCAGAGTCACAGCCCAGGAGGGCATAAGTATCGTTACTGGTCCAGAAACCACCGCCGGAGTCATAGCCCAAGAGGGCACAAGTATCGTCACTGGTCCAGAAACCACCGCCAGAGTCACAGCCCAGGAGGGCACAAGTATCGTTACTGGTCCAGAAACCACCGCCGGAGTCACAGCCCAGGAGGGCACAAGTATCGTTACTGGTCCAGAAACCACCTTCAGAGTCACAGCCCAGGAGGCCACAAGTATCGTTACTGGTCCAGAAACCACAGCCGGAGTCACAGCCCAGGAGGGCACAAGTATCGTTACTGGTCCAGAAACCACCTTCAGAGTCACAGCCCAGGAGGGCACAAGTATCGTCACTGGTCCAGAGACCACCGCCAGTGTCACAGCCCAGGAGGGCACAAGTGTCGTCTCTGGTCCAGAGACCACCGCCAGAGTCACAGCCCAGAGGGCACAAGTATCGTTACTGGTCCAGAAACCACCGCCGGAGTCACAGCCCAGGAGGGCACAAGTATCGTTACTGGTCCAGAAACCACCTTCAGGGTCACAGCCCAGGAGGCCACAAGTATCGTTACTGGTCCAGAAACCACAGCCGGAGTCACAGGCCAGGAGGGGCTAGGATGCCACAGCCCCACTGGGAAATGATGGAACATCATGCCACACACCAATGCCCAGTGTAGAGATTGTCATGCCACACACCAATGTCCAGTGTGGAGATCGTCATGCCACACACCAATGTCCATATCAGAACCGCCATGTCAAAGCACCGCTGAACAGGGCAAAGACCGCCATGGCAATGCATCGCTGAACAGGGCAAAGACCGCCATGGCTAAGCACCGCTGAACTGTCCTGAACCACCATGTCAAAGCACCGCTGAACAGGGCAAAGACCGCCATGGCAAAGCACCGCTGAACTGTCCTGAACCGCCATGTCAAAGCACCGCTGAACAGGGCAAAGACCGCCATGGCAATGCATCGCTGAACAGGGCAAAGACCACCATGGCTAAGCACCGCTGAACTGTCCTGAACCGCCATGTCAAAGCACCGCTGAACAGGGCAAAGACCGCCATGGCTAAGCACCGCTGAATAGGGCAAAGACCGCCATGGCAAAGCACCGCTGAACAGGGCAAAGACCGCCTTGGCAAAGCACCGCTGAACTGTCCTGAACCGCCATGTCAAAGCACCGCTGAACAGGGCAAAGACCGCCATGGCTAAGCACCGCTGAACAGGGCAAAGACCGCCATGGCAAAGCACCGCTGAACTGTCCTGAACCGCCATGTCAAAGCACCGCTGAACAGGGCAAAGACCGCCATGGCAATGCATCGCTGAACAGGGCAAAGACCGCCATGGCCCAGCGCCACTGAACTGTCCTGAACCACCATGTCAAAGCACCGCTGAACAGGGCAAAGACCGC
Organism: Pleurodeles waltl; assembly: GCF_031143425.1. Lineage (NCBI taxonomy): Eukaryota > Metazoa > Chordata > Amphibia > Caudata > Salamandridae > Pleurodeles > Pleurodeles waltl. Next base: position 1,038,129,599 of record NC_090447.1, read on the forward strand.
CATGGCAAAGAACCACTGAACTGTCCCGAACCGCCATCGCAAAGCACCGCTGAACAGGGCAAAGACCGCCATGGCAATGCATCGCTGAACAGGGCAAAGACCGCCATGGCTAAGCACCGCTGAACTGTCCTGAACCGCCATGTCAAAGCACCGCTGAACAGGGCAAAGACCGCCATGGCTAAGCACCGCTGAACAGGGCAATGACCGCTATGGCAAAGCACCGCTGAACTGTCCCGAACCGCCTTGTCAAACACCGCTGAACAGGGCAAACACTGCCATGGCTAAGCACCGCTGGACAGGGCAAAGACCGCCAAGGCAAAGCACCACTGAACTGTCCTGAACCGCCATGTCAAAGCACTGCTGAACAGGGCAAAGACCGCCATGGCAATGCATTGCTGAACAGGGCAAAGACCGCCCTGGCTAAGCACCGCTGAACTGTCCTGAACCGCCATGTCAAAGCACCGCTGAACAGGGCAAAGACCGCCATGGCAAAGCACCGCTGAACTGTGCTGAACCACCATGTCAAAGCACTGCTGAACAGGGCAAAGACCGCCATGGCAATGCATTGCTGAACAGGGCAAAGACCGCCATGGATAAGCACCGCTGAACTCTCCTGAACCGCCATGTCAAAGCACCGCTGAACAGGGCAAAGACCGTCATGGCTAAGCACCGCTGAACAGGGCAAAGACCGCCATGGCTAAGCACCGCTGAACAGGGCAAAGACCACCATGGCAAAGCACCGCTGAACTGTCTTGAACCGCCATGTCAAAGCACCGCTGAACAGGGCAAAGACCGCCATGGCAATGCATCGCTGAACAGGGCAAAGACCGCCATGGCTTAGCACCGCTGAACTGTCCTGAACCGCCATGTCAAAGCACCGCTGAACTGTCCTGAACTGCCAGGTAAAAGCACCGCTGAACAGGGCAAAGACTGCAATGGCAATGCATCGCTGAACAGGGCAAAGACCGCCATGGCTAAGCACCGCTGAACTGTCCTGAACTGCCATGTCAAAGAACCGCTGAACAGGGCAAAGACCGCCATGGCTAGGCACCGCTGAACAGGGCAAAGACCGCCATGGCAAAGCACCGCTGAACTGTCCTGAACCGCCATGTCAAAGCACTGCTGAACAGGGCAAAGACCGCCATGGCAATGCATCGCTGAACAGGGCAAAGACCGCCATGGCTAAGCACCGCTGAACTGTCCTGAACCGCCAGGTGAAAGCACCACTGAAGAGGGCAAAGACCGCCATGGCAATGCATTGCTGAACAGGGCAAAGACCGCCATGGATAAGCACCGCTGAACTCTCCTGAACCGCCATGTCAAAGCACCGCTGAACAGGGCAAAGACCGCCATGGCTAAGCACCGCTGAACAGGGCAAAGACCGCCATGGCTAAGCACCGCTGAACAGGGCAAAGACCACCATGGCAAAGCACCGCTGAACTGTCTTGAACCGCCATGTCAAAGCACCGCTGAACAGGGCAAAGACCGCCATGGCAATGCATCGCTGAACAGGGCAAAGACCGCCATGGCTTAGCACCGCTGAACTGTCCTGAACCGCCATGTCAAAGCACCGCTGAACTGTCCTGAACTGCCAGGTAAAAGCACCGCTGAACAGGGCAAAGACTGCCATGGCAATGCATCGCTGAACAGGGCAAAGACCGCCATGGCTAAGCACCGCTGAACTGTCCTGAACTGCCATGTCAAAGAACCGCTGAACAGGGCAAAGACCGCCATGGCTAGGCACCGCTGAACAGGGCAAAGACCGCCATGGCAAAGCACCGCTGAACTGTCCTGAACCGCCATGTCAAAGCACTGCTGAACAGGGCAAAGACCGCCATGGCAATGCATCGCTGAACAGGGCAAGGACCGCCATGGCTAAGCACCGCTGAACTGTCCTGAACCGCCAGGTGAAAGCACCACTGAAGAGGGCAAAGACCGCCATGGCTAAGCACCGCTGAACAGGGCAAAGACCGCCATGGCAAAGCACCGCTGAACTGTCCAGAACCGCCATGTCAAAGCACCGCTGAACAGGGCAAAGACTGCCATGGCAAAGCACCGCTGAACAGGGCATGCACCGTGTAGGAATGAATGGACCGCCACATCAGGCATCCTTATCCACTGTGCAGCTGGGACAGTGACAGGAGAGGTACTTTCACATGGAGACTCATCCAGTCTGGGCACCAGTCCCCCTCCAGAACCAGTGGAGACTGTTATCCACTTGAGAGACTGTGGCTTACACTCCCCAGGATGGCACAGTGGGCAAGCCACCCACTGTAGAGACTTGAGAGACTGTGGCTTTGCACTCCCCAGGATAAAGCAGTGGGCAAGCCACCCACTGTAGAGACTTGAGAGACTGTGGCTTTGCACTCCCCAGGATAAAGCAGTGGGCAAGCCATCCACTGTAGAGACTTGAGAGACTGTGGCTTTGCACTCCCCAGGATTGAACAGTGGGCAAGCCACCCACTCTAGAGACTTGAGAGACTGTGGCTTTGCACTCCCCAGGATGGCACAGTGGGCATCCCAACCACTGTAGTGACTTGAGAGACTGTGGCTTTGCACTCCCCAGGATACATCAATGGGCATGGAGCCCCATCGTGGATCTGGCTTCGCATTCATCTGGCTGAGGTGCCCCCCGTTCCCTTCCCCCTGAGATGCCTGTTTTCTTTCTATCTGATGCCCCGGCAGTGTTCTCTCCAATTTTGGTCAGGTATCTCGCCCATGCATTTTTGGACTGTTGGTGCACGGACATTGTTGTGTACATATCTGCACTACTTCTCGGATTGTATGTGTAAATAAGAGTGATTTTGAGATATATATATCTGTATATTTTTGTATGACATGTATATTGGCACATTACAATGTTTTCCCCAATTTCGCATTGTCTTTTCATTCTTCCGGGGGGATTGTGGGTTGTTACTGTGATTTTTGTGACTGCATTGGTGTGTATGTTGAGATATGCGAGGGTGGGTGTGGGGGTGTTTGGTGGGTGTCCCCCTAACTTTTGCCTCCCCGTGTCGTAGGTGCAGTACTCACCGGTATCTTCTGCGCCTACCTAGCTGTTGGTCGTAAAGGAGCAGAAAAACAAGCGCAGGGAGTATTTGGAGTTCGGGCTCCATGGTGTCCTCGTTCCTCGTGGGATGTGTTGAGGTGAGCGTTTTCCCATAACAAAAGCTGTTTCCGCCATGTTTTTATCCACAGTGAATTCGCCCCGGAAAAGGTGGCAGATTGGCGGGTTGTAATAGTGTGGGCGGTACATTGTATCCCGCCTGTCTGTTGGCGGTAATCACCGCGCTGCTTCTCTGTACCGCCGTGGCAGGCAGAGTGTTAAAGTGGCTGTCTTTGTTGGCGGTTTCCGCCACGGTCATAATTCCCATTTTTTTTCCGCCGGCCTTTTTGCGGTCTTACCGCCGCTTTAACACCGTCCGCCAGGGTTGTAATGACCTCCCACGTCATTGATGAACGTAATCTTGGGACATAAACCACAGACAACTACTTTTAAAGTAGTTTTTTTATTGTTGACATTTTGTTGTTCACAAAGTATCATTTGAAAACCTCAAACAATATTTGTTCTGTTTTTTTGATAGACATCACAGAACAAATTAATGTTTTCCGTAAAAGTAAAATTTGAAAATTATAATGTATCTATGCAAAAACTTTGCACAGTTGTTACGTTTACATTTAAATAATTTAGGCATGCAAAATAAACAGAGAGGTAATGAAACTACAGGTGTAGCTTTACTGGTTTGTTCTTTTTTTCCTTTGAATTCCTCTAACTCTGTCATTGGATAGCTTTGTATTAGTTGCATGTAGATCAAGAATCCATATTGAAAAGATTTGTCATGGTGAGAGGACAAGGGAGCTTTTTCTCCCATGGTGTACTTCCAGTTCACCGACTTAAACGAATTAAATGCACTTGTGACTCAAAAAACTATTTAGGGTTCAGCAACCATGCCTCACAGATGGCAAACATAGAGGCTAGCCAGGCCCAGTCTCAGCTGTCCGCGGCTCAAGGCAATGCACAGAAGATGTGTCTGTACACCTTTGACTCATGGAAGTTGGGTAAAGAACCTCACCTGTGCTCTGACAGTGTGCCCATTGCCCAATGTGCACAACCAAGCACAGTGGAATTTGCCTCTTTGCGGATGTTGTGCAAGGGTCAACTTCCTCTGGGGATAGCAATGAGCATATGTAACTCACAATGGTTACACAAAAGGTGAATGAAGAAAGTCAGAAAGAAAACATTTCAAATGTCAAAGTTAAACATTAGTTACAGTTTTGGTTTGTGGCTAGCTCCAAGCCAAAGTTAAATGTTAGTTGTAGTTTTGGGAGCATGGCTAGCTCCAAACCAGGATGGCCACACTTACCTGAGCTCGTTGACACTACCGCCAATCCCTGCATATCCTGCAGATCAGAGGTGCCAGAACTGCTGTGGCATTGGCCCTTGGTTACTTACACCATGCGGTGTGCTTGATGGAAGCAGATTGATGGCTAACACGGCTCTGAGAGTGGTGATGGGCTGCTGCCAGGCCATAACATGTGGAGAAACAAGGTGGCATCTTCTAGTCTTTAACTGGAGTGGTCAAGACCGCAAAAACTGATGGACTGCTTGGACTGTGCTCCGAGGTGTCATGGGCATGCCTGTGCCTGCCAAGAGAGGCTGAGCAGAGGTGCCAGAGCTGTTTTTTTCTTAAGGAGGCCTTGGATATTGTAGGGCTTCCATGTAGGAATTTCCCTTGCATTTTGGACTACAAGACTGGCCCTGACTGGAGGAAAGAAGGAGTTCACCCATGCTGGGTCAGTCAGGGAAAACATGCACTGGGCTTGTGCCTGACACCACATTACACCTGTTTGGTTACTGGAGAGGGCAGCGGTGGGGAGCAGTGGTTCTGGCTGAGGAGATTAGGGCGTGCTTGATGCCCTCTGAGGCTTCTGTTACTGGCAGACTAGCTGCTATGCAATCCAAAGTGTGGACAGGCTGTTGGCATGTTGGCTCTCTGGATGACTGTGAGTGGATTTCAGAGATCGAAGCACTGCAGGAATGGCCTGGTTGCAAGCAGGGATGACCTCAGCTAGATTGAAGGATTTGGGCAAGTGACCTCTGCATGGAGTCCCTACCATGGTCAGTCTTTGTCCATTGATTAGTCATAGATTCATTGTAACTCCACATTTGGCGACATTGATGGTGGTGGGCCCACAACATTCCTTAATGTACACTTTGTGCTCCCTTGATCCATGACTCTGAGAGAAGGGTTTTTAGACCTGGGATTTCTGGTTGGCTAGGGTATGCACCTAAGCCAGGCAGAACCCACCCACTCTATTCAGGGCAAGGGAGTCAGACACCTAGGATAACCCCTGCTCACCGCCTTGGTAGCGTGGCACAGGCAGTCAAGCCTAAAACGGAGGCAATGTGTAAAGCATTTGCACAAAAACACACACAACACATGTGATGCACTATACCCACCACAAAGGAAACACAGCACCAAGTTATATAAAAATAAACTGTATAGTACGCAACATCATTAGATCAAACACAACATGTTAGTAATACCCTACTACCCAGACAGTTGTCAGAACATTACACAGTATTGTTACTCTGCAAAATCCAGCAGTAGTCACATAAAACACATATGTTACCCATTATTCTGCAATGTAAGCAGTAGTCGGGAATACCTTTACTAAACAAATGCAATTGTCATAAGCTCAATATGAATGCCCATAAAAGGAACATTAGAAAACACATAGCAGGTCATAGAAAGACACATTAAAATAATGCCCTGGCGAGTCATCACTATCTCCAGCACTTATCCTGTGAACATTAATGTATGGCATAAGGCATAAAATCATCTCCTACAATGCATAGCCTGTGAATAAACGGCTCATAAAATATGAAGGTGCAGCGGTTCTTCTCTTATGGGGATACAGTGAGCAAGAAACTCACCACAGTTGCCTAGGAGCTCCTGTGCTCCTCTTATAGTAATTTCCATGATCTGGGACACGTGTGCTCCCCTCTAGGGGCTCCAAGGGGAGAGTAAGCAGAATTGTAGGAATCCTGGGGGGCCATCCCGGCCCTCCACTTATGCCGCCCAAAATGAAGGGTTCTGCCACAGGGGTTGGATGAGGGGAAGAGGAGGTTCCAACCAGGTACAACTGGTTCTAAGAATGTCCCCTCTCTCTTCCAGCACAGGCTCAAGACATCAGTTGGGGGGTAAACAAGCCCTTTGTTTGAGGTCAGAGCACTGCCTTACAAATGCAGGTGTGCACCTCCTCCCCTTCTCTCAGCATAGGAAGACCATTCAGTATGTAGATGCACCTCTGTGATACCTCTACCCTCCCTGTGTACAGGCTGTCTGAAAGGTATGCACAAAGAACAGCTGTCACTTTGCCCAGATGTGGATTGGCTGCAAAACACCACAGTCATAAGCACAGAAAATGCTCACTTTCTAGAAGTGGCATTTCCATGTTGGTAATAAAAAATCCAACTACACCAGTAAGCAGCATTTATGGCTACCATTACAACCATACGAAACATGCCTACACTACCCCTCATAAATCAGATAATACACCCTAGACATAAGAAAGGGCAATTCAAATGCAATCCAAACAGAAGGCAGCACTCACAGCAGTGAGAAACCAAATAGGATGTTTGTCACTACGAGGACAGACCATGCTACTAGGGACATGTCCTGCCTTCTAGATACATAGCACCCTGCCCATAGGGCTTGCTAGGGCCTACCTTAGGGGTGACGTACATGTAGTAAAACGAGAGTTCTGGGCCTTGCAAGTGGATTTATATGCCATGTCCCAGTGGCAGTAAACTGCACAACCAGGCCTTGATCCAGAAGGCCTGAGACAGGTTTAAAAGCCTATTTCTGTGTGTGGCGCAAACAGCGCTGCAGGCCCACTAGTAGCATTCAATTTACAAGCCCTGGGTATAGGGATCCCATTGAACAAGGGACATACAGGTAAATTAAATGTGCCAGTTAGGTATAAGCCAATCATACCAAGTTTACAAGGGAGAGTGTGGGAAAGTAGCCTCTTTCTAGCATGGTTACCCCCACTTTTGGCCTGTTTGTGAGTGTGTGTCAGTGTGTTTTTACTGTGTCACTGGGATCCTGCTAGCCATGACCCCAGTGCTCATAGATAAAAACCTATATGTCAGTGTGTTTTGCCTGTCTCACTGGGATCCTGCTAGCCAGGACCCCAGTTTTCATAGTTTGTGGCCTAATGTGTAGGCCTGTGTAGTGCCTAACTGTGTATTTCACAGCCATTTTCACTGCACTTAAGTAACTTAAAAGTCAACTATATGTCTAACCTTCACTTGCTGAAGGTTAGGTGCAAAGTTACTAAGTGTGAGGGCACCCTTGCACTAGCAAAGGTGCCCCTGCATAGTTCAGGGACATTTGCCCGGACTTTGTGAGTGCGGGGACACCATTGCACATGTGCAATACATATAGGTCAATACCTATATGTAGCTTCACAATAGTAACTCCAAATATGACCATGCAGCATGTCTAAGATCATGGAATTGTCCCCCATTCCAAATCTGATATAGGGGAGCCAATTCCATACATCCTGGGGGCTCCACCATGGACCCCCAGTACTGCCAAACCAGCTCTCTGAGGCTTGCACTGCAGCTATAGCTGCTGCCACCTCACCGACAGGGTTCTGCCCTCCTGGGGTCTGGGCAGCCCAGTCACAGAAAGGCAGAACAAAGCATTTCCTCTGAGATCAGGGTGTTACACCATCTCACTTTGGAAATGGGTGTTACAGGCTCTGGAGGGGTAGCCTCCCCCAGACTCTGGAAATGCTTTGAAGGGCACAGATGGTGCCCTCCTTGCATAAACTAGTCTACACCAGTTCAGGGATCCCTTCTCCCCTGCTCTGGCAGGAAACTGCACAAAGGAAAGGGAGTGACCACTCCCCTGTTCATCACCACCCCAGGGGTGGTGCCCAGAGCTCCTCCAGTGTGTCCCAGACTTCAGCCATCTTGCTTTGCAAGGTGTGGGGACACTCTGGAGGGTTCTGAGTGGCCAGTGCCAGCAGGTGACATCAAAGACCCCTCCTGATAGGTCCATACCTGATAAGGTAGCCAATCCCTTTCTAAGGACTATTTAGGGTCTATCCTGTGGGTTCTCTTCAGATTCTGCTTGCAAGTTTCCTTCAGAAATCCTCTGCAACAACTTCAGCATCTTCCGACCTCGGATCAACCCCAGCCTGCTTCAAGAAACGCTGTAACTGCAACAAAGTGTCTACAAGAGACACTTTTCTTCAGCAACCTCAGCTCCAAGTCAGCAACTGCAACAGTTTCCATGGTGTGCATGCTCTGGGGACTCCCTGTATTCATTCTGCACCAGAAGGACAGAAACAATCTCCAGTGGAGTGACAGAGTCACTCCCGTGCTCAAATTAGGCACCTTCCAAGGCTACGACCAGTAACCTTGGACTCCTCTCACAGTGACGGGCGTGCTCCTAAGGACACAGAGGGTGGACATCCTCAATGTAGACTGTCCTGAGGTCCTGCTGATGCAATTTGGAGGAGGTAAGACCTTGCCTTCCCTGAGAATGATGGTACCCATGTGATTTGTGTCTTCTTTGCCTCCTGAGACCTCTGTGCACTCTTTGCAAAATTTCTTCATGCACAGCCTGGCCCAGGTCCCCTGCACTCCACCCTGTGATGCACATCTTTCTGAGTTGTTCTCCGGCTGCGTGGGACCTTCTTTTGTTGTGCTGCATCAACTGCATTTTGCACCTCCTTTGAACCCAGATCCTCAAATCAAATCAATCAAAAAACATTTATAAAGCGCGCTACTCACCCGTAAGGGTCTCAAGGTGCTAGGGGAAGGGGGTTACTGCTGCTCGAAGAGCCAGGTTTTGAGCTGCCTCCGGAATGCAGGGTGGTCCTGGGTGGTCCTGAGGTTGGCGGGGAGGGAGTTCCATGTCTTGGCCGCCAGGTAGGAGAAGGATTTCCCACCTGCCGTGGTGCGGTGGATGCAAGGGACGGCGGCGAGTGTGAGGTTGGCGGAGCGAAGTTGACGGGTGGGGGTGTAGAAACTGAGGTGACGGTTGAGGTATTCGGGTCCCTTGTTGTGGAGGGCCTTGTGTGCGTGGGTGAGGAGCCGGAAGGTGATCCTTTTTGCTGAAGGGAAGCCAGTGCAGGTGTCTCAGATGGGCAGAGATGTGGCTGTTGCGGCGTATGTCGAGGACAAGGCGGGCGGAGGCGTTTTGTATTTGCTGCAGACGTTTCTGGAGTTTAGCGGTGGTTCCTGCGAATAGGGTGTTTCCGTAGTCAAGGCGGCTTGTGACGAGGGCGTCGGTCACAGTTTTTCTGGTGTCGGCGGGGATCCAGCGGAAGATCTTTCGGAGCATGCGGGGAGTGAGGAAGCAGGAAGATGATACAGCGTTGACTTGTTTGGTCATGGTGAGAAGCGGGTCCAGGATGAATCCGAGATTGCGTGCGTGGTCTGAGGGGGTTGGTGCGGACGGGGTGTTTCCAAGGATGAGGACTTCAGTTTTTTCTGAGTTCAGTTTCAGACGGCTGAGTTTCATCCGTTCTGCGACGTCTTTCATTCCATCTTGCAGGTTGGTTTTGCTGCCAGTGGGGTCCTTGGTGAGGGAAAGTATCAGCTGAGTGTCGTCGGCGTAGGAGGTGATGTTGATGTTGTGTTTGCGTACGATGTTGGCGAGGGGGCTCATGTAGACATTGAAGAGAGTCGGGCTGAGCGAGGAGCCTTGTGGGATGCCACAGATGATCTTGGTGGGGTCTGAGCGGAACGGAGGGAGGTAGACTCTTTGGGAGCGGTTAGAGAGGAAAGAGGCGATGCAGTCCATGGCCAGTCCTTGGATACCGGTGGAGCGCAGACGGGATGTTAGGGTTTGGTGGCAGACGGTGTCGAAGGCAGCCGAGAGGTCGAGGAGGATGAGGGCAACTGTTTCTCTGTTGTCCATCCGAGTTCTGATGTCATCTGTGACTGAGATGAGGGAGGTTTCTGTGCTGTGATTGGCTCGGAATCCGGACTGAGCGGGGTCGAGTAGGTTGTTGTCTTCAAGGAAATTGGTCAGTTGCTTGTTGACGGTCTTCTCTATGACTTTGGCAGGGAAGGGGAGGAGCGAGATGGGGCGGAAGTTCTTCAGGTCGCTGGCGTCTGCCGTAGGTTTCTTCAGGAGGGCGTTGACTTCCATGTGTTTCCAGCTCGTGTGGAAGGCGGCAGAAGCAAACGAGCTGTTGATGATGGTCTGGAGATGCAGGGCGATGATGTCGTCGGCTTTGTTGAAGATGAAGTGTGGGCAGGGGTCCGAGGGGGCACCGGAGTGGATAGAGTTCATGGTAGCTTTGGTCTCCTCCGCGCTGATGTGAGTCCAGGCGTTGAGGGTGATGGCTGGGGTAGTAGGTTCTGTGGTGGTTGGCTGGGTCTGGTGTCCGAAGCTGTCGTGTAGGTCAGTGATCTTACGATGGAAGAAGGTAGCGAGGGAGTTGCAGAGGTCTTGTGAGGGCGTGATGGAGTTGGAGTTGGCGTTAGGATTGGAGAGCTCTTTGACGATGTTGAAGAGTTCTTTGCTGTTGTGAGTGTTCTTGTCCAGTCTGTCTGTGAAGGAAGTTCTTTTGGTGGCGCGGATCAGCTGATGGTGTTCGCGGGTGGCGTTTTTGAGGGCAGACATGTTTTCTGCGGTGTGGTCTTTGCGCCAGGCTTTCTCAAGGGTACGGCAGTTTTTTGGGGATTCCTTAAGGTGTCTGTGAACCATTGAGGTTTCCTGGTGCTGGTCTGTCTTGGGAGGCGTCTGAGAGGTGCGAGGTTGTCCGCGCAGTTGGTGATCCAATGAGCGAGGCTGAGGGCTGTGTCGTTGGAGAAGGTCGGTTGGTTGTCGCTGAGAGTGGAGCGAAGCTGTTCCGTGGGGATTTTGTTCCAATGTCTGCGTGGGATGGGTTGTGTGCGGAGGTGGAGAGTCTTGCGTCTGTAGGTGAAGTGGACACATCTGTGGTCAGTCCAGTGTATTACGGAGGAGTGGCTGAAGGATACGTGGTTGCTGGCGGAGAAGATGGGGTCGAGCATGTGTCCGGCGATGTGGGTGGGGGTGTTCACCAGTTGCTTGAGACCGAGGTTGGCGAGGTTGTCGAGCAGGGTGGTGGTGTTGGGGTCGTTGTTCTGCTCCAGGTGGAAGTTGAGGTCACCGAGAAGGATGTAGTCCGGCGAGGCAAGGGCGTGCAGGGAGATGAAGTCTGCAATGGATTCGCTGAAGAGGGCGCGTGGTCCAGGGGGTCTGTAGATGAGAGATCCTCTGAGGGTGGTCCTGGGGTCGGTGTGGATCTGGAAGTGCATGTGTTTGGTGGCAAGGGGGGTGTCTTCGGTGGAGGTGGTGATGCTGATGGAGTCCTTGAAAACGATGGCGATTCCTCCACCGACTTGGTTGGTGCGGTCTCTTCTGGTGATCTTGTAGCCGTCGGGGATGGCTATGGTGATGTCGGGGGCCGAGGAGGCGTTCATTCAGGTCTCAGTGATGAAGGCGACGTCCGGTGCGGTGGAGTCCAGGAGGTCCCATAGTTCTATGGTGTGCTTGTGGACGGAGCGTGCGTTGATCAGGATGCATTTGAGGTGGTTATTGGCGCGTGGGATGGCGGGCGGGGTGCAGTCGCGGTGGAAGGTGAGTTTGCAGGTGCAGCATGCAAAGGGTCCATGGGTGCGTTTAGGGTTGGCTTGGAAGCAGGTTCTGGAGCACCCCGGGTTGAAAGCGAGGAGGGAGGTGGGGTCGTAGCGGTGCTGCGGGGTTTGGGAGTCCTGGGGGCCATGGGTCGTGGTGCTGGGCACGGTCCAGACACGGACGGGCGCAGACGGGCTTGCCTTTGGCGCACCAGCGGTGCGGCCGCACAGCGGCCGCCATAAGAGGGAAGAGGGGGAGGAGGGGTCAGCCGGGGGTGGGGGGGCGACGAATGGGAGCAGGGGGGGCGGGGTCGAGCGGGAGGTGGCGGCGGGAAAGCGGAGGGCGGGGGGTCAAGTAGAGGGGAAGGGAAAAAAGATAGGGAAGGGGGATTACAGAGGAGGAGAGGAGTCAGGAAGAACGGAAGAGAGGAGTAGAAGAGTCAGGAGAGAGGAGTCAAGATGAGGAGGAGAGAGAAGAGTCAAGAGAAAAGAGTCAAGAAGAAGAGGGGAGAGAAGAGTCAGGAGAGAAGAGTCAAGAAGAAGAGGAGAGAGGAGTCAAGAGGAAGAGGAGAGAGAAGAGTCAAGAAGAAGAGGAGAGAAGAGTCAAGAAGAAGAGGAGAGACCAGAGAAGCAGAGGAGGGAAGCATCCAGAAGATGAGGAGAAGGCCACAGAAGAAGAAAACGGAGCACACAGACAAGAATACAGGTGAAGAAAGAACACGCAGGACGGGGTGCAGAGGAGGAGAAGAGCAGAAGAACACAAATGAAGAAAAATGAGAAAAGAACACGCAGGATGGGGTGCAGAGGAGGAGAAGAGCACAGAAGAACACAGATGAAGAAAAAGAAGAAAAGAACACGCAGGACGGGGTGCAGAGGAGGAGAAGAGCACAGAAGAACACAGATGAAGAAAAAGAAGAAAAGAACATGCAGGACGGGGTGCAGAGGAGGAGAAGAGCACAGAAGAACACAGATGAAGAAAAAGAAGAAAAGAACACGCAGGACGGGGTGCAGAGGAGGAGAAGTGCAGAAGAACACAGATGAAGAAAGAACACACAGGACGGGGTGCAGAGGAGAAAAAGAGCACAGAGGAACACAGATGAAGAAAAAGAAGAAAAGAACACGCAGGACGAGGCGCAGAGGAAGAGCAGAACACGCAGCAAGTGGGCTGCAGAAGAGGAGCAGAGAAAGATGGCTACCAGAAGCAGGAAGGAGGCGCGGGAAGCGAAGGGAAAGATCCTGTGGCTTCTGGGGGTTTTGGTTGGCATCCTGATGGCTCCTGAAAGTGCTGAGAGCCCCCTCTTCCTCGTCACATAGAGTTGAGGCCCCGAGGTTCATCCTGGGTCCATCCAGCACCATTTTGATGAAAAAAGCACTTTTGTCGTAGCCAAGGCTTGTTGGTGCCTTCCAACACGAAATCTCATCTGCAACAATCTTCACACCGTGTGGCATCTTTTGCATTATGCAAGAACCCATTGGCATCTTCCTAGGGTGCATTTCTACAGTCTTCAACTAACCAGGGACTCTTCTTTTGCACCCTCTTCTGGGTTGGCAGGGGCTCCTGTCCTTCCTGGAACTTCTTTTGACTTCTGGAGTTGGTCCCCTTCCTTTGCAGTACTTCAGGTCCAACAATCTAGCAGTTGTTTTTTGCAGACTTAGGGCCAGATGTAGAAAGCCTTTTGCACGTCGCAAACTGCGAAAAACGCAGTTTGCAACATGCAAAAGGCCTAACGCAATGCACAACCTGAAATTGCGAGTCGGTACCGACTCGCAATTTGAGGCTACGACTCGCAAATAGGAAGGGTTGTTCCCTTCCTATTTGCGACCGCATCGCCATGCTGAGTTGCTTTGTGACCGCGAATGCAGTCGCAAACCAACTCGCAGTTACTACCTTCTTGAAGTGGGAGGTAACTCATTCGCAAAAGGGAAGGGGTCCCCATGGGACCCCTTCCCCTTTGTGAATGACGAAAAAATTGTTTTTTCAGAGCAGGCAGTGGTCCTATGGACCACTGCTTACTGTGAAAAAAACGAAACCAAATGGTTTCAGAAGTTTTTCTTTTTGCAACTCGTTTTCCTTTAAGGCAAACGGGCTGCAAAAAGAAAAAAAAAACTGCTTTATTAAAAAAGCAGTCACAGACATGGAGGTCTGCTGTCTCCAGCAGGCCACCATCCCTGTGAGTGCATGGACTCGCTATGGGGTCGCAGAAGGTGCCTGAGACACCTTTCTGCATTTGGTTTTGCGAGTTGCAATTTGCGAGTCGCTGTGACTCGCAAATTGCAAGTCGCAAAATTATACTTACCTACATCTGGCCCTTAGTTGGCTGCTGCAAAATCCCAAAAACGAGATGTAGTGTGTCCTAAGGAAACTTGCAGTACTTTATTCCTGCTTTTCTGGGCTCTGGGGTGGGGTAATTTACTTACCTTTATTGTATTCTTACTCACCCAGCGATTCTGCACACACTACACTTGTCTAGGGGGAATTTGTGATTCACATCCCACCTTTTTAGTATATGGTTTGTGTTGCCCCAAGACCTATTTTCTACCATTGCATTCTATAGGATTTCCCACTGTTTGCATTGTACTATGACTATTTACTTGTCTAATTTTGGTGGTTAGTGTATATATTGTGTATAATACTTACCTCCAGAAGGCGTATTGTCTCTAAGATATTTTCGGTGCTGTGTCACCCAAATAAATACCTTTATTTTTGGTAACACTGAGTATTGTCTTTACTTGTATATAAGTACTGTGTAACTATAAGTGGTACTTCGTGAACTTTGCATGTCTCCTAGTTCAGCCTAAGCTGCTCTGCTATAGCTACCTCTATCAGCCTAAGCTGCTGGAACACTACTAGATTCACTAAGAAGGGATAACTGGACCTGGTGTAAGGTGTAAGTACCCAGGGTACCCACCGCAAACCAGGCCAGCCTGCTACCGAGAGCACATGCACTTTAGCACTTACTAGCAGTGATAAAATGACCAGAGTGATAACGTCAGCCAAAAAGGTGGAGAATGTCAGTGGAGACACAACAAGCTGTCCAGTGTGGCTCGTTCCCCCGTTTCCCCAGGTGTAGGTGGCATGTAAAGCAGACCTGATTACGGAAACCAATGCTAAGCAGTGGGAGGAGCTTTGCCCCTCTGTATAGGTGACCATGTTTGAGCAGACATTTACTGTACCAGATCCATGACAGACTCCCCAGCATGGATTGTTTGGGGTATTTACGGCATCCAGCCACATTGAGAGGACCGCTTGCACTAAGAGACAACAGCCTCATTGCAGCAAAAGGAGTCTCATGACAGAGTGTACTTGAGCTACAGTGCTGTTAATGAATCCTGAGAAAACTTGGTGAGTAATCTGACAAAAGGGTCCAAAGATCAGGCCATCCTCTGCAACAATCATCAGAAATGGACAAGTATATGTGCAATGAAGATGTCACTGAGGGAGTGTTCCCTATGGTGAACAGACTGCAAGATTGGATGGTGAAGCTTATCAGACATGTGGAATTACCAGATCACAGGGCAGAGAATACGAAGGAAAGCAGTTGTTGCAACATTTTGGATTTCCTGAAAAACTGGAAGAAAATAATTGCTTACCTGGAGGGAGGGCTGGTGAAACAATGGAGTGACCACCTTCCACACACAGATGCCACAAAACTCTAATGGAGACCCAACTGTCTCCACCTCTCAGAGCTTGGAATCTGACTTGGCCCAAGATAACCTGCTTCTAGGATCCCAGATGATGCCCAGACTTAAGAATGACTTATAATAGGCCCCTGATAATCGTAGTGTGCTGCCACAATTATATGGTCAACACATGCATTCAGACCCTGCTGAACTCTGGGGCCCGAGCTAGTCCATGTATAAACCAAAAATTACAAGATTATACATCCAGACTGCTACTCTGGAAATCCTGCTGTGATTTTATTAGAGGGGGTCAGGGGTGGTGGAGATCAGCAAGTGGTTGTTGAGACGGCTGTCCCTCGATACATCCTCCGTTGTAATGGCTTTAGGGAATTGGCCTTTACTGATGTTCGCTTTGCAATGTTTTGGATGTATATCCATTGCCAGTCCGGTCTGGGGTTGGGAAGTTGGGGACTGCTCTTGCGTGCAAACCCATATTTGACACTATAATTATGTTTTGCACTGTGTAAGGAATAGTACAATCGGCAGAAGCCCATGATGTTTACAGCTGGCCGAGGGTGGAGGTTGGTGGCTCCTGACACAAGAGAGGGCAAGGAAGAGCCTTTCATATCCCACACACAATTACTACTAAAATAACTAAATATTCCTATGTTACATGGAATTTCTGAGGGATGGGATCTGCAAGTAAATCACAACAAAAGTTTGGCATTTCTGAAACACAGGGGTGTTGATGTGGCAATCTTGAAGAAGACACACCTGGTGAAGGGGGAAGTTGCCAAATTAAAACCGCAATGGAGCGGCAGGTTTGCATTTCTCCAGAGTGCATTGGGTGAGGCCTGGAATACATGGAAGAACCTATGTTGACCAAGAAGGCCACTATGTGTTCCTGTTCAGGAGACGTAATGGTTTGCACATAATGCTGGGCAGCATTTACACTCCAAATGTAGGCCAGACATGCTTCCTCACATTACTGAATCCCCTTCTCTTTTTGGAACCCACACTACACCATTTTTGGGCGGGGGTGAATAAAACTGTGTGGCAGACACTAGACTCAACAGTGCCCCCTCATGCTGTCTCTTCAATAGTTAGGTTGGACGATTACTTCAGGGAATGGATGGGGGATGGGGCACTGGGACCTGTGAAATCCATGGAGATTGAGAAATATGGGACAAAGGGAATAGTTAAGTTTACTTGGACAATCTGGAGTGTTCCACTTCTCCCCTGAGATCAATGTACTGGTAACACACATAAAATAGCTGGGTCGCACAATCATGGACCATAACCCATTACTCACTTAGAGGCTTCTAACCCTATGGCCCTCATTACAACCCTGGCGATAAATCCCGCTTACTGACGTGCCGACACAGAGAATACCGCCACAATACAGACACCCAGACTAGTCTGCCACACTAAAGGTCAGTGATAAACTGGCAGTACCAATACCCACACCGTCACGTCAACAGGAATACGGCCACAGTATCACAACCCATGAATCAATGCAGCGGTCTTTCAACTGCGGTAAACCATTGGCGGTACACACCGCCACGCTCAAAATACACACAGATTTACAAAACAACACCACATTGGATAAAATACACACACCTGACACACACACATGCATGCACCACACCCACACCCTCACACCACTATAAAACACACACCCAAACTACCCACATCCCCTTACAACCCAATAAAAGAGACCAAGCACAGAGAGACAATCAAAGAACACACACCCAATCAGAGGCACAGAACACCATCACTCATATACCATCCACGCACATCACAGCATACATCCCAACACATAACCCCACACATCACCCCACACATATCACTCACAGCACATCTGTGGCACCTCAAAGACACCCCAGGTTTTCTGAGGAGGAACTAAGGGTCATGGTGGAGGAAATCATCCGGGTAGGGCCACATCTATTCGCATCACAGGTGCAGCAGACGTCCATTGCAAGGAAGATGGAGCTATGGTGGAGAATCGTCGACAGGGTCAATGCCGTGGGACAGCATCCAAGAACCAGGGATGACATCAGGAAGAGGTGGAGCAACCTACAGGGGAAGGTGTGTTCCATGGTTTCAGGACACCAGATTGCTGTACAGAGGACTGGCGGTGGACCCCCACCTCCTGCCCCACAACTAACAACATGGGAAGAGCAAGTCTTGGCGCTCATGCATCCTGAGGGCCTCGCAGGAGTAGCAGGAGGACTGGACTCAAGTAAGTCAAATTTGTTACTACTTTATCCCCCCCTACCTGCATGGCATCACATTCATGGTGGTGCTATCTGCCCATTGGGATACATCTGTGAGCAAAGTAAAGTTAGGTGCTGCACAGATGGTATCTGCAGATGTGGAGAAGGATTCCCCATGGGTTAGCTTAGTGGGCCCTGAGAGTTTGGATAAAGGGATCCAACTGGAGTCAGGACGGCGTAGAACTGGAACATGCCCCTGCTGTTGTGGGCCTGGGTCCTTGTTCTATCACCCCAATCAGGGAAGTACATCAAGGTATTGATTGTTCTCCCTTACTTTAGGCTGGTAGGAGGTTGTGTTGGACTTTTTTGCTTATGCAGGGTCTTCCACAATCTTTTTGCCTCCTGCCTCCTATTTTTTCTGACCTGTTGCTGTTGGCTTTTGAACTCTGAGCACTTTACCACTGCTAACCAGTGCTAAAGTGCATATGCTCTCTGTGTAAATTGTATGTAATTGGTTGATCCATGATTGGCACACTTTATTTACTAGTAAGTCTGTAGTAAGGTGCACTAGAGGTGCCAGGGCCTGTAAATCAAATGATACTAGTGGGCCTGCATCACTGGTTGTGCCACCCACATGAGTAGCTCTGTAATCATGTCTCAGACCTGTCACTGCATTCTCTGTGTGTGCAGTTTTAACAGTAAATTCGACTTGGCAAGTGTACCCACTTTCCAGGCCTAAACCTTCCCTTTTCTTACATGTCAGACACCCCTAGGGTATGCCCTAGGTAGCCCAAGGGCAGGGTGCAGTGTATGGTTAAGGTAGGACATACCGTAATGTGCTTTATATGTCCTGGCAGTGAAATATTGCTAAATTTGTTTTTCACTGTTGCAAGGCCTGTCCCTCTCATAGGTTAACATGGGGCTACCTTTAAATCTGATTAAAGTGTAAATTCCCTTTGGGAGCGGATGGACATGTGGAGTTTGGGGTCTCTGAGCTCACAATTTAAAAATACATCTTTTAGTAAAGTTGATTTTAAGATTCTGTGTTTGAAAATGACACTTTTAGAAAGTGGGCATTTTCTTGTTTATACCATTTCTGTGACTCTGCCTGTTTGTGGATTCACTGTCTGGGTCAGTTTGACAGTTGGGCTGGTTGCACCTCACACTAGACAGTGACACAAAGAGAACTGGGGTGTAGCCTGCATATCCTGATGAGCCATCTGTGCTAGGAGGGAGGGGGAGTGGTCACTCACACCTGAAAGGGCTGTGTCTGCCCGCACACAATGTAGTCTCCAACCCCCTGGTGAGTGTCTGGGGCCTGGCCTGGGCAAGGCAGGATTTCACATTCAAAGGAGACTTCACTTTGAAGTAGGCCTACTTCAAAGGAGAAATTGGGTATAAGAAGGGCACCCAAAACCACAGACTTTAGAAACACTTCTGGAACCAAGAGGAACCTCTGCCTGGAGAAGAGCTGAATAGCTGAGGAAGAAGAGCTGTCCTGCCTGTGACTGTGCTTTGTGGAGCTATCCTGCAGTTGCTGCTTCTGCCAGAGTAAGAGGGCAAAGACTATAATTTGTGTACCTTCCATCTTGAGAAGAAATCTCCAAGGGCTTGAACTAGAGCTTGCCTCCTGTTGTTTGATGTCTCAGGGACAGCAAAGACTTCTCTCTGCCAGCACCTGGAGTCTCTGGAGAGACTCCTACTCTGCCCTGTGATGCCCATCCAGTTCCTGGGACCCTGAAAGGAGAAGCTGGCAGCCGAAAGACATGGAAATCCACTCAAAGAGCGCTGATCTGGGAAAAGATTGACGCAACTCTGATCTGCGGCTGAAAAAAACAACGCGCCGCCGGCTCCGCAGCTGAGAAACGACGCTCGCAGAAAAACACGACCAAAGAATCAACGCACCGAGCAGGAGAAACGACGCGCAGCAGCGCTGACGGAGGCTGGGAGATCACAACCTGAGCTGCAGGGTTTTCAGATCATCGTGCAGCTGGATTTCCGACTCCCACCCGCCCGTGCGGGGTTATTTAAAGTGTTTAAAACTACTTAAAGACTCTTTTTGCATTTTTATTGATAACTTGACTTGTGTATGGTGGATTTTTGTCGTTTTGGTCTTGTTTTGTTTAGATAAATATTTCCTATTTTTCTAAACTGGTGTTTTGTCATTTTGTAGTGTTTTCATTAATTTACTGTGTGTGTTGGTACAAATACTTTACACCTAGCACTCTGAAATTAAGCCTACTGCTCTGCCAAGCTACCAAGGGGGAAAGCAGGGGTTAGCTGAGGGTGATTCTCTTTTACCCTGATTAGAGTGAGGGTCCTTGCTTGAACAGGGGGGGTCTGCATTGCATGAGCGGCACCATCCATCCCATGCTTCATTATCCATTCTCTATAATTACCTTTCCTCAGCCTAACTCCGTCCGAGGCCTCACTCCTCCCTTTCTCTCCACCAGCACAATTTCTTACTCTCACGCTCTTCCACACGTCCCTAACTGTGCTCTCCTTCACCATCCGTCTTGTCAGTTCCCTCTACTAACTCTCCCTCCTGCCTCCTCACTCTGCCACTTCTATCCACCTCTCCCTTCTGTGGGCCTCTTCCAGCCTTTCTCTGTCGCTTGATTCACAATTAAGTCCCTCTACGCACACTTTAGCAGCTGAAGTGCAGTGGAAGCCTTGGTGTTGCAGACTAAAAAATGCATTATTTTGTAGCACAACTTCAATGGCCAGCCTGATGGCTTAGTAAGGCTTGCCTTGCAGAAATGGGGGAGTTTATATCCTATATCCTTTTAATGCTTGAAGAGGACACTTAACACCATGAATATACCTGCGCCTGGATGCCAACCTCAAAGATGCATTTCTTCACTGCTCATATGTTGAGAGAGTGGAATACTACAGAGCAGGAATCCCTAGGGGACTGATACTCTGAAGTGTCCTCCTGAAGGCTAGAGACCCTCAATTTTGGGTTTATGAGCATTGGTACTGATGGTACTTCAGCTTATGTGGGATTTATATCCGGAGCCTCCAACACATGGCAAGGTTATATTCACTTTTAGACATACGTACAACTAGATCTCTTGATACAGGACAATGGTCATCATGACCTCAGATAGTTTAGCAACTCTGCACACGCCCTAAACATGGTAACATTGGTGTATCCACAATTGGCATTTTTAATTTACTTGCAAGTCCCTTGTAAAGTGGTATACCATATACCTAGAGCTTGTAAATTAACTGCTACAGTGAGCCAGCAGCAATGATTGTGCCACCCACTTAAGTAGCCCGGTAAACATGTCTCAGGCCTGCCACTGCAAAGCCCGTGTGGGCAGTTTCACTGCCACTTTGACTTGCCATTTAAAACTTCTTGCCAAGCCTTAAACACCCCTTTTCTTACATATGTCACCACTAGTGTAGGCCCTAGGTAGCCCATAGGGCCATGGTGCCATGGAAGTAGAAGGCAGGACATGTACTTTTAAGTTTTATATGTCCTAGTAATGAAAATCTCCCAAAGTTGCTTTCCATTACTGTGAGGCCTGCTCCTCTCACAAGCCAGCATCTGGAATTCTTTAATATATTTTACTACCTGAGTGTCACTGGAAGTATAGCCAGATTAGCTGGGTCCTGGAGTTGATGTCTTCCCCCTCCTCTTCCCCATCACTGTCATCCATCCTATGAGGTGGCAGTGGTGGTTGCACAGCATCCACCTCATCCAGTAGTGGAATAGCATTTCTCAGAGCCAAGTTGTGCAACATGCAGCAGGCCACCATTATCAGACACACCTTGTCAGGTTCATAGCACAGGGACCCTGGAGATGGAGGCAGCAAAATCTTGCCTACAGGAGTCCTATGGTCTTCTCAATAACCGTCCTAGTGTGACCATGTGCCTCATTATAATGGATTTCCTCATCTATCCTGGGATTCCTCACAGGTGTATGGCTGTAATGCCTGATGAAAAAGGAAAGGAGTAGCTGCATGTCATGTTGGACATCATTGGAATAGTAATGATAAATCTTCTTTACTGGTAAAGTCACATTTATTAATACTATTTTAGAAATAGCAATAGCACTTTTAGAAAGTGGGCATTTCTCTGCTTTTACTGTCCTGTGTGCCTGACTGCCAGTCTCCAGTACAAATCTGGCCTGGGCTGGGTGACAGCTACATTTGTACTTTCCCTTCAGACACCCACAACTCAGAATGCTCAACTGCTTCTGCATTAAATTAAACTGCTTACCGATGGGACTTTCTGAGGAGGAGGTTGGGAAGGGCTCACAATTACACTTCAAAGGGTAGTGGCCTGAGCCCAAACAAAGGCCTGATTACCCCTCCACTGACAGTCTTGAGCTAGAGATGGGCTGAAGGGGGCACCTGGGCTCTTCAGAGAGATACTTTGAAGTCACCCCCCACATCAAAGGCATTTTTGGGTATAAGTACTGGGTCTTTGACCCCCTGCAATCATATCACTTCTGAACTTGGGAAGAACTCTGCTGGAGTAAAAACTGCTGCGCTGTAAGGATTGCCGTTCTGACTAGGCTGACTGTTCCAAGGAACTGCTTCTCTGTATTGCTGGGCTGCCCCCTGCCCGCTGATTTCTGCCCTACTGAGGCCAAGGACCGGACCCATCCTGATGACCCAGAATGTCTCCAAGGGCTTTTTGACTTGCCCCCTGTTCTTCTGCAGTCTCAGGGACATCAAATACTGCTTGCAACTCTCCTGTTGCTGCTGGCCATCTGCGAATGCTACGTTTGCCTGAGGTGCCCATCTTCAGTCCTAGGCTTTAAAAGTGGCTTCTGCAGCTAACATTTTAAAAAATGACTCACCACCTGAGTGCAGCAGAAAAATCGAGGCATTGTCTGGCCACCTGTGACGCTCTGCGCGGCACCTGGATAATACATAATATTAATTTTCCCAGAGCCTGCAGACAATGCAGTGACTCTAGTGCGGCATAAACACCATCACATTGTGCCCCGCCTGTGACTGTTTGCACCTCAAAAGGTACTGTCTGCGTGGGTTCTGTCGCCAGCCTTCCTTCAATCTCGGTCAGCTTGGATTTTGATTTTACACCATTCCCCTGCAAGCTCAAGTAAGCTTTTGACCAGTAGTGACTTCTAAGTCCTGCTCTCACATTGAAAACCAGATGTACGACCCCGAGTTTTGTGACTCGCAATTTGCGACTCACTTGTGAGTCACGAAACCATATTTACAACAGTGTACTTCACATTGTTTGCGATTCTCAATACGTTTGCAAATGACCTACCTCGAAAATATTCATGAGGTAGGTCGCAATTTACTACCATATTGGGAATGGCCGCCCTCACAGGGATGGTGGCCTGCTAAGGACAGCAGACCACCATGTCTGTGACTACTTTTGATAAGCCATTTTCTTTTTTTAAATGCAGCCCGCTTTCCTTAAAGGAAAACAGGATGCATTTTAAAAACAAAAATGATAAGTTTCCTTTTTATTTTTTTCAGAGCAGGCAGTGGTCTGTGGGACCACTGCCTGCTCTGAAAAAAATATTTTCGCTACTATTCACAAAGGGGAAAGGGTCCCATGGGGACCCCTATCCATTTGCGAATGGGTTAGCACCACGGTCACAAAACAATCCTACATCGCACTGAGACTCGCAATTTGGAAGGGAACGCCCCTTCCTAATTGCGATTTGAAAACCTATTTTGCCATTCGGTAAATAGATTACCAAATCGCAAAATAGGGTCTGTACATACCAAAATGCTTTTTTCTTGTTGCAAACGGCACGATTCACAAAATCTTTGTACATGCAGCCCTAAATCTTTAAATTACTTCTAGTTATTGGATTTTTGTTATTTTGGTCATGTTTTACTCAGATTAATATTCCCTATTTTACTAAACCTGTGTGTAATCTTTTTGTGTTTTTTTTATTGAGTTGCTGTATTTTAAGAGTGCTGCACATATACGTTACTCATTTCCTCTTAAGTCAAGCCTGCCTGCTCTGTGTCAAGCTACCAGACGGTGAGCACAGGTTAATGTAGGGAGTGTATCTGACTTACCCTGAGTGGGTTTATGGTCCCTACTAAAGACCCAGTTTCAAACAGTGAGAGAACGTATTAGGGAGGCAATTCCATGGGAAGGAATGGGAGCAGACCCCCTGAACACACTTACACCATCTCCAGAAACACACTTTAATATCATACAGCTTAGCTGCCTGCACAGCACCCATCTATCACCCCACAAATTGAAGACTATGCTTCACACACCAGAGTTGAGTTGCCTCGGCTGTGCTCTTGTCAAAGCGGTCTTCGCCTACCTGATGTGGAGCTGTCCAGTGATAGTATGATTTTGGCTAAAGGTCACATCAGACTTGAATACAACTCTGAACAGACAGATGCTGCATATTACGGAGATTTGCTTGCTAAGCCTGTATACCAGATGAGCATCAAGGAATGTTTTACAATAGGTTCTTAGACTTAGACCTGGGCATAGCTCACAGGGATATTGTGCTACATTGGAAATCACCGGACGGCGTGTCACACAATAGCTGGAACGTGATTGTGGATAGCTTGGCTCCAGCCTTGGAAAAACAATGGATGGAAGTATTGGCTAGCTTTTCTGGGTCAGTGATGCAGTAATCTCATGGCATTACTGCATGTCACTCCCCAGTAGTTGGAACTGCCCACCCCCACACAAACATGTCTATGTTGGCACTATCCATGGAACACTCACTTTAGAGTTACCGTCACTCTGAACTACACATAGCTGGATGTAAGAAACTGGGGATTCCTTACTACTGATTGACTGCATTAGTTACATACTGTTTAATTTATTGTGCTTACATATAATCCCACCCTTTGACATCCAGTAGTGCATTATATTGCTTTTACAAATATGCATTGTATGTTTATGGTCTATTTATATGAGCGTACATTCTACATGTGTTTATCATACTGAAAACATGCTGTCCTTGTCATCACTATGTTGAGAAAGATTTATAATAAAAGTTTATTAAAAAAGTTTAGATATATTTCAGAAAACAAAAATGAAAAAAAAATCCCTGCCATGCACACCATAATTCACGCAGCCTACCATACTCAGTACATTATTTTACTGATTGTATGCAAAAAAAATATCTCCCTACCAAGGTAAAAGCATGGAGTCCAGTGGGAGTTATTGTATACAGTGCATACCATAACTGGAAAATTCTGGGCTCATTTTAATTTGTATTCAACGAACCATAAGTAATCTGTAACAGTGCTTTTTTAGTGAAGCATTCATATGTGTGTGTGTGTGTTTGTGCTTGTGTGTGTGTTTGCATCCATTACTTAAGATAATGACATTATTCCTAATCCTACTCCTTGCCTTCCATCTTAACCATGTTGGGGGTTCCTGTAGGGGCTCGTGTTTTTGATGACTTGAGGAACTGTCATAATTGATCCTGTCACTGGATGTGGTGTTATTTAGGGCAACTTATCGGCCTCACTGAAGTGGTTGTTTTGTTGCTGAGTCTACTGGCATCAACTGTATTTCTGGTGCCTTGAGCTGGGTTTCACATGCACATAGTGCTTCACAAAATGTTCTCTTTGTGGTGTCCGGGGGCTTGTGATCTTCTCGTCTATTTAAAGCTGTCAGCTCCAGTTTCCTGGGTCTGTTGTAATGGCTGGTAGGGGATTGTATAGTGAATGGGGTTTCTCTTTCTCCTCTAACTCCGGTGGTGGTGTCAACGGACGCCAATTTCTCTGCAGGGGGGCTTTACTGGTATCAGTGCAGGTCCTGGTGTTCTGGGCTCTTTGGGCCTCTCGGAGGTCTGTGATGAGGTGAGAGTTTTGCTGGCTCTGGTTTGTTTGTAGGCAGGCCTGAAGGGTTTGGTGGTGCTGGGTTAGATGGATGGCATGGTAATGTGGTCTTTTGTCCTCCAGCACAGTGGTACCAGTTCTATGTCCCTGGCCATGTTTGCTCAGGACCTTTTTGTCTGGGTTCTGGACCCAGTTCTGTCTCTGACTGCTGTGTAGTTTCAGAGGGTGGTGATTGTCTGGGTGGATCTTTTAGGCTAAGCTTTTTCTCCCTTCAAGTATTTCTCCCTACACCCAGGCCTATTCGATAAGTTTTGTTCAGGGGTGGGGTGTTCTGGTGTTAGTCCTGCTTGTTTCTTCTGTGAATGTTTTGTTTGAGAGGACGTTTTCATCAGTGTTGGATGATGGATAGGTTGCCCTGTCATAGGCCTCTGGGTTTATTCTACGCTTTTCTGGTTGCTAAGGGCATTTTTGTTGGGTCAGAAATGTGGGGGCTCAGTGTTTGTGATTGCTCCATGGTGGAACTAGGCTACTTTGTTCCCCCTTCTGGTGTTATTGGTGTGCTGCCTGAACTGGGCTCTTCAAGTTTTCCTGTCTCTATTCTTTTCGGCTCTCCCTTTGGGATCGTTCCTGGGCTTGCACTTGGTGGCACGGTGGTTGGATGGTGCAAATTTGCAAATCTAATGGTCTCTGCATGAGTGGCACTGCCTTTCCTGGCTTCAAGGATGTTTTTAGTACAGCATTCTTATGCCTGGCTTTGCATAGCCTTTTCAGTGTGGTGATTGGGGAGGCCGGTGGATCCAACTTTGGCTGTTCTTTTTCTGTTTTTGCAGTTCTTGCTGGGTGTGGCTCACATGGGTCTGTCTGTTGCTGATTTGTGGGTTCCCTGGGCAGCGATTCCAGCATTTTGTGGCTCTTGGCATATTAGGGAGCATGTGGTTGGGCTGCTGCCTAGGTTTTACTAAGGTTGTTGCCTTTGTTTCCTGGAATGGGCATTATTTCCCTGGCTGGATCTTGCAGCTAGTGATGGGAGCCTTGCTAAGTCCTCTATTTAAACCCCTTGTTTGGGTTTATTGGCTGCTCTTGGATTTTCATCCTTATTGTTGGGTGACCACTATGGTGGCTGACTTACAGGGGACCTCGGTGGTAGGGATTTGTTGGGCTGTGCTTTGAGCTACCCCTTCTACTTTGTTCGTCCCTTTTCAGATTTCTGAGTGGGAACCTGTGCATTTTCTGTTGGGTTGTAGAGTCTTGTCCTCTATGGGGTTGTAGAGGAGTTTCTGTGTTGTTTTGGCCCTCTCTTTCATTTGGATGGTTCTGTCTCAGTCGTCTGTTTTTGTTTTGCTTGCTGTTTCTCATTGGTTAAGAAGGAAGGCGAGGGAGAGATGGGAGGTAATGCATCCATTATTTACTGATAATGACATTACTCCTATTCCTACTGCCTTGCCTTCCTTTCAGGTCCCTCTCCCCCTCCCGGTACGAACCAACTAAATGTCTTGGGTGACTTGTTTATGTACAGGTTGAGGAAGGGGTGTAGGGGTCTATTGGAGGCAAGGGAACCTCATTGATTAGGAAGAAGGCAAGGAAGGTATGTGGGTAAGGTATGTTTTTGTGTGTGTCTACATAACACCAGACAAATTTAAAAATGTGGATTCATAGATATTTTTACCTACAATTAAATATTTCAGCTGTATTTCACATGTTAGATCAGACTGAAGCTTTTCATTGTTTGATATGTAAAATGTCTTGCTACCACTAGTAGGTAGTTCTTTTACAGGGGTCATGTATGTAACTCTTTTACTTGCTGGTAATAACTTCAAATGAATAAAATGTGGTAGGCCAGAAGAAGAATAAACGAAGGCCATGATTGAATAGAATTAAGCACCACTTAAACACAGTTATCTCTGAAACAAAACAGTAAACGGAACAGTTGCATTTCCATTGTACTTTTGAATAAGACAAATTCAAAAGCAAGAATAACTATTTTGAGATGCACATTTAAAATATGTGTCAAAGTTCTTTAGCGACAGCCAGGAGCCTCTTGAAGTCAGACAATGGTCAAATGTTGCCAATCAGAACCTGCAAATAATTTTGAAAATATAACACTTAGATATTTTTTATTCTTCACTTCGACATATACTAAAACTAAACAAATTATACCTTAAATAACATTTAAGACATGCATTTACAAATTGAATATGATATGAATCCACATTTAGCACAAGTGATTTTTGAACAGATACAGGCAAGTTTTCTGCTCTAATAGTCAAGCCATAAATCGTCCACTAATGAGTGCCGCAATTACACACATAAGGTTTACTTGTACAAGGTTGTGAAAACAGTAAGACCACATCATAATGCAGTCAATACTGATTCACATGACATTTGTGCCCCACCTATGGTGTGGTGCTGTACTCATGAGCTGAGCTGCATAGTAGTTACATTCACCCCCACAGGCCTGGGTGGAAAACAATAGGTTACACTCAGTGTAAATAAAGGACAGATACATGAACTCCTGTTTTGAAGAGACTGCAGTTTAAGCAATGGGTTATAGCTGTGTTTAGAAATGAGATCACTACTTACCAGTAAACGCCATTACTCCAATCAAGGTCCTCCTCATCCCAGTCCTAACATGTTGAGGCTGTACCTCCCCCAGACAGGCACTTCACATGTCATTAATTTCTCACCTTTTTATGCCCCTAAAGGCTCCTCCCTCCCATAGACCTGTAAATATCAAGTCCAGAGATGTGTACAACTGGTAGAGAGAGAGGAAGGGACCCTGGCTGGGACAGGGAGGACCTTAATTGGGGTAATGACGTTCATGAGTCAGTAATAATCGTATTACCCCCTCATAGGACTTCCTCGGCTTAGTCCTAACATGTTGAGGAAATAACAAGCAAAGAAGACCATGTTTTGCACTGTCTCTGAAATGATCATGTAACTTTAATGAATCACAACAATTATTTTATTGCTGCCTTAACCACACGATAACCAAAATTGTCCAAAGTAGAACTGATCACAACCAGTCAATATTGATTGACACTTGTGATGGGCTGCCCAAGTGGATCCATACAAATCTCTTGAATAGTAACACCACATATGTCTGCTCAAGTGGTAGAAACTGATCTTGTAGAACAACCTTGAACTCCAGAAAGGGGGCCATGACCAAGGATTTGTATATCTGGCAAATACCATGGCAGACCCATCTGCCAAGAGTAGCTGGAGTAACCTTTTTATCTCTCAATACACTGCCAAAAGAGATTAAATTTGAATTGAATAACCCAAATCCCTTTATACGGTGTAGATAAGTAAATAATGCACATTTGACAACTAACAAGGAAGGAAGTTGATCATCCCCTTTTTTGAAAAACAGGAAGGAATATCTCCTGCTGCCACTGAAACTTCAAATTTACTTTAGGAATGAATTTTGGATCAGGCCTAAGAACTACCTCATCAGGCAGTGTCGGTAAATAGGGAAAAGAAAAAACAGGGACCCCCGCTCACCTTTGTGCCTAGCAGATGTTATTGCTAGTAAGAAAGATGTTTTTGCTGACACCTAGAAGAGATTTGCCTTATCCAAAGGTTCTTTCAGAGGAAGCTGCAATCCCTTCAGAACAGTAAGCAAATCCCATGTGGCAAGAACTGGCTAAGTAACAGGTCTATGCAATCAAAAACTTCTCATCAACCAAAGGGCTACAGGCGTAACTTTCTCTAGATCAACCTTAGAACCTCTAAAGTCTTTAATAGCTACCGACTGAGCTGCCAGTGTTGCTGGTGTCAGATTCTTAAGGAAAACATCAATCAGGAACTTAGGAATTTGAAAAGGATCTACTGCCACCAGGTCAAAGAACACCATTTGTGAAATAAATCCCTACTCTTTTTATATGAAGAAAGGGTAGATTTCTTCCTAGATGACTGGATATCTTCTGCCACCAGGGAGGAACCCCCCATATCCTTCAAAACTAACCTCTTAAGTTCCAGGCCATTAGGCTCAGCTTCTGAAAGTGGACCGAATGCAAAAGAGATGACTGAAGAGGAGAGGGAGATATTGAAAGTCCGGTATAACTGTCCATGGACAAAGTCAACAGAAGTGGAAACCACTGGCATCTTGGTCAGAACAGTCTCTGGGGCCAGGGAATTGACAAGGCGTCCACTGCCTATGTAAACAATTTATTTCTGTGAAAAAGACTGGCAGCATTGCATTGTGAGGGGAAGCAAATAAATCTATCTAGGGGTTCCTCACAGCACCCCCTGAATGTGCAGCACCCTTATTAAAATCAGATATTTCACTGCTCAAACACAAATCTGATTCACCAAACTATTCAGAAGAGGGCTTTTGGTACCCCCTGCCAATTCAGATAACATCTTGCTCCCTGATTGTCTGTTCTCTCAACCAAGTTCTTGCCTTTCAACTGGGGATGACAATCTTTGACTGCCTCCCATATTTCTGACAGTTCCCTCCAGTTGGGGGAATGGACTCTGTCCTCATGTGACCATTTCCCTTTGCACTCTAGCTCCCCCAGGGTTGCTCCTCAACCCCACGGACTGGCATCTGTTGTTACCTGGACTGGTGAAGGGACTTGGAAAGGAATTCTCTTTTCCAAGTTGGATGTATTCAGCTACCATTACATCTCTTGAACTTTTGCAGATGGCTCAGGTACCACTGCCTCGAAATAGGCTGAGTCTGGATTCCAATGATTTAACGGAAAATTCATCAATGGTTTGAGGTGGAGGTGAGCCCATTGGTCCATCACAGTTTTTGCTGACAACAAGCCTTGGACTCTCAACCAGAACCTGGCCAAAGCTTCTTTCTAGAACAACAGAGATTGTAAGGTTGACTGTAAAGACGTGATTCTGTCCTGTGGGAGAAAATTAGCTTGGTGTTGTAGATTGCCCCTATAAACTGAAACTGGTTGTAGGTGAGATTTCAGGAGATTCAACTTGAAACCCAACTGCTGGAGAAGACTAGTAGTAGATGTCACCACTTCCTGGGCCTGCTGGAAAGAAGGAGTGGAGATTAACCAGTCATCCAAATGGAGAAAAATAGAAAGACTCTAAAGCTGCAATAAGGCCATCACAGGGGCCAATACCTTTGTTAAAGTCCTTGTAGCTGATGTCAATCTGAAGGGTAAGACCTGAAACTGGAAATGCTGACCGTCGATTGCAAACCTCAGGAATTGTTGACATAGAAGGTGGACTGAAATATGAAAGTATGAATCATCCAGATCAATTGTTGCCAAGAAACTGTTTTGTTTAATCAGCAGGATGATGGATCGAAGCGTGGTCGTATGATAAACGTCCACTTTGACATATTTGTTCAGGGATTTATGGGTCAGAACCAGTCAAAAATACCTAGCTGGTTTTCAAGCCAAAAAAAAGAACTCAATAAACCCCCTTCTTCTCTTAATGAGCCCCTTTAAAAAATAACGGCATTATTTCCTTATTTAACCTGTTTCTGAGCAACCAAGTCTTATATCTTTGAGACCTTGCTCCTAGGAAGAGGTCAAAATCCTTACTGCCATCTAAATGCAAATATGACTTTCCGATACAGCGAGCTCCCGGAATTCGCTCCTGCAAACCTGCTAGCTTTCCGCTGATAATCCTCCCGCCCCAGCCATGCACATGAACGGGCGGTGTGATTATGGGCTGAGTGGGAGACGTGAACCAAAACGCTACCTGTTATCAAGGAAAGCCCGTCCCAGCGAGGCACATGGACGAAGCCATCAAGTATACACCAATTTATACTCTTTTAGCGCCGCATTTGCGTCACTTTTTGACGCAAAAGCGGCGCAAACTTGCAAAATACAATTGGGCCTTATTTATACTTTTTGGTGCAAAACTGCACTAAGGCAGTTTTGCCCCAAAAAGGTTTGCACCGGCTTGCACCATTTTTTAGCACCAGCTGGGCACCATATTTATGGAATGGTGCAAGCCGGTGCAAAGGGTAGGCTAGAGTTTTAAAAAATGACTTTAGTCGGGTGGGGCTGGCAGTATAGAAGAAGAGGGTTTAGCACTAAAAAATGGCTTTAGGCAGGTTAGAGTAAAAAAAAAATTACTCTAACCAGACTAAAGTCATTTTTTAAAACTCTAGCCTACCCTTTGCACCGGCTTGCACCATTCCATAAATATGGTGCCCGGCTGGTGCACAGAAATGGTGCAAGCCGGTGCTAAACTTTTTGGTGCAAAACTGAGTTAGTGCAGTTTTGCAGCAAAAAGTATAAATAAGGGCCAATATTTTGTACGTTTGCGCCACTTTTGCGTCATAAAATGACGTTAATGTGGTGCAAAAAAAGTTTAAATCAGGGCCTTGGTGCTAGATGGATCTAGCACCAAAGTATAAATATGGAGTTAGTTTTGCACTGAATTAGAGTAAAAAAAAATGACACTAATTCGGTGCAAACAGAGTATAAATATGCCGCAGAGTATAAATATGCCCCTAAATATGGCGTTAAGGCCATAGAGTCATTTTTTGCACGGGAACGCCTACCTTGCATCTCATTAAGGCAAAGT
Organism: Pleurodeles waltl; assembly: GCF_031143425.1. NCBI lineage: Eukaryota > Metazoa > Chordata > Amphibia > Caudata > Salamandridae > Pleurodeles > Pleurodeles waltl. Next base: position 1,038,161,335 of record NC_090447.1, read on the forward strand.
AGGTCTCCACTTTCAAAAAATGACTTTAACTCCATAAATTTGGTGCTAGAGGGGTCTAGCACCAAAGTATAAATATGGAGTTAGTTTTGCACCGAATTAGAGTTAAAAAAAATGACACTAATTCGGTGCAAACAGAGTATAAATATGCCCCAATTGTATTTTGTAAATTTGCGCCGTTTTTGCGTCAAAAAGAGGCTCAAATGCGGCGCTAAAAAAGTATAAATTTAAAGTATAAACATTTGAACCTGTAAGTTATTTGGAAGATAAAGAAGAAGCGCCAAGCTTACCTGACACCAGATAGGAGAAAATACAGGTCTATGGGAGGGATAAAGCAGTTTTATGGGGGCATAAAAGGTGCGAAATGACTAGTGTGTGAAGTGTCTGTCTGGAAACAGTACCACTTGAACTGAGACAAGGAGGTCCTATCAGGGGGTAATGGTTGGCAGGTTATATACCATGTGAAGTACATTACATTTCATTTCAGGTCTTTCGTGCCCACGGTGATGTCGCCAGCAGCAAGCAGTACACAAAGCAACATATGCCTCTTGATCCCTTGGAGCAGTATACCATGGTTGTAGTATCACGCAGGTATGAGTCAGGCATCCTTTTAGGTGATGGACAGGGGATTTTCACCATAGACTCTAGAGCAGGACGCCCTCTTCTAGTCCAGCTCCAAAAAAGGGCAGAAGGTCTGGTGCAAGTCAAAATATAATATTTCTTATCATCGCTGTTGAAACATGCACCAGCACATTAGCTTAGGATTGAGTACTCATACAAGGCACTCTTTCATTGCAACTTGCACCAGTCAATACATCGAGGAAACTTGCACTTCCACTCTACTCAAATCCTTAACTAGTGCATAATGCAGTCAGTGAAATTGTGACAAAAATGATATGTCGGGGCTCCCATAACAATTCAGTGCTTATTGAAAATACTTAAATAAACAAACTGTACTGCGATCCATAGGAACTTGTGGGTGGTAACAAGATACCTAAAACAGTTTCCCGTAGCCCTGTTTATAGAACTGTCAAAACAACATTAATTAAACTCTCGCTTCTAAATTTGGTGTTGTGCTGGGATGGGATTTGAGGCATTGGCGTATCGAAACTTGAGGCCCTGCTAGCGCAGGTGTTTTAAGTAGAAATTATTAATGAGTGTTTATGTATTTTGAATAATGAGTTGCTGTACAAAATGAATTAATGTAGAAAAATAACGCACACATTTGAAAATGTGACCTCGAAGATTGGCCACCAATGTTCACGAAATGTACTAATTAATGATTAATACTTATGAAATATCGAATATGTACTAGACTAATGCAGTAATATAATACACAAGCCAGACCACAGCACTCATTAGCAAAGTGTGATACAAAAGTTCACATCTTTTCTCAAAAGATAGTCTCTTTATTAATAGACGAAATACATCCAGTGAGAGAAAGCATTGTTCCAGAAACAGCCAACACGTGTTTCGTGTTTTTCTTACAATACGGATGTCACCTATCAAATTAGACATTCCATCAACTGTAACACAAAGTACACTGTCTACTGCATTATTTGTGTGAGTGGACTGTTCTATGTTGGAGGCACTATACGTCCTTTGAAGGAAAGAATACAAGAACATATCCGAGCGATCAGAAATCATACTCTCTCCTACCCTCTTGCCACACATTTCAACCTACTCCATGGGGAAAAGGATATCCTTAATATTAGATTTCATGGATTTGCCCTTGTGAATATTTCACCAAGATTTGGAATAGGACCAAGGAGTTATGCAGATGTGAGGCCAGATGGATCTTAAAACTTCGGGCTGTGGAAATGGGTCTTAAAACGAACCGAGAACAACATGTATTTCTTAGCTAGTTTTTTTGGATACCTGTCACCTTCTATATCCTTTGCACACTTTTATCAAGACTATATGGTTTTTCAACATTATGCATAAAGATCTTATTGTCTCTCATGTTTATATTGTATAGACTTCAGGGTGTTGAATTTCTATACGCTGGAACAGGATATGAATTTATGGTTTGTAGACTACATCATGTACATGAATGCCGTGCTCTTGATAGCCTTGTATCATCCATGGCGGTTTTTCCTACGTGTTCTATGCAAATAATTGTATGCTGTCTGGTACAATTCTTTTACATGTTTTGCACACCTATTTATGCACTAATTCATGTTTGTGACATTAACAAAATGCTTGTCAGAATTTGAGATATTCATGACTTATGTATCACATCATATAGATTAATGCCATTTTCTTGATAGACTTGTGGCATCCATGGCGGCTTCACCAAAGTTTTTATGTAAATACTTCTATGCTGCCTTTCACATATCTTGTGCATGCTTTCTACGCCTGGGCATTCATTAATTTATGGTTGTGTGATTAATGAAATGCCTATCCCTGTTTTTTGGCTATTACTTCCTCAAAAAACATTCTTTAATTGTGACTTTTTTTCTTTCTTCTTCCTATTCCCTCACATTATGCTAAGTTACCTTTCCCCTCTCTCTCCTCTACAGTCCCGTTCTTTTTGCCTCGGCTTACTTACCTCGTCTCTTTTCTTTTCCTACATTTATAGTATCCGGTAGTTATTTCTGTGACAATATGGCCGCCGATTTGGCTTACAGTTTACTCTGCCCACTTAGACGTATCCTCATCATAGTCCTTTCTCTGTTTCGGTGACCTTCCTTCTCGTGCTGTGACACCCTTTTAATTGGACTCTCAGTGTGCCACTGAATTCTTTGGCCAGATTGAAGCCAAACAAGCTCCATGGCACTCGGCCGTTTGCGGTAAGCTTAGGGGCCGTGGTCATCCTTCCTTCCTCGCTGATAATCTAAGCATGTTGTTTTTGGGGGGTTCCCCTCATTTTCTTACTTATTTTCCTCCGCTTGGCTCCTTGTAAGGGATCTCATAAGGGAACGTTATTTTACGGGTACATGTTGCTACTAAGCATCAGAAGGTTAGCCTTTTAATTGGCCTAATTTGTGTCCGGCAGTACTCAATAACAGAGATCGTCTGAGTCTCTGGAGGGGCTATAGAGCGGGCTATTTTACCTAAATTATGGTCCTCTGACTTCATCCTTCTTCGTGTTTTTTTACCTTTATCCGTGTTATAGGGTTACTCTGAGCGCAGATCGTTCTGCCATTATGTTAGCCTACTTTAAATTTAATGGTGTTGGCTTATTTACTGGCTTCATGACTTTTTGCCAACTAAGGGGTTGGGGCCTACTTTCATGGTATTTTTGACACTGAGCTAGGTAAATGTTTTTGGGGATTAGCATTCATCTCAATTTTTGCGCTTTACTAGTGGCCTTATTATTTTATTTTAGAACACATGCCTTTGGATGTATCAGGGTCCTTTACTCAGATTACTGTCTTTGTCGTGATCTTTCTTCCTATAAGGTGTATTTACCTTACACCTGAACTACAGGTAATGCACCAAACTTTACCAATACTTACATTTCGCATCTACCCTTTTGAGTTGCTTTGTGCGTGAGCTAATTTCCTGCGTTTTGTCTTGGTTACTCCCTTTACAGTCTCTGAGACGATGAGTTACCTTACATGGTTTTCCATGCACTAATCTTATTACTTCACTCCATCCAATAGGTATGGCCTTAGGCGCTACGTTTCTTCTTGCTTACAACAGATTGTGTCCTTCACATGACTATTTGGCTTCTTCGCTGTCTCTTTTTTCACATTTATTTCTTTTAGCTCACAAGGTTCTTAAAGTATCTCATAAAGAAAATGAAGTACACTGTTCCAATCAAGAAGAATAGGGAGGCCTGATTCAACAGGAGCGAGAACCCTCAAGCATCACACTGGATGTCTAGTTTCATCATTGGGAAAGCTCCTTGTTAGGCTGGTGCTGCAACGCCTAACGGGCTCCCCGAGGGGAGCTCTTAACCGTATTGCAGATGGAATCAGATCATGTAAATGGAGTAACGAAATTCAAGTACTCAAGCAATAGTGGAGAAAAAGATAATAAAATTGGTTATCCATCCTATAATATTAATCATGAATTTTAATCAGTGTTAATAAGATCGAGACCAAGGTTAAAAACAGGGTGAGAGTCAAGGGGTGAGTGATAATGCTCACTGGCTCTCAACAATTACGCAAGAGGAACGGACCCATTATGGTGCCTCTAGACATCAGGTCTACATGTTTCGCATCTGTTGGTCCAATCGGATCCATTGACGCTTAATCAGGACCAAAAATACTTATATGACTTCTCCAAAAGTAAACTAATTTAACCCTACTCGGGAGAGGAAAACAAAAGCAGTCACTTACTTTAATGTACTTGCTATGTCAAATAAGGTCGCCCATCCCCGGTCTCAGGATAGAGCTCCTAGGAATCGCATGTCAGAGGCTGGAACTGACATTAACTGAAACATCGTTCTGAGGTCATTGAACCTACCCGGCTGACAGCGTCCAGATAACAGTTTTTTCTTAAAGTATTTAAACATATCTATCTTTTTGAACATCGGGGAGTTTTTCTTTTTTCTCTCTTTTCTTCTCATAGCACTTATTTATGGTGTTTCCTCACTTTTCCTATGTGACTTTGGTCAGTTTGCCATGTCTACGGTTCACATTTCGTCTATTTACCATGAGGAATTTTTTCACCTACTCAATGTTTTCTCGATAAAGAACATATATTTGTGCTGCTGTTGGCTTAAATTGGTCGTATTCACTTTGTATTCACTTTATGGTTTCTTGCCAGGGACCACAGACGTCAGTTGGTGGTGGTCTCAATTGGTCATTTTACTCTTTATTATGTTCTTTGTTAGAACTAATTGTAAAATATGGATACATGTATATGTTTTTCTACAGCCTTGAAAAAGTCACCAGTGTGATGAAACACGTGTTGGCTGTTTCTGGAACAATTCTTTCTCTCACTGGATGTATTTCGTCTATTAATAAAGAGACTAACTTTTGAGAAAAGATGTGAACACCAACGTGCCTATTCTCTTCTTGTTACGACTCTGTCGTCCCATTTTTAGGGGGTGCTGTAAGGAGACTGTCGGAAGCCTGGGAATCACCTTAAACACTTATCTAGAGTCCCTTGCTGACTCCTGTTTGTTTCTCTTTTCTCCATGGTACACTTGTTTAGTACAACATTTACTTCCTGGGACTGCAAATCCCATAATGCACAGCCTGGTAGTCAGGAAAGCCCGGATTCTGTTTCCCATTGTTTTCTATGGGAGAAGTCCAGTTGCTCCTTTTCACTGGATCCTCTCCTCCGGGACTTGCAAGTGTCTGAAACTAAACACACCTGAGACCTCTCCTGTGCAGCCCAGCTTGGAACTGCTTATAAGCAGCCATTTCCTCAAGATCCCCGTCGTGCATTGGAGTTCGATTCCTTTGTGTTACAGACTCCTTGTTGGATGGTGTTCCAGTTTTGTTCCTGTGCTGTTCCAGATTGATCCTGTTTCCTGTTTCTCTGCCCTGTTCCTGATTGTTCCCTACTTCTTAGCCTTGTACCTGTTTGTTTCTTCCAGAGCCTGCTCCCTGTTTCTCTGCCCTGCTCCTGCCTTGTTTCAGCCTGAACCTGCTCTCTGTTTCCCAGTCCTGTTTACTACTCATTCCAACTCCCTGTATTCCAGTCCTGTCCTTGCCTGTTCCAGCCAGAGCCTGCTCTCAGTTTCCCAGTCCTATCTCTGTTTGTTCCAGCCAGAAGTTAGCGCCCTGTTTTTTAAGTCCTAGTCCTGCCTTTACTTCAGCCTGAGCCTGTTCTTAGTTCTTGCCTCTGCCTCTTAGTTTGTTCCCTTCTGTTTCTGTTTCTTCTTGGTTCGTTGTGTCTGGTAAGTGTTCTATCAGTCTTCACCAGTGTATAAGTGTTCTCCTTTGTACTGGGGTTGGCTCCTGGTTTCCAGGAGGCAATCCCAGCCCCCATCCTTGTCCAGTGTTATATGTTGTCTTTCGTGCCTAACAGTGACAGTGTGCTATTGCTGTTTTCTCAGGAATCGCCACTGTGTTTCCAGCTGGACCCACAAAAGCGTGTCTTGTGTATGTAAGTACTTTCCTTGTTTGTGCTCTAGGGTCCAGAGACAGAATCACTTCTGCTGCCTCCTTTCTATGGGGCTGGCAGGGTGACTATCTGTAAGAGCAAACTGCACAGAAGCATTGAGATTCCCTGTCACTGTGGGAGGTTCTGCGCCTTACTCTGTGTACAACCCCAGCGTGTTTGTCCACTAGTAATCCATTTCCTATTTGTTCACACAAGGGTTGCTCTGCTTTTACTTTCCTGTTTCCTGTGTCTGTCCATAGCTGTCCTTTCCTTGTATGCCTTTAGCTGCTCTTCTGCCCCAGTACACTACCTCTTTAGGATATTCGGTGACCTCAAGGGGTGTCCCAACCAGAGTCCTGATCAGACCCGCCCAAAACCGTGACACTTCTATTCAACATCAACTATGCACTAGGGAGCTTGAACTTTTGTATCACACTGTTGTTAATAAGTGCTGTGGTCTGGCTTGTGTATTATGTTTTGTGTATAGATGTACACATTGTTCATGCCTATGTGTAGTAAGGCATTTTGTCCACTTGCACCACACTATACATTTCATAACTGTGTCTACTTCCCTAGGAGTGCGGCTATCTTTCACCCTTACTACCCCATTAGTTTATCTAGTGCAGTAATATGTCATATTAACGGTTATGAAGTATGCTTTAGCTTTATTAATTGTAGGCCACAACTTAGCAAGTGTTTTGGCCTATTTTCCAAGGCCTTATGCAGAAGCTGTATTTCTTAGCATTTAATAAAAATGCTGACAGAGTGAATTAAACTGGGAAATGTCCATTGTCTTACTAAATGTGCTTAACTGAAGCTTTTCGTGAGAACCGACTGCTAGGAGATGATGTTCCTGCTAATGTTACAATTTATGTGTAATGTGTGTGAGGCTGACTTTCCCAGGACAAGAACAATGAAGATATTGACTGGAGCTGAAGCTGCAACAATATTGTTACCTGACGAGCCGGATGATGAGAACATCATAAAGTGGACCAATCAACTGCATGTGAATAGTGAAATATTAAAATTCATAGATTTAGGGGCATATTTATACTCTGTTTGCGCCGAATTTGCGTCGTTTTTTTTTACGCAAATTCGACGCAAAACTAACTCCATATTTATACTTTGGCGTTAGACGCGTCTAGCGCCAAAGTTCATGGAGTTTGCGTCATTTTTTTGCGTGAACACCTTCCTTGCGTTAATGAGATGCAAGGTAGGCGTTCCCGTCTTAAAAAATGACTCCGATGCTATTGCGTCGGATTTATACTCCCGGGCAAAAATGACACCCGGGAGTGGGCGGGACTAAAAAACCCGCATTTGCGCCGGATTTTAGCGCCTGGGTCAGGGCAGGCGTTAAGGGACCTGTGGGCTCAGAATGAGCCCAGAGGTGCCCTCCCAAGCCCCCAGAGACACCCCCTGCCACCCTTGCCCACCCCAGGAGGACACCCAAGGCTGGAGGGACCCATCCCAGGGAAGAAAAGGTAAGTTGTAGTAAGTTTTTTGTAAAAAAAGAAATTTGTGGCATAGGGGGGCCTGATTTGTGCCCCCCTACATGCCACTATGCCCAATGACCATGCCTAGGGGACAGAAGTCCCCTGGGCATGGCCATTGGGCAAGGGGGCATGACTCCTGTCTTTGCTAAGACAGGAGTCATGTTAATGGCGTCCGGGCACCAAAAATAAATGGCGCAAATCGGGTTAAGACGATTTTTTTGCCTCAGCCTGACTTGCCCCATTTTTGGACGCCCAAACGCCATTTTTCCCTACGCCGGCGCTGCCTGGTGTACGTGTTTTTTTTTTCACGCACAACAGGCAGCGGCGGTCGACTAACGCCGGCTAACGCCATTCAATAAATACGGCGCCCGCATGGCGCTTCAGAATGGCGTCAGCCGGCGCAAATTTTTTTGTCGCAAAACTGCGTTAGCGCAGTTTTGCGTCAAAAAGTATAAATATGGCCCTTAGTATAGAAATATTATTGGGTAAAATATGAACATACGATTAACTGACCAATAGGGAATTAGGGGATAGTTTAGGTGACTTTGATATAACAACGCGACGGAGAGCAGAATTATTCAGACTTGAGAGGAGAAGAAGTTTAGGAGAGAGACATACATTCTGACATTTGGCTCATATCGGACCGAGAGCCTGATGCCTTGCTGATTGACTGATGACCTGCAGTCAAAGTCTGATTCTGCTTTGCTGACCAATACCGAGGATAGGTATACATTGAATTGTGACTGTTATGCATATTTTGCTTTTTCTTTCTAGGTACCAACTGCACTGTTTTGATAGATCCATAGCTAGATGTTTTCCAAAATGTGTGTTTCTAAATTGTTTTGTATGAAGCCCAAAAACTGATGTTAGTTAAGGGCCCTCCCAAATTACTGACGATTACAGGGACTAATGATTGATGAATTACCTTGCTGAATTTCATCTATGTCATAACTTGGTCACAACTGACTGCTATTGATTTGCACTGTAACTTTAGAATGTGTCATAGTTCAAACTTTGATTAGATTGCATTTACTCTGCCGCTTTGGACAACCAGCATTGTTTTTATATGTGTTTCATTTGATTTTGATATTAATCTACATGACATTAGTATTGTTAATATAGGGAAATAAACTTACTAAACTTTTACTAGAGGTGTGGTTATTCATGGCTGAAAGGTCATGGTGCGTGACATTTACTGACTCCATTGATTGTTGATTTTATTGATTACTAATGATTTATGATTATTGTGTATTGGTTATTGATTATGTACTGGAGCTATGATAAGAACTTCTTAATTGCGCGTCAAAAGGCTCATCGACCTCTTTGTGTCACCTTATAAGTATACTTATTACGGTCTGACACGCTAACAGCCCTACTCTGCAAAGTACATCGAAGGCCCCCTCTCTGTCCCCTGACCTACTCAGGAGCTCTCAGGCAGGGGCCCACCACCTGTGAACACAGTTGCACCAGTTATGAGGGACCAATGGTTCACTCTGAAGTAAGTATAATAAAAAAAAAAAAAGTTTTCAGAAGGCAAAAGATGAAAATTTCAGGTGTGGTTTCAGAATACCATGGAAGAAATTTCGAGAACACATGCCACACAATATCATGACTGGAAAATCAATGTGTGTATATGTGTATATATATATATATATATATATATATACATATATATATACATATATATATATAGAGAGAGAGAGAGAGATTGATTATTCACTGAAAAAACAATGGTTATAAGGGCGAAATAGTTTGGAAACAAAATGATTTTTTTTTTAATAACAATTCACTCAAAAAAACAACGGTTACAGGAACCTTATAGTTAGGACCTATGGTAAATGTTACATTGTTGCTGGAATTTGTGGGTTATTAGCAGTGCACAGTGAGGACGTGAGTTATTGTTACCTTAGGGCACAAGTTATAGTTCCTGCTATCAGAAAGAGGACTCTGTTTGCTTTTGCTTGGTGGGAGCTTTCAGCAACCACCAAGCAAAAGCAAAGAGCCATGGCCCAGGTTGGGCATCCTGGGACATAGCAGGAGCCAGACCTGGGGGATGGCAGTCCCAGGGGCCATCAATGGCTCCCCGAGGCGGGAACAACTGATCCCTTTTACTCTTTTATTGTACCACTGGGGTGGTGGCAGACCCCGGGCCTGTTGGGAGGGGGACTGCACAGTCTCCCTTACTGTATTTAATGAAATTCCTGGGTAGGGGGATGTTTCTGGTGTGGAGGGTCTGAAACAGAATCCCTTATTACTTCATTTTAGGGAGGTGGTGGTCCCCAGGGCTGCAGGGGGGGCTGTGTGGCCCCCCTGCTCACCCTAGAACATTGCCCCCGGGAGGTGGTGGTCACTGGGAAAAATATAAGCCTTGGAAGGGGGCCCGTGCTCCCCACTCCTTATATATTCCATGCCCCCAGTACCTGATGGGCAGAGATGGTGGTCCCTGGGGATCAATTACAGCATTTTGCACCAGGGAGGTGGTGGTCCCCAGGGCACGCCCCCTCACATTCAATGCTATATAAGCCCAGGTCTTCAGTAAGCACTAGGAGGGGGCACAGGAGGGGGGGGATAATATGAGGGCGCAGTAATGCCCTCCAGCAGTCCTGGGTCAGGGGCTGCCACGTTCCAGGGGCCAACTTTCAATTATATGCAGGGGGGCTGTGCAGAAGACCCCACACAGTACTAGGCACTGACACCTTCCCGGGGGTGATTTTAAAGAAGATAAGAGGTCTGTTGCGGACCCCCCAGACCTGAGGGACAATCTCCTCCCCAGGGCAAATTCTAATGTTGGAGAGGGCTGCACGGCCCCTCTTGAGGAGCCAATAATGGCCCAGAGGACCACCACCCCACAGGGCCAACCCTAGTCCATAGCTGTTTGTTTTGCCTTGGCGGGAGCTTTGTCAGCTCTTGTCAAGTCAGAGCAAACACTCCTCTCACAGCATGTGAGAGCTGTCAAACTGTCAACAGTTTCAGGGTAACTGATGGATTAAACCCAGATCTGTGACTGGGGGTGAATGTTTGATTTGTTCTGCATTCCGTCCATCTTCTGTTGTTTTTGCATTTGTTGCCACAAGTGGGAAGGGCCTGTCAAGATGTGGGTCCTGTGCTTGCCATGTCACCAGATTCAAGCTAGCCTGGATGATGATGGATAATACCCGGAAACCGGTCCCAGGATGCTTGTTTCTCGTCCAGGGAGGACCTGGCCTGGCAGTTCGGGCTGGACTGTTCCCATGAGGAACAGGGTCAAGACTGATTTGCATATGGCTGGTTCTGAGCTGGAATGGCATGGCAAGCAAAATAACTGATGGATTAAACCCAGATCTTTGATTGGGGGTTAATGTTTGATTTGTTCTGCATTCCGTCCATCTTCTGTTGTTCTTCTTAGAACCACAATATTTTCTACAAAGAGCTGTGTCTGCGTTTTCATTATTGGCTCAATATATTAATGTATGTGTCAGTGTATATTTTTGTGTATGAGTGTATGAAACAGTTTATATATCAGTGTATGCCTAGGTGTGTCAGTGTTTGTATCAGTGTGTGCCTAGGCATGTCAGTCTGTGCATCAGTTTGTGTCTACATGTATCAGTGTATGAATCAGTGTGTGCCATGGTGAGTCAGTGTATGGATCAGTGTGTGCCTAGGTGTGCAGTGTATGCGTCAGTGTGTATCTGTGTATATGTCAGTGTGTGGCTGTTTGTGTCTGTGTATGCATCATTGTGTGCATTGGTGTGTAACTGTGTGCATCAATGCATGCATGGGTGTTTCAGTGTATGCATCAGGGTACACCTGGGTGTGTCACGGTGTGCTTTAGTTTGTACCTGGGTGTGTCAGTGTATGCAACAGTGTATGCCTACGTGTGTCATTGTATGCATCAGTGTGTGTCTGGGTATTTTAGTGTATGCATCACTGTGTGCCTGGGTGTGTCAGTATATGTATCAGCAAGTGCATGGGTGTGTCAGTGTGCAAATTATTGTGTGCTGGGGTGTGTCATCGTATGCATTAATGGGTGAATGGATGTGTCAGTGTAAGCATGAGTGTGTGCTAGGATGTCTTAGTGTGTTTATCAGTTTGTGCCTAGGTGTGTCAGTGTATGCATTAGTGTGTGCCTGGGTGTGGCAGTGTGTGTCAGTTTGTGCTTGGGTGTATCCGTGTGTGGATCAGTGTGTGCCTCGGTGTGTCATTGTATGCATCAGTGTGTACGTGTGTGTGTCACTGTGTGTATCAGTGTGTGCAAGGGTGTGTCAGTGTGTGCATCAGTGAGTGCATTGGTGTATCACTGTCTGCATCAGTGTGTGTCAGTGTATGTATCAGTGTGTCCATCAGTGTATCAGTGTATGTATAAGTGTGTGCCTGGGTGAGTCAGGGTATGCATTAGTGTGTGCCTAGGTGTGGCAGTGTATGCATCAGTTTATATATGGGTGTGTTAGTGTCTGTATCAGTATGTGCATGCATCTCTCAGTGTATAGATCAGTGTCTCTCTGTGTGTATCAGGTTATATATCGCTTTGTTCCTGAGTGTTTCAGTGTATAAGTTAGTGTTTGCCTGGGTGTGTTACTGCAAGGATCAGCATTTTCCTGAACTTCTTAGTGTATGTATTAATGTCTGCCTGGGTGTGTAAGTCTATATGTCAGCGTGTGCTTGAATGTATGAGTGTATGGCTAAGAGTCTACCTGCCTATCTTAGTGTATGAATCATGGTATGCCTGAGTATGTCAGAGTATTCATTAGTGTCTGTCTAGGTATGTCAGCATACATGTCATGGTGTGCTTAGGGGTGTAAGTGTATGGATAAGTGAATGGATGAATGTGTGCCTGGGTGTGTTAGTGTATGCATCAGTGTATGACTGAGTGTGTCAGTTTATGCATCAGTTGCTACCTGGGTGTGTTAGCCACTGGATCAGTATATGCCTGTATGTATTAGTGTATAGATCAGTGTTTGCCTGAGTGTGTCAGTGTATGCACCAGTGTTTGCCTAGGTGTGTTACTGTATACATCAGTATTTGCCTAGGTGTGTTAGTCTATAGGCTAGTGTGTGCTTGAGTGTATGATAGTATGGATAAGAGTGTACCTGCCTATGTTAGTGTGTGCATTACTGTTTGCCTGGGTATGTTAGTGCGTGTATCAGTGTCTATCTGTGTATGTCAGAACACATGTCATGGTGTGCCTAGGTGTGTCAGTGTATCAATAAGTGTGTGGCTGGGTGTGTTAGTGTACACATTACTCTTTGCCTGGGTATATTAGTGCATGCATCAGTGTTTGTCTGCATGTCTCAATGCATGCATTACTGTTCATATGGGTGTGTCAGTGTCTAGATTAGTATGTGCCTGCATGTATATTTGTATGCATGAGTGAGTCCCTGGGTATCTCAGGGTGTAAACCAGTATGTGCCTGGCTATGGTAGTATGTGCATTAGCATCTGCTTAGGTGTCTTAGGGTGTACGTCAGTGTATTCTTGGGTGTATGAGGGTATGGATGAGTGTGTACCTGGCTATCTTATTGTATGCATCAGAGTTTGCCTGGGTTTGTCAGTTTATTCATCAGTGTCTGCCTGGGTATGTCAGCATACATGTGCCTGGGGGTGTGAGTGTATGGATAAATGTGTGCCTGGGTGTTTTAGTGTATGCATCACTCTTTGCCTGGATATGTCAGTGTATGCACCAGTGTTTGTCTGGGTGTGTATTGTATATATCAATGTTTGCCTGGGTGTGTCAGTGTGTGCATCAGTGAGTGTCTGGGTGTTTTACTGTGTGCATCAGTTTTTGCCTGGGTGGGATGAGCAAGCAAGAAACATACAACAGACATTGCTATTTGTTTTACACCTTCAAGCTCATGAAATTGATTTGCTAGATATTCAACCCCATTTTTGTTTGATACAAAACAAAATCACTTATTTTAATTATAGCTCAATTAACTTATCCTTCTTCAACATTTAAATTTCAGCACAAAACCACCCTACAGTTCTTGCAAACATGTAAACAATTTCCTAATCAGTTTTGGAAACAGACTTTTCCAAAGAATCCAATTTTGATTGTAGTTTCTCCTTTAACAGTATTGCCACTCATGGTATTCAGTTGCTGCGAGATCCAGTATTTGTTTAATCTCCGGTTGTAGCAATTGCTCATTGAAAGAGGTACATTCTTGAAGAGTAGGCATTAGACGCACAATGGATTTTTGTTGTTGAATAAATTCAAACATTAGCTGTGCTGCAGATTTTTTGGGAAGGAAATATACTTTTTTTAGGTTGTATTTCTAAGCAATATTTCCTCCTTTGGACAGTATTCCTACTTCAATATCCTTCAGAATATTTCCATATTGCATATCAGATGCTTGAAACATGTTTCTAATTAGTTTTTTGTATTGGAAATTCAACCAAATGTTTACATTTCTGCCCTGTAAGGAATTACGTGTTTCATTATGTAAGAGTATCTTAAAGACAGGCTGTCCTTTTACATGGGTAAGTTGCAATAAATCACCAAAAACAATTACATGCTTTCCTTCAGAAAGTACATCCTACTCTGTCTTCAATATCTGCTGCACGCTCAAATGCACAAAGGCAAGCATTAAGTTTGAGGCTATGCTTACCCCATCAATGACTAAAACATCTGGGGGCATATTTATACTCTGTTTGCACTGAATTAGCGTCATTTTATTTTACTCTAATTCGGTGCAAAACTAACTCCATATTTATACTTTGGTGCTAGACCCGTCTAGCACCAAATTTATGGAGTTAAAGTCATTTTCTGGAAGTGGAGACCTACCTTGCCTTAATGAGATGCAGGGTAGGTGTTCCCGTGCTGTATTCTGTACTCTTCTGATCAAATTGTGCTCAGTACTGAATTTCTGGGAAAGATCTCAAGGCTCTGTTTTGTGTGTTAGCAAGGCCTATGTTAACCCAAACAATTTCTATAGACTTCGAGAATAAGCTAGCTGAACTCAATTTGTCACAGCACTCAAATGAGCTCATCCCCCAATTCAAAAGCATTTTCAAACTCAAACTGTATAGTTTCTTTGATTGAGATTTTTCAGCAGAATTCTCCTCCCATTTTTCTTTCATCTCTGTGTTTTCTGATATTGTGATGTACGATGTAACATAGCAAGCAACAGCAATGGAATTGCCTGCAACGAAATGTATGACCATATGTGCATTCCATAATTTCAGAATGACAGGATTATAGTCATTAATATATTTGGAGGCCTCTGATCTTTTCAAATTATAAGTATGTTGTTAGAAATGGAGTCTCTACTTGGCAGAGGTGGACACCTTTGTCCAAGTAGGGACCACATTCCCACTCAGGGTAAGTCACACACAGTCCAAATTGTCCTGTGCCACCCTTTGGTAGCTTGGCACTGAGCAGTCAGGCTCAACTTAGAAGAGTATGTGTAAAACATTTGAGAAATAATTCATACAGTAACACAGTAAAAACACCACAAAAATACACCCCAAAAGTTTAGAAAAATAGATAATATTTATCTGAATAAAATAAGGTCAAAACGACAAAGATTCAATAAGCACAAGTTGAAATGTCACTTTTGAAATGTGTTAAAGAGTCACAATCCTTAAAAATAAACAGATGTCTCTTTGCTACACACAGTACCTGGTAAAATAATGATGCACAGAAACTGCAGAGGAGGAGATGCATGAAAAAAAAGGTATGAATCAGATTTTCTGGTGCAGCACAGAAGATATTATGGCCCGTATTTATACTTTTTTTGCACCGCATTTGCGTCGGTTTTTGATGGAAAAACGGCGCAAACTTGCAAAATACCATTGTATTTTGTAGGTTTGAGCCGTTTTGCGTCAAAAAGCGGTGCAAATGCGGCGCTAAAAAAAGTATAAATACGGGCCTATGTTTCTTTCCACGCTGCAAGGGATTTTTTGGGCAGGTAGTCTTGGTTCCTCACTGTGACCTGGGATATTTTTTTGTCCAGGGATGATGCAGTGCAAAAATCCTTGGTGTGCTGGAGGTAGACACGGGTGCTGCGTTGATCCTGTAGGTGATGTGTCAAATTTTCCATTGTATTGCAGGTGCTGCATTGAATATCCACTCAAGAAGTAGGGCTGCGGTGTTCTGGTCGGCTGTGCGGCAAATTCTCAGTTGCAAAACAGGCTTTGCATTGATTCTAGCAGGCATTTTGTAAATGTTTGACGCACAAGGAGTTTCCTGAAGAGATTAAGCCATATTTATACTTTTTTAGCGCCTCATTTCCACCGGTTTTTGACGCAAAAGCGGCGCAAACTTACAAAATACAATTGTATTTTGTAAGTTTGCGCCGCTTTTGGAACAAAAATCGATGCAATTGGGGCGCTAAAAAAGTATAAATATGGGCCTAAGTCTTTTTGGCCCTGACGCTTCAGGAAACAGGAGGCAAGCTCAATCTAAGCCCTTGGACAGCACTTTTGGGGAAGGCACAATCCTTCTCAGCAAAGTCAGAGGCAAGCAGGGCAGCAGGGCAGCAGTCCTTCTCAGCAAAGCAGTCCAGATGAGTCCTTAGGGCAGCCAGACAGGACCTCTTGACAGGATGCAGGTGTAGGTCCTGAGGTGGTTTTGAAGTGCACAAGTTCCCCTTTAAGTACAGTCCTGTCTGCCAGGGTCCCAGTATGGGGTTTAGTCCTTTGTGTGAGGGCAGGCCACTAGCCTTTGAAATGTAAGTGTCCGGCCCTCCACCCTTCCAGCCCAGGAAGACCCATTAAGTATGTGCAGGTGTGACTGAGTGTGATGTGTTTGTGGTTGTCTGGGTGAAATGCACAAGGGAGCTGTCAACCAGCCCAGGTGTTGATTGGAGACATGCTGTAAGGCCAAATGTTTTTTAAGTGCAGAGAAATGCTCACCTTTTAAAAGTGGCACTTCTAAAATAGTAATATTAAATGCAACCTCACCAATAAGCAGGATTTTCTGTTACCATTCTGGGCATTCTAAATATGAACTGGTTACGCCTTTCTTATCAGAATCTACCTCTCAAAAAGTATATGATGGCAGTCATGATGCTAGTCTAGGAAAGGGCCAGGCCTCACAGTAGTGGAAAACAAATGAATGTGCTTCTCACTACCAGGACATATAAAACATACATGTACACATCCTGCCTTTTACCCACATTGCACGCTGCCCTGTGGGTTACCTAGGACCTACCTTAGAGGTGACTTATATGTAGAAAAAGGGGGGTTTAAGGCTTGGCAAGTACTTTTAAATGCCAGGTCGAAGCGGCAGTGAAACTGCACACCCAGGCCTTGCAATGGCAGGCCTGAAATCTGGTTAAGGGCTGATGTGGTTGGCACAATCAGTGCTGAAGACCCATTAGTAGCATTTAGTTTACAGGCCCTGGGCCTGGTAGTGCACTAAGGGACTTATAAGTAAAACAGTTATGTCAATTGGGGATGAACCAATGTTACCATGTTTAAGGGGAAAGTACATATGCACTTTAGCACTGGATAGCAGTGGTAAAGTGCACAAAGTCCTAAAACTAGCAAAAACAGTGACGGAAAAGTGGAGGGAGATAGGCCAAAGGTTGGGGGATGACCACCCAAAGGCTTTCTGGTGTAACATATTTTTTTGTGATTTTCTTGTCAGTGTATGCCTTGCCACAAACAGAAAGCTGTTCACTCTTCCTCTAGAAATGATAGGCTTTGGAAATCCAAAATGACATCCTGTATAAAAGTTTCCTTTACATCTCTATCTTCGGCGATAACACTTGCAACTTCTACATGTTTGGAAGCATAGACCTTTATGTCATAGGCTTTTGTCACTATTCTCATCTGGGATGGTGCATATAACATTCCATTCTATGAAAGACAGTACACACTCATCAGTATCAATTCCAAATTTTTGTGCATACTTTATCCTTTGGAGCATGTGTAGATGAGGATCCCCTCTTGACTGGTATTCTTTTCTCCAAAGAAAATCTCTAACTCTTCCAAGGGGAGGATTTATTTTTTTGCTGATAAAACTGCACATCAATTTAACGTTATTGAAATTCCTACATACATTAGCAGGATCCAAGGAGCAAAGTTCTCCTGCTGTCTTCAAATGGATATCCTTATTGATAGAGTTTGCTTGTCTTAGAAATTCCAGTAAATCATCCCCTGCATTGAGCCACTTTGTAAATATGGTGCAGGAAAAATGCCACTTTAGCGCCAACTTAGCATAAAAGAATTATGCAATGGTGGTACTAATGTGGCACTAGGGGCTCTTACAACTGCCCCTAAGTTTTGGAGTATACATGTAATTTCTCCATGATAATGGTACCAGTATTTATTAGCCCCACGTTGACATGTCATCAAATTAATTAAATTGCATTCCAGATTTTCATCCTTATCTTATATCTTATCAACAAACTCCCTTGCAGATAGATTTTGCAGATTAATTTCTGTCTTAAGAATATGGTTCACGGTGTAACAGAGTCCTGACAAGTCACTCTCAAATAACATAAACAATATATAGTGAATGCATTGTCAAAACCTAGGGTCCTCTGAATATCGTCTTGTTGACCTGCATTCAGCTGCGGGTACTTGTACAGGTCGGTCATTGGAATGACCACCTTATGGAAATAGCTGTATAAAACAGCAAGTCTGTAAACGTTTTTCCCACACATGCATTGAAGCTCCTCTAGCTTGTTTCATTTGAAATAGATCAATAGCATCCCCAACAACTTCTTTTGAGTGAAGTGGATGAATACCATAAGGATCATATTTTTCTTCTGATTTCTGCTTATCCACTTTTGCTATTGGTCCACTTGATTTTGGTGTTTCATCATCTATACAACTTACAACTTCAATAATACCAACATATTTGTAAAATCATTATTTTCTTTCAAGTGTAATGTGGCTTCTTTACTTTATTCACATCAACTAACTGTTGCCAGATCTTTTAACTTTTTTTTTACTTTTGGTGGGTACTCCATTTACTAGAATAATTATTGGCTGATTTATATCTTGCTGAACACCCATAGTAAATATATATGTTTAAAATCTAAAGGTAAATACACAACTCTTCCTTTAAGTCCTTTCAGTGATTCTGTTGCTGGCAGTTTCCCTTTCTTCGGCTCCACTTGAATGATTGCTTGAAGTGGATGAACAGTTTGTATTGGAATTAAATTATGCACATTTAGTTTGTCAAGTTCTTCTGGCAGTGCTGTAGCTGACATTTTATTATACTCTAAATTTTTGTAACCATACTTACATATTCTTTTCTTTCTGTCTAAGTCAAAATGTTCTTCGACAAATAGATATGCACCAAAGCCCTGCCACTCATCATTGTTATCTTGCTCAGTTTTAGAAAATACAACTACATTATGAATTTGGTTTCTGTTGTGAGTGTGAGCAGAACACAGTGCGTTGAACTTTCCTATCTCCTCTGTAAATTTTTCATTACTAATCTCTGTATCCACCTCATCTACATCTCTGGTATGTACATTCTCATTTTCTGTAATATCTTATTCAGGCCTAAAGAAACAGAACTGCATGTCTTCAGAAATGTTCTCAACTTTTGTCACACTACCATGTAACAGGGATCTATTCCAAGCTCTTTAATTATGTACAGCTAACATTCTAAAGTGATGAAAAGCACACTTACTTACAAAGACATGTCAATGAATATCCTTGTACTTTTCTGCTTCAAACTTCTGAAAATTCTCTTAGGAAAGTTTTCAATTGATTCCTGTCAGACAGTACAAATACTTCTAGCAGGAGCACGGTCCCCGGGTAGGTGCCTGGTCGTTCCAGATCGTTGACTTTTACCACATTCTTGGTCTTTAGGCCTGCGCACTCCTAGGAAGCTGGCACCTTAGGATGGGTTGGGCGACTTGCAGACTAGACTGACCATGACATACAGCCTATACGAATAAGTGACCGACCAGTACTTACTTTATTATATCCTAATTGGGCTTTAGTATTTTTATCAAGAGAAGTGATATTTGTGGTCCTGTAGAAGCGTCACTGGATCTTATGTGACCATCTATACGCAAAACATGTTGACCTAGCACCATAGGACTCAGGACATTCCCCACTTTCCTTTATCGGAGTGCAGCTGAGCATTATCTCCATGAACACTCCCCTTTCTCAATTTATTAATCTTGGCCTAAACCTACTTCTGAATGATTAAATATGATGGTTATGGTTTAGAGCCAATTTTATTTTCTCGTTCTTCTCTCCAGCATACACCTATAGTTTATGTTCATCATAGGTCTGACTACCATTGGTAAAAGATCTCCGGCTAAGATCCACCACCTTTCTAAGGTGGCCCGTCAGACATTACAGTGCTGGTCTGACGAGGAACGTGCCCAGTGATGAAGCTTTACATCCTATTGGGTGTGTGAGGGCTCTCTAGCTCCTGGCTATCAGTTGCCTTGTGATCTTGTAGCACTTTGTCTTTGGAGCAGTGTACTTTATTATTGCTATAAGTTATATTTGGGAGAGTGTACACTGGACCAGTAATCTCCCTGTTCCCTCTTTATTGTAGGACAAACACTTCTACACTTCCACTTATACACAGGAGCCTGTTGTTGTGTCTCTTGTACTTCATCAGCTACCATTCGTTCTACATTCCTAGGAACTATCTCTTCTTTTCCTATGAGAGTGCCATCCTTTACTTAATAGCAACAACCACTTCTGTCAGCTGCATGCACTGTGGTCTCTTGCAAGTAGCTCTCTTCATTAAAAAGGGTACTCTGTTAGATGTGTGTAACCATTCACCTCTAAAGATATTACAAAAATTACTTTTGGTAATAAACCTTCTCTTTAATATTCTTTTACTCATGCATAGTACAGTTTTGTCTGGTGTCTTCATTCTGTTCAATATTCGGATAAACAGTTTCCTTTTGAAACCACATACCTTGTCCACTATACTCTCAATAAGTTGTTTCTGCTTAATGATATCACTTCTCTTCTTATAATTCTTCATCTTCTTTAACAAATTTTGTATTAGTCTAGTTTGAAATATTTTCACTCTTATTTCCTTAAACTGCTTTTGTCTCCAAGTCCAATTCTTTCTTTCTTTATTATATGTTCTACTTTTACAATCATGTGTTCCTTCCTCTTTATCGTTTGACTTAGAACTCCTCTTTTCACTGGCATTATTTTCAGTTTGCAATTTTCAACACTGTCTTTTTATTACCAGATTGAGTTAGGCAAAATTGATTGTTCTGTGTCATTCTTCTTTCTTCCTTTTTAGGCATTTTGATTCTCCTTTTTTTCAGTACAAATGAATATCTGCAGGACAAATAAAGATACATTTAGCTCTACAGAAAACAGAATAAAATTACATACTATAACTAATTAGCTCTGCCAGTGTCTTCACTTCTAAATGAGGAATACACTATTTGTACTAAAAGTAAACTTTGAAAATTGGCAAATTAATATTACTGGCAACTAAAGATAGGAGTAAAAGTGTACACTCAGTCTCTGCAGTAGTAGGGTGAAGCCAAGTTTTACTGAGTACTTGACTAGTTTGTGTCAATACCTGGCTATATATCTGAGTGAGTGTATGAGTCTCTCTATGAGTGTGTCATCTGATGTTCAAGTAAATTTGAGAGTATATTACTGGCTTTTTTACTACCTCTATGGATCTGTAAATGTTTCTCTAAGTGACTCTATGAATAGCTTACTGTCTGTGTTGATAAGTACAACCGTATGAAACTGTGTGTGCAATTCCGTCTGATACTGCTGGCTACCTAACTATTGGCTAGATGTGCATGAATTTATAAGCAACAATCTCATTGTCTGACTAAATCACTAAAGAACTATGGGGCATATTTACAAAAAAAGTGACGCATCATAAATGGTGCGCCACTTTTCTGGTGTCCCCCTTCCGGAACCTAACAACACAATGGCGGTGCCGTATTTACAGTACGGCATACCATGGCAATTATTAGCACAATAGCTTCAAAATATTCAACGCTATTGTGCCGCTTTGCTACACTAGCGTAAGAAATGTTGATGCTAGTGCAGTAAAGCACATAGAGGCCCTTTGAATATAATTGGTGCATCATTTAATGCCTGTTCCAAGCAGGCATTAAAAATGACAGAAAAAATTGTGTTGTGAATTGTTGTAAATTTTACTGTGCCTTTTTCTTTCGGGCCTCCCTGCGTGGGCAAATATTGTGAGTAGAAGCATATGTAACTGCATCTGCAACTGGCTCTAATACTGTTTTGAACAGAACTGCTCCCTCTGTGTGTGTATGAATATACAATTACCCTCTAAATGTCTCAGTGACAGTGTCAGTAAATCTATACTTTTGTTACTACAAATATAATTTGCAGTGTACATGTCAAACTCCATGTGTATGTGAACATAAGAGTTTGCAATGCCACATATAACTCTGTTTTACTGACAAGGAAAGGTTTCACCTCTTAATAACAGACTACCCTCCTTTTTAGCCTACTTATAGCCTAGCTAAAGGTTGAGTCTTATGTGCTAAAATTGAACTGTAATATTTCTTTACTAATTATTATGGGATTCATTTTTATTATGACATAGCTGATATGTATGTTACTTTTTAGCTGTTATGAACATTCTATTAATTCATATTCATATTAACACACTATGAAGTAAAACATCATACTATACATTCCTGTTAAGGATGTTTGGTGTTCTGTATATTTCTCTTTCAGTACCAGTTATAATTTCTTCTCTCTGAAAGGGTGCAAAAACCAAGCAGAAGAATGGTACACCACTATCACACAAGGGAACCGTGAATGGCAACATTTGATACTTTCTTTTCCAGGTTAGGCTATCACAAAAAAAAACAGAATCTCTCTTTCATATCTAAGTTTTGCTACATCCCGTCTGATTGAATCTTACATTTAACCGTTTTCAACACTACTGAAAAGATAGAACATACCAGTTCACTGGATCCATGGATTTGTTGCAGTACGGCCCCCTCATGTAAATCTGCAAATAGATCTATGGAATCACATAGGAGTCCGAACTTCATTTTCTCTATATATTGTGAAATACGACTATATATATATATTACTCTTCTGATAAAATAGTTCATTTACATTAAAACACTTTTATAAACAAAATTTTTCAATAGAACTGCAACTACAAAGTCACAGTCTAGTCTTTTTATCCCCATCCTCCCATGTTCCTGTAGCTCTGCTACCATGGAATTGTACTTTGGAATGTTCTGTTGGAGTAGTAGGTCACAAGTTCATAACAGTTTTTTAAAGCACCATAAACCCTTGTAAAAATAAAAACAGCAGGTCTACTTGACGTTTTCAGATAATGCACATATCCCAGACACTACAGTTTTTCTACTTTCTCAAAACCCAATCCAACATCAATTTCTTTTTTTTGTCAAAAAATTACTATCTATGTTGATAAAGACATGTATTATTAACAACCAACACAAAATTGCCCCCTCAAATTCCAACTACCAGCCTTCATTTTAAACTGCATTTCATATTAAAACTATGTCATTGAACTACAGAGTTTTTCTGAGAGCTTGTCCACATCCCATTCTTCCAGCCTGTGATTGAGAATGTGTGGGTGTGAGAGTCTGTGCGAGAGTGTCTGTCTGAGTGTCACAGTGGGTGTGAAAATGGGTCTGTGTGTGTGAGTGTGGATGTGAGAGTGTGTCTGTGGGTAAGCAAGTGGATGTGAGAGTATGTCTCTGGGTAAGCAAGTGGATGCAAGAGTGTCTATCTGGGTGTGAGAGTTGATGTGACAGTGTCTGCCTGGATGTGAGAGTGGGTATGACAGTGTCTGTCTGAGTGTGAGGGTTGGTGTGAGAATGTTAGGGTGTGAGAGTGGGTGTAAGAGTGTTAGTCTGGGTGTGAGTGGATGTGGATGTGAGAGTGTCCCTCTGGGTGTTAGAATAGGTGTAAGAGTGTATGTCTGAGTGAAAGTGTGTGTGAGAGTGTCTGTGAGAATGTCAACAGTAGGTGTGAGAGTGTCAGTATGGGTGTGAGAGTGGGCATGCCAGTTTCTCCCTGGGTGTGAGGGTGGGTGTGAGAGTGTCTGGGTGTTAGAGTGTGTATGAAAGTGTCTATGAGAGTGTGTGATTGTGAGAGTGGGTGCAAGAGTGTCTGTCTGGGTGTGAGAGTGGGAGTGTCTCTCCAAGTGTGAGATTAACTGTCTGAGTATGAGCGTGGGTGTGAGAATGTCTGTCTGAATGTCAAACATGGTTGTGAGAGTGCATCCCTGGATGCAAGAATGGATGTGAGAGTTTCTCTCTGGGTGTGAGAGTAGGTGTGAGAATGTGTGTCTGAGTATGAAAGTGGGTGTGAGAGTGTTCTGCGCGGATGTCAAAAGTAGGTGTGAGAGTGTCAGTCTGGGAGTGAGGGTGGGTATGACGGTGTCTCCCTGGGTGTGAAAGTGTCTGTCTGGTTACAGAGTGTGTGTGTGAGAGTGTATGTGAGAATGTCTGATTGTGAGAGTCAGTGTGAAAGTGTCTGTCTGGGTGTGGGAGTGGGAGTGTCTCTCCAAGTGTGAGAGCGACTGTCTGAGTGTGAAAATTGATGTGAGAGTGTCTCCTTGAGTGTAAGAGTGGGTGTGAGGGTGTCTGTCTGACTGTGAGAGTGGGTGTGAGAGGGTGTGTCTTTCACAAAGTCAGTGGATTCAACTGCAGGTTTACACCAGGGTCCCGCATATGAATCTGTGGATTTCAGCAAAATACAATGAAGATTGTTTCATACTATTTCAACCCATTAATTAATCTTTTATGACAATGAAATAAACCCCTATGGGGTCAGGGAACCTCTACTCTGACTCCTTTATCTCCATTGCAGTCCCCATTTTGGCCCCAGGTACCATTTCCAGATAAAACAAAATGGTGGATGCAACTTCCCTGACTAGTTATAGCCAGCTAATCTAATTCTTGCTTTTTCTTGTAAATCTGTGGAGTGGGTGTGAGAGTGTCTGGGTATGAGAGTAGATGTGACAATGTCTGTCTGGGTGTGAGAGTGTCTGAGTGTGAGAGGGGGCATGCGAGTGTCTGTCTCGATTGAGATTGGGTGAGAGAGTGTTTGTGTGGTTATGAAAGTGGGTTTGACAATGTCTGCCTGCTGTGAGAGTGAATGTGAGAGTGTCTGGGTGTGAGAGTGGATGCGAGAGTGTCTGGATGTAGAGTAGATGTGAGATTGCCTCTCTGTGTGTGAGAGTGTCTGTCGGGATGTGAGAATGGATGAGAGAGTGTCTGTCTGGGTGTGAGAGTAAGTTTGACAATGTCTATCTGGGTGTGAGAGTGTCTGTCTGTAGGAGTGGGTGTGAGAGTATCGTTTTGGGTGTGACAGTGGATGTGAGATACACTGTCTGGGTGTGAGAGTGGGTGTGATAATGTTTATCTGGGTGTGAGAGTGTCATTCTGGGTGCAACAGTAGATGTGAGATTGTCTGTCTGGGTGTGAGAGTGGGCCTCAGAGTGTCTGTCTGGGTGTGAGAGTGAATGTGGGAGAGTCTGTCTGGAAGTCAGAGTGGATGTAAGATTGTCTGTTTGGATGTGGGGGTGGGCCTCAGAGTGTCAGTCTGGGCATGAGAGTGGATGTGAGGGAGTCTGTCTGGAAGTCAGAGTGGATGTGAGAGTGTCTGTCTGGGTGTAAGAGTGGATGTGACAATGTCTGTCTGGGTGTGAGACTAGCTGTAACAGTATCTGTCTGGCTTTGATAGTGGGTGAGAGAGTGTCTCCTTGGGCATGAGAGTGGGTGTGAGACTGTCTATCTGGGTGTGAGGGTGGGTCTCCCAATGTCTGTCTGGGTGGGAGATTGATGTGAGAGTGTCTGGGTGTTAGGGTGGATGTGAGAGTATTTGGGTGTGAGTGTGTGTCTGACAATGTCTGTCTGAATATCAGAGAGGGTAAGACTGTCTGAGTGTGAGAGTGTCTGTCTGGATGTGACAGTGGATGTGAGAGTGTCTCTCTGCATGTCAGAGTATGTGTGTGATTGTCTGCCTGCGTGTGAGAGTGGATGTGAGAGTACCACTCTAGGTGTGAGGGTGGGTCTGACAATGTCTGTCTGGGTATGAGAGCGAATGTGAGAGAGTCTGTCTGGATGCCAGAGTGGAAGCGAGAGTATTTGTATGGGTGTGACAGTTGGTTTGACAATGTCTGTCTGGGTGTGAAAGTGGGTGTGAGAGTGTCTGTCTGGGTATGACAGTGGATGTGAGATTGTCTGTCTGGGTGTGAGAGTGGATGTGAGCGTGTCTTGGTGTGAGAGTGGGTGTGACAATGTTTGGGTGTGATAGTGGGTTTGAGAGTATCTGTCTGGATATCAGAGTGGTCGTGACAGTGTCTGGGTGTGAGAAAGGGTATACCAATGTCTGCCTGGCTGTGAGAGTGGGTGTGAAATTGTTCCTTTGGATGTCGGAGTGGATGTGAGAGTGTCTTTCTGGGTATGAGAGTAGGTGTGGGAGTGTCAGCCTGGGTGTATAAGTGGATGTGAGAGTATCTGGCTGGGTGAGAGGGTGGGTCAGATAATGTCTGTCTGGGTGTGAGAGTGGATATGAGAGTGTATCTCTGGGTGTTTGAGTGGGTGTAAGGATATCTGTCCAGGAGTGAGAGTAGGTCTCACAATGTCTGTCTGGGTGTGAGATTGTCTGTCCGGGTGTGTGGGTGTGAAAGTGTCTGGATGTGACAGTGGATGTGAGATTGTCTGTCTAGGTGTGAGAGTGTGTCTGAGAGTGTCTGTCTGGGTCTGAGAGTGGATGTGGGTGTGTCTGGGTGTGAGAGTGGGTGTGACTATGTCTGTCAGGATGTCAGGGTGGTGGTGAGACTGTCTGTCTGGGTGTGAGAGTAGCCCTGACAATGTCTGTCTGGGTGTGAGAGTGGATTCAGGAGTGTCGGTTTGAATGTCAGAGTGGATGTGAGAGCAAATGTCTGGGTGTGAGAGTGGGTCTGACAATGTCTGGGTATGAGAGTGAATGTGAGAGTGTCTGCATGTGATAGTAGGTGTGAGATTGTCTGGGTATGAGAGTGAGTGTGACAGTTTGTATCGATGTGAGAGTGGAAGTGAGAGTATCTGTTTGGTTGTCAGAGCAGATGTGAGAGTGCCTGTCTGGGTATGAGAGTGTGTCTGACAATGCTTGTCTGGATGTGAGAGTGTGTGGGAGAGTGCCTGTCTGCAAATCAGAGTGGATGTGGGAGTGTGTATGTGAGTATCTGCCTGGGTGTGCAAGTGGATGTAAGAGTGTCTGTCTGGATGTGAGACTGGGTGTAAAAATGTCTGGGGGTGAGAGTAGATGTAAGAGTGTCTGTCTGGATGTGATAGTGGGTGTGAGAATGTCTGGGTGTGAGACTGGGTGTGAGTGTCTAACTGGGTGTGATAGTGGGTGAGAGAGTGTCCATTTGGGTGCGAGAGTAGGTGTAAGAATATATCTCTGGATTTGAAAGCAGGTGTGAGAGTGTCTGTCTAGGTGTGAGAGTGTGCCTGAGAGTGTCTGTCTGGGTGTGAGAGTGGATGTGTCTGGGTGTGAGAGTGGGTGTGACTATGTCTGTCAGGATGGTCAGGGTGGTGGTGAGACTGCCTGTCTGGGTGTGAGAGTAGCCCTGACAACGTCTGTCTGGGTGTGAGAGTGGATTCAGGAGTGTCAGTTTGAATGTCAGAGTAGATGTGAGAGTAAATGTCTGGGTGTGAGAGTGGGTCTGACAATGTCTGGGTATGAGAGTGAATGTGAGAATGTCTGCGTGTGATAGTAGGTGTGAGATTGTCTGGGTATGAGAGTGAGTGTGACAGTTTGTATCGGTGTGAGAGTGGAAGTGAGAGTATCTGTCTGGTTCTCAGAGCGGATGTGAGAGTGCCTGTCTGGGTATGAGAGTGTGTCTGACAATGCTTGTCTGGATGTGAGAGTGTGTGGGAGAGTGCCTGTCTGCAAATCAGAGTGGATGTGAGAGTGTCTGCCTGGGTGTGAGAGTGTGTATGTGAGTATCTGCCTGGGTGTGCAAGTGGATGTAAGAGTGTCTGTCTGGATGTGAGAGTGGGTGTGAAAATGTCTGGGGGTGAGAGTAGATGTAAGAGTGTCTGTCTGGATGTGATAGTGGGTGTGAGAATGTCTGGGTGTGAGACTGGGTGTGAGTGTCTAACTGGGTGTGATAGTGGGTGTGAGAGTGTCCATTTGGGTGCAAGAGTAGGTGTAAGAATATATCTCTGGATTTGAAAGCAGGTGTGAGAGTGTCTGTCTTATTGTGAGAGTGGGTGTGAGAGTGTCCGTCTGGATGCCGCAGTAGATGTGTGTGGGTGTGTGAGTGGGTGTGAGAGTGTCTCCTTGGGTTTGAGAGTGGATGTGAGAGTGTCTGCCTGGGTGGGAGAGTGTCTCTCTTGGTGTGAGACTGTCTGATTGTGGGTATGTGAGGGTGTGTCTGGGTGTGAAGTATCTCTATATATGTTTTGATATTTCACAAAATCCACAGATTCAATCCTGGATTATTTAATATTTTTTTAACAATTAAATAAACCCTCCAGGGGGTCAGGAAATCTCTACCCTGACCTTTTTATCTCCATTGCAGCCTCCATGTTGTCCCCAGGGACAGTTCCCAGATTAGAGAAAATAGCGGCTGCAACATCCATGACAAGTTGCGGCCAGCCAAAAAGATTGTGACTTTCGTTTGTGAATCCGGGGAGTATCCGCAGGTCCAAATATATATATTTTTTGCCCTTTATTACTCAATGGATTTACACCAAATCTAAAAAGTGTTCATTCTGGACCAAGAGCTAGCTTTCTACCAAACTTGGTATATTTCAGTTCAGCAGTTTGGGTTGTACTCATATTCAAAAATTTTAAAAATGCCATTTATGTAGAAAGAGGAAAAAGTGTATTGGAACCCCCTTTGTTCTCGGCTCCCAATTTACGGATCACCCTGAAACTTTCAACACAGCACCTGAACTGACTGATATATATGTATATATATATATATATATATATATATATATATATATATATATATATATATAGAAGAGGGATGTCTTCTGCAACAGAGACCCTCACTTGCTCCATGGGGTATCTCTGAGTGATGACCTGAATGTGATGACAGTTAATATATGATGATGCTAACAAGGACACAAAATGATCAATGTCTATGATATTCTACAAATGTAACCACAAATGGCCCAAGTATGTGCAATTTGCATGGTACTTTAGACCTTCATGTGTCTCACTTAGTGCATTGCACTATAAGATCCATAGTCCTTTGTGATGGAAATGGCAACTTCCAATTCCTCAGTCCCAAACAGTGGACCATCCACTTAGCACTGGTAAATGGCAATAGATAATGTCTCTCATTCCCTTACCACTGCTGTTGGCATGTATATGCAATTGTGTGCATACATAACAGGTTGCACAAATTCAAATAACTTGTTTGAGCATGATGACCTTTCCTTTTTGTTGTCATATACAGCCAGAGTACACCCATACACTGGAACAGAGGTCCCTGCACCATGAGGAAAGCAAAGTCATGGAGCACATCAACCCATACTATCAGCACAATCTAGTACATAAATATGACCAGGATAGGGACCCAACTCCTATATTGTAATTAGTCACCTCATAGGTTAAATACATGGAATCCATAAACAGTGCCAAACCTGTGAAATTAGCAAATAAATGTTGTGCATCACATGTGTCAACTAGAATGTAAACTGAAAACATGCAAATCATTGTAGGCCCTGTGATGTTACCCAAAAATACACAGCCTGCAGTGATCTCTGCTACATGTACGGGTGTGACATCTGATCAGGCACCACAGACTGGGTGAGCTTCAGACCCTTTTAAGTATCCATAAAAATGACTTTACCAAATGCTTATGATCCTAAACTGTGGATAAAATGTCGGCAGTATGTGGTACATGTCTAATATTAAAGTTGTCACTCATCTCCATATGCTCACATATAGTGCATAACAGTATAACACATCGTACCATGTTGTCCAATGAAAGGGTGACTCAAAATGTATGTGTACAGTACGTACCTAAGTGTGCACATTGGTCCTCCTATTGGTGGATATGGCGTGTGTCAGTGCAGCAAGTCTATATATTACAAGTCAGTGCCTCACCTCAGGAGATGTATGTTTTTTGCGCAGTTTAAGTATTACATGGTTCTGCCACCCTGGGGAAGTGTAAACATTGACGGGTGCCGTGGGGGAACACCCCTGCTAGCCTCATGGAATGCCATCCAAGTACTGAATAAGGCAACACAGTGATTTGCGCAGCCTTACCTCACTCCATAGCTGGATATTCATTCAAAGGCATGCAAAGTGGCTTGGTGTGGTCTCCTAGATATAATTTAGTAGTGTGCGCAGCCAAAGCTGCACAAAAAGTGTTGCTCCGGTGGCTCAAGAAGCTCATAATTATGCCCTCAAGTCTCTTATGTAGAGGAGTAGTCACAACTGTTTTTTAAGTCCATGACATGGATACTTGCAGACAAAAACCCTGGCCTTAAAAGGCATAGTAATGATGTGGATGATGGTCATGCTGAAGCAAGCAAGCTTGAGGTTGGTGACGGGAGTTTGTGGCAGGTAAGGTAGATGCAGAGGAGGCAAAGAATATACATCTTGTGGTTGAATTGTACAATGTGAAACCTGTAAAGGTAAGGACCAGCCTAGCTTCTCCAACTGACCAAATTGTGTGATCCTAGACAAATGTTTTTTCAATTTACCTCTTCTTCCCCCATAATCACATATGAGTATACCTTGGAAAACAGTACTTCGGGGTATGTGCTATATATAACTGTATCCAGTAACAGGTAAAAAAAAGACCATGAAGTTGTTCATGTACATGGGGACAAAGCCCAGAAAAATGAGTACACAGCAGAAAAGGTTGACCTCCCAGTCAACACTGGGCATGTTGTCAGGGGGAAGGTTGGAGCTAGGGGGAGGTAGTAGAATGAATGTTACCCAATCTTGGTTGATAATTGTGCATATCCAACTTGTACTCAGCAGTGCACTGACATCATCTAATATGCAAGGATGAACTAGCTCTGCATATTGTGGAAAACTCCGGTACATATTTGAGGAGACCATATCATACTTGTGATGCATGATGGCCCTAAAATGAAGGTGCATCCAGTAGACAGTGCAGGACACCATAGTTATTTCCATCCTGAATCTCTCAGTAACCTTCAAATACATGTTTGCCTGTAAGTGTGAAACCTGGTTGATATGAGTTCTGTGTTGCATTAAGAACAGGTGCCTTGTCAGCTAATAGAAATGCACAAGAGGAGGAGGAAGATGTAGAGGATGATGAAGATCAGGTACTGTTTTCATTGGTTGTAGTGGCCTACACCTGAAGATGTATGAAGATGAAGGAGGGAATACTCAAAATGATACCAAATCAGCCTTCACAGCCAATACATGGATAAGAGCCAACACATCTACCTGCACCATATCACACCCAGCATGTTGTAAAAATAAATCCTGCATAGGCCCCCCTCCAATCTTCAAGGGAACCACTCCACTTACACATGCCCCCCACTGCACAGTCATGACCCCTGTTATCAACCATCGTCCCTTGGGATCCATAATCACCCCATCCAAGGTTGCCTTTATTGATTTTGTGTTAGAATGGCTATATCCTGTACCACATATGTATATTTTGTAACCACACATTGATGTATCCATCTATATTCTTTGCGGATTTCTCCCCAATCGCCTTGTAATAAGTGGGTTTCTTGTAGAATAAACACTTCTTCGTCTAACCTTTCCAGCAACTCAAGGATTTTCCGCCTTCGACCACTAATTCTAAGGCCATTGAAGTTCCATTACCGAAGACCTCAAGAGGCCTAAGCTAGTACTTAACATTGTTGTGAAGGTGGGGGTTTATACCACTGAAGACAAAACAAATGGTAACCTGCTTTAGTAGCTTAAGTTTCCTGAGGACTATATTGTTTTGTTTATTTTCTCCCTCAAATGCTCCCATGGCCAGTGCTAGTCTACTTATTCTAAAATTGGATTGTGCCCTTCCCTGGACACCGCACCAACTACCCTGAGGGACCCTCCCTACTTCCTTTGGAGTTAGATAGTCCTATTTTGGACTCCCAGGAACTTTGGTGTTACAGTCTAAAAAAGTTACTCTGCTGAATTAATCTGCTCTAAAAAGGAGTGTACTTCATTAGGTTCTCTTATGTTGTACCTCTTGTTGTTCCACATGATTCTGAAAGTTGCAGGGAATCTCATCTGGCCAGTTTCCCCAATAATCGGAGATCTTGCATATATTTTTCCAGCTCCCTTTGTCTGTCCTGGGTTGCCCTAGACATATCTGACCTAATATGAAAAGACCTATCCCCTTTTTATTTCTTATTAGAGGAAGATTAGTTAGTATGTCCACATATAAACTCAGAGAAGAGAAGAGACAGCTCTGACATCTTGAATCTGTGGTCTTGGAAGTGCAGACTAGGGGTGATATGGGGTTGAACGCCTGGCAGCAAACAAATTAAACTGTCAGTTAAAGGAAGCAAGGGTGGAATTAGAGGACTTTTTGGAGGTAAAGATCAGGAAAAGATGGGAATCCAGTGGACTGGCACACCATGAGTATGGGGAGGGGTCTGGCAAGGTGTTAGCCTGGAAAACTAAAGTAGATCAAGCCAAAAATAGAATCACTGCACTTCAAATTGAAGGTAAGGCTTGCCGCTCCACTGATGAATTAGAGATAGAGCAGGCATTTGTTTCTTTTTCCCAAAAATTGTATTCTGAGGAAGAGGTGGCTACTGATATTCAGATAAAGTAATACTTGAACAGAATACCTCTGCCCACCTAGGAGGAGACAGCAACGCAGGCACTGGAAGCACGAATAACTATTGAGGAACTCCAGGAAATGTTAACGTCTTTGAAAAAGGGAAAATATGTGGGCCCTGATGGCTTACCCAATGAACTATATAAGTTTGTTTCAAACGAGGTGGCCCATGTTATGTTAGAATTAATTAATTATGTTTTTCTTTGATTCTCTTCTATGCCAAGGTCATGGAAGGAGGCTACGATCACATTGATTTTGAAACCAAATAAAGACCCTACACAATGTGAATCATATAGACTAAATTCCTTGCTTAGTTCAGATTATAAGATCTATACTCACATTCAAATGAAAAGGTTAGCTGGGGTAGTTGACATATTGATACATAACATTCAGAAGGGTTTTATTAGAGGAAGACAGCAGTGTGAACTGACCCATGAATTGTTTAGTGCTACATATCTTGCTCAATTGAACCGTCATCCTCTTGTGATTCTTACATAGATGCGGCTAAAGCTTTTGTTCAGGTTAGTTGGCCCTTTTTATCAAGTGTTATGGAGACATATGGCTTTGGTGGCAATTTCATTAAAGCAATAGATGGATTATATAAGGACCCGGTAGGGAGGGAACTGGTGAATGGTAATTTATCAATGTAAGTGAAGATAGAGAGGGGTACCCAACAGGGTTGTCTACTCTCCCCTCTCCTATTCAATCTATATATTGAACCCCTGGCATTGATGATCAGGTCTAACCAAAACATAATATTGGTTCGTTTCAGAAAAAAAGGGCACTGTACGTTGATGATCTTGTGATTTATATTAGCAATTTGATAGGTTCATTACTAAACATCTGGAGTGTCCGGGAGGAGTTTGGTAGGGTTTCTGGGTATTTGGTTAACCAACAGAAGACAGAGATAATGTGCTGGAATACACCATACTCCTTTGGTAAGAAAATGAGATCAGATACCTCAGGGTTGAGATTACTGCAGACTTGGAGGAGGTGGCCTGGAAGAACTTTAATAAAGTATGGTTATCTATGAAGAAGATAATAAGATCATGGGCTGCTCTCCCACTGTCCCTGTTAGGTATATCTAACATTAAGAAAATTATTATTTTACAGAAATTAACTTTTTTTATTTAATACCATCCCATTAGAAGTTAATGCAATATGGTTCAGAAAGTTGCAGGAGGAATTGACTTCTTTTGTTTGGGCATTGCGAGTTGCCCGTATTTCCTGGAGGAAGTTGTCCAGGAAGAAGAATCAAGGGGATATAGTCACTATGGACCGGTATCAATACTAAATGGCATTTCACCTTAAGAACATAAGGAGGTTATTGAATGATCGCCTTAGCTATACCCTGTACGACAAAGTCATGATTGACACCCTGGAGGCAGGTGACCATTTTCTACATAAATATGGCCACCCAAAATAGTTCAAGAAGGTCAGACAAAAGTGCCTCAGTGCAGCATGTAAGATAGGCACACCATATCATAGTGACTTTCCACTGATATGGGACTCACCAGGCACCCCAGAATGTCTTCAAGATAAATTATCTCTTCCACTATGGGGTGAAGATGTGGTTCAATGGGGGGAAATTTTGGTAAAGCAGGAATTGATCCCATGGAATTTGTTTGTTGAGTTAGTAGAAAACACTGTTTCCAAGTTTAAATATTATCAGTTGGTGAGCTGGGCAAGTGTCCTCCCTAGACAACAGCAAAGAGAGGATATTTGGGAGGAAAAATTATGTTATAATGTAGCATATAGCAAGGAGGTCGCTCGCTGGTATTGGATGTTTATGGAGGCGATAAAAGACCCCTGTCTTTTGCCAGATAAGAAATGGACCAAGAAATAACAGCACTGGATATTGGCAAGCTTTGGCAAGTATCTCTTGTTACTCTTTGGGATGTAGTTATTGCATTGAAAAAAAAAAATCACCTTTTTACTTTGCACAGGGTATATTGGTCTCCAGAGAAGATAACTGCCCTGGGGAAAGGTAAGAAATGTTGCCCACGATGCAACGAAGAAAGGGCAGTCGATATCCACATGTTCTGGAGTTGTCGGAAGCTAGATTATTACTGGATGGATATAGGAGAAGTGATCAGAGGTGTGGTGAGTCCAGATGTTAAGGTAACTCTCCCGCTAGTAATATTTGAAATTACCCTAAGGGATGATTGATCATCAAATCTGGCTAAAGAGCAGTGGTATATGTTATTTGTGCTAATTATTTTGGCACAATGGATGCTCCCCCAGACTCCGATCTCCCATGATTGGATTGCATCAGTCAATAAGGTAAACAATTTGGAAAAGTGTGGCCTTCAGATTAAGACAAATACGTTTTGGTCACTGTGGAAGGAAAGATAAAAGTGAGCTAAGTCAAAAATGGGATGTTCAAATGCAACAGAGAGTTTGATGATTATGTGTCTCGCCAAAGCCCTCTGGTGGACTAATTTGAGGGGGAGAGGTGTCTCTTGGTAGGCTGATGGATGGCTTGGTGGGACCCGAGGTGTTGCCTCCTAGTAGTTATGGTTTACCTCCTTGATGCCCTAACCCAGCTGTTTTGGTAGCGTGGCTGGATTGGTTATGAGGACTTAAAAACAAAAACAACAAAAAAAGAGGTTGGGGGGTAATTGGCAGGCCCAGATATTGAATGGGCCTGCTCTGGGGACACATCAGCAGGTTCTTGTTCTTGTGAGTCAGAAAGAGAGTCAAAATCCTTCCCTTTCTGGCCAGAGGTGGCCTGTTCCGTGCTCACACTGCAAGGTCCTCAGTCTCCACCCAGTGTGTAGCAGATATTGTAGTGTGTGTCCCCGAGAGGAGCACTACCCCTGCCTGATGAAATACCAGGTCCATCCTCCTTTTCAGTGGTGAAAGAAACTGTGCCCGCCGACTTCCCGAAGATGACCTCCGTTGCCTCTGGTCCTCAACCTGGTGTTCAGGCCAGCTGGGTACCCTGCAATTGAAGTAAGAATATGATGTAGTTGGTGTACTATTCAGAACAAAGTACATATGTACATGAAGCAAGTGTTAACTTTGTTCTTCTTTGATTTCACTAGTCAATTAGATGTGACTTGGAGCCAAAATGTATGTGAACTATCACTGCGATGTCCTGACATAACTCATACATTGATATCCATCACAACTGTGGGAAGTTTACATTTCTATAGTGACCAACCCTCACCTTCAGCATGATTGCAATCATTGGGCCTGATTCCTAAGGGCAAACAAAGACATTTGTTCTAAACAGTCATTTTGAAATGTTAGTCTACAAGTGAAGATGGAACACAATCTGGATGGATATGTCTGTACGTAAGTATGCATCTATGATCATCCTGTAATGTGCAGTCTTGATAGTCTTACACTGACTATCAAATGTCATCTGATGTCTAGCATTGTCTGATTCTACACAAATGCTGGATTGGGGGTACATATACAAACCAGGCCTTGGATATTGCCTTTGCTAAAATGTGAATCTATGTACTGTAATATCCCTGACAACACCAGACAATCTAGATGACAAGTGCCACATTTGGCATGTAAAGACTGCTTGTTGGTGCTGCACACTAGTGTGCACATGTGCATAGTTTGTACAGCTAGCTAGACACTACATATGACATGTGAGCCACTGTTAGAAAGATGTATCCCAAAGGCAGCTTTTACTCCAAGGTACATTAAAAACTGTTTTACCCTGCATGAACAATACGGCATTCAACACCCAAAAGATTCTTGTCCCCACACTGGACATTGTCTGGCCCACTCCTTTGCCATTGCACACAGAAGTTATAAAGCACCTGGCATTGCATCTATTCATTCAAATGCAAGTGTGAGGCTCATTTCCCCAGTAGTGTTCAGAACACTACAATTCCCAGAATCCACTCTGGTTAGTGCACCCAATGTGCACCAATGAGGTGTTGGCGTTATGACTACTGCAGGAGTTGCTCAGATTACATCAAAGGAGACACGAGAGACACACAAAAGGCATGCATGATATAGCATCACAACCCAAAAGCTTCTAGTCCCCACACTAGACATTGTCTGCCCCATTGATTTGCCATTGCACACAGCAGTAATACAGCTGTTGGTTGACCAGTCTTGGTGTTAGCAATGCATTTATTCATTCAAATGTATGTGTGAAGCTCATTTCCCCAGTACAAAACTACAATTCCCAGGAGTGCATCCAGTGTGCTCGAATGAGGCATTGGCCTAATATCTAATGCAGGAATTGCTCAGATTATGTGATCGGTGACAGGAGACACATGATGGACAGCTCTGCCACCACTCACATCATACTACCAGACACAGAATGGACGCCCAGGTCTTTGCTGCACAAACTCCTCTAACCTGGCATATAGGATTGGCCATGCTGCCCTCATGACCCTCTTGTACAGTGGTATAAGGTGGGGCCTGTGCACATAAGGCTGGGAGGACTGTCCCAATAATTCCTGGGCCTTGACACAGGCCCAGCATTTCATGTCATCCCAGCACTTGCAGCATGTCTTGGCCGCAGGAGGTACACACCCACTGCACTGCAGCACTGTGTAATCTTGGTCCAGGGTAGGGTGCACACTGCATTGCTTAGCTGGTCATCTGGTCACAATAAAGCTGAGGGTAATTTTCAAGCACCCCTCCAGCTAAAATGTCCAATTCAGCTTCACTGAAGGGCGGTGTCCTGTCATGAGGTCCCTCAGTCATGTTGGGGGCAGTTTGGAAAAACAGAGCAACAGGATGGCAGAGGATCTTATGTGGAGGTCGGGATGACTCAGAATGACAATTAAATGGCTGCCTTGTATTTCTTCTGTGTCATTTCCTGGCTGAAACATTGGGTTCTGGCCTGTATTCTGAATCTCTGCCCTGAGTGCGGAGTATTCACACTTGGGGCATACTCTCCACACCCGAGGCATAGACTCCACACTCAGAGTGGAGATTCCACACTCCGGACAGAAAACAAGGTGTAAGAAGTGTAAAATATGAAAACATGTGAAAGAAGGGCAGGATGTGCAATTCAGGAAGGGAAGATTGTATGGGTACACACTACATTTCATCCCAGCAATTTTCCCTTTTGCATTGTGGTACATGCATTCCACGTTTGGCACCAACAACAAAATAGACTGTAGTGTTTCACTAACATTGGGGCAGGTAGTGCTGTTTAACCCTAGACACATATAGCTTGATTAAGAAACGGGCAGGGCCTGACTTGGAAACCAAAGCAACCTTGGCAATTTTGTCAGACCAGCCTACAAGAAACAAGAGTGAGTGATTTATGCAGGATTGCTTGTTTTAGTATTGGGGTCCGATATTGTAGCACTATTTCATACCGAGTCCCCAGTTACAAAAGCAGCCCCCAACCCTTCACTCTCCTAGGGAAAAGGCCTATGCCCACTAAGACAATGCAGCCTTGCAAATGGTCTCTGGAAAAGTGCCAGAGGCCCCTTAGTCATTGCACTCGGGGTAATTCTCCACAATGAGAATTCCAAGTACTGAGACCTATTGTGAATCAGGCCCATATATGTGTTTCTGGACTTTGTCCTTCATCAGTAGGGAGAAGCACTCCAAACCCCCTTCAATACGTGGAGGGGCAGACATCCATTATATGGTCATTTAGAGTCAGCCTCACCTCCAAGCAGGATTGTCTGCCATCCTGCTGCACAGGTGAACCCACCAAACCCAAAATGCCTGAGGGACCTAAGGACAAGGCACCCACACATGCTGTGCAAACTGATATGAACAAACTAACTAAGGAGTGCTTAATAGGGAGTATCTGCATTACGTGGGCCCAGAGAAACAGATGAGTGCTTCTGCACACAATGAGATCTGAGGCCTTTTTACTCATGATCGGACACATTTTTGTGTTTGTGCCACGGTGGAGCTTATAAAAGGTGTGCCATGATGAAACAGATAAAGTGAGCCCTATTGCACTGAATGTGCTTCCTACAGGGCAGCTGCAATCTTGTGCTGTCCTGGAGGCAGTGCAGTCAAGTGTAAAACAGAGCTGTCTTAAAGCAGCCGCTCTGTGCAGCACAGTGTAGGCATCTACTCGCATACACATTCGAGGGGGCTTAAGGATGAGTGACTACACCCGCCTGCTAGGTATGTCTGGGGGCTGTAGGAGACTAGCTTACTCCCGTCCAGAGGGCTGCCATCAGGGATTCACTGACTGTGATCCACCTTTTATGTGGAGCACTGTCACTGCATCTCCTGACAGCTTCTTAGGCTCTGTGCCTGCATCTCATACATGGCGTGGGTACAGTGACAAAGAGATTCCCTCATTTGCATAGAGCTATGCCCCCATGCTAATGAGTGGTCATCCGCTGGTGATAGTAAAGGCACTATATGTACACCAGTGCTATCTGTATTACAGAAAAGGCAGCACAAACCCATTCTGTATGACAGAAGTGCCTTAGGGATGCACAGATTGGGCGCACATTCATGATGCACACCTGGGGCACTTTGTAGCATACGGCCAATGGAGTTTTTTCACTACGTGCTGCAGTGTAGTGAGCCTTTGTACCTGCGATAAACCTAGATGTGCCATTACAGCAGGGTGTGTGTGCTAGTACAAAATATTACCAGCTGAGACAGTGGCAGCCACTCCATGTCATATATCTTGCAAGGTGCCTGTTAACATGAGACAGTGAGACATTATCATAGGGGTACAGTAGACCTGCATGTGTGATGCATTCTCTATTTCACACAAAATAAACTGCGCAGCAATTTTTTAATGTGACCAGTAGGAGCTAGTCTTATTCAATAGGAAGACCGTTACTGATCACACAGTCCTGCCAAGTCTCCAAGGTGCATTCTTTCATGATGTGCTGATCCAGGCCTGATGATCAGGATGAATTCTGGGACTTGTAGCCTTTTCCATTCCATAGTGAAACAGTAACACAGGTTCCAGTTTTCACTTTATTTAACCACAGACCTGGATTGGCACATCAAATGAGAAGCTGCCAAACATGGGAGTTATGAGCATGGACTATCCATATCCATGTGTACCATGGTGTATGTATGCCAAATATATGGCCACACTGCCACAGGATGTGCAGCTCACACACATACAAGAGGCCTGATTGACAAAGGGCCTCTGCCCTTAAGGCGGAGGCCACCCAGTTGTGGGGGAGTCTCTGCACATGGGTAGGATAACTACACTGTGAAATCTCATCAAAGAGATTCTGCCTCAATTACAGAAATTCACCCTCTAATGTGGCACCACTGCCCTTCGTGAATCAGACCCCTGTTGTGAAACTGTCTAGGGAGGTCTCACAAATGCACTGACATTTAATTATCTGAGTCAATGGAGCCCTTTGGGAGTGCTGTTCATGGCTCCTTGCATCCGTGAGCCCAGCTAGTGGTAAGCACAATATTTTCTGTTAGCGCTTAAGGAGCATTTTATTTCTGTCTTAGGGCTAGGGAAGCGCTTTCTGACTTTCTACTGTCCCAAGTGTGCTGACTGATGTATGATGGACTCTGGAAGTGGAGGACACATGGGGCGCTGGCATGCTCTTTTGTTTTCCCTCCAGTGTATGTTGAGCGCTGGAACTGATTTGGGCATGTGAACGGGGAGCGCTCTTTATTCTATGATAAGGAAGTGCCATCTCTGGGCACTGCTTCCCAGATAGGCACTCCTGAGCCATAAGCGCAACCTCGACGCTGCTGGTCTCCTGACTGCCACACCTGAGCCTCACCGCAGATACCAGGATCAGCGCTTTTGCCCCAGCCCTGCATACTTCTCTGAGACATGTTGCAGTGCGCCTCCCCGTCCAGTGTAGAGTGCTGTAGATACCAGGATATGACCACCTGGGTGAGCCCGCCATCAAGGTAAACTCCGGCAGCTACCCCGCCAATCAGGCATGCAGGAGATTGAGTGCGGTCCCCTCACTGAGACTCCAGTGTGTGTGTGTGTGGTTCCCTGTTCCCTCCATTGGACCATATCTCGTGGGGAAACTAGAACTCGTGGTAGCAACTCAGGGGTGGGACCTCAATGGAGGCCCCCAGGTGTTACTAAGAAAGTTGCTACATTTCACGAGGCCTCATTAATGTAACATAACTGGAAAGAGTGTAGGTGTTCCTGTACCATACAGGGAATCCCTAATTACTGTATGATGTGTAGCAGTAGGGCAGGTGCACTGTCACATAGGCTCTTAAAGTGATTTACACTTACAGTGATGTATTTTATTTATTTTAATTTATGTACTGCTAGTGAACTTTGGTGATTTATGTGTCTTCTCCACAATTACTGATCCATTTCATGTACTGATGCACTAATGTATGCCCTTCTGATAAGCCTAGTAAGGATACTGAGTACTCTTTCATTACTTGCATGATATGCACAAAGATTTAGATTTCTCATATGATCCTGTGTGGAGACCCTTTTGTGGTGTGTGTGTTGCACAACTGCTTTACACATTGCTTCTTGGCATAAGCCTGACTGCTCTGCACCAAGCTACCAAAGGGTGAGCGCAGGCTATCTTTGGTGTGTAACCTACATGCCCTGACTAGAGTGCTGGGTTCTGCCTGCCCTAGGTGCATACCCTAGCCAACCAGAAATTCAATTTCTAACAATGGAAGAAATAGCCTTCCATTCTTGAGCAGATGTGATTGCTGTTAGTAGGGTGTGATTCTGTGCAAGTTAATGATGCTGTACAAACAAACTTGGACATTAACTTTAACAAGGCCTCTTTAGTAAAGGAATAGACTTATACAGAACATTTATATTGGATTGAGATAGACATAATAGCTGAAGCTAAACATTCCAGCAAAGCAAAGTACACAAAGTGCACAGCACCGTCATTTAAAGATCAGGCAAATATGAACCTAGTTTCAGAGATGGTCAGGAAACAAGCATTAGCCTTGATACGATCACAACCTTTTCTCTCTGTTGTACTCTTGACTTATATTTACCTTGGTTGTTATTAGTTTTCTTAGTTGACAGGAAATATGCTTTGTATGTATCTGTAGTAGAATGAGAATTTTTGTTTACTGCCCATGCCTGGGAGTAGGAACACTTGCTGCCAATGAGTATTCAAGCTTGTGAATAGTCTTTCCACTGAAGACAGGTCAAAAGTTAGATGAATTCCAAAGCTTTTCTGTTCCATCAAGACTAAAGAAACTCCCTGTTTTATGAATCAGTGACATGTAAAGCATATCTGAGATCAAATATATTAGTCATTCATCTTTAACTAAGCTATCTTTTGACAGATTGTTTTGTTTTATCCTATTATGTCGATTAAATAGATGTCTTCTGATTTCTTTCAGATCTAGTGCCACATGGAGAAAAAAAATTCCCTCTGTACCAGAAATAACTTGCTTATTAAAGCTGAGTGATTGATACATTTTGAATATTGGCTCAAACCATATGTTTATTGTGATAAAATAAATTGGGTACAGACGACTTCAATCAACTCAAACGGACTTGAAAACATTAGGCTGCTTGAGCTGAGGGGTTTGATGTTTCTATTGAAATTGTACACATAATGTAGTAAGCAAACATGGGTTGACCTTCTGCATCACATTGATTTATATTTCATTTTTAGTGAGATTGACTGGAGCTGAATTCGTGTGTGAAATTCTGCTCCCCTCAATAATAAGATACCACCCATTTCCCGGCAAACACACTTACCTCCGGCCAAGATATGGTGGAGTATTTAATGCCAGGGAAATTTCCACCCTTCCCGCCTTCACAACCCTGCTCCGCGCCCCTCCCACTACTGATTAGAGGAAAAGGAAAATGCTTTAAACCTCCTGCCTGTTAATCACTGGTTCATATTCGTGTTCCCCCTTCCTAGAGTCAAACACATAATTGCAGCAATTCTATGTCTAGATCTAGACAGTATCGGAATTCCTGGCCATCCAGATTCTCTGCAAGGTATTTATTGGATTCTCTGCAAAGTATTTAGTATGATTTGTAATCGGGCCCATGATGGAAATTGCCATTTTGGCACTCTGTAAGCATACCGTTTTCTGAATGCAAAAACTTGCGCATTTGAAGAATAAAAGACGTAACCACGGAGCAGGTTAATTTCAGGTATGACTACGTAGTATCTAGAACTCAACTATTTACTGACAAAGATAAACTATGCCTTACTAAGGTACTCTAGAATCGCTGAGTCAGCGAGGCTGAAAAACCTCTATAAAACATTACTAATGAACAGCACATACATAAACATTAACCGGGTAACAAGCTATGTTGATACTACAAACATTATAAGGTTTGCACAAACTTGGAAAGCTTGGAGTATTGGCTGTATACAAACATATGTGTACAGCATGGAAGTTGGGCCTGGCATTTTGGAATATACCGATCTTCAATATATCAGTACAGATCACGTGTTATGTGATTTAACACAAAACCGTTTTCTCATAAATGAGAAAGGCTTAGGCCTGCAACACTATCATTTCCAAAAACGATAGATTATGTGCAATTGCATGGTAAAACACATCCTAATAGTATGCCAAATCGATATAAAATCCTACAGAACCCTTCACCCTATTTTTCATACTATCTGAGTTTCAAACGTTTGCGAACAAATGATTGCAAAGTGTTTGGATCTTTAAAGAGCGAAATAAATCATCGAAAGAGTTTGAAGAGACCACTTAGTTGTTAATTGGGTGAAGGATTTTCCCAAATAGAAAATTCAGCCTTAACTATTAAAACGTATTCGCTGTGAGCAAGAGAAGGATCAGACTAAAACATTATATATTTATTGATTTTGTTAAATCAGTAATTAGGTAAACGTCATAAAACTGAATGACCTTGCTTTGAATAAAAATACAAGTAAATTAGAATTCTTCTTTCAGTGCTTGCATTATTTTCACTAAACGTTTGCTTTCAACACAGTAGTGTGATGAAACATTTTCAGTCAGTATTCCCACCGATTTGTCATTAAGTATACATACAACAGGAGGGTGGTATTTCAATCTA
Organism: Pleurodeles waltl; assembly: GCF_031143425.1. Taxonomy (NCBI): domain Eukaryota; kingdom Metazoa; phylum Chordata; class Amphibia; order Caudata; family Salamandridae; genus Pleurodeles; species Pleurodeles waltl. The sequence goes on from NC_090447.1 coordinate 1,038,204,382, forward strand.
CACTTGAAGGATTCCTTGAGGCAAGGTTGATGTATGGATTCGTTCATATTTCTTAGGGTGTATGTAGTTCTGCTGGACATGTATACATTCCTTATATGGACCTCTGTCATGGTATGACAGGGAGTGTGTTTTTTTTTTCGGGTATTGTCCGGGTGAAATGTGAATGTAGGATTGGCAGGATCCTGGTCAGGTGACCAAGCAGGAAAGGACACAGGGCACCAAACAAGTGCTATTGATGGCAGCTGGGGCACCAGGCAGGGGACATGAGACACCTGGCGATCAGTGTCTGATCACCCTCTCTCCTGAGTTTGATAGAGGGCTACTACAATCAAGTCCATTTAAACCTGCCACTTGAATCATCTTTGTAATGTGTAACGTCTTGATTGTTTAGAAATACCTGGGTGCAGTTGTAAGGCAGAAGACCCACCCCTGGAAATTTGGAGCTGCTCATCCTGAATAAACAAAAGAAAATCGTAAAGGACAGTTTCTTCTCCAGACACATCTTGGTCACTAATGAAAGGAACATGCCATTGGTGTTCTGCATGGTGTCCATATGGGAAAAGCTTTATTGTGCTTTTGTGAAGTCTGTTTGCTGCTGCTGCCATAGATGAAGGCCTTGCACTGACACATTGCAAACATTGTTTGCACTGTAGGAAAAGTATTTGAGACTTGAACTCTTGGGGTTTTTCTTTTGCCATTAGTGTAATTTTGTCTTTACCGCTTAACTCTTTGTGTCACGGGGGTCAGACTAAATCCTAATGCTGCTATGAAATGATTCTCCCAGTTTTTCATTAAGAGGAGCAACATGCTCTATGAGATCATAATTATCACCATATTCAAAGTTCAAATCTAGAGGCCTAGAAGGAATGGTGACGCATGGTGCTGTTCTGCATCTCCCAAGTGATCGTAACAATAAAATACTATTAAGCACTGCACATTTGAGGATCTCTTCCGCTTTTGTCATGCATTTAGTAACCCTACACCTCATAACAACAACTGAACCTCTTTAGTAATGTGCTGCTACACCAAATTATGCTGTGTATTTCCTCCTCTCTTGGGGTGCAGGAGCAGAGATTTTACTGATTAAATGTATAATTAAATATATACTGATCTTGATAAACAAAGTCAGATTTTTGAATAAATGCTGACAAAAGGGTGACTTTTGTAAATGGCCACCCTAATCCATTTTCTTTTCTACTTAGGCTTACTTTAATTTATAATGGAATTGTTTTTCATTGCTTACTCAAAATGAGTGTGTTCAATAGTTTATAGAAGTGTAAACAGCTACCATTAGTGGAATTGTATGATATACCTTACAAGGTCAGATTTATTAGGTCTTTGCTAGAGTTTGACTGTCCTATTGTTTAGAAAAATGTCACTAACGTGTGGTTTTTCCTCAAGGTTAGAAGTAGATGCAACATTGTTCGAAGTTTCATCCTGAGCATGAAGTTTTGTCGTGATCGAACAATGGACCCTCAGAGGAGAAGGAAGAGACGAAGAAATTGTTATAAATTGTGTTTAGGTAATAATTTCATTAATTAGACATTAGCAGATCAAAACGTAGTGTACAATGAATGTGTAACTTTTATTTCTCTAAGAGTAGTTTTATTGGTTGAATGTATAATACCACATTTCCTGACCAATAATGGGCTTTGTGAGAATTAATTTAATGTTCTATCACTTATTCTTTGGGTCAGATATTTTGAGATTCAGATGAGTTCAGATATTTTCAGTTTCAGATATTTTGAGTTATTTTCAGAGATTCAGATTATGCAACATTTGTCAGAGAGAGTTTTGCAGTTTTGCAGACTTGGGGGATTTACCGATCGTTCCTACTGATGGTGTCCCCTTGCTGAAGTGATTCCTGTTGTTATTCATTAATCTTATGGGTAATGTATAATGCAAATTGTTATGTGTCTTTTGTTTTACTGGTACTAGCTGCAGCTCGTGAATTAATTGCTACATAATAATATTATTTTTGTTAAAACCTGAGTTAGTATGTTTCTAAAATTGAATCTCTAAAACTTTTACATGAAGCCCAACATGTTAATGCTAATTAGTGGTTAGAGAGAGAGTCTGTTTTTACATGCTCATGATTTGTGTTGAAGTTCTTTGATCTATGGCTTCAATGTATATTATCTCACTGGTGCAGATATTGGTGCTGTTAAGTTGTGTCATAACTCTAGAGTTAATTTGTTTACTTGCTTTGATTAAACTCAGATACATAAGGCGTTCTAACCAGCCATTGATGGCTCTTTATATGTATCATTTGTGTATGAGAATTATTTTTGTGACCTTAACATTGTTAATATAGGGAAATACATTTACAAATAGTCTTAATACACTGGTGTGGACATTGTAGAGTAATTAGATTATCAATTTCTTGTTTATTGAGAAAATGAGTTGCTAGATGCCTTAAGTGACTTTCCCCAGTCCTTGGAGATGCAATTGGTCGAAGGGTATGTTCCTAGCATTGTTTTGATTGAATCGAGTGAGGTTACAATATGTTGCTCTTGCACAGCTTGAGCTAATTTGCAGATGATAGAGGTGTTGATGAGTTTAGAAGTAGTAGGCGTACTCCAATAGAGTTTGTAGGGAGTGCGCGTACTCCAATAGGTATGAGAGTAGGGAAGTGGCATTCTTCATTTGTGTGTGGTGCTTAGTGCAGTAAAATTTGTTCACATGGTTGTTGATAAGATGGACCTAATGAGAGAGGTCTAAGACTCCGGAGTATATTGACAAGTATAGTGAGACACTTGGTACAAGTGTAGATAGACACTTGGTATATGTTGTAATCTGTCTATTTAGTAGACCAATCCGGCGTCATTGGTAAGTCGAGTTTGTGAGATAATTTGTGTGGTTGAAATTATAACTGAGATTTGTTGAGTTCCATGTGCACTAGAACAATAATCCAATTGACCAGTTGAGAAGTGCAATTTGCAAGTTGAATTTTGCTCACGAATGTGGGGAACTGTGAAAAAGAGTAACTGTAGATGCAAAATCTGAAGGTGAAATTTGGAATGTTCCTGAAGCGATTGTATTACCCTACCTGTAGTAAATAGACACATTTGTTGTCTTTATTTTTGATTGAAGGTTTTGCTCGTGAACTAATATTGCATTAGTTTGGTGTGTTAGTTGTGTGAAAGACAAGCCGAAAGACTTTGTCAGCGTCTGAGCTGTCATGCTGAGGGGGGAGTGATAGTATTAGTGTGATGTAAGTTTGTGCCGCGTTGAGATAGGTTGGTTAGTGAGAAGGGTCACTCACGGATTTGTCCATCAGTTTGACACTTATGAGGTGGGATTGGAAGGCAACAGCTTCAAAGAAGATTGTGGGATTGTAGTTATTCTTTCTTATTGGTTATTTTTTAACAGATGTTTTTGTTTTGTTTGGAATAGATTTTGTAAGTCACTTCTTGGTTAAATAGTTTTGAACTGATTTTGTTGAAAAAAATGAAGATTTTCAAAGCTGTAAAAAGTGCCTTTAGAGGTGATCAGTATATTCCGGCAAGAGAGGGAGAAATTTGTCCACCAGAAAATATTCTGGCATATATTGTGATTGAGGAGAAGGGTATGGGTACATGCCTTTGGTTGAAACACTAGATTAAGATCACAAAGAAAAAAGGTTTTTTGCTTTGCCAGACAATGGTACTTTTAATTTGAAAATTTTGGAGAATCTGAGGCAGAAAATGTACAGTTTAAAACCTCCTCTGAGCTTTGAAATTTGAGAAAAGAATGAGGAGAGTAGAAAAGTCACTAGCAGAAGCTAGATGGGACGAGGAGCAGAAGGAGTGGAGACTAGCTACCCTACAGGGAATTAGGTTATTTCCTACGAGAACAAAAGATGATAAAAACGAGTCAAAAGCTGAGAAAAAAAGAAAAAGACTTCTTTAGTAAATAAGGAACGAAAATTAAAAGAACTGAAAAGAGTTATGTTTAATGATGATGAACCAGACGATAATGAATTAATTTCTGAGTTTTTATGCAAAATCATCCACTGCCATATGCAGCTCAATGAGGTCATGGGACCGGTGAGAATAGAACTAGTGAGAGTGGAACAAGCGGAAGTGGGATTGGTAATATGAGTCCAACTGCACTCTCAACAGTGGGGGTATCACAGAATAGCTTTAACAGTGATCGAGTTACTTTGGAAAGGCCCTTCAAGATTAGTTCAAATTTGAATCAAAATTTTCAAGGGAGAGATTCACGAAGCTTAGATCAGACTAATTATTGTTTGAGAGAACAAGTTCAGATGCAGAGTAGTTTTAATGATTCATCAAACAATGGACAGAAGTTAGAGATAAACATTCCTGAGACTTATCCAGAGGTTCCGATTGTAAAGATGACTACTAATTTAGTGTTGTCTCCAGGTCAACAAGGGCTGAGTTTAATTCAGGAAGAGCCTGTTCAAATACAGATTCCTCAAACGCAGAGCATGAGAATAATGCAGACACAGAATGCTGGACCTCTTGTTAGTCCAGATGCGATTTCAGTACCTATTACAATGGGTACACTTATGCCACTATATGCCCAGAGTAATAATATTGGAGTGAGTTCTGTGGTCCAGTTTCAGAATAGGGGTTTGGAGAAAACAACTCCGAGGCAAGAACAAAACCTGAATGAGACTCAGTCTTTAATAGATTTGTCTCCTGTTGGGAATTCTGGGATCAGATCCTGCATGTGAGAAAACAGGGCTGATTGCAGAGGCCCCCTAACTTTTTGCCCCCATTTTCCACTTTATGCTGGTGTTTTCCTGACTCTGATGGTGCCCTGGGTACTGCTAACCAGTCCCAGGGCCTGTGCTCTGTGTAGATGGATATGCAAATTAGGCTAATTATAATTGGCTAAGTTAACCTACCTATAAGTCCCTAGTATATGGTAGGGCATGTAGGTTTAGGGACCACAGCATAGGTGGTGCACACCTAGGTGCACTGCTGAGGTGCCCAGTGTCATTTTAAAGGCAGGCCTGCCTTGCTGGCTGCTTTTAAATTAAAGTTATATGCAAATTCGACTTTGGAATTAAAAGTAGTTCCAAAGTCTTAAACTACCTTATTTTTACATATAAGTCACCCCTAAGGTGTGCCCTATGTGCCCCTAGGGCTGGGTGCCATGTAACTATAAGCAGGGACTTTATAAAAATAGATTTATAAACCCTGGTGAGGTAAAAACAGCCAAATTTGTTTTTCCCTCATTGAAGTAAATGGCCTTCATAGGCTAGAATGGGGAGACTTTATTTTAAATTTTAAAGTCTCCTTAAATGTTGCATACCAAGAATTTGGTATCAAATTAATTGTTGTAATAAATCCCACAACTTCCAGTTGTTGGATTTAATATAACTTGTTCAGGTAAAAAGTTTTAGACTTTATCTAAAAAGTTGCCAATTTCAGCCCTGCATTGTTTTTGCTGCTGTGCTCTGATTGGCCAGCCTGCAGCAGCTTAGCCAAGCTGCCTTGATGAGGTGTGAAGTGGCCTGGCTTCACACAAAGGAATGTGCCTGTGGGAGAGAATCTCCCCTCAGCAGATGGTGAGGCAGGAAGGGGGAGGGCTGCCAAACTGGTCTTCAAAGGCAGAGAAGGACATTTGGAGCAACCAGCAACACCCCCACATCCTGCAACTCCAGACAACTAGGTGCCCCCTTGATTAGATTAGGAGAGGGCAGGTGAGGGGTGTGTTTATGATTTTTAGCCACACCAGTGGGTGGGCTCAGCCAGATGTAACCTCCAAAAATCAGATTCAGCCATGTTGGATTTTTAGAGAATGCTGCCTTCTGGGATGGATTTTTGCCACACTTCCCAGGAAGTGGTCATCACAGGGGGACGACCCTGTACCTGATTGGAGAACCAGGACCCCCCTGCTTTTCACCCAGGAGCAAGGATAAAACTGGCAGACCTGCACCCACACCTCAGATCCCCATCAGATTCCAACAAGGAAGAACTAAAGGAGAAGAAGGACTGCCCTGCTGGACCCCTGGCCTGCACCTGGAACCTGCACTCAGAAGGACTGCACCAGATGCACACTTGGGCTTCACCACAAGAAGGACTTTGCCTGGCTTCAACTGGTTCAAGGAGGGACTCCCTGTTTGCTACAGGTGAAAAATTGCTAACCAGTGTCCCCTGCACCAACTCCTGAAGAAAGCGACCAGCTGACCACTGCCCAGTGGCCAAAAAGGAGTTTGCGCCAGTTGTAGTCCGCACCCCCCAAGGACCATCTCAGAACTTCTGGACCCTTAGGGTGAGCTGTGGACCCCAAAAGAACCTTAAAAGAACATCTGGGTGAAGCCATAGAAGTTTGGAGAAGATTTGAGAATTTTTGTAAAAAAGCTCCATAGAGGGACCGACCCGCCGCGGAAATTCTAGCCGGCTTGCCTCAACCGCGACCCGGCCTGACTTGGTCGTTCGTCCCGGTAAAGAAAAATCTCCGAAAAAGAGACTAAGTCCGAAGGTAAAAAGTTGACCGGGACCTCCCAGCCATCGTATCCGAGAAGGGCTCCATGGACGTCGGATCAAGATCCAGGTTTACCCCGGTCGAAGGATTCTCACCTCGAAAAAATGACTAAGTCCGAAGGTAAAAATGTCCACCGAGGAATCCAGCATCGCGTATCCGGAGAAGAGCTCCAGGAGGTCGGATTGGACTGGCAGACTCGTCCCGCTGAAGAAAATCTTCAAAATAAAGACTAAATCAGAAGGTAACTTTTTAACCGAGGCCTCCCGCGACCTGTAGCCGAGCAGGGCTCCATCGCGGTCAGCCTGAAACTTTGACTTTGCCCCGGTCGAGGTGCAACCAGATGACCCGATTGGCGCTTTTTGTTTCTAAGCGCTAGAAAAATAATAATTCTTTAAAAATTCATATCTCCGGTTCCCTTTATCCGATTTTATTCGTTTTTGTGTCATTTTAAAGATAATAATATAAACTATTTTTATAAATTGGTTTTGGATTTTTAAACTGTTTCCTGTGTTTTATTTAATTACTGTTTTGTGATATTTGAATGCTTTATACACTGTCTCCTAAGTTAAGCCTTGACGCTCGTTGCCAAGCTACCAAGGGTTGAGCTGGGGTTAATTTACTGAGACCTAACTGGACCTAAGTGGAGGTTAGTGGCTTGTTGCTAGGTGTAGGTACCTACCTGCCCTTACCAATTACCCATTTTCCAACACTGCAGTAATCACGAAGAGAGATTGTTGTCTCCACAACAATGTACAAATACAGTACAACAGCAAAACTATGGTGCACATTCAAATGGGATTTCGTTAAAAGGTCTATCTGCACAAGAAATAACCAGATGGTTAGAAGATCTAAGTTGTTCAAAAACCGTAGAGAGGCAGAATAGGGAGGAAGCCTCAAAAAACAGAGTGAGATTATCAATGGAAGGAAATAAGGGCCAGATGTAGCAAAGGTTTGCGACTCGCAAACGGGCAGAATCGCAATTTGCGACAGTGCAAAATCGGAAATGGGATGCAAAAAGCCCATTTCCGACTCGCAAAAAGCGATGTGCCCCGTTTGCGAGTCGCACCCGTTGCGACCCCCTTTTGTGACCCGCAATGTGCGTGTCGCAATTTGCGACTCGCAAAGCTTATGCAATTGCAACTCGCAAATTGCGACTAGTCGCAAAAAACCCAGTTTGCAAGTCGCATTTACCACTAACTCAGAGCAGGTGGTAACCATTACCAAAGTATAAAAGGAGACCCAGAAGGCATCTTGGTCACTCAAGATGGCGGACATATACCTGATAGCAGTGAGGAGGAGAGTCTACGCAGCCCAGCAGAGGAGGAGGAGGGGCCACAGACAGGAGAAGATATATAGAACAAGGCAGACCCTTTTCCAGCAAACTGAAGAGGAGATCTATGCTAAATACCGCCTTAGCAGCGTTGCCATTCTAGAATTAATAGATTTACTAAAACCACAGCTAGAACACAAGACCCTGCGTGGCTGCGCCATCCCTACGCATGTGCAAGTACTATGCGCACTGCACCTCTTGGCATCAGGGAGCTATCAGGGGGTCATTGCCGTGGCAGGTGGGGTATCCCAAAGTGCAGTGTCAAGGTTCCTCAGGGCATTCCTAGATGCCTTAGTAGCGCACAGGTCTCAGTTCATATACTTACCAAGGAATGAGGCAGAAATTAACAGCACGAAGCTGGACTTTTACCGCATTGCCCACTTCCCCCAGGTCATTGGATGTGTAGATGGGACACACATTCAAATATGCCCCCCGCTAATCTGGAACATATTTTTCGCAACAGAAAGTGTACCCACTCACTCAACATACAGGTTGTTTGTGATGCCCATTACGTCATCACGGACATCGTAGCTAAGTTTCCAGGCAGTACCCATGACTCCTACATTTTTAGACATAGTGGGATCCATCAACGCCTGGAACGTGGGGAGTTTGGAGACGGATACCTCCTAGGTAGAGCTGCATACAACTTGCAGACACACACACAGGTCACTGTGCACGCCTATCTGGACTTACTAACAGTGTACTTTTGTGCCCAACAGGTGACAGTGCATATGCTCTAAGGCCATGGATCATGACTCCATTTTTAACACCCAGCAATGAATCAGAGAGGCAATACAACAGTGCGCATAAGAGGACCAGGAACCTGATCGAGCGCACCTTCGGACTCCTGAAGGCAAGATTCCGATGCCTCCACCGCAGCGGAGGCGCCCTCCAATACACCCCCATTACCGCCTTCAAAATTGTGGTCGCATGCGCCATCCTCCACAACATAGCCACCAGACGTGGGCTACCTCTCACCCCTGCAGACCCAGATCCTGATGAGGAAGAGCAAGAACAACCACACCGCCATCATGGGGATAGGAGTCTAGCTAATCAAGGCAGACTGAGACGGGAACACATCGCAACGCAATATTTTGGACGGTACGTGTAAACTCCCACCATACTCACCCATTAACCAGACACTCCTTTTGTTAAGTGGAAGAGAAATAACAGTTTTAATAATGTAATGGATGAACTATATACATGATTCAATTGTCCATGGGCAGGGAAATGCCAACCACTCATGTGGCACATTAAAGCCATGTGCCACATTTGTTTGTCCGGGCTGTTGGCTAACTTCTCCTGCCCCTCCTGCCAGCCTGGCTGGTCCCAGCCGCATCTATGGTGCTCTGCCTCCCACTCCTTAGCACCCTACTGTCAGTGGCAGATACACTGCTCACTGTGGAGCCCTCTTCACTATCTTGGGGTGTTTCCCCGGTGGCCCTCGACATCTCACGTGTCTCCATTAGTTCAATGATATGTGTGAGACGTCCCAGGCCCCTGGCAACATCCCCAGCAAAATGGCCCATCTCAATTTGCCGGCCAACTGTCCTCCTCGACAGGCCTGTTGTGTTGATGGCTAGCCTGCCGATTGATGTGGCCATCCTGTCCAGTCTTAACATAATCTGCCTATCCCTGCGCCGCCCAGCCTCTGCCTGACCCAGCAGTCCGGCCGCCAGTTCCCTGATGGCAGAGGCAATGTCCCCAGTGTTCTGGCACATCAGGTTCATCCGCCTGTTGAGGTGCCGCATGCTTGCCTGGTTTTGTCTTTCAATGCGGTGCAGCACCCCACTGATCCTGCCCAATGTTGTGTTTTGCAGGCGCTGACCCCACAGCAGATGTGCCTCACTGCTGGTTGGAGGATGATTCCGGATATCAGACGCTCTTGCCCTGTGACGCCTGCGCAGTGGTGGCTGCCCTGTCCTCGCACCTGTATCCTCCCTGGCTGTTGCTGAGGCAGCTCCTGGCGTTGCTGTTGCAGCAGGCGTTACAACTGCAGGAATGCTGCTGACTGTGCATGTGGGGGTGCTGGTGGGTCCTGGGGTGTCCTCCTGGGCCTGGGTGCTTGGGGTGTAGGGGGTGTCTTGCTGGAGACCTGTGGGACATGGGGAACACACTGTCAGTGTCTAGTATCTGTTGCACAATTCCTAATAAACATTTGCCTATGCACTGCCTATTGGACTACATTTCCCATAATGCATCATTCTGGCTTTTTCTACCCTGAAATGGAGCTAATTTGGTTGTGCATGCACATGTGTACATGGTGGGTGGGGTATGACATTGATAGGGGTACAGGCTTATCACATGGTACTCACCGGTTGATGTGCTGGGCTCTGAAGTGTCCAGGTCCCCAAATCCACACACTGCCTCCGGCTCGAAGGTTTGCTCAATCCTGTCTTCAAGGGGTGTGGGTGGTGGCACAGATGATGGTTCCCCTCCAGTGCCTCTCATCTCCCGGAGCCTTTCTGCCACCCTATCCTTGGTCCGGGAGCAGAGGTCATACCACCTCTACCTTATGTCCTCAATTGTCCTGTGGCTCACCCCCAGGGCATTGATTTTCTCCTGCTTTTCCTGCCAGATTTTTCTTTTGGTGGCCTCTGGAACAGTGAGGGCAGCTCTCCCAAAGAGCTCATCATGGTGATGACAACATTCTTCGGTCAGCACCTCAAGCTCCCTCTCTGAGAATTTAATTTTCCTTTTTCGGGGGGTTCCCTCCATGGCTGCTGCAGCTAGCTCAGTGTGCAGACTGGCAGTTGTAAAAGGGTGTGGTCCAGCCTCCTCCCAGGTGTATTGTTAACTTCCTGGCTGTGATGTCATCATCATGTGCCAGGAAGTGTTTCCAGAGTGTTTTGGTGTGCTTTCTGGAGTGTTCTGCTGCACCTGCAAGCAATTTTGAGGGAACTCGCAATTTGCGACACCAACTAGCTAATTGCGAGTTCGTTTTTTGCACACTCGCAAACAGCGACCTCGCAATCTGCGGACTCGCACACAGCGTTGCGAGTCCGGATGCCAGTCGCTAAATCGGACCGGTTTCTTTCCTGGCATACCAATTTGCGAGTCGCATTTTGCGAGTCGCATTGACTCGCAAAATGCGACTCGCAATTTTTTTGTTTCGTACATCTGGCCCTAAGCTCCTTGAAGGGACAATGGGCGTGAACAGACTAGAGTCATATACTGAAGCGCAATTGAGATACTTGTGTAAGATCATTACAAAGGGAGCAGGAAAGGCACACCAGCAGTTACGGGAAATAGCAGATGAGTATGACATTGAGTTCACAAAACTGAAAAGCCTGAAGAGAAGTTATAGATTAGATCTTGAAGAAGGTTTTGGTCACATGAGGTTTGTAGGGATGAAGACACATCTTAGACAATTGTTTGAAAGAGTGCAAGTTTGGAGAGCCTTAGATAAATGGGAAGGCAGATGGGTCAAGAAAAGAGAAAGACTGAAGAAAGGATTGGAAAAATCTACCAAAAGAGATGTGACGCAGAGAGGAGAATCAGTGAAGATGTTACCGATGAGAGAAACACAAGAAGGGAATTTTATGCATGTACCCTGGAGTAGGAGTGATATCTTAAGTTTTACAAATAAGTACCCAAGGTTAAGAGAAAAGCCAGTAGAATGGTATCAGCACACAGATAGATTTGTGAAGCTTGTGAAATGTCTGTGAGAGGACTTGAATACTCTCTTTGATATTGTTGTTCCAGCAGATTTGTGAATTGAGTGCAAAAGGACTGAAGATTGGTTGACAAGTGAGCCACACAGAGATTTGAAAACAGGTGCACCATCTCCAAAAGTAATGAAATATTACCATAAAGTTGTTGAGTTCCTGAAAAGAAAAGTTTCGCTGAAAAATATTGATTGGCAATGCATAGATAGAACAGCACAGGAAGCAAAGGAATCAACTCATGCATATTATGAAAGGTTGTTGAAGACATTCAAACATTTCAGTGGTACAGAGACAATTGAAAAAACAGGATATGTATCATTTTGTGTTCAGGTTTGTTGAAGGATTGAGACCAGAGATTAGCCAGATATTAAGAGTCATTTCATCTGTTGGCAAGCTAAAACGATTGATGAGGTGTTGCAATATGCAAAATACTGGAGTGATGAGATTGAAATGAAGCAGAAAAAGTTGAAGAAGAAAGCAATGGTGCTGCAGATCAAGGCTACACAGACAGGAATGCAGGGAAATGTTCAGCAGCAATTGCAAGGGAATGGCATGTTTCAGAGTCAAGGCAGAGGTAGAGATTGATGTGGAATGATGTTTCCGGTTGTCAATAGAAATGTGGATTTGAATTCAGTGGTGATCTAAGATCACTCCGCATGCTCCGCAAGATCTTCCGAAGGATCCCCGCCGACACCAGAAAAAACGTGACCCACGCCCTCGTCACGAGCCGCCTGGACTACGGCAACACCCTCTACGCCGGGACCACAGCCAAACTCCAAAATCGCCTACAACGCATTCAAAACGCCTCGGCCCGCCTCATCCTCGACGTACCCCGCAGCAGCCACATCTCCGCACACCTGAGACACCTGCATTGGCTCCCAGTCAGCAAAAGGATCACCTTCCGACTTCTCACCCACGCACACAAAGCCCTCCACGACAAGGGACCGGAATACCTCAACAGACGCCTCAACTTCTACGTCCCCACCCGCCCCCTCCGCTCCTCTGGCCTCGCTCTCGCCGCCGTCCCTCGCATCCGACGCTCCACGGCGGGTGGGAGATCTTTCTCCTTCCTGGCGGCCAAGACCTGGAACTCCCTCCCCACCAGCCTCAGGACCACCCAGGACCACTCCGCTATCCGGAGACTCCTAAAGACCTGGCTGTTCGAGCAGCGATAACCACCCCCTTTGTCCCTAGCGCCTTGAGACCCGCACGGGTGAGTAGCGCGCTTTATAAATGCTAATGATTTGATTTGATTTGAAGATGAGCAGCAAAGAAACAGAATGTTACGTTGTAATATTTGCAGGGCAATTGGACATTGGAAAAGACAGTGTCCGTTGTTAAATCAAGGTGGTGGTGTTCAACAGAAAAATGGTGTCAATTCCTATCAGAGCATGAAAGGACCTAGAGTGAGAAATCAGTGAGAGGTCAAAATCAGAATTTCCGGAATAATGTAGATACTATACAGGGTTTTCAACCTTTGCAGCAGATGGAAAATGTACAATCACAGGTACAACAAGTACAAATGCCACAGGTACAACAATTGCAGCCACAAGTGCATATGCAGGTGGTGCCTGCACAACAAATTCACATGACGAGACAAATTCCCAAGACACAAGGGGGGTCATTACGACCAAGATCTGACCGCCATGCGGCCCCCAATGCGGGCGCACCCCCGCCGTGGCCGTTTGGAGATCCCCGCCGGCCCAGCGGGGATCACGGCCGCAACATAGGAGCCGGCTCCAAATGGAGCCAGCGGTGTTGCGGCCGTGCGACGGGTGCAGTTGCAGCCGTTGCGCTTTTTACTGTCTGCACAGCAGACAGTGAAAATCTGCATGGGGCCCTGTCAGGGGGCCCCACGACTCCCCGTTCCACCAGCCTTTTCCTGGCGGTGCAAACCGCCAGAAAAAAGGCTGGCGGTCGGGGACTCGTAATCCCCTGGGCAGCGCTGGAATACGCCTGCCTGCCTGTTGGCGGTGCTTCCTTCGTTTTAGCCCTGGCGGTCCCGTACCGCCAGGGTCAAAATTACCCCCAAGGTCCTTTGGATCAACAAAAGGTGATGCTTTTGCAGGTGGTCACAAATCAGAAGTTAAACAAAAGTGAAAAACCAGTTGATCATTTTCCTTTACATAGTGAGAAACAATAATCGATGAATGGCCATTGGATAGTTCAGATGAGAAAGAGTGTGTTTTTTCAACATCATTAGAAGTGGATAAGAAGGGTCCTTATGTAAAGGGTAAAGTACATGATCATGAAGTTTCTTTTCTGGTTGATACAGGAGCTATACGCTCAACAGTAAGATCTGTAGAAGTTCCAGATTTACCTTTATCAGAGAGGACTGTTCAGATTGTAGGAGTTGCAAACAAGCATTTGACTAACACTCTTACAGAACCAGTTATTATTAAAATTGGTAATTTTAAAGGTTTGCACAGATTTGTTGTTTGTGACTCCAGTAAAGTGTCACTCTTGGAAGAGATCAGTTGTGCAAAATAAATTGTTCAATTACCTATTCAGTTGAAGGAATAGAGATTGAGACAAACCGTGATGTTTGAAGATTTAGGCCCTCATTACAACCCTGGCGGTAAATCCCGCTTACCGCCGTGCTGATGGCCATGAAGATACAAGGGCCGCGACGGAAATCCGCTACAGGTATTATGACCCACATCTCATAATACGCCACAATACAGACACCCACACAAGTCCGCCACACCAAACGTCAGTGATAAACTGGCGATAGCAAAACCTACACCGTCACGCCAACAGAACTTCCCCCACACTACCAAAACCCACGAATCAACGTGGCGGTCATTTAACTGCGGTAATCTATTGGCGGTAAACACCGCCGCGCTCAAAATACACACACATTTACAAAACACAACCACATTGGACACTTGAAAATACACCTGATACACATACATACCCCACACACTCACACCACTATAAAACACACACCCACATAACCCACAACCCCTTACAACACTTTTTTTTGAAGAAGCTGAGAGAGAGAGAATAGCAAACACAACATCAGCATCCACAGGCACACAACACCATCCCTCTTACAACATCCACGCACCTCAAAGAACACACACTAACACAACACATCACACAGCACAACAAACATCACCTCACACATCACCCACACCACATTATGGCACCTTGAAGACACCCCAGGTTTTCTGAGGAGGAGCTCAGGGTCATGGTGGAGGAAATCATCCGGGTAGAGCCACAGCTTTTCAGATCACAGGTGCAACAGACCTCCATTGCAAGGAAGATGGAGCTATGGCAGAGAATTGTCCAGAGGGTCAATGCATTGGGACAGTACCCCAGAACACTGGATGACATCAGAAAGAGGTGGAACGACCTACGGGGGAAAGTGCGTTGCGTGGTATCCAGACACCAGGTAGCAGTCCAGAGGACTGGCGGTGGACCCCCACCTATTCCCCCACAACTAACAACAGGGGAGGAGCAAGTCTTGGCAATCATGCATCGAGAGGGCCTCGCAGGAGTAGCAGGAGGACTGGACTCTGGTAAGTCATATCTTTACTACTATACCCCCCACCCTACCCGCATGCTAACACAAACTCCTAGCCCAACCCTCACACCCATCACCCCAATACCCCACAGATACCCCATTATCACAATCCACACATCCCAAAACCAAGGCCTGCATGTCACACCAATGCATGGACACCCATCACTAAAGCATGTCCAGTACAGATACTCACCCAGGCCCCAAAATCACAAATCACACAAGGGCAAAGACAATAAGCCAAGCACAGGAGTAGAGGGTAACTCACCCATTACACAAGATGGCACACAGATACAATAACTATGCATTTACACCCCAACAGGACCCATACCCAACGTCACCGGACAGGAGGTGCCAGACATATGCAGTCCCCCCACAGAAGAGACCCACAGTGCTGACAGCAGCTCTGCACGCCTGGATCAAAAGGACCAGCCCGGCCCATCAGGGACCTCTGGACAGTCAGTTCCCCTGCCACAGTCACAAACCACCACTGAACCTCCCCCCAGGAAACACCGGCACAGCACCCACCCAGGAGGCCCATCCCTCTGTCCCCAGGACACATCAATCAGCAGTGTGTCCACCACTACAGGGACCCCATGCAAACCCACCAACCCAAGACAATCAGGGACCTGTGGTCAGTGGCAGTGGGCACACAGTTCAGGGGACAGAGGCAGAGGATAACAGGGAAACTGGGAGGACTGCTGTGCGACAGGGGGAGCACAGGCCCAGGGAACCCACTCTCCATGAGTCACTCTCCAACATCATGGGAGCATACCATCATTCCAAGGAGACCATGGGCACGGTACTGGCCAAGTTTCAGGAGACCCAGTGGCTGCAGGAGGAACAGTACCTGGGGATCAGGGAGGACTTGAAATCCATTAACACCACCTTGGTCACCATTGCAGGGGTGCTGGCAGACATGGCCAACACCAAGAGGGACACAGTGGCACACCAACGAGCCCCTGACACTTGCCTGAACAATGGACAGCCCTCCACCTCCACCGGTGCCAGTGGACAGGAGGTTCCGCTACAGGCCACCAGCACCCCACCCCCTGCAGAAGGAGAACCAGCCCGCAAATGGTCCCTGAGATCCAGGAACAAGACAGAGAACATTGCCAAGACCCCCACCAGGAAATAAGACTCTCCTGATTGTCACCCTTCTATCCCACTATGTCACCCTGACAACCTGGAACTGCCATTACTCCACTTCCTATGCCCCCTTGGACAATGCACCTGTGATATCAATAGACTGAACTCTACCATGGACATTCCTCCACCATCACCCCAGCCCATTGTACAGCCCCTCCACTTATTAGCACAGAAGTAAACACCCTTGAATCACAAATCAATCTGGAGTCAGTCTGTACTTTCACAAATGTGTAATTGCAACCTCTCAGAAAAATAGCAATGTCAATGTTCATTTTCACATACCAATGTTCAACAGTTGTTGGGCATCAGTAAACATAGCAGAAGGCAGAAAGTGGTGCCCAGATCTGTGAAATGGAAAGCCAAAGTGAAATGTCAGGGTCCATACACAGAGGTAAAAAGGCAGAATCATGTTGTACAGTAGTATGGTATGAGAGGAGCAGTGCCAGTCTATTACCTGTGTCTCACTGGAAGTATTGTATGATGATGTTGTTTCGGTTGTCTATATCTTCTTCTTCTGCCTCCTCTTCTTCACTGTCCACAGGCTCCACAGCTGCCACAAGACCAACATCAGGCCCATCCTCCTGCACAAAAGGCACTTGGGGTCGCAAAGCCAGGTTGTGCCATACAGCATGCCACGATGATCAGGCACACCTCCTTCGGTGAATAGTATAGGGAGCCACCTGTCAGATGGAGGCACCAGAACCTGGGCTTCAGGAGGCCGAAAGTCTGCTCAATTATCCTCCTAGTTTGCTCATGTGCCTCATTGTTGTGTTCCTCTGCCCTTGTCCTGGGATTCCTCACTGGGGTCAGTGGCCATGACAGGTTGGGGTAACTGCAAATATCGAGGGACAACTGTTAGACACACCAACCCTTAGGGGCACTCCCATGCCCAGACACCTATGTCAACTGTGTTCGGACCTTGGGCTCACCTATTAGCCACACACAGTGCCTCTGGAGTTGCCCCATCACATAAGCCACAATACTTGGCATTCACATGGGAGATGTACTGGTCTCCCAAACACACCGTCTGCACATTCATGGAATGGTTGCTTTTGCGGTTTCTGTACACCTGTTTATTCCTGGGGTGGGACAAATGCCACATATGTACCATCAATGGCACCAATGGTGTTGGGGATATGTCCCAGGGCATAGAAGTCACCTTTCACTGTGGGCAAATACTCCACCTGAGGGAAAACAATGTAGCTGCGCATGTGTTTCAGCAGGGCGGACAACACTCTGGACAACATGTTAGAGAACATTGGCTGGGACATCCCTGATGCCATGGCCACTGTTGTCTGAAAGGACCCACTGGAAAGGAAATGGATTACTGACAGGACCTGCACTAGAGGGGGGATTCCTGTGGGGTGGCGGATAGCTGACACCAGGTCTGGCTCCAACTGGGCACACAGTTCATGTATTGTGGCACGATCAAGTCTGTAGGTGATAATTATGTGTCTGTCTTCCATTGTCCATAGGTCCACCAGGGGTCTGTATACCGGAGGATGACACCATCTCATCAGCTGCCCCAGCGGACATGCCCTATGGAGGAAAAGGGTGAGCAGAGGGTCATACATCACATAGGTTTCACAAGGGTGTTTAGAACAATCGTGATGTAATCGATGTGTTGTGCTGTCTGCCCGTATTCCTGCCCATAAGTGCTGTGACGCAGTTAGTTGCCCTACCATGTGCCCCCCTAAAATGGCGGCTGTCTGACCTGTAAGGAGGGACAAGGGGAAATGAGGTAACTGCGACCCACATGGCCCAGGAGGGTGAATCTATGGAGTCTAAAGGCACCAGTGGGATGGAGGGCGAGGGGAGCTCCACTACAGGGACAGGAGGAGACACCAGCGACAGCGACACCCCAGGCTCCTCAGGCCCTGCCCCAGTCAGCCATGCTGCCCTCAGTGAGGATGCTATTGACCTCCTGAGATCCCTCACTGTTGGGCAATCAACCATTCTGAATGCCATCCAGGGTGTCGAGAGGCATTTGCAGCCAACAAATGCATACCTGGAGGGTATTCATTCTGGCGTGGCAGTCCAACAGAGAGCATTTCAGGCTCTGGCCTCAGCACTGATGGCAGCCATTGTCCCTGTGTCCAGCCTCCAACTTCCACTACCCAAACCCCCTCTACCTCAGCCTATCCCAAGCATACCATCAGACCAGCATGCACACTCATCAACACACAAGAGTGGACATGGCAAACATAAGCACCACACATCCCACAGGCAATCACACAAGCACCATACCCATGCAGACACAGCAACATCCGCTGCCTCCACTGTGTCCCCCTCCTCCACGTCCTCCTCCTCCCTCCCAGTCTCGTCTCTACTCACACCTGCATGCACTACATCCTCAGCCACTACCTCATCACCAGCACACCCATCATCACACACCGCTCACATACAATCACCACCTCCACTACCATGCACACGTCCCCTTTGTCCTCTACCAGTGTGTCTGTGAGCCCTCATCCCAAACTACACAAATGGAAGCATACACCCACTCAACAGCCATCCACCTCACAACAGCCTCCATCCCATGCACCCTCACCCAAACTCAGGAGACGTACACCCCCTACAAACACTACCTCTTCCTCCACTCCCAAACCCCCTCCATCTTCCAGTGCCCAGTGTGTCTAAAAAACTTTTCCTGGCTAACATTGACCTCTTCCCTACACCTCTCCCGCATCCTTCTCCTAGGGCCAGGATGTCCTGGTCTCAGCCCAGCACCTCAGCCACGAAATCCTCAAGCACTGTGGTCCCTGCAAGTCCATTAACATCACGGGTTCCTCTCATCAGGGCTGCCAGTGTGCCATCTAGTGAGGCCAAGGATCATCCTATTCCGTCACCTTCCAAGGTGAAGAAGGGGCCCCAATGCCGTAGGGAAAAGCAGCACCAATCACCCAGCAAGGCCTCATCCAAGACAAAAGAGGACAGTGCCAAGGTCCCAGCAGTGACTTCCAAGTTGGGGAAGGGACACAAGGCTAAAGGGAAGTCAGCTCAGGGCACGGAACCTCCGGTGAGGGACTGTTGTCAGCCCTTCTGCAAGACAGAACAGCAACCTGTACCGCGGTGGCCAACTCCGCAACCACCGCCACCTGCATTACCACCTGCACCGCCACCTGCATGTCTGTTGCCTCTGCAACAGTCCCCAGCATCATCCCCAGTGGCCAGCCAACCGAGGCTGCAGGGGACGTCCTGCTGTCTCCTTCCACAGGTGCTGACTCATGCACCACCGGCAGCATCTCCGCCACAGACACCACCGCAACCACTGCCACCTGCCCCGTGATGTGCTCAGACAGTGCCACCACAGCCGACATGAACATCATTCACAGTGGGCAGCCGTCCGAGGCTGCAGGAGATGTCCTGGACCCTGCACAGACTACATGAGGCACCACAACCAGCACTGGCAGTACCAGCAGTTGGCAGGAAAAGTCACCGCACGATCTGCCTCCATGGAGTATCATACTACCTGTTCCCAGAAAATCTTGTGGCTCACACACCCAGGTGAGGGAATGGGAACTGCCACATACCATGTGCAGCACTCTGGGCACCAAGCCTCCTCTAGAACCAGTGGAAAAAAGCATCCACTACCCCTATCCTTGGCAGGATAAGCACTCTGGGTACCATGCCCCCTCCAGAACCAGTGGAGAAAAGTATCCACTACCCCTATCCTTGGCAGGATGAAGCACTCTGGGCACCATGCCCCCTCTAGAACCAGTGGAGAAAAGCATCCACTACCCCAGTCCTTGGCAGGATGAAGCACTCTGGGCACAAAGCCCCCTCCAGAACCAGTGGAGAAAAGCATCCGCTAGAGATACTGTGGCTTTGCACTCCCCAGGACCAATCAGTGGGCAAACCACCCACTTGAGAGACTTGTGAGACTGTGGCTTTGCACTCCCCAGGACCAATCAGTGGGCAAACCACCCACTTGAGAGACTTGTGAGACTGTGGCTTTGCACTCCCAAGGACCAAGCAGTGGGCATGGAGCCCCCTCGTGGTGCAGTGGCATCGTCCCATCATCCGGCTGAGGTGCCCCCATCCCCTTCCCTCTGAGGTGCCTGTTTATTTTCGATCTGATGCCCCTGTAGTATTCTCTCCATTTTGAGGCAGGTATCATGTATGGGCTTTGCCCATGCATTTTGGGACCACTGGTCCATGGACAATGAATGGAACACTATCCGGACTTGTGTAGTTGCTGTACATATTTGTATGTATTGATCTTTTACAGACCTGTTTCCCTATCTGGATTTGTGATGATTACACTTGTTACAATCATTTCATTTGGTCCTTGCGTTATTCCTAGGGGGTGACGGGGTGTAAATGTAATGTTGATGCATGTATTTGTGTGTCTGGTGTTGGGGGTGAGGGTGAGGTTGTTGTGTGTTGTGTGAGTTTGTCACTCTATTTTTCCTCCCCCCTCCCCTGTGTGCTACGTGCAGTACTCACCGTGGTCATAGCGGCCATCTTTGATGGTCCTGGTAGAAGAGAAAGTAAACCAACATTGGTAACACCTGTAGTACGTGCTCCATGGTGTCCTGGTTCCTCGGTGGGTGTCGAGAGGTGAGTGGTTTCCATTCCATAGACTGTTTCTGCTGTGCTTTTGATGGCGTTGGTACCACCCCGGAAAAGCTGGCAGATTGGTGCCTTGTAATACAGTGGGCGGTCCATTGTCTTCCCTCTGTCTGTTGAGGGTTACCGCCGCAGTGTTTGTTTCTACCGCCGTGGCAGTCAGAGTGTTAAAGTGGCTGTCTGTATTGCCAGTTTCCGCCATGGTCGTGATTCCATTTTTTTTTAACCGCCGGCCTATTGCCGGTATTACCGCCGCTTTAACACCGACCACCAGGGTTGTAATGAGGGCCTTAGTGTTTACTGCTGACAATGAACAAGTGTCCAGAGAGTTTCCTCTGATTCATTTCAATGAACCAGAAGATGAGCAGAATAATTCGGCTGATTTGATAAATTTCTTTCCAGTTTTTGAAATAAAAGTTCTTCCAGCGATTTGCAGGAAACGGTTAAGTCTAAAGTTTGGAATCTTTCAGGGAAAGACATTGGTTTGATTAGGGGAGTTGAAGGAGTCAAACTGGCAGTGAAAGAGAATGTGGTATTTCTACAGACTGCACAATACCCGATGACAAATGAAGCAATTGAAGTTATAAGGCCGTTGATAGAGCAGTTTTTGGAACAAGGAGTTCTGAAAGAAGTGATGACTAGTCCGTGTAATGCACCAATAATGGGTTTGAGAAAACCAAGTGGGAAAATTCGTCTTGTCCAGGATTTGAGAAAAATCAGGGATACTGTGGTTAAATGTTGTGCCAAATCCAGCTGTGATTATGTTCCAGATTCCATGTGATGCTGAATGGTTTACCGTGGTAGACTTATGCCAAGCATTTTTTTCCATGCCTCTTCATGAGGAAGTAGATATCTCTTTTGTTTTAAATTCCTGACCAGAGTATAGTTGGTGTAGAATTCCTCAGGGTTTTTCAGAGTCACCATAGATTTTCAATCACATTTTGAGAAAGAACCTGGAGTCATTGGTAGTGCCTTATCAATCGACATTAGTGCAGTACATAGATGAGTTATTAACTGAATTAAAGACAGAAGAAGGATGCAAGAAGGATACAATTGCATTGTTGAATTTTGTGGAAGACAATGGTCACAAGGTGTCCCCTGCAAAATTGCAGTATTGTCAAAAAGAGGTGAAATACTTAGGTCATTTGATTGAGAAAGGGTGTAGGAGAATTTCAAGGGAAAGAGTAGTGACGATTGTGCAAATTAAAATACCAAGTATTCAGAAAGAAATGAGGATGTTTCTAGGAATGGTCGGATATTGTCGTCAATAGATTCTGAATTTTTCAGCTATTTCAAGGCCTTTACAAAAGCTGACACATAAGGATGTTTCAAATCCTATAATGCTGGATGAAGACTGAAAGTATTTACTGAGTTGAAAGAGTTTGTGCCAAGCTCCAGTTTTAGGTTTGCCTGATTACACAAAACGTTTTCTGTTGTTCTGTCATGAACGAGATGGATGTTCTTTATCTTTTTTGATGCAAACACATGGTGGTGTCAATCGACCAATAGCATATTTTTCAGCTACTTTGGATCCAGTTGAAGCAGCCTTACCAGTATGTTTGTGAGCAGCTGCAGCAGTAGAGCAGTGTATAACCCAAAGTGAGAATATTGTGATGGGTTATCTCCAACAGTAATGGTACCTCATTTAATAGAAATGTTGACACGACCAAAAACACTATACTTAACCAATGCAATATTGACACGTTATGAAACAGTAATTTTGGGAGCACCAAATGTAACAATTAAGAGATGTACAGTGCTTAACCCAGCAACTTTATTACCAGCTGAAAGAATTGATTCAGATAAAATGGATAATATTGAACATGATTGCTTGGAAGTTACAGAATTGTGCACAAAGCCAAGGGCATATATTAGAGACACCTGCCTAGAAGACAATGATCAAATTATCTCTGTTGATGGTTCCTGCTTGAGAGATAACATGGGTACACTGAGAGCACGATATGCAATATGTACAATTACTGGCTTACTGGAGGCTTCATGGCTTTAAGGAGCGTTTTCTGCTCAGATAGCAGAATTGGTGGCTCTTACTAGAGCATGCCAAATTTCAGACCTGATGAATGTAACAATCTATACTGCTAGCCAATATGGATTTGGCATTGTGCATGATTGTTGCCAGATTTGGTCACAGAGAGGTTACCTGTAAGAAATGGTGAAAGAATACATGAATTGTTACAAGCTGAGAAAATTGCTGTGATTAAATGCAGTGCACATCAAAGGGGACAGGATTATGTGACTTTGGGAAATGCTTATGCAGATCAAGTTTCAAAATGTTGTGCCTTAAATGGTATCTCTTTCAAGGGAAAGTGGGAACTGATGCCTGAAAATGGTGAAGTATATACTAATTTTACCATGCAAATTGTTGAGACTTTGTAAGAGTTGAAAGCTTTACAAAATAATGTTCCAACAGAAGAGCACAGAGATTGGGTGAACCTTAAATGCATACAAAGGGAAGATGATATTTGGATGACAGCGGAAGGAAAAGTAGTTATGGCAAACAATTTGATGACTCAAATGGCCAGATACTATCATGGTCAAGCACAAATAGGGAGAGATGCAATGATTAGGAGTTTTAAACAGTATTGGTTCAATCCAAAATTTAGACAAGCTTTCAAAGTAGTTTGCCATTGATGCATTGCCTGCCAGCAGATGAATGTTGGTAAAGGAACAATAGTCAACATGGGACACATAGGCATGACAGGAGGTCCATTAAGCAGGATGCAAATACATTTTATTGAGATGCCTGGGGTTGCTGGTTTGAAATATATTTTGGTGATTGTGTGCATTTGCAGTCACTGAATTGAGGCTTATCCTACAAGGAGAAATGATAGCCTTACAGTAGCTACGTTACTTCTCAGAGAGTTGATTTCATGTTTTGGTTTCCGGGTCTCTTTAGAATCAGATAGATGAAGCCACTTCAACAATGAGGTGATAAAGTTACTATCTTCAGCTTTAAACATTCGGCAGAAGCTATATTGTAGTTACCGCTCAGAAGCTTCAGGACTTGTAGAGCAGATGAATAGAACTCTAAAGTCCTGACTGGCAAAGATGTGTGCATCAACAAATTTGAAATGGCCAGATGCTTTGCCTTTGGTTCTAATGTCAATGAGAAGTACTCCTGACAAGAAGACTGGTTTGTGTCCTCACGAGATCCTGATGGGGAGAGCAATGAGACTGCCAGCAATTCCTGCAAATGCTCTTGTAAATATCACAGATGACATGGTGTTAGACTATTGCAAAGGCTTGGCTGATGTGGTCCGATCATTTTCTCATCAGGTGGAAGCCACAACAATTCAACTGTCTCAAGGTCAAGGTCACAACTTGAGAGCTGGTGATTGGGTCATCATACAAAAGCAGGTGAGGAAGTCGTGTTTGGAGCCACGGTGTAAGGGCTCTATCAAGCCATCCTTGTGACAGCGACTGCTGTGACGTGTGCATGTTTGCTGACCTGGTGTGCATGCAAGCCATATATGGAAGGTGAATAATGCAACAGAACAAGAAACGGAGCTTTTGAGGTTACCAACAGCTTACAGCATTCCAGCTTGAGAAGAAGAAAGAGAGGAACTTGAGAAAATTCCTAAGAATGTTTGAAAAGATGTACCTACTCCTATGACAAATGAAGAAGTGAGAATCTTGGAGGAAAGTGAATCCTCTACAAGTGGAGTAGTGGGAAAATCAGTACAAGAAGAAAGAGAAATACCAGTTGAGAGAAATCAGATGAGGGTGTCTTCAGAAGAGAGTTATCAGAGATGAATGGGTGAGAGGAATTCTGCTCAGAGGAAGGTGTCCTCAGCAGCACGTGCTTTGACATAGCAAACTGAACAAGTGACTGACCCCATTGGAGAAGGAATCAAGACAGATCCCGCTCAAGTGGATTTTACTCTTCCTGAACCAGTTGCGGGAACGTCATAAGAAAAGAGTTCAAGTTCAAGTTTAAGTTTGAATTCAATTTTGAAAAAGCTGCTGACAAGAAAGCAATTGAAAGGTGATAACTGGCCAGAGAAAAGTTCAAAAGGAGAGAAGATAAATGTAGTTTCAGGAGAAAAAAGAATTGAATGAAGGAGAAAATACTAGTGAAGAAGAAGGGGAAAATAGTAAAAGACCAAAAAGGAACAGAGTTGCAAGCAGAAGTTATTCTGGTCCAGAATGGACATATGTAACTACCAATGAATGGCAAGAAGAGTTTTTGAGCTATTGTTTTGATAGAGACAATACAAATTTTCATTCTGGCACTTGAAGAACAACAGTGCATGTTTAGGAAAAAAAACTGAAATAGAAAGAAGACTTGAAAAGTTGTTCCTAAAAGAGACATTGATAACTTGAGTTTGACAAGCTACAATACTGTTTTTGACAAGCTGCTATATTGAATTTGACAAGAAGATTTTCCTGTGTGAATGAACATTTGAAAAAAAAATTAGGAGGGAATTGCTGAAAATGTTTGACATTTTTTAGAATTTTGTTTTTTGTTTTCAATTTTATTTTTTTCGGATTCTTCAAAGACCATGATAAAACTTCAGTAATCAAATAATAGACATAGTCGTTGCAAACGTGTAGGCATTGGTTTGACAGGAGAAAGGGTATTAATATGCTTATTGTTATTTGTAGGTGTGATTGTTTATGAGATGAGTGTAGCCAACCATATTGCAGAGACACTTACTATTGACAATTCTTCAGAAATAACTACTACTTCATTAACCAAAGATAGGTTTAGAATAGATGTCAAATACTTACATGAAGAGAAAGAGCTTTCTTTC
Organism: Pleurodeles waltl; assembly: GCF_031143425.1. Classification (NCBI taxonomy): domain Eukaryota; kingdom Metazoa; phylum Chordata; class Amphibia; order Caudata; family Salamandridae; genus Pleurodeles; species Pleurodeles waltl. The sequence goes on from NC_090447.1 coordinate 1,038,229,840, forward strand.
AATGTTTTTCATCGCTTATTGCGTGAGTATGTTGAAGTGATGGATGCGAAAGATTGTTATGTCTGTATGCAGATTCCGAATTCTGTGGCGGAACGAATTGCCTATCATAGTTTACCATTAACTTACAATATAAGTTGCAGTCTTTTACTAATGTGTTTCTATAACCAAGAGTATATACAATATTTCTTCTCTAATCATGATGTAGTGTTTTCGTTTGTGCCTGTCATTGGTTATTTGAATAAAATAGCCAAAGATAATAGCCTAGTCCTTATGAGAGATTATTTTGAGCCTACATTAACCTTTGGTACTGCTTTTGCACACAGGAATAATTTAACCTGTTCACTAACATCTGTGGAAAATAAATTTTTAGATAACACAGAAATAGGAGAAGAGAAATCAAGGCTAAAATAAATAAGGGAATGAATAATTGTAGACCTGGGATTGATTATGCTTATACTGACATTACTAAATAAGGAATATTAACACTGGATGCTGAGCATGTGGGAAAGCTTTGTATATATAGGCCACAGAGTAGACTTGATAGAGTGTTTGTGGGTACGAATGAATGTAGACATGTGTTTCTGTTTCAGAGTAAATGGGATTTTATGATAAATTGACAGGATCCACCAGTGTGTGGTGTTTACTACATCTGTGGAAGAAACGCTTATTATCGTCTTCCAAGCGGATGGCATGGCACATGTGATTTGGGAATAGTCTTTCCGAAAATGTACCAACTGGAAGACTTGAATACATTTCCTAAAATGACAAGAATTCAAATGAGACACAAGCGAGAATCAATTTCTAGCATTGTGGGAGACATTTTTTGAGGTATAATTCCCTCAGTGGGAGTAGTTCTGAATTCAATCAAGATACAGAAGTTGTCTACAATAGTAGATAACATGTTGATGAGTTATTCTGGAGCTATTATACTCCTAGAGTTAGACATTCTTTTGGTGAAAGAGGGTGCAGTTTGCAAATTACTTGGTTTGAGTTACTGTTGTGCATAGATACCAGACAATTCTAAAGAAGTTAGAGGTTTGATTCATAATTTAATGAATAACAAAGAAGATTTAAAGGAGCTAACTGAAACTACTATTTGGGATGGGAGAAAGCTGGCAAGGGAATTACAACTGTGGGAAATTGGTTTGGCAACTTGGGAAAAAGAATTACATTAAAAACAGTCAAATGGTTTTCAATAATTATGTTTTGTTTAATTGGAATTAGGAGATCATATAAATTATTTAAATTGATGAAAAGGAAAAGGTTTGAAAAGAATCAGAATAGACTTGATATTCAAATGGATAAATTCTATGGGCAGAGTACAGGGAAAAAGAAAATTCACGAAAAGGTGAAAGAAACAAGATTTTAAATTTAGAAAAGAAAAATAAATACATTTATTTGAGAATTTGTGTGATGACATAATTATTCATCATAGGAGGGATTACAGGAGCAGAGATTTTACTGATGAAATTCATAATTAAATTTGTACTGATCCTGATGAACTAATGTGTGATTTTATAATAAATTCAAACAAAACGGGTGAATTTTGAAAATGGCCACCATAATCCATTTTGATTTCTACTTAGGCTAACTTTAGCTTATAATAGAATTGTTTTTCATTACTCAATGCTTACTCAAAAAGAGTGTGTTCAATAGTTTATAGAAGTGTGAACAGCTACCCCTAGTGGAATTTTATGTTATGCCTTACAAGGTCAGATTTATTAGGTCACTGCTTGAGTTTGACTGTCCTATTGTTTAGAAAAATGTCACTAATATGTGGTTTTTCTTCGTGGATGGAAATAGATGCAGCATTGCTAGAAGTTTCTTCCTGAGCATGAAGTTTTGTCGTGATGGAACAATGAATCCACAGACGAGACGGAATAGAAGAAGAAATTGTTATAAATTGTGTTTAGTTAATAATTTTGTCAATGAGACATTAGCAAATCAAAACTTAGGTCCTCATTATGAGATTGGCAGCAAATGCTGCCTACCGCCACGGCAACGGCCGCCAACATACCATCGCCGTGGCTACCGACTGTCCATGCCATTATGACCATAGCCGGAATTCTGCTAGAAGGCTGGCGGAGTTTCCGGTGACGGTCATGATGGTGGACGGCGGTAAGGTGGCGGTGCTGCCAGCAGCAGCGCCACACCAGCAAAACACTGCCTACCGTATCATGTTCTATGATATGGCCTGGTGGTGGTTTGCTGGCAGACGCAGCTGCTGGCAGCAATGCTGCATCCAGTCTCCTGCCGGAGGACCCCCTTCAAGCCCATAAGTCGGGTTCTCCGACAGGAGAGAGGGGTGGGCCAGGGTGTGTGTGACTGTGTTTGAATGTGTGCATGCGTGTGCATGAGTGTGTGTATGTGCATGTTGTGTTGTGTGCTTGTGTGTGTGCCTGGATGTATGTATGTGAGCTTTGCAGTGAGTGTGTATGTATGTATACATGCGTGGGTGAATGTACGCATGCGTGTGTGTATGAGTGTGCATGTATGTGCGTGTATGTGTGTATATGTGGGGGTTAGGTGGGAGAGGGTGGGGTGGAATCTGGGGAGTGTGAGGGGGCAAGGGAGATCCATATCAGTGCCAGGGAAGAAATTCCCTGGCACTGATAGTGCCTACCGCCATGGTACAGAAACCATGGTGCTGGGTGGGGTCAAAATGCCATGGGCGGCCTAGTGATGGCCGCCGGGCTGGAGACTGAAGTCTCCAGCCCAGCGGTCATTATCGCCATAGTGGTCGGTGTGTTGATTTTGCGGTTTGGCTTTGGCGAAACCACCAATGTCATAATAGGGGAGGTAGGTACTGCAAGCCTGTTGGCATTAATACCTCCACTATAGCACCAACTGCTGGGGTCGTAACGACCCCCTTAGTGTACTATGAATGTGTAACTTTTACTGATCTAACAGTAATTTTATTGGTTGAATGTATAATACCTCATGTCCTGACCAATCATGTGCTTTGTGAGAATTAATTTAATGTTCTGTCACTTATTTTTTGGGTCAGATATTTTGAGATTCAGATGAGTTCAGATATTCTCAGATTCAGATATTTTGAGATATTCTCAGAGATTCAGACTATGGCAGATTTGTCGGAGAGAGTTTTGCAGACTTCGGAGATTTACCGATCGTTCCTACTGATGGTATCCCCTTGCTGAAGTGATTCCTGTTGTTATTCGTTGACCTTGTGGGTAATGTATATTGCAAATTGTTATGTCTTTTGTTTGACAGGTACCAGCTGCAACTTGTGAATTAATTGCTGCATAATAATATTATTTTTGTTATAACCCGAGTTAGTATGTTTTCTAAATTTGTGTTTCTAAAACTCTAACATGAAGCCCAACATGTTAATGCTAATTAGCGGTTAGAGAGGGAGTCTGTCTTTACATGCTCATGATTTGTGTTGATGTTCTTTGATCTGTTTCTTCAATGTATGTTATCTCACTGGTGCAAACTGGTGCTATGAAGTTGTGTCATAATTCTTGAGTTAATTTGTTTACTTGCTTTGATTAAGTTCAGATATACAAGGCAGTCTGACAAGCCATTGATGACTATTTATATGTATCATTTGTGTTTTCGAATTATTTTTGTGACCTTAGCATTGTTTATATATGTAAATACATTTACAAATCTTCTTAATAAACTGGTGTGAACATTGTAGTGTAATCAGATTATCAATTTCTTGTTTATTGATGTTTATTGTGATGATTATGACATATACTATAGACATCCCCTCTAATCAATGTTGTGTTCGTCCATCGGCCTCAGGCGTGAAATCCATTATTTGGTCTGAGATAATAGATAGGATTTCTCTGCGCTGCAGCAGGGGCCAGGTATCACTTGAATTGCCTTTAATAAAATGCACAAATGGTTGCCATGATTGCAGCTTGTATGAATAATGTGTCGGTAATCATTGTCAATATGCTACATGGAGTTACTGGGGCACACACAATGCATGCATCCCCAATACAGGCTGCAGCAGCAGTTACAGAAAACATTACCACAATTTCCATTCATTTCCACGTAGATGTCTATGTTACAAATATACTAACTAAACGAGGAGGACTGGGAGATTGAACTGGTCCAGTGTACTTTCTCCCTATACGTGAACTAATAGTAAATGTGTACACTGTTCCAAGAAAGAGAGGGCGAAAGAGAAAGACTGAAAAATCAGTGTTGTAGGAGTGCCCTCAAGCATCACAATAGGATGCAGAGTATCATCATCGGGCTAACTCCTCGCCAGACCGGCACTGCAATGTCTGACGGGCCACCACACAAAGGTCGTGGCTCTGCAACCGGAAGGTGGTTAGACAGAACAGCTCAGATCCGTCGAATCTGCTGACAGGGGAGCAAAGGAGAGAGGAAAATAAAATTGGCTATGAACACCCGAAAGCTAAATTTAATGTTTATAATGAGGGTCAGGCCAAGATTAAAAAACTAATAGGAGTAAACAGGGAATGATGTCACCTATACTCCTATAGGAAGGGAAGGAAGGAAAAATCTCATTCCTACCACTGGGTCAACATGTTTCGCGCCTGTTCGGTCAAGGATTGATCCATTGGCGCTTCATCAGGACCATTTACTTGTAACTTCTCCTTCATATCACAAAAAGGGCAAAATAAACCAAAAAATAATGATAAGTAAAGACCATAAATGCTAAGAGGTCACTTACAATCTCTGGACCATTCGTCACAGTCAGTCTAATAGAAAGTCGCCCTGTGTAAAAAATAAAACACATCAATAATGCAAAGTGCAGTCAATAGACATACATTGGTGTCAAGATGGTGTGAGTGTGATAGGTATCAGGTCCCAAAGAAGAGACAAGTGGAGACAATTGTGAAAGTAACATTGACGGCTTACCATCCCATATAAGGACAAGGCATCATAGGGACGCGTAAACCCTGCAAACACGGTGAGTTCACTAAATAAAAAAATATATAGATGGTTGGAGTAATAGCAGTACACAATTTAACACGTGCAAAAGAATCAAGGTGAGAGCATTCCATATCTGGGATAATCATATCTCACCTATTAGGTAATGATACATGGTCTCATAGTATTCTCTTCTACCACATCGTTAGGTCTGTTAATATTATACACACTCGTTTCTCTATCTTTAGAAAAAAATCCTCGTGCAAAAACATATGGGTATGTAGCCCAACATCCATGTTTCAAAGTAGGTGCTGATGGCAACTAATCGATAGTGAGACCTGGTACACCTCGTAGCAGCTAAAAATATCAGAGACAAGTCTCATCCAACTAGCCTCTCCGAGCGTTAACCGCTTGTAAGCTCACCAGTTTAACATTAAAGCGGGTTGCACACACGCCTGCAGCGTGTCCGAAAATCACTTACTTGACCCTTTTTGTGTTCACGGCTGTTCGCCTACCCCGGGACGCGTCCCTGAATGACAGGGAACGAGTGCTCCGGACACGTTTAAATCAGGTGCAGTTAACTCGGACACTTAGCCCTAATTCGCGTCATGTTCGATGTCGGAGAAACCGACAAAGGACTAACGCGAAGGCTAGTAAAGGCGGCGGCCATCTTAGAATGGAGTATATTCATAATAAATATGGTGATACATGTTCACTATCACGTGTGGGTCAGTCTGCACAGTCAAGTATATATAGTAAAGGGGAAAAAAGACTTACTACTATGTGAAATGATATTTAAAAACTCCAAAAATTAAATAATCAGACAGTAGCCCTGATGTCATGGAGAATGGTGTGTCAATCCACCGTATCATCTAAGGTCATGGATATAATAATAATCTCCATGGGACAATCAAAAAGAAGAGGATCAAGGAGATAGAGTCCACCAAGGAATATCGTCATTGAGACCCTCCCTGGCTGTTTTAAGACGGAAAATCCACCGTTGTTCAATCCTGAACAAATATTTGGGGTCATTCTCATTGTATCTGGGTACTTGTAGAACAGTCCACCACAGTTCATTAGGGCCATGTCTAGCTTCTAAGAAATGTGAACTCAATTTTGTCGTAATCCGTGCACATCTAATGTTGCTACGATGTTCATTAATTCTTAACTTGACTGGTCTCGTTGTCATTCCTACGTACTGTAAGTCACACGGGCATGTGATCAAATATATGCAGTGCCGTGTGTTACAGTTGGTGTGTTTTGTCAAACGCCAGACTCCAACGTGTTTCAACTGAAGACTGTTTAGTCGCTTAGTTAATGGGCACACATTGCAAGAGCCGCATGGATAATGTCCAGAGACTGGTGGAAGATTCCATAGTGTGGATTGCTCTGGAGAAACCACCTGTCTTTGTGGTCGTGTGTGAATAATTAGGTCCCTAATATTCGAAGATCTCTTAAATGCAAAGAGGGGTCGTGCAACCTGTGATCCACCGCTCAATAGAATCTGCCACCTTTTATTGATAAGTCTTTTGACAGTATTAGAAAGGGGAGTGTATGTAGATACACAGGTAAGTCGTGTTTGTACATCTACATATACATCTACATATAATCAATTTGCAGTGTTGTCCCAAAACACAAAAGCAGGTTATGATATGTGAAACTTGAGCAACAGTTACATGCGGACAAACTGACAGTTTTATGTTACAATTTTAATAGCCTGCCAAATCAATATTCCTCCAGAAACTCCAAAGCTTTCTAAAGTCAGTGCAAGATAGTGTGATCCCACTGTGATCAATGTGTTACATGTGGTGCAAAAACAAATGTCCTAGATATGTTAATGTTACTCTCTCAAAAAGTGTTACTGTCTCCCAAGTCCCCCTTCAAAAACTCGGTTGACCACCACAGTGGAGTGCAAATTCTGAGAATATGATATATATATATATATATATATATATATATATATATATATATATATATGTATATATATATATATGATCGTGTGTATGTTTGTTTCTCAAGAAGTGTATGTGTTTCACACAAGATTACAAAGCAGTGTTTGTGCCTTCACACTTAAACTCCAGCCTTGTTAACAAAAGCTTCAACACCCACCAAAACTGATTTGTCATTGAAGTACAGAAAAAATGTGATTTTGTGGAGGGCATGTGGCACAAAAACCAACAACTAAAATCCCTCAAAATGTTTGTTCAAGAAACATATCTTCCATTGATCAAGCATCTCCTAAGCAACAACAATCAGCACTATTACTTCCTGCATGTGTAACCAAGTTCATTGAGAAGTTGGGGAACTTGTGACTTTTTATACCAAAATAAATCACACACAAAATCTATTGATTGGACTTCCTAAAATATTGTAGGCTGGGCAAATCCCCAAAAAAGGAAAAATTGGGGCTATTTAGATTCTGGTTAAATAAGTGACGTTGGGCCAGCACTTGGTATAATATAAATAATCAGCATTTATGTTTCATATATAGGTTTTCAAAAGCTGCACTCTCCGTTGTAGAGGGATGCAGGTGCTTCGACTACTTATGTATTTGACCCCCTGAGGCAACAACAAGCTAGCTCAGGTTCTTATAAGCCAACATTATCTTACACAAACTGCATTCATTTCCTCACAGCACAGTTGTGTGGGGAACAAATGGACTGATGCATGATTACGGGTCAAGTAGATTTAGATGTATGTTGTCCCTCCTGCAGACACACTGACTTCATTACCTCGATTCCTCCTATTGCTAATTTGAATTTCTTTGACTTTTACCCTAATGCCCCATCTGGTTACTTACTCTCCTCTATTTCCATTTCTGATGTATATGAGCCAGATCCTTATTGAATATGACTGTGTCTGTCTGCTCAGCTTCTAGCCCAGGTACCCCATCTTCTCTCTCTGGCTACAGTATGTAAATTATTAAGTTAAAATTGTATATTTGAGTGCCTTATCTATTTGAGACACCCCAGGGTACAGTAATTCCCATCCTTTATTTATCTGTGGTCTTGTCAAAGACACCCCATTCTCTGTGCTACGTCACAAGATATCCTTCAAGAGATATATTTTGCAATATCAAGTGACATATCATCATGCTGTAATATAATTTCCTCAATAAGACTACAACCATTGGGCAGGTAGGTAAACAAGGATAACTTATAGAGTTTCATCTCCTAAATCCACATCCACATACCTTTAAGACATGCATTTAAGGTAATAATAGCAGATTTTTGCTTATGTATACATACTTCCCATCCTAATATTGTGGTAGGCGATATTCTAGATACAAATTTTTACCAGGGCAATTTTCCCTCTCTATCTGGGAGAAACACCCCTTTGTAGCAGTTCTGCAGGGAGAGTCAAGCGTTTCTACAGAGCAATCATGAAGAGTGCATGAATCTTCCTTGGGTGAACAATTATCAGGGAGTATTAATGCTGATCTTAAAAGATTGCTTAAAATCCTCTTTTTCCCATAACAGAACCTAGCACATAAGGTGCCTTCCCATTTTTCCAGCTTTAAAGGTCCTCTAAAAAAAATCTGCAATGCATATCTGGTGAATCAATAAGGGGCATCTTATTATGTTATTTTTTTGCAACTTGTAGTGATTCACTGAAGAAAGGGACCTTGTGTTACTCTCCCATATTGCTTGCATGGTACTTCTGACAAAGTCAATGCCCTACAGTGCATGTTCAATCATGAAATCTAAATTTCTAATTTACAATCATCATTGTCATTGCAACCAGCCATCCAGAAATATCTAGTGTTGGTTAACTACAGCTAGAAATATTACAACAGACAAAATGCTTATTTATTTAGCAAACATTCTCCTACTACGAAGGCTGAAAGAAGATTGGCTCAGTAGGAGGAGCATTGTTAGACCTAGAATCCTTGGTGTGGTCTCCCCTGTGTTTTTTGCCTCTGCTTTCCATGTTTTGACTGTGCGCTGGACTCTGTTTTTGGTACTCTGGGAACTTTTTCACTGCTGACCAGTGCAAGTTCTCACTGTGTAAATTGTATTTGTAATTGGCTTTTCCATGATTGGCATATTTGATTTACTCGATAGTTCCTCGTAAAATGAACTGGAGGTGCCGAGAGCCTGTAAATTAACTAGTGGCCCTCTAAACATGGCTCAGATCGGCCACTGAAGGGTCTGTGTATGCAATTTTAACCTGACAATTCGACATGGCAAGTGTACCCACTTGCCAGGCCCAAACCTTCCCTTTTTGTACATGTAAGGCGTCTCTAAGGTAGGCCCTAGGTAGCCCCATGAGCAGGCTACAGTGTATGTGAAAGGTCGGACATGTACTGATGTGTTTACATGTCCTAACATTGAGATACTGCCAAATTTGTTTTTCACTACTGCAAGGCCTATCTCTCACATATGTTAACATGAGGATGCCTTTAAATAACTTTTAACTGTAGTTTCCATTTGGGAGCAGATAGAGATCTGGAGTTTGATGTCTCTGAACTTACAATTTAAAAATACATATTTTGGTAAAGTGTTTTTTTCAATTGTCAGTTTGAAAATACCACTTTTAGAAAGCTTAAACCATTCTGTGAGTCTGCCTGCTTGTGTATTCCCCGGTCTGGGTCAGACTGACAGTTGAGCTGTTTGTGAATCTCCACTAGACAGTGACACAAAGGGACGTGGGGTGTGGCCTGCATATCCTGATGGGTCATTTGGGCTAGAGTGGAGAGAGGAGTGGACATTTACGCCTGCCCTTACATAATGCAGTCTCCAACCCCCTGGTGTGAGTCTGGAGCCAGACATAGGCAAGGCAGGATCTTAAGAACAACATAGACTTTCCTTTGAAGTTTTCCTACTTCAAAGGCAGAAAGGGGTATGAGTAGTAGACCCAAAACCCCAGATTTTCAGCTGAAGAGATTGAGGAGGAGTACTGACCCTTTGCCAGTCACTGTACTGTGATGGCCTGGCCTGCAGTTGCTGCTTCTGCCTGAAAGAGGACAAAGACTGGACTTTGTGGAATTTCCTGCTTGTGAAGAATTCCCAAAGTCTTGGACTGAGCGTCCCTCCTGTTTTGAAGTCTCAGGGCCATCAAAGACTTCCTCTGCCGGCACCTGGACTCTCTGCTGAGACCCCTCCTGCCAAGTGGTGCCCTATCCAGTCTCCAGGCCCTTGCAAGGCAAAGCTGGTAGAACAAATACTGAAATTCACACACAGGAAGGTGTGTGGGGAAAATTTCAATGCACAACCTGCAATGTGGCTGTAAAAACGATGCACCATCCGCCTTAGGGCTGAAATCGACGCACCACCTGCATCACAGCTGGGAAATCAATGCATCACCTGCATTGCGGCTGGAGAAAAGATGCAACCCCGCTTGCAGCTGCTAAAAATGACACAAACCTCACACACTGTGGTTTTCCAACACATTGCAGCCAGATTTCTCATGCATTGTGTGGATCCGAGGTGCCCTGACCGGAAATCGAGGTATCGCTCTGTTGTGGGAAAGAAAAATGACACATCGCCTACCCAACCAGAGAAGAAACAACACACTGCATCACTTGCAACTAAGGAATTGACGCATATCTGACTTTTACGATGCACGTTTACCTGTGCGGTTTTATCTTTGTTGCAAAACAGGTACTTTGAGTTAAAAAAAAATCTGTGGAGTAAGACTCGTTTTACTTACAAAATTAATAACTTGACTTATGTAAATTGGATTTTAGTTTTTTTGGTTTTGGTCTTGTTTGACTTACATAAATATTGCCTGTTTTCTAAACTTGTGTGGTGTCCATTTTATTGTGTTTTCACTGTATTACTGTTTGTGTTTTGGTACAAATACTTTACACACTGCCTTTGAGATAAGCCTGACTGCTTGTGCCCAGCTACCAAGGGGGTTTGCAGGGGTTGCCTTAGGAGTGTAACTCCTTTACCCTAACTAGAGTGAGGGTCCCTGCTTTGACAGAGTGCAAACTGACTGCCAACCAGAGACCCCATTTCTAACAAGCAGCCTTCATCTTGTGAACTTCATAGCATGGAAATGTACACCTGCTGCTGGGTCCGCAGCCCGTTTATCAAATTTAGAGCTTGCTCATAGTGCAACAATACTTTTTACTGAAAGTGTTCTTTAATACATGGCAGAAGAACTTTTAATGAAATGTCGCAAAGCTTGCCATTTGACAATGCAATGATGGCATAGTGAGCTAGTCATATATATACATTTTTTATTTTCCAAAGACAAAATCTCAATACGGTCATATTTTTTTCTAAAGAACAAAGTATCTTCCTTGATATTACTGAGAGATGATGTGGGGGCCAGAGATAATTTTTTACTGCTCAGAATTGTCATCTTGCATTGCCGTCCAAGGCAGGAAGAAAAACATAGAGGAGCATCAGAAAACCCTCCACACACAGGGGCATATTTATACTTTTTGCAGTTTTGCACCAAAAAGTTTAGCATCGCATTGCGCCATTCCTGAGCACCAACTGGGCGCCATATTTATGGAATGGTTGAAGCCGGTGCAAAGGGTGGACTAGCGTAAAACAAAATGATGCTAGCTGGGTTTGGGCTGGCGGTATAGAAGAATGGGGTTTTGCACCCAAAAATTATTTTAGGCTTGTTAGAGTAAAAAAAGATGACTCTAACCAGCCTAGCATCATTTTCTGATGCAAGACCATCCATACCACGTCTCCTGTCTTAGAAAAGACAATGGCCAGCACAGGGGACTAGTGTCCCCTGGGCATGGCCATTGCACTCTGGGCCTTGCAGGGGGCCCCAAGTTGGCCCCGATGGCACTTAGGGGGTTATTCTAACTTTGGAGGAGGTGTTAATCCGTCCCAAAAGTGACGGAAAAGTGACGGATTTACCACCAGCCGTATTACGAGTCCATTATATCCTATGGAACTCGTAATACGGCTGGTGGTATATCCGTCACTTTACCGTCACTTTTGGGACGGATTAACACTCCTCCAAAGTTAGAATAACCCCCTTAATGTTTTATTTAAATGACTTACATATACTTACCCTACTTACCTGGGATGGGGTTACTCATCCTTGTGTCACTCTGGTGTAGGTGGCGGGTGTTCCTGGGGCTTGAGGAGGGCACCATGGTGTTTAACCATGGAAATGGGTCCACAGGTCCCTTAACGCCTGGTCTGACACAGGCGTTAAATAATGGTGCAAAGCAAGCTTTGCACTATTATTTAGCCCCTCCTCCCACCCGTGTGTCATTTGAGCACAGGGGGGATAAATATGGGGCTATGATGTTAGCACCATTTTTTAGATGGGAACGCCTATCCTTGCATCTCATTGACACAAGATAGGAGCAGGCATCCAAAAAATAATGCAAACTCCAATATTTTGACGTTAGACTGGTCTAACGTCAAAATATAAATATGGAGTTAGTTTTGCACCGAATTTGGATTAAAAAAATAAAAAGTAAATGGGGTATAAATATGCCCCAAAGTGCTGACTTTCCAAAATCGTATTTATTGCTGATTGCTAGCAATTGCCCATCATTGAGGGTGCTTTTAATGCTGGCTCTGCCATCAGAAACAAAGCTGTTCTTCAACGTTTAATGCAGGTAGGGAAATCCGGGAGGTCGCAGAAAGGGCATCGGTCAATTTTTGACTGGTTCTCAATTACCACCATCCTCGGAATAACCCTACAACCTAAATGTATCCTGCTCAGCTGGGAAATCTTAAATAAGGCTGCCAATTATAGTGTGGCATGACAGGAACCTCATCAGGTGGGAAAATCACTCTGTATTTGTTACAGCATTCTCAAGACACTAAGGGCCAGATGTAGCAAAGGATTTGCGCCTCGCAAACGGCGAAAATCGCCATTTGCGAGGCGCAAATGACTCTTTGCTATGCAGAAATGCATATTGCGAGTTGGGACCGACTCGCAATATGCATTTCAGAATCGCAAATAGGAAGGGGTGTTCCCTTCCTATTTGCGATTCTGAGTGGTATGCAATACCATTTGTGACCGCATATGCGGTCGCAAATGGTGTCGCAGTTACCATCCACTTCAAGTGGATGGTAACCCACTCGCAAATTGGAAGGGGTCCCCACGGGACCCCTTCCACTTTGTGAATGGACCCACAAATATTTTTTCAGGGTAGGTAGTGGTCCAAGGGACCACTACCTGCCCTGGAAAAAAAAACGAAACTAAAGGTTTCGTTTTTTTTTTTAAGTGCATCTCGTTTTCCTTTAAGGTAAACGGGCTACACTTAAAAAAAAAAAAAACTGCTTTGTTGAAAGCAGTCACGAACATGGAGGTCTGCTGACGACAGCAGGCCTCCATGTTTGCGAGTGCCTAGACTCGGTATGGGGCCGCAATTTGCCACCCACCTCATTAATATACCGACTCGCAGAAGGTGTCTGAGACACCTTTCTGCATAACATTTTGCGAGTTGCAAATTGTGAGTCGCTAGTACTCGCAATGTGCAATTCGCAAAATGTTATTTTGCTACATCTGGCCCTAAGTCTATGTGAAGATAAGAAATCTATGGAAAATCTTTACTATGTACGTTAGGAAGAATAAGAAGAACTGACTGTATAGGTTCAACACTGAAATGGCTTAGAAATGATTTCCTGATTCTTTTACAGACTTGTGATGGAAAAAAATATTGGTTGCATATCTCAGTTTTCTCATCCATGAGCGGTAGAATGTTGAATCGGCCCAGAAAATGTATGTTTGTGACTGGGATTTGGGCAATCATCAATGGGCTATGTTTGTTTGTACAATGACTTGTGAGTACTTAACTAATAATTCCTCTATTAGGTAAAATAATTACAGATCCATGCACCATTGGCTATTGTGCAGTCACGTGCATTTGAATGTTATGAAGGATGTTGCAAAGTCATTCATCAATCTTTGGCCCTGAGCTAAAATCCTGTGGAAAGGATACTTAATCAAAGTGGTGATGGAGTATCCCTTCCACCATACAATAGATTTGTATTGCTCATTTAGAGGCATATTTACACAGAATTGCAGCGATGCATCACTTCTGAAAATGCCATATGTACACAAATACAGTGCAACCCTGTATTTCCCCCAGCGCTGGGCTAAATTTAGCTGCCAGCGCAGGCATCCTTGCACCATAGGGTGTTTGCATTGAAGGGAATGATTGTCTATGTGCAGGAAGGTGTCAAATCTGCAATTGAAATTTGGCAGAATGTAGCACATGTAGAAATAGCAAATCGTCATTATTGAATGATTGTTCATGTGCAAGAAGGACCACTTTCCTGCATACAAACAATCATTAATGACATTTTTCTTTTTCTATGTGTACTGAGTATTTCTGCTTGTTGCACAATGCTAACACCACCCCTGGGGTGGGGTTAATTTTGAGGCACTGCCACAGATTTACACATTTTTGTAAATCTGGGGCAGCATCAAAGGCAATGGGTGTTGCAGCGGAACACCCACGGTTACACCCACTATATGCCCATCTGCTGCAGAAAAGTGTGTCGGAGGTGGTCATATTTACAAGGCGGGTTTAAGCCACAAAAGGTGGCTCAGTGCCACCTTGTAAATATGGCGCAGTGCACCGCGCCCGGTGCTAGGGGCATGCAAATATTACCCTTAGAGTAAAGTGTGGCTAAAGTATGTCAGAGATGGAGACAACTTTGCTTTTGCAGCTGACATACATTGAAGACAGCCTGATGAAGTAATGGCCATGGGAGGTTTGGACTTGTGATTGCTTTCCTGATTTAGAGTGGGCAGTCAAATGGCCAGTTTTGACCACTTTTTATCAGCAGGCAAAACTTGTCAATAAGGGGAAATGAAAACTTGTAAGTTCCCTAACATCATGAAAGAAAAATCCCATGGTGAAGGGGTCATAATTTTTTTATTTTCTAAAATAAAATTAGGCTTTGGGTTTTTCTTTTTGAAAATAAAAATAAAAAACCTGAAAGTGTGTTGTACAGCTCCAGTGATGCCCTAACAGAGTAAATCATGGCATCAAACTCAAAATCAAGTTCTTAGTCCTTAAACCCTCTACAAAAGTGTTCATACTTGCTCAAATGCTGCTCTCACAAAGCTTGTGTTTGCAACATATTTCCCGATGATTCACCAAGTTTTGACTTATCACCTTTTATACTGCTCTTCAGACATTTGAAATGCATGTAAAGTGAACAATGATGTCATGGTACTCAATTACAGCATAGAAGAAAAACACAGTAAAGTTTTGAATAAAAACGAGACGGCTTGAAAAACTTTTTTATCATGAAGTAAACTGTGAAAAATGAAGTGTGAGATTTTGTAGTTACAGCTTTCGTACTGCTTTCTATTATTGTTTTTCATTTCTAAATATGTCTTCAGATGTCAAAGCTGCTCACTTCAAAGCGTTTCCCTAATTGCTCATATAGCTTAAAGCTGTAATTTCCTATTAGTGTTCTTCTTGGGTAAAGCGCAATAGTTTATAGTTCTAGTTATACTTGTAGACTGTTCAGAATTATTTTATTTAATTTGCATCCTAAAATATAATTAACTCGCTTCATCTAACAGTTAGTATCCATAATTAATAGCCGCCATATTTAATACTTATGTTTTACTTTAGTACTGTGCTTCAAGGTAAGTTTTTGTTCAGGCTCCTTTGAGTGGATATAATGCCACCAGTACAGCAAGAGACGAAGAAGAAATATGTGTGTATTATTAATGCCATAGTAAGATTCTATATGGAATTTAGTCATACATTGAATAAAGAATCTTACCATGAAATTTGAAGAACATAAAATACAGGTATTCTGCAATTCCTGTATAGAAACACATCTCTAATTACTTTATAATCAGAGACTTGTGAGGCACCTACTCACCTTTTACAAAGAAATTATGTTAGAACTCTACTCTAATCGCTTGTTACCATTGAGTTCTGAATTTCACAATATTTTCTGTTTAGTGACAAGCACAAAAGAGATATTTATGGTGACATTTGTGTTGCACTCCTTATGTAGGTATAGAAAGTTAGAATCCTTCTGCACATTTCTACACATTTCGAGCTACTGCATCTTTCATTTAAAACAAACAACAGACTTTTATTGAACTGATTCTGATCTCTTTTTGCAACAGATATCTATGAGCTTTTTTGATGTTTAATTTTACACTTGATATTCTTTTTTTATTTTTTATGTTTGCAAACATGCAAACTCTCATTTAAGTACTTGTGCTCACTCCACTAAACATGGTTTGATTGGCTTACACCTGATTGGGATATTTAAATTACTTATAACTCCCTTGTAGACTGGTGTACCTTTTAACCAGGACCTATACACTAAATACACAAGTGAGCTTGGAGCACTTATAGTGCCACTTTTCTAAAATAGCACCTTGAAAAGTCCCAAGTCTGTTGTTTCAGCCTGAATGCAGTTTTAATTTGCCACCTCAGCATTTGAATCCAATTTCCAAGCGTTAACCTCCCCTTTTATTGCATATGTCACCCCTAAGGTAGACCCTAGGTAGCCCATAGGGATGAGAATTTACTTTTAAGTTTTAAATATCCTGGCAGGGGGAAGCTCCAAAATGTGTTTTACTACTTTGTGGCTTGCCTGTCCCACAGTATAACATTGGGTTACCTTATAAAATGTAATAAGTGCTAACCTTTGATTGGGATCAGGTAATCAGTTCATGTTTGGTATCTGTAATAAAACATTGATTTTAATGGTAAACTCTGACTTTAATTACAATTTTTAAAATTGCACTTTTAGACTTTAAAAATCCCTCCAAGACGGTCACACAACAGAGGGATTAGCTGTGCCTGATTGGGCTATCAGCTGCCAGGATAGGGGACAGGAGCTGTGCACAGCCCCACTTGTAGCAGAATAGGCCATGTTCTGCCTTACCACAAAAAGCTTAACATTTCCACAGTGTTACTGCAGCCAGCTTGGAGTCAGCGCAGAGGAGTCGGGAAATTCCAAGCACTTCAAAGTAGAAACCTCTTGAAACATCTCCTAACTTCATAGGCAGAGCTGGATATAAAAAGAGGACCCTTATACCCACTCTCCAGTTCGCTTTCTGGACCTACAGAAGCATTTTCAGAGCACTGCCTGCTGCTGTTTCCTTTTATGAACCCTCCAGACTGCTTTGCTTAACTCAAAGGAATGATCTGCTGCCCGGAGCCTGCCTTGAACCCTCAGAGGCCAGCCCTGGTATTTCAGCCCTTCATCTTCAACTAAACACAGGACTAACAGTGTGACTCCATGCACTCGTTTTCTGACCTCCTGTTCACATCCATCATTTTGAACCCACACCTGGAGCCAGCCTGAGTGAGACCTGAACCCCTAAACAGTGTCCCACCAGTCCTAGACCCTTAGTTGTGGTGCTTAAAGTGCCTAGATAGCCCAAATCTTAAACTGAAGACTTAGAATATTTTTGATAAAAAAACTGCTCTGAGAACCAGGAGGAGACCCTGGCCAACCTGCAAATCTACCACCCATGGTCCATCACTGGTTAGTATGACTTTGTGGCTGCTCCGACTAAGTTATTTTCCACAATAGAAAATCCTGATCAGCTGTCCATCATCCAAGGGGTATCCACCCTTGCATGAACTGTATTTCGGCTATACCCTCCTGCATCATCTCGCTGAAGATTTTGAACTTCCCAAAACAAGACTAAGCTCAAATGTAGAAGCCTTCACCACAGCTTTGAACCAAGCCTCCCCAATGAGGACGCTACCTCCTCAGACTCCGCCTGCAGCCTTGCCTGCTGAACTTTACCTTTTCAGAACATTTTTTTCAGAACATTTTTCTTGAAGTATGAAATGAATAGCTGACTGGGCCCAATCCACTTCTTGTATCTGAACCATGCTCCATTGTGTTTGGCCATATTTTTTCCATCCTTGACCCAGTCTCACACTACTGCAGGCCCACAGTTGGTGCTTTGATCTTTTAGGCACCAGTTTTTATCCAAACTCTTGTTCTAATGACTGGACTTTTGTAATTTTGGTGCCAAATAATTTATTAAAATGTACTCTATTTTTCTGAGTTGATGTGAGATGTCGCTTGTGTTTTCACTTTACAACTGTTTGTGTGCTGTATAAGTACTTTGCACATGGCCTCTAAGTGAAGCCTGACTGCTTTTTGTACCAAGACCCCCAGAGTTAAGCACAGATTTATTTAGTGACATTTTGTGGTTCACCATGCAAGCGACTGTGGTTGTTTGACCAGGGCTCATACCCCATTCAACAAACAGCCCAATTTCCCACATAAGGCATAATATATAGAATCATCTATGGAGGAGATACAAGGAAATCCATGTGAATGTGCTAGACAGCCAGAAACAGCCTGGGACTTGTGGAATCATATTAAGGCATTTTGGAGAGCCAATGGTCTCTAATGTGCAATGGGATGTATACTACTATTGGTCTGATTCAAAAAGGTAAACTTAGACTTTTGTGTAAGTTAATTTGTTTGGTATTTAAAAACTTTAAATGTAATTGTACTAATGGTAATTTGATGACTGGGAAGACTCAGTACTCATGTCATGGACTCCACACATAAAAAGATAGGCCTAGTGTATCTTTTTTATGTGTGGAGTTCTCTGCCCCTTCTACAAAGTGCTCGATGTCATAAATTTTCTATTAGTAAAATTAATCTTGTAGTTTGTGAATACCCAAAAATATTAAATTTAGACTAAAGTGTAAGCTTATCTTTATGAATCAGGCACAATATTTTGAAGAGAAGTTAAAGAGGAAACATGTCACATGTTGGAATCAAAGCTTTGATAATGTGTAATGCAACGCAAGAAATTGTGGCCGATATTTATACTTTTTGACGCAAATCAGCGCTAGCGCAGATTTGCGTCAAAAAGTTTACCGCAGGGTAACGCCATTCCAAAGCGCCAGCTGGGTGCCTTATTTGTGGAATTACGTTAGCCGGCGCTGTGGCCTGGTTAGCATTAAAATAAATGACGCTAACCGGGCAGCGCAGGCGAAGAGAAGACTGGGGGTTGTGCGCCAAAGAGTGGTGCAAGTCAGGTTAGAGTGAACAAAAATTGGCTCTAACCTGACTAGCACCATTTTGTAGCACACAACACCCATGGAAACGACTCCTGTCTTGGTAAATATAGGAGTCATGCCCCCTGCCCAATGGCCATGCCCAGGGGACTTCTGTCACCTGGGAATGGCTATTGGGCACAATGGCATGTAGGGGGGCCTAAGTTAGGCCCCCCCATGCCACTTAATAATATATATATATATATATATATATATATATATATATATATATATATACATATATATACCTGCACTTACCTGCACTCACCATGGATGGGTCCCCCCATCCATGGGTATCCTCCAGGGGTGGGCAAGGGTGCCCCTGAGAGCAGTGAAGGGCACCTGTGGACTGCTTCCATGGTCTGCCACCATGGAAATAAGACCACAGGTCCCTAAACGCCTGCCCTGACCGAGGCATTAAAAAACAGCACAAATCCAGCTAAGCCCCTTGTTTTAAGGCCCACCTCCTCCTGTGCATAATTTTGACGCCAGAGGATAAATAAGGCGCACATGCCTTAGAGTAATTTTTTGCACAGGAACACCTAGCTTGCATGTCATTAGCGCGAGGTAGATTTTCACATACAAAAAATGACTCAAACCCCATAACTTTGGCGCTGGATGGGTCTAGCGCCAAAGTATAAAAATGGAGTTAGGTTTGCACCGAATTTGCACCAAAATAAATGATGCAAATCCAGCGCAAACAGAGTATAAATATGGTCCTGTGTTTCAAGTGACCTCAAATAGGAAAAAGACTCCTGGGTAACCATGCTGCCTTTACAAAGAAGGTAGCACAAGCAAAGGATCTCTAATGTCCTGCCATGACTGCGTGTGTCTGTGCGTGCAGTGCATGCCGCTCGCTGCGTTTAGAATGTTGGTGTAGATGGTGGTTGGGGGCACACTGTGAAGAGAAACACAATAAAGAAGCTTTCTACTTCGGTCCGTGTGCCTCATCGTTACACACTTAAAATTGGCGACGGGCGCAGGGAAACCATTAAAAAGTCACCACTTCACTTCAAACTTAAATAGCTGGAAGCAGCACTGCATCCACAGCTTTTGAAATATGTTGTAATTCAGTTACCGGCTTGACGAGATGAGAGGAGCATCTTATTCTAAATATAACACCTATAAACACACCCATTTAATTCTCCAAGGGTTTCTACTCACAAGGAAGATCCCTTGGCCCCACCTCAAGCAGCCCCTGGGAGAAGTTCAACCACAGAGCAAAAGGAATTAACCCCTTGTATACATTGAACCTATTATTATGTTATACACTAAATAACCACGGGAGGGAGCCAGATCCTTAAAGATGCAATTACAAGCTCTAACTACAGAAAACTCCAAGAATAAGAAGTGCATTTAAATGACTATTGAAAATAGTATATTTTAAGCGTCATCCCTGTAAATTAGAACTAAAATGGCTGGCATTATGAATGCTGTGGCAATGCCAAGTACCTTTTTAGAAGTGCCAGGACCACCTACAGAAAGTTGGATACAGTGGATCAAATGTTTTGAAAAACACTTGGAGGCTATAGATGGAACTAAGTATGAGCCAGCCAGAAGGCAAGCCATGATGTATAAATGTCTGGGAGTTGAAGGAAGAAGATTAATTGACCACATAAACCCAGTTGAGAATGAGAAAGAGGAAGACGAAGAGTGGGATGTGTTCATTGAAGCAAAAACTAGAATTAACATTTATTTTGATACAACAATGAGTGTCATTATGGAAAGATACAACTCTTACTATCTCTACCAAGTGCCTGGAGAACCTATGTAATCTTATGTGGCAACACCAAGGATGCTGGCCAGAAGATGCTAATTCAAAGACATAGAAGAAATGAAATGCGACCAAGTAGTAATGCGCACCACTCGTGCTCACGCACAAGAAAAGCTATTATGTCATCGTAATCCTAGTTCGGAGAAGGTGATATCAACTGTGAAAAGTATTGAAAGGTGTGCACAGGAAGTGAAATTGCTGCACAAATCTGATAACCATCATACGGAGGTCAACCTAATTCACTAAGAAGAAGAAGCATCTGTGAATCAGTCACAAAAATACAACAGAAAGAGTGGTTCAAAGCCAAGCAACATCAAACTGTTTTGCTATCGCTGTGGATTAAGTTCCCACTTCGCTTCAAGCAAGGAGTGTCCTACTATCGGAAAAATTTGTAAACGATTTGGAAAGTAAGGACATTTCCTAAGAGTTTGCAGAACATCTTGCATAAAAAAGTCTTCAAAGTAGAGGAATCTAAATCAGAGGAAGACTCAAATGACAGTGAAATAATGGAAGATTTAGGGGGTTATTCTAACTTTGGAGGAGGTGTTAATCCGTCCCAAAAGTGACGGATTTACCACCAGCCGTATTACGAGTCCATTATATCCTATGGAACTCGTAATACGGATGGTGGTATATCCATCACTTTACCGTCATTTTTGGGACGGATTAACACTCCTCCAAAGTTAGAATAACCCCCTTAGTGTTACTAGTGGCCATCATCGACGAGGAAGACTTACAGAACCAACCCAAGTGTAGTGTGCATGTGAATGGTGAAAGTGTGGAGATGGATGCTAGCTGACACTGGATCCAGAATCACAATTTTATTAAAGGACACATACAAAAACCTAAAGTGCAAATCACCATTACATGCTAGCAAGATCGTTCCAGGAGCCTACGGAGGTCATAAAATAAAGCTGGAAGGAGTGTTTAATGCAGAGTTGATGTTAAAGGAAAAAAGTGCATTGTCAAAAGTATTCATAGTAGATTACAATGTCAACATCCTTGGTTGGTTGGAGCAACAGAAACTGGAGATGATGATTAATCCATGTCAACCTACTTATATGTTCAGCATCCAAGAAAATAGTTTAGAAGCTATTCTCAAAGAGTACAAGATGGTGTTCACTGAAAAACTTGGATGCTTAAAGTTAAAGAACTTTAAACATAATATAATTCTAAAAAATAATACACAACCTGTCAAACAATGTGTAAGAAACATACCCTTGACAGCCCACTCTGAGGTCAAAGATATCTTAAAGAGTTGGTGTGACAATGGAGTAATATAACCCATCAATGCTTTGGAGTGGTTTTCACCTGTGGTCATAGCTAAAAACTAAAAATGGATTGATCCGTTTATGCATTGACCTTTGCCAACTCAACCACCACATGGTAGCTGATTGACAATGAAGTGCAACTTCTTTCCAAAGAAACGGTTGCATTCCTGAAGGTTAATAACATAGAACATTTATGATCTTCCTTATATCACCCCCAAAGCAATGGGTAGGTCGAGCAAGACATTTGCCTAGTCAAGGAACCATTCAATTGGCATTAAGGGCTCATATTCCTATCGAGGCGGCCCTTAGGACCAGAATATGGACATATCGCACCACTCCGCACAACACCATGGGTAGAACGCCCTTTGAGTTGCTCAGGGGTAGATTAGCTATCACATAGTTGCAGCCATACTGCTCTTTAGCATGGGAGAAATGGGAAGAGGAGACATGAAGAAGAAAGAAACGAAAATGCGAAAGTTAGTTGACATATGTCAAAATCACATGCGTGCCAACTACAATGCTAGGAATGCAGTCAAGAAAATGAATGTGTGTGTTGGTGATCTGCTAAGAATAAAGTATTGAAAGAAGGGAGCCTATATGCGCAAGTACAGTGAACTAAGACATGTAGTTAAGACCAAGGACACTAATGTTTTATTAGACAATGGTCAGTGGTGGAATGGATCAAATGTGGTTGGAATTAGATTGTCAGAACCAGTTACAGATCATGATTTTGTTCATAGTGATGTCCCTGAATGCAACAAAACAGTTGAGCACAGTGAACAATGCAAAACAAGCTAGGCCAGTGATGCAAACAGTAACCCTTCTGACATGTCTTCGACTGTGACTGTACCTGATCCAAAGGGTACTGTAACAACCAGAAGAACCATTGTACCACCCGTCAGGTTCAAAGATTACATATTGAAATAATTGCTGTAAAAAGGGAAAAGATGTAATGTCCTGCCATGACCCCGTGTGTCTGTGCGTGCGGCGCATGCCACAAGCTGCTTTTAGAATATTGGAAGGGTACACTGCATACGGACGGTTGGGGGCATACTGTGAGGAGAAACACAGCAATAAAGAAGCTTTTTACTTAGCTCAGTGTGCCGCGTCATTGCAGATCCTAGCCAAAGGCTATAACTCTCTGCTAACCGCTCATATCTGCCTATGGCAAGATGTTATAAACACTTAGAAAAATGTAAGGTGGATATAGGCAAATTTAAAACTCCATGTACTAATTATATGGCTGATGGTGCTTCTGCAACAGTGAAAGGCAGCTTTTCCAGCTTTTCAATATTAAGCATCATGTAAGTAGCTTCTTTCTTAGCCATTTTCTGTTGTTCTCTAGAAAAATTAAAGCAGCAAATAAATCACTACTGTTAATATGTTTCCATTGCACACAACCATTTTTCAAAACCTCCAGTGTCCAACCTAGCTGCATAATAGAACACAGTTGACTTTGCCCATGTTGTAAAAGCGACATCTGAATGATTTCAAACGCAGAAGACACACTGTGGTTTAGGATATAAATTCTGTTGGACAGAGTGTTCATGCCATTATCAACAACAGCTAAAGCCATTCCATGTTTTCCTTATCTCACTGCCTTAAACGTGCAGCGCTTTTCATTTGGGAAAGCTTCAATTTTTCTTTATAAATGGCAAACAGGAATTGTTTTGAGTGTGCTTTGCTACTTCCTCTGACAGAAGACTAAGGGGGTGATTCTAACTTTGGCGGGCGGCAGAGGCCTCCTGCCAAAGTTCCGCCGGCAGAATACCGCTACGTGGTCAGAAGACCGCCGCGGTAATTCTGAGTTTCCCGCTGGGCTGGCGGGCGACCACCAGAAGGCCGCCCGCCAGCCCAGCGGGAAACCCCTTCCCATGAGGATGCCGGCTCCGAATGGAGCCGGCGGAGTGGGAAGGGTGCGACGGGTGCAGTTGCACCCGTCGCGATTTTCAGTGTATGCAGACACTGAAAATCTTAGTGGGGCCCTGTTAGGGGGCCCCACGACACCCGTTACCGCCAGCCAGGTTCTGGCGGTCAAAACCGCCAGAACCAGGCTGGCGGTAAGGGGGTCGGAATCCCCATGGCGGCGCTGCCTCCAGCACCGCCATGGAGGATTCCTCAGGGCAGCGGGAAACCGGCGGGACACCGCCGGTTTTCCGTTTCTGACCGCGGCTGTACCGCTGCGGTCAGAATGCCCTGGGATGCACCGCCAGCCTGTTGGCGGTGCATCCGCGGTCGTTGGCCCTGGCGGTAGTCTACCGCCAGGGTCAGAATGACCCCCTAAGATATTCCTTCTCTGCTGCTAAGGGGGAAGAGCACAACCATTGTTGGCATAGTTTACCTCCACTAAGGGGAATATTTACAAATTCCTAGTGCCACCGGAGTGTCACTTTTTGTGGCACTCTAGTGGCGCTGAGCATTGCACAGTATTTACAATGTGGAGTTAAGCTACTTTTTCTGGCTTAACTTAACACTGCCATGAAACATGGCCCCTTCACAGGCAGCACTTTGCATGGAAGGGGTGTGCAGTGGGTTTTGTTTTGGGCATTCCACAGCAACACCCATTGCATTTTGACACTGCTCCTGATTGACAAGAAATCATAAATCTGTGCAGCGCCAAATTCTAATGCCACCCCTGGGGTGGCATTAGCATGGGGCAACAAGGAGAAATGCTTTCTTTTCTCCTCTTTTTTTTTTTGCTCTTTCTATATGTACTGCATTTTGCAGCATACATAGAAAGAGCAAATCCCCATATAAGTTTGCTTCTGTACAGGAAGGTGTCCCTTCTTGCCCAAAAACAATCTCTAGCTCTACGCAGCCATCCTGGCACCATGGCGCAAGGATGGCTGCATTGGCCCTAGGCAGCTAATTTAGCACCGGCACAGAGGAGAACACAGGGATGAACCGTATTTTTCTAAATACGGTGCATCCCTGCATTTCAGAACCAATGCAAGGCGCCACTGCCAATTTTGACACAGTGCTGCACCAGTTCTCTGTAAATCTGCCCCAATATGTAGTGGTGCTACCCGAGTGTTGGTCCGAGACAAATCAAGGGTCTGTCCAGCTAGTCCTGAAAACCCCTGAGGAATTGACAAAAAGTGACCTGCAAGCATTTGTGTCCTTTGGCCACAAAAAACACCCTTCAGGACTGGAAAGTGAGTAATTAAGCCCAAGCATTCAATACTTCTTCTGTGGCATTTACGAATGTCTGCCAATTATCACATTTGGCTGGTATGGGGATACTGGACATGTTCATTTCTTTTATTTTTGCTAACCCTAAGCAGGGTGTTTGCTAGTCATTCTAAAATATAATTTGTAAGGGAATATGGGATGCTCTAAATAAAGCTTCCCTACCCTGTATTTGCCAATATTTTTTCCCCATACACTGTTCAGTTCAATAGTGCTTTTCCAAAGCTCATAGCCTTCAACAGCAAGCCGGGAAACAAAGGAATCTGAATAGGTTATTTTATTTGTGTTGGTTAGCAAGATTTTCTGCATTGTGGATGGTGGTAATTTGAAATAACATGACTCAACCTTACTAGTGGCTGCCCAGGGAAACATGCAAACTTATCTACATATGTTTTGGGACTTCCCATAGGTGGAGTTGAACAATGTTCCCATTGTGTGTAATTGTAAACTAATCTGTGTTTACTAGCTCAGTGCAGAAAGTAATTTCCCCAATGATGATAACAGTACATTTCCCCATAATTCGTGGTGTTCATTTATACATCTTCACTTTCAAAAATAGTGTAGCAATTCAGCTCAGCAAGCATAGAATCAACTGTCTGAACATCTCAGTCATCAATAACAACATCAGGTGTAATTACATCAGTCAATGATATTTTAAACAAATATGGAATTTGAATGATCTCAGTCGGACCGTTTATATTGAAGGAAACTTTATCCCATCTGGAATAGGAATTGCTGAAATGTTCACAAACTTTATGGGAGGAAAGGTAAGGAATTTAAACCTCATCCACTGGCTTAACAGTAGTGCATTCTGGAAGATGATGTCCATTTATCAAAAGGAAGAAAACACTGACAAACCCAGCCTAAAATAAAAAGGCAAACAATGACAGTAATATCCACACATAATACCATGAATAATTTAAATAGTTTTAAGCCATATGTATATGTTATGTGTCTTTGAAACAGTTTCTGTCTCCGTATTAGATGAAGCTGAAGAAAGTCCCCTTGGCATGGCCATTGGGCAAGGGGGCATGACTCCTGTCTTTGCTAAGACAGGAGTCATTTCAATGGGGGTTGTGCGTCAAAAAATGGCACTAGTCCGGTTTGAGCCATGATTTTTGATTCAAACCTGACTTGCTCCATTTTTTGATGCACAACCCCCATTTTCCCCAACGCCGGCGCTGCCTGGTTTGAGTCATTTCTTTTTACTCTGACCGGCATGCAGCGCAGATTAACGTCAATCCTTAAATAAGGCACCCGCATGGCACGTAGGAATGGCGTCAGCCGGTGGTAAAAATAATTACGTAAACCAGCGCCGCCGCTGGTTTGCGTCAAAAAGTATAAATATGGGCCCTAATCTCTGATCTTGGTTGGGAATCATGCGCTCTCCCTCCTCACGGAATGGTTGCAAAAGCAACATTATGTTCAATGATGTGATAGGAATGTTTGTGGGGGGAATACTTTTGGCAAAGGCTGGCCATCAGTCGAGGCTTTCACAGCAGCGAGTTATTGCAGCAACATAAGCTGTATATTAACTGCAGATTTGGCAGTGTCATCATCCGAAGTGCTTTCTACAATGTGTACTCCTACATGTTGTTGGCTCAATGTATGCATTACATGAGCCTTTGGTAGTTTGTCTTTAAGATCAGCTACCCGCCCCTAAAGAGTTCTGTGTTTAATGGTATTCCCATTGGTGTCTCTGACCAGTGATTAAGATAATCATTGTAGGACTGGACACAGTAATATGAATCACACACTATTAGTGTGAGCTGTTCAGAATCGGTATGTTCTAGTGCCAGGATAAGAGCCTTGCGCTCTGCCAGTTGGGCTCTCCAGTACCCTCGTTTTTGTGTGTAGGTATTCTGAGAGTGAAAAACACTGTCGTTCATCACACCTCTCACTGATGCGCAAGCAGCTGAGTATTTATGTTTAGTGCCTCCAGTGGGCTGTGCTGAACCATCATATAATTGAGAGTTTAGTATTGATCAAGTGGCAAGGTGTTATTAAGTGCGGTACTCCTGGTCATATTGGAGAAATTCTTGTGTTTGTAATTTTGGGTCAAAAATGTAGTCAAGGTCAGTTGCAGTCAGGGAGGTTGCCCATTAACTTTAGTGGGATGTAGTGCTTTAGCATTAGGAACACTAGCTTTTGTGACCACCTCTAAGGCCAGCACCAGGATAACTACAATAATGTGTTTGCCTTGGGCAGTTGGCCTCTTCTTAAAGACAACCATCTATACAGTGGTCAGAATTTTTTCTCTGGGTGCAAAACATTGTTCTGCTTTTGAGTGCAAATGAGATTTGAATGCTATGGCTACCAGTCACCATCATTGAAGGTGACATAGGTAAGCCTGACGGCTCCAGCAATTAATCTGATGACCAAGTTTGTTTTGCTGTCACGGGTGTCTAAGTGTTTTTCTTCTAGCATATCTTGCTGCAACCCTCTAAGGAAGCGCTTCTGTTCAACTGTCCAATGTCTACTTGAAAAATCTGGACGTATTAAGTCACAGTGTGGTTTGATGCATATAGCATAATCTGGAATATCTGTTCTGCCAAAGTTAAAGAAACCTAGTAGTGACTGTAGTTTCTTAATCGCATTTGGTGGTTGAAGTTGAGTACATTTGTCCAGAAAGTGCGGGGCAGGCTCTTGCCAAAATCTGGTAGCTCATAGCCCATACACAGTACACTGAGAAAGGCTATCTTTATTTTATTGAAATTAAATTTGTAGTCAAGGGTGTCAAATCCTAAGAGGATCCTATTGACCCTGGATCAATATCATGTAATATTCATGTCACACGGCCTGAAAACAACCCCGGGCTGTTCTTATAGTCCTGTGGTATATGGCAAATACCTTTTTGTGAGCCAAATGTGAATGCACTTAGATCCCGACTTTCAGGAGCTGAGTTTTGGCAGGAAAAACCATTGGAAATGTCCAATGTTATTTTGTATTTTTTGCGTACTATAATGATGATAAGTGATGTGTTATGTGCATTTTGTATAACATATGTGTGTGTGCAGTTGTTTAAGTGTCTATAGTGTAAGACTATTCTATATGAAAGGTCTGGTTTTGCAATTAGTTCTTGTCGAATAATTTGTAACAGGAATCAGCAAACGCTCATTCTCTGCCTTCCCCATTCTCGAGGAGGTGATTGTAGCATTGTTGAGTTGAGTGACAATTTCTCTCACTGAAGCTTTAGCCTCAAACTGTTTAATGAGATATTGAGGTTGAGGCTGCAGAGTGGACCTAATAGGTAATACATGGTAAGGGGAGTCTTTATCCCACCCTGCATTGTTGCGGTATAGTGCTGGTGTCTGTGCTAAAGCCCAGTCAGCAGCATAGGCTTATTTTCCTGTGTCAGGAACAAGAGCTGAGAAAGAAGGCAAAATAACATCCAACTCAAGGCAAAATTATATCTTCCTCATGTGGACGCTTGCAGGAAAATTTAGGTTGCCAGTCTTTTTCTGCCAATGGGATATCACAATTAAGTTCTTTCAAGAAAATTACTTTTATAATGCACTCTATGTCTCCTTTTTGGATAAATATCTCATAAACCGTGTTGGGTGGGTAGATGTGCCTGTCCACAGTCTCGTCTACAAGAAAGTTGTTAGTTGCTGTAGTAACCAAATGATCTATCAGATTCTGGCACCATATTGTGACTTCTGCTGCTCTGTATAAGCAGAGTCACTGCCCATGTCTTGTTCTTCAGCAACATTCACAATGTTGCTGGCATGTTTAATGTATATTGCTGCCACCTTTTACTTTGTAAATTGTGGCTTTTGTTAAAGAGATTTTACCTTCTTGTTGTCTGTGGATCGCTGTGAGTCCTTCTTCGTCTTCACATAGTCAGTAAGTTGCTCTGACCGACCTACTCTGTCACTCCATTTATCTTGCGTGTACTGAAAGGAACGAGAAGGACACCTATCAGTATATTGATATCTATCTGGTATTTTTAATGTCTCTCTATTTCTTAGATTGTATCTCCTGTCAGAAGTCCCCAGATGTGTAACATTTGCACTTTGACTTCTTTCATCTTTATTTTGTTATGTTTATCACAGCGTTTTGTAGAACCCTCTTGTGCTTGTTTAGTACCTTCTTTAGCGGTCGTACTTTCTATTTGTGGCTTTGTTAATCTGGCTCCCAGACTATCTTGTCCTTACGTGTATGGGTTTTGGAAATAATTTTTTGGTAGCTTGCGCTCTTGTACCTGTTTAGGAACCTCCCAGAGCCGCTGGCCGATTGCCAATGCAGTTGCTTTCCTTTTAATGTTACTGAGAATAATTGAGGAGACTCTGTCAAAGTTGCCCATCAGTTTCATCCCCAAGTCTAGGGCTAGGACAGCCCCATGTTCATTTTGAATTTGTTTAAATACTTCTGGTAAAGTAGCAAGTATCGGAGTACAATATGTGGTAGTGTAAATTGCAGTGAAGACCGTACCCCAAACGGCGAAGTCCTCTACTGAGGGAACCTTTCCGAATGGCAAGCACATTGTGATAATTCTGTTTGTCTTCAGTGTCCTGTATGGGGAAACACTGCTTCCAGCTTGTTTGTTTTTTTCTTCTATCAAAAACTGTATTTTCTCCCACTCTGTGGGTGCTCTACTCCTAATTGAGTCGACTGTTTTGGGTTAATGCCTGCAATGGCCATTTAGTTTACAGCTGGTGTCGCTCTCGCTGGGGCAGTGTTCAGAGTTTGCATAACGAACTGTATTAGTCACCTGTAAATTGCTACTAGCTCATTATAAAGTACGCCTACATCAGCTACTTGAATAGCCTGTATACCAGGATGTGGTGTGTATGTGGCACAAATGGGCCTTGTTGGTCTATTATTACTTAGAGGAACTAATCTCATGGGTTGTATTACATGTGGTAGGCCGCTATTAAAACAGTTTTGGTGATCTTGATAACAAAGTGGCATTTCTTGTATTGATAAGCTTAGTACTGCTGCAGTACGTTTGCTACTCTGTATGAGTGAAAGACTTGTGTTTGCATTTAATTTAATAAAGGTGACCCAAGAGCAAAATGTTACTGTTTGTTAAGCTCCGTTTGCTTCTACAACAAATGTTTCCTTCCCAACCTTATCTGTTAAGCCATCGGCTAGGAGATACTAACTTAAGACTTGTCTGTAGTTCTCTGGAATATTTATTGCATTGGCCATGTTTAGCAATAAGTAATTGAGAACAGAACACCAAATGGGGAATAATCCTTTTTAAAGTTCAAGCCTAAAGAACCAATAGTTTAGACATGTACTCCCTATTTAACTGAGGAGGGTTGTCCCTAAGACCATGGATGTCTCTGTAAAGTGGTAAATAGGGTACCTGCTGTGTGAGACAGGGATGCTCGTGTGAGACAGATGTTCAGGACAATTCACAAATTAGTGCCAAAACACCATCTTTGGTGGCGACATCATTAATGACTCTCACTTTTCAGGAAATCAGCTGGATTAGGGGCAGCTACCCTTTTGTTCTTAGGTGACTGAGTCACTCATGCCAATTAGAAGTTGTTGGCCCAAATATCCTGGCTCTCTGGCAGGTCCTCACCCAAATCCTAAGTAATAAAGTTGATTTCTGGAAGTCTAGCACATGGAGTCTGGTGACCTCTCAAGGAAGTCTTGGTGTAACAACTCTTACCCCTTTTCTCTCATTAGAAATAAGTCACACACATACACACAGGCAATGAAGAAGATGCAGGACAGTTTTCAGTATATTTATTGAAAAGATTGCAATCTATGATAAAATGCATGTGCTGCAATGATTATGACAATGAGTAATAACAGAAGCAGAAAGCTAAGGAGAAAAGTGGTAAATATGAAAAAACCCCATACTGCAATAATATGACTTATGCAATTCCTAGCAATAAGGCCTAAGCCCTAACCTAAAGAGAGATCTGGGCATGATGAGCCACACCTGCCAGTAAAGTGTTCATGAGAAATTTCCCCAGTCTCGTTACCTTGGGATGAGTCTCTGGATCAGGAATCGTAGAGACACAGTGCTGTAATTCGCTGCAAAGTGGGTTGGAGTCTAGATGATGTATCCTGGCGGAACGCCCTCTAATGACCTTGGTCTTGTAAGGTGTTTTTATAGGGTACATGTTATTGTTTGTGCAGGAATCCAGAGTATGTACCTAAACATTAGATTGTGTACGCAAACTTGTGTCAACAATTAAATAGCAGATACCTGACATGTTTGCATTCTGTTCTTGTCAATGTAAACCAAAAAGAGCATTACCCACGTACATCACTGATAATGACGCTTTCTCAGAATAACAAGGATTAGTAAATTGAAAACATTTCTCCAAAATGCATGCATCTGCAATAGTGCTAGAAGGAAATAAATAATTAAATAGAATAAAACAGATCATGAAAATAGTTCAAAGGGGACTAGGTAAAAAGGGCAACAGGTCTGCAAGCTAAAAGCTAAGCTATCTTCTGTGCCCAGACAGAGAAATCAAATGGGCCCAGAACAGTCTGGGGTCATCCCAGAAGATACCTCCCACACAAAATATGTAACTAACATAGGCCCTCATTAGGACCTTGGCGGGCGGCGGAGGCCGCCCGCCAAAGTCCCGCCGTCAGGTTACCGTTCCGCGGTCGAAAGACCGCGGCGGTAATTCTGACTTTCCCGCTGGGCTGGTGGGCGGCCGCCTTCAGGCCGCCCGCCAGCCCAGCGGGAAAGAGGCAGCGGGAAAGAGGCTTCCACGATGAAGCCGGCTCGGAATCGAGCCGGCGGAGTGGAAGCTGTGCGACGGGTGCAGTTGCACCCGTCGCGTATTTCACTGTCTGCGCAGCAGACAGTGAAATACATTTAGGGGCCCTCTTACGGGGGCCCCTGCAGTGCCCATGCCAGTGGCATGGGCACTGCAGGGGCCCCCAGGGGCCCCGCGACCCCCCCTACCGCCATCCGGTTCCCGGCGGGAGAACCGCCGGGAACTGGATGGCGGTAGGGGGGGTCGGAATCCCCTCGGCGGAGCAGCTAGCTGCGCCGCCTTGGAGGATTCCAATGGGCGGCGGTACACTGGCGGGAGCCCGCCAGTGTTGCCGGTCCGACCGCGGCTTTACCGCCGCGGTCGGAATGCCCATTGGAGCACCGCCGGCCTGTCGGCGGTGCTCCCGCGGTCCTCCAACCTGGCGGTCATGGACCGCCAGGGTTGGAATGACCACCATAATGTGAACAAAATGCAATTTCATTTTTTGGTAACCACTTTGAAGAGCTAAAAAATGTCACATGCTGAACAGAAAATAACATGTCATTAGATCTGATTTCAAACTGTATACTGGTGTCACTTGTCTCCCACTACCAAATAATGCCATGCTATTGTCCCTGTGTGCAGACATACTGTATCGAAAGGAAGGCCAGCCTGCAGCATGTGCATTGTACACTTTGCTCCTGCCCCACTGGTAAAACAGGTGCCTTGCAGTTCATAGATGGTCACCCACTGCCTAGTGCTCATCCTTTTCTTCCCTACATAAATATTTCATGGGTTTCAGCCCACATTTAACAGTCTATACTCCCTATGACAAGGCCCATATTACATTTTGAGATATATTATAGCCTTATAGCCCATCGTAGTGTGCTATACCGGCCATTAAAGGCCTGTTCCAGCATTAAAAGCCTAAGATGAAGGCGAGGGCCTTTAACAAGTGAGTAGGACAGAGGGCTACAAAGCTATGACAACATGCCGCCTCTAGAGTGCAGAATGTTCTAATAAATAAAATAAAGGCCTCAAAGACTCCGATTCCATGAGGCCTTGGTTTACTGCAACAGCTGTCAACAACACTAAAATGTTGGAGCTCAGGCTTCTACTGGTAGTTAGTAGCCAGGAGCACTCCATTATTTTAAATGAAGCTTCCAACATTCCAGTGTTCTAATATGTAAAATAGGCCCATGCTTAATTCTTTGGGAAAAAATAAATAGGGCATTGAAAATGACCATTTTATGGACAAATTTTCGTAAATGGCAATTCTAATGTACAAAAACTAGCTACATGTTTTTATGGCTTTGGCCACTGAAATTGATTTGGTTATATTACTATGATAGAGCCATTCATCCTGCCTGCCATCTAAAGGCTTTTGCGTGGAATTCTAATTGCAGAATGCAGGAAATTGCATGCACAGCTTCTTCAGTATTTTGAACTATTTATGTTTTAATGAATTGTGGAACTATTTCTCAGTTTCAAAAATGATTCTCATGTTTTCAAAAGTATCATAAAATGCATATTTTCAGAATAAATTAACTCACTGTCGTAAAATTTAATTCCGCTAACAGATGTCTTCTACTCACTCTTGCAATAATCATAATCCATTGTTGAAAAGCATTCCTGAAGCACACTTTGCCTTCTCTTCTATTTAAATCTGAAGTGCATTTCTCCTGTGGGTATTTTCCATTAGATTATTACAGTGTATGAAACATCATGAAATCATAGGAGTTTCCTGTCCTAGATTCATTGCCTGGTATTTATGGAAAAGATCATGTTTGTCTTCATAATCATTGGGCTAGATATTTACGAACTTCAAGCTAAAAACTGTAGTTTGTCATTTTGTTATAATAGATGAGTCTCACAGTAGCTCTGAGAACATTGCTTATGAATGATATGTGTAAGGAAGTGCCTCTCTGTGTGTGGCCACCCTCATATTTTGTGGACCTATGTTGCTTGGTTTTTTACTCTGTCCTGGGATACTGCTAACTGTAAACCCTGAAACATGTGGAATTTGACATATGCCTAATTGGCATATTTACCTTCCAGTGTTAAAATTGGAATCATCTATGTTTATGCACACGGTAATACATATATATATACAAACAGAGTGGTATCACCATTATTTGATTACCCCGCTGTGAACTCTCCATCAACCCTGGCACGTAGGTACTTGGTCAGGCAGGGTCTGAGACCTAAGTACGAAGTTAATAACTGACAGGTCACAGTTGGGCTAACGCTTAGCTGCACAAACCGGAAAACTTATATTCGATCCCACAGATAGGCACAGCAGCACCACAATGGTCCCTGGAGATTGGCCCCAATAAAACACACATGTCTAGAGGAATGCATGCATTCCCAAAAACACCAGAAAGTTAGATGCCACATGTAGTTAGGAACCCATAGCCAATCAACAGCCAATCAGAACACTGAACACACAGCGCTCGCAGTGACCATGCGCCCCTCAGGCCAGACATCTGGACATTATTCATTGGCCCACATTGTGTCCACACTAGGTCAAGGCCCACCTGCATTTACTACTTGAAAGCTATGGGTCATATTTACATGCACCTATTGCCACCGGAGCGTCTCTTTTTGCGATGCTTTGGTGGTGTTGTGCACTGTGCTTTATTTAAAAGGTGGTGCTAAGCCACTTTTTGTGGCTTAACCCTACCTTGTTAATATAGGCCCCTCTGAGGCAGTTTTCTGTGGCAGTGGGGTGTGCTATGGGTGTTCTGTGGGTGTTCAACTGCAACTCCCACTGCTTTTGACACTGCCCCAGATTTACAAGGAATTATAAATCTGAAAAAGTGCCAAAAACTAACGCCATCCCAGGGGTGGTGTAAGCATGGCACAAAACGAGGAGAAATACTTTAATATTGCATCGTTTTTGCTTTTTCTATGTGTGCTGCATTCTGCAGCATGCATAGAAAGAGCAAAAGGCCATTAATGATTGCTTATGTGCAGGAAGGTGCCCCTTCCTGCACATAAAAAAAAAAATCTATAATGACAATTTGCTACTTTTGCAGCACACATAGAAGTGCCAACTCACCAGTTACATGTAAATATACTTCTATATGTATGACTCCATGACAGCTGTTTGCATTTTTTCCAAGAAGGAATGTTTTTATGGTTTTGTTGCACTCAGAGAAATGCATAAAAATAAATCTCCTTCAATCCGATGTTTGTTGAGAGATAGTCCTCAGACCCAGTTCTGTAACTGCTCTCTTCTGGCTGAATTGTTCCTGTTTTGCCAGAAGCCTCTTGGCTTTTGTTTTTTAAGGTAAATGCTCATTTGAGCAACATTTTGGCAAGCCATATAGAAGCTGATTGGTTCCTCAGACCCGAATACAACTGTATGAAGGGGACCCCACCCAGACCTATTCACATTTGTCCAACAAGAAAGGTGAACAGTTTCCTCCTTTGATTGGAATTTCTGCTGAATCCAGGGGGTGGAGGTCTGTCCTGAAGCAGTTGTCAGAAGGGTAAGAGACAACATTGAGACTTAGTCCTAGCATTTGGCGTGTGACAAACTGGGGAAAAGCATATCTGCATAGTTTGCAGAAGTCACCTTTGTTGATCATTAGTGTCTGGGAAGATGCATATTGTTTGTTTTTTTGGTTTGTTATTTTTGGGTTGCTGATTGCTTGGAATGCTGGGCGTGACACAGATGGTATGCCTAAGTCCTCAGTGTGAAATGGGGTCAACACCTATGTTGTAAGAGGCGTCTTTCACTTAGACCGCTGGGTGTGACACAGATGGCACACATAGGCTCTTGGTATGATATAGGGTCCACACTTTAATCTTATTAGGCTAAAGAGGATCTCTCATTGCTACCGGTTTCTTAACAATGCTAGTAACTGAAAGAAGTGGGAGGTGTGTTCGCTTGGAACACTGGGCATGACACATGATACGCAGGACCCCTGGTTGTGACAGAAGGTGTAATTCGGACATTAGAGAACTTGAGTGATTGGGACCCACAAGATTAGGCATAGCTTGTGTCTGGCCAAGAAGGGCCCATGTTTGTGTAAGTTATTCCTTCCTTTCTCTGCATAAATTGTTGTTATCCTTATCCCAGAGCTGATATCGACAAGATTATCAGGCTCACTTATTCCCGAGCACTACGCAAAGCTTCCCCTGGTCACTGGATAACATGCCCTAGGAGCAGGCTAAGGTATTTCTGGCAGGCCGTTCCCTTTTTTTTGTGCCTTGTCAGCTTTTCTTCATGCCAGTTGAAAGGGTCTTGTTTTGATTTAGCAACACTGGTGAACTAATAAGACTGTGTCTGTCCATGAGTGTTGTGTTTGTTGGTGACCCAATATGCTGTATTGGCAAATTTATGTAATTGTGTTTTGTCTTAAGTGTTGTGTTTTGTCGACAACTTAATCTGCTGTATAGATATTGCTGATTCTTACAAATTGTTATTTGACGCCAAAGTAAGGCTCGCTATTTTGATTTTAAAGTAAGGCTTGCTAGTTTGACGCCAAAGTCCAATTCCATTTGAGGAAGCCCAGGCCGATACTATTGACTCGCAATCAGTAAGTAAGATATTTGCACCTCCCCTGCCATAAGTGGGAACAAAGGTGCTCTCCGCAATGCCTGCTATCCCCACACTAGCATACACCAATCTGCCAGTCAAGGGAGCCCTAGTGGCCCCTCCAGAACAGCCGGCTGTTAGGTCCAGACATGGCAGGTCAACAAGCCAACATGCTCAGACTCTCCCTAAACCACCCCAGTCCAGTGCTAGAGCTCCCCGAAATTGATCCCCCATCCATTACATTCAGGTCACCAAACCCCAGTGGAACGAAGAGCACTCTCTCCCACAGGTTCCAGGGAGCACACCTGAGTAACAGGGAGATACAAAGCAGTACTGGACAATGAGACAACTAGCCAGGGTGAGGAAAGGGGTCCCAGCCCTCCGGATCTGGTGATGATGAAGGAGCTACAGGGTACGCTCATGTAGCTGAGGAAGCCACGGAGACTGAGATAGAGGGCAGGTCCACACTTCGGAAAGCAGCACATAGCTCCGAGCGACAGAGGGAATCTAGATGAGAGTCAGAGGAGAACAGGGGTCGGGACAGAGCCCTAGTTGTAGTGAAGCCATTTTAGTGATGAGTGTGGGCACGTTGTTTTAGCAACTAGGCCTGCTGTCTGTGCCCTTTAGGCTTGTAAAGTTTCATTTTATTCTTCTTTTAAGAACAATCACATTTGTAGTACTGTTTTTATTTACTTCATCTTGTTCTTTCACTTAGGAAAAAATTTGCATTTCTTAGCACAGCATTCTTTCACTCTGTGCTTAATTTAAGGCTGTGACAAGATAGGTTTGCTGACACAAACTGGTACATCGCATCTCTAACATTTCACAGAAATATACAGGGAACTTTTTCTCAGAACACTAACTGTTTTATTATTTTTAAAAAAACATCTCTTTCCAGCCAGATGGCTACTACCACATGCTATCTGACTTCACTACAGCTACTTGCTGAGACTCCTGGTTCCCTGGCCTATATGGGGATGGTGTCTTAATAGGCAACAGGCTTTTTCACTACTATCATACTTGGGTATGGAGACTGATGTCTTCCCGGGGGTTGCTGGAAGGTAGATTAGGGCTTATGCTGCTTTGATTTAACATAGAACATTTGTGCCATAGGTAGGAATCACACATCTTGCATAGTGACAGTATGGTGGAACGTTTCTTGTGTTTCAATTGTTTGTCATCATTCTGCTTCTAGTATGTTTTAACATCCTAATTATTGTGGTTCATGTCTTTTAATCTAGGACACAGCTGATTCAATAAATGTTATTGAACCATTCACTGCTTCTGTTTCTCTTTACATGTGTGAGACAAATGTAACTGAAAAAAAAGGATGAGATCTGATTCTCCACGATTTCCCTGATGAGTCACAATGTCATGAGTCCGGTTGCCACAGAGCACCCCTGCTCTTGGGCATATGTGATGTGCTGCTAGCTGGCTGGAAATAGATTAGGTCAACAGTTGTCACATGGTGTTGGATTGAGCTAGTTTCCCACAATTCAGGTGATGCTGCCTCCAAAATCCAACAGCCACATTGGTACACTATGAGCCAATGCGCGACAGTCATGGAATCAGTAAGGAAGCTTTCAAATGGGTTCCCTGACTCACCAGAGCGCCTGGCGAAGGACAGAGGCTGAGAAGGAAATTAGGGACCACGGAAGTCTGATACAAACCCATATTAGACATAGGAGGACCAACAATGCACCTTTCTGTATACACAAGGTGAGAAGCATGGACAATGATGTTCGCTGCTTCCGCTGAAGGCGCAAGACAGGTAAAATAACCCTAAAGGATATTGTAGCTCTGGAGGAAGGCAAGATCTTCCCCGACCCCTTTGTTACCTGCTAGCCTGCCGGACCAATAGAAGTTACCAATATGATAGATCCTGGCCAAAGGAGGGATCGTTCAAACCAGAGGACACAGCAATTGTGGAAGACTGCATCCAGCATAGAGAGGGAGATCCCAAGTGGAACTTACCTTACATGCAGGAATATCTGAGGAGGTGGGAACCCCATGTTGAGTTAAAACCAGTGGAGTAGAGCCGCCCAAAACAAGAATATGCATGCTATTGCAGAAGGGCACAATAGAGACCATCTATGTGCCATGGGCTCAAATAGACAAGGAAGGGCTAAAAGCCAAACTGCCACCATAGATGGAAGGGTCCACAAAGTGGATCTCATGCTCTGAGAAGACAACCGCAAGAATAACTCGAACAATAGGCAATGTTAAAAGTCTGCTAAGTAGCATGATCTGTGAGCAGACTAACAAGATGTTCAGCTGAGTTTGCATCCCATTAATCATGCTGACAAACAGAGAACATGCCAGGGCCGCATTCAGTTCATACAGGCACCAAAAATGGAAGACCCTTTAGGAAATGTTTCCCGACTGCCCAGATGTAAGAGGGTTGATGGCAGAATCCATGAAACCTGGGGAGACTATAACAGATTTTCTAGACAGTGTGAGAGATCAATGGGAACAAGAGACAGGAAACCATGGACCGATATAGGTCCTCAGGTCGTCTTCTTTTTCAGTTTGGACAATGTAGTAGGGCTAGACACCAAATCCTGGTGAGAGACACAAACACATATATTGTATTTTCACAAAAGGAAACAGGAAAAGGAAGAGCAGGCTCAGAGGGATGCGCCTAACTTGGTCCAACATAAGCTGAGGAAGACCGCCCTCGAAGAGGTCACATTGCGACAAGCATGCATATGGCACCAGCCCTGAAGGTAGCTCCACAGCAGGACCCTAGATGGTTACAATATAGCTACAACGATAGAAACCAGGGAGGTTGGCAGCAGCCAAAACCTAAAAATGCTACTAGTCAAAGAGAATGGGCAACATGACTTACAGATACTGACTAAAGGCATACCATGAGCAGAAGTCAATGAGCCAGGGCTAGGACCCCACAAAATTCCCATCCGCAAGGTCAAGCCTAGGGAACCTGACTGCACCTTATATTCAGCCGCAGGGAAGTCAGTCTACTGCTGCACCACTGCAACAGGGGTCAGGCCGTTGGACCAACACATGGCTTCAGTAACCATAGACAGGAAACCCAGCCCAACAAGGGCCAGGGCCTTAGCCACCGCAGGGAGGAGTAACTGTTTGGGGAAGCAATGCCTTGATGCGGATGCAGGACACAAATGTGCAGTAAACCTTAATACTAATATCTCCAAAGCAAAGCATCCATTTTGCACACACCGTAAAATTCACTGCAGCAAATGATCAAGAGAAAAGCAAACAAGAAAAGGGATTTAAAGGATTTAAAGCTATAGCTGCATTCTGGAAAATTCAGAATTGCTGTGCGGCTGTCAACCTGGTATCCACACTAGAGGTTGCCATTTCTCATGCTGGTCGGAGCCTAGGCCCCACTCTGCTGCAGATCTCCCAGGGTGGGGTCGGATACCCAACCCCAGCGGGAGGGCAGCCTGATAAAGGGGCAGGGCGGCTGCTCAACCAGTGCTTAAATAGCAGGCACCCAGGTTCAGGCACCCATCAGTAAAATGGGATGGGTTCCAATTATCAAGTCAAAAAATCCCCATTCTTGGTCACAAAGTCGGGACTGAGAGTTCCTTTCAGTGGGTAGTCGCAGCAGCAGAAGTCCCCCAATTGCCCCCCAGCCAAATGAGGACCCCCTTTTCAATCCAAAATGAAGCTCTCCTCTAGTGCTGGGAGCCAGGCTTCCTGTGCACTTGGGGCAGTGCAGACCCCATAACCCTCATAGTGCACCCATGAGTTCATACAGGTTACAGAGCACCACATGGCATTGAGTCAATAAAGGGGGGGGGTCACCAGGGCAATCAGTCTTCCCAGTCCATTCCCTTAATCCAGGCATGCTTTGACAAGGTTCCTGGCCTTATTCGAGACTCTGCATGCAATTATATCTTTGCTTTGTCCTTTCCCCCATAGGCCCAAAAAGATATGGTCAGAGGGAGAGAGGTGCCAGGAAAGAGAATACAAAATCACCCATCAAAGCTCAGAGCAGAGTTGAGTACAAAAATTTGCTCATGCCTGCAGCAAGCCTAGCAATCAGGTAACACACAAGGCCTCACACACCGTTTGAAGGGAGCAGCAATCCCATTTTCAAACTTCACAAATCAGAGGCACACAGGGGATGTGGGACAGCTCTCTGATCCCTCCAGCTCCTGACAGTAAAGATCGGAGGGCCAGGGAAATGCCTAAAACCAAACAAAGAAACCCAAAGCTATCCAAAGGAAGCTTCAAGAAAAGGGCATAGTCAAGAAACCGGCACCACTTGGAAGGGACACATTGCATGCCACATGCCCAGACCAGAGGGGTACACACATGACCCCAGGGCATGTTGTGATTGCTGAACAATGCTCAGTGCGACAGTCCTCCTCTTTTTCATTCCCGGTGCACGTGTAGGTCAAATCAACACCCACACCAATCTTACCCGCATTCACACATTAAAGTACTAGAGGGCTGGTGACACCAACAGAACACCAGTCGAACGTTCGACACAAGCCGGGCGTTCGGCTCGGTCCGCGCTTCGAGTCCTTAAGACGCGGCGCGCCCCGAGCCTTTCCTGCACCCTACGAGGCCCCAGATCTTACATGGGGCCTCGCTCTGCTCTTCCTCTCTGCATTTGATGGGGTCTCCTGACCCCTCTTACCTGTCCTTGCTCTTCTTCTTTCTTCTTTCTTTTTTCTTGGATCTGTTATTGCACTTTCCTTTATGTCTTTTTCCCCTTCCCAGGTTACCTTTCTCTTCCCAGCATTCCTCTTTCCCTATTCTCTATGGTTTCTACTCCATTCTATTCTATCTACCTTTCCCTACCTAAGATGGCGTCCTTTTTCTTCCTTTGGGGCACTTCCTGTTTTTTGGTATATAAGGGTGGGGTTTTCTTCCTTTCCTTGCGCTGCAACACTCTCTGTTCAGATGGTGTCCTCGCTCCTGATTTCCTAGCCTTTTGGTTCTGGAATTCGCCAATTCTGTGTTATTCGACTTCAGTTCTTTTTGATTCCTGTTCTTCTGTTCTTGTTTTCAGGAATTTTCCTGTTGGAGGTTTTTTCCCCTTTGGTAGGGGTTTTTTCTCTCTGGCGCTATTTTCTGAAGGTCACGGTCTGTTCTTGGCGTTGTCATTGCCTACAGCACCGTGGCTACCAGAAAGAGTCGCCCCTTTTTGGGCCAAAGCCGAACGCTCAAGATCCACGCCACTAGATCTGCAGATTCCAGGCGCAAGCAGCACGTGAGTCGTGGCAGATTGCAGCGCCAAACCATCCCGACGTCTTCTAACACCATGGATGACACAGTGGTGGCAGCTGCAGATCCGGATCAATCTCTCCTGACTACGATTCAGCAACAAGCTCAAGAATTACAACAACTACGCAGTGAGAATGCTGCGTTACGACAGGCTTTGGCTTTCCGCAGTGGTGATGTTCCGATGCTCTCCGCCTCTACCCATCGATTTTCTGGTGAACCAACCAAACTGCGTGAGTTCCTTGATTCATTAACAGTGTACTTCGCCTTCCGACCCACCCAATTCTCCCATGACAGAACAAAAGTGGGTTATCTCATCAGTGCCTTATCCGGTCCTGCCTTGGCCTGGGCCACCCCAATGGTATCATCCAACGACCCGGTATTGTCGGACTATCCCGCCTTCGTGAACCGCTTCAAGCAAATGTTTAGTCATCCGGGATTGGAGGCCTCAGCGGAAGAAGCCTTATGCGACATCCAACAAGGCTCACAAGATGGCCTTCAATACATAACACGCTTTCGTCAGCTAGCGGCAGAGACCACTTGGGTGGAACGTACTTTGGTGACTTTGTTTCGTAGAGGACTCAAAGAAGAAATAAAAGATGAATTAGTACATTCCACCAGAGTGGAAGATCTTCGTGGCCTGATGGATCAAGCCCTTTCCATCGAGTATCGCCTTCAGGAACGGAGATCGGAGAA
Organism: Pleurodeles waltl; assembly: GCF_031143425.1. Lineage (NCBI taxonomy): Eukaryota > Metazoa > Chordata > Amphibia > Caudata > Salamandridae > Pleurodeles > Pleurodeles waltl. Next base: position 1,038,272,045 of record NC_090447.1, read on the forward strand.
GAGAAGGAGTAGAGGGTCTTTCCAACCAAGCACTTCACGAGTTTATCCGCATCGTTCTGAGGAATCTCGCCCCCCTGCTAGAGACATCGAAGGAGAACCCATGCAGGTGGATACTACTCGAGGCCCTCTCTCCGCTAGCGAGCGGGAAGACAGACGAAAGAAAGGGTTGTGTCTGTATTGCGGTTCTGCCGGCCACATGCTTCGTACCTGTCCAGTACGTCCATCAAGGCCATCGGGAAACGCCACTTCCCGTCCTCTGTAAGAAGGGAGGGGACGGGATTAGCGGCTATACCTTCCATTAGTTCCTTTAATGACAATACCACATCCTTGTTTATAGTACCAGTCATGTTACAATTTCCTGACGGCCGTCAAGAAAAGACTATGGCACTACTAGATTGTGGAGCTAGTGGTATTTATATGGATAAGAAGTGGGCCACTACACAACAAGTTCCTACACAACCTAAGGAAATTCCCGAACAAGTACACACAGTGGACGGATCCTTGATATCCTCGGGTCCGGTTGATACAACTACCCTGATGCTGAGTTTACAGATCGATAACCATCAAGAACACATCTCCTTTGATCTCATAACATCCCCCAACCATACCATTATTCTTGGAATTCCGTGGTTCATCAGACATAATCCATATGTAAACTGGGCAACCCGGACGGTCTCCTTGTCTTCACAGTTTTGCCACGAGCACTGTTATGCTTCTGACAAGTATTGGTCACCTAAGAGATCTATAATCACGGAAGGTACTACCGGTTCTACCATTAATACAGTTCAAGGAGTCCCTGAACACTATTTGGAGTTTCAAGATGTATTCCAAAAACCCTCCAGACCTGTATTACCTCCACATCGAGATTACGATTGTGCTATTCCCTTGGAACCTGGCACTATCGTTCCTTTTGGAAGGATGTATTCCCTTACGGAACCTGAAAAGGAAGTACTAAAGAAGTATTTGGAAGAAAATATACAAAGTGGTCTTATTGTTCCATCGTCTTCTCCGGCCGGGGCTCCTCTCTTTTTCGTACCCAAGAAGACAAAGGATCTTCGCCCTTGCCTAGATTTTCGAGGCCTGAATAAGATCACCATTAAAGATCGTTATCCTTTGCCTCTCATCAGGGATATTCTAGAGGCAGTCAGAGGAGCTCAACGGTTTACCAAACTGGATCTACGGGGAGCCTACCACCTTTTACGCATTAAAGAAGGAGATGAGTGGAAAACAGCCTTTAGGACTCCATTTGGTCACTTTGAATACAAGGTAATGCCTTTTGGTCTCACTAATGCCCCCGCAATCTTCCAGAGATTTATGGACTCAGTGTTTTCTGATCTTCTGAACCAGACAGCTGTAATCTACCTAGATGATATTCTTATTTATTCTAGAAATCCCGAACTCCATTCTTCCCATGTGAAACAAGTCCTTCAAAGACTCCGGGCTCATCAACTATTTTGCAAACCAGAAAAGTGTGAGTTTGACAAGACGGAAGTCAAATATTTGGGTTATCATTTAAGTCCCACTGGCGTAGCTATGGATCAAGAAAAGGTACAAGCTATTCTAGATTGGCCTTCTCCATCCTCTATTAAGGAAACACAATGTTTTCTAGGACTAGCGAACTTCTATCGGCAATTCATCTTAGACTTTGCAAAACAAACTAGCCATATAACTCACACTTTAAAGAAGGAAAATTTAACTAAAGTGTTTGTCTGGACTAAAGCGGCTGAAACAGCCTTTCGAGAATTAAAGAAGGCATTCACTCAAGCTCCTATCTTAAGACATCCAGATGCCAACAAACAATTTATTGTCGTTACCGATGCTTCAGAAAAAGCCATTGGAGCCGTCCTACTTCAACAACAAGAGGATGATGGTCTAGAACATCCTGTTTTCTATTTGTCTCATATACTCTCTACTGCAGAACAACATTACTCAGCACTGGAAAGAGAATTATTGGCTCTGAAGACAGCTTGCATAGAATGGAGACAGTTTCTGATGGGTTCCAAGGAGCCTTTTGAAGTGAGAACAGACCACCGTAACTTACAATGTTTACGAAATTTCGTATGCCTGAATAGTCGTCAAGCTCGTTGGGCCTTCTTCTTCAGCCAGTATGATTTCTACATTACTTATATTCCTGGCTCCCAAAACATTCTGGCTGATGCTCTGTCTCGTCGTTATCCAAGTTGTACTCCTGCCCCATCTCCACATCTACTGGAACCTAACAAGATCATTGGGGTAGCTCAGTCTTTTCTGGAGGAGGTACAACTGGAATACTCCAATCTATCTGATGACGAAGTAGAGAAATTAAGGCCTCTATTACATAAGAGACGAGGATACTATTATTATCAAGACCTGTTATTCCTCCCTACTAACAGAGTTAGAGAAAAGGCATTACAAATGTGTCATGATTCACCGGTTGCTGGTCATAGAGGCATCAAGGCCACACAAGAACTTCTTTCACGATTTTTCTGGTGGCCTACCTGGAAACTGGATATTGAAAGATACGTTCAGGCTTGTCCCACATGCGCTCAAGTCAAGATTCCCCGTACCAGACCTGCAGGATTACTCCAGCCCTTGCCAGTTCCGCCAACTCCATGGCACACCATTTCTACTGATTTTATGTGTTCGCTACCACCTTCAGCAGGAAACCGGGTAATCATGGTCACTGTGGATTCCTTTTCTAAGATGGCTCACTTCACTAACCTGAAGAAACTACCTACATCCCAAGAACTAAGTCAGATATTCATCGACCATATCTTCCGTCTTCATGGACTTCCACATACCATCATATCTGATAGAGAACCCCAGTCCATTTCCAGGTTTTGGAGATATTTTTGAAAAACATTTAATATCGATAGAGCCCTGTCATCGGGTTTCCATCCTCAGACCAATGGACAGACCGAACGTCTGAACCAAGGATTAGAGCAATACCTTCGCTGTTTTTGCAATTCTACCCAAAGCAACTGGAACACTTATCTCTCTCTTGCGGAATTCTCATACAATAATTCTGTCCATAGTGCCTCCAAGGTTACTCCTTTTTTCTGTTACTATGGCTTTCATCCTACCTCTTTCCCTACTTCTTCTCGGTCTTCCTCTCCCCTGCCCGCTATCACTTGTTTCTCCAAACGCCTTTTACAAATCCATAGACTAATTCGATCCAATCTATTACGCACCAAGAGATATATGAAGAAAGTAGCAGACAAGAAACGTAGGACCGCTCCAGACTACCATCTACAAGATAAAGTTTGGCTTTCTTCTACATTCTTACCCTCACGTCTTTCTCAGAACAAGTTCACACCTCGCTACTACGAGCCTTTCCGTATTCTCCAGTTGATTAATCCTGTCACTGTCCGTCTTCACTTGCCTCACACGTGGAAGATTCATCCTGTCTTTCATGTCTCTCAGCTCAAACCTTATGTGCCGGACCCTTACTCTCGTCAGTTTTCGTGTCCTCCTCCTGTCTTAGTGGATGATGATCCTGATTATGAGGTTCAGGAAATCTGTGACTCTCGTCTTTTTCACAAACGTCTGCAGTACCTGATTCATTGGAAGAGTTATCCTCTCAGTGAATGTTCTTGAGAAGATGCATCTTCTGTTCACACACCTCTTCTGATTCAGCGCTTTCACCGTTTATTTCCTTTCAAACCGGGGCCTTCGGGAGGGGGACCTACTGTCGCGCTGCACCACGCGGCGCGAGCCGAGCGTTCGGCACAAGCCGGGCGTTCGGCTCGGGCCGCGCTTCGCGTCCTTAAGACGCGGCGCGCCCGAGCCTTTCCTGCACCCTACGAGGCCCCAGATCTTACATGGGGCCTCGCTCTGCTCTTCCTCTCTGCATTTGATGGGGTCTCCTGACCCCTCTTACCTGTCCTTGCTCTTCTTCTTTCTTCTTTCTTCTTTCTTTTTTCTTGGATCTGTTATTGCACTTTCCTTTATGTCTTTTTCCCCTTCCCAGGTCACCTTTCTCTTCCCAGCATTCCTCTTTCCCTATTCTCTATGGTTTCTACTCCATTCTATTCTATCTACCTTTCCCTACCTAAGATGGCGTCCTTTTTCTTCCTTTGGGGCACTTCCTGTTTTTTGGTATATAAGGGTGGGGTTTTCTTCCTTTCCTTGCGCTGCAACACTCTCTGTTCAGATGGTGTCCTCGCTCCTGATTTCCTAGCCTTTTGGTTCTGGAATTCGCCAATTCTGTGTTATTCGACTTCAGTTCTTTTTGATTCCTGTTCTTCTGTTCTTGTTTTCACGAATTTTCCTGTTGGAGGTTTTTTCCCCTTTGGTAGGTTTTTTTTCCCTCTGGCGCTATTTTCTGAAGGTCACGGTCTGTTCTTGGCGTTGTCATTGCCTACAGCACCGTGGCTACCAGAAAGAGTCGCCCCTTTTTGGGCCAAAGCCGAACGCTCAAGATCCACGCCACTAGATCTGCAGATTCCAGGCGCAAGCAGCACGTGAGTCGTGACAGGTAGGGCCACCTTCCGGTGCCTCACCAAAATCATTAAAACACAAGAATTAATAATTGGTGACATGCAAGAATGTAATGTTCTTTCTTTTATAACAGCCAAACTTTTCTCTTGCCCAACAGGTCTGCAGATGAGCCATTAAGTGCACCACCTCTACAGTGGACTATCATCTACTCAGCAGCTCCACTTATACGCCCAGCAGGATCAGGAACCACAAACTGCTCCAAATAACTTTCACATCCAACAGGATCAAGAGCCACAAACCACTCCAAGGACTTTCCAGATCAATACCCCCAATGAGATCCTAAACCACACCTTGCCCTAAAGACTTTTTCAAACTGGTTTCAACCAAGAAACTCCCCTCACCAAGAAGACCACAGACATCTCTGTCGGAATCATCTCAAGGCCTACAATATTTAATTGTGGAATCAGATTTCTCCTTGGTGCCAACTTGGACCTAGGGGGCACTGTGATACACAATGACAATTGGGCCTGATTCTGTTGAACACTGTATAATGCTAGATTGTGTTTATCTCTCTCTTGAAACGCATAATACTGCAAGGCTTGCTAACGTTACATCCATCACGAGACATTACTGCATGCTAGCTTTAGCAATCCTCACTTTCAAAAGTACTAACGTATGCACTTATTGTTCCTATTTCTCTTAATATAGATGTATCACGTGCTATTAGATTCATAGGACATATTGGAGCGTTGTGAAGAATAATTGATAAATCACGTGTGCTTTATTGCAACTTTGATCATGTGTCGGTATCAAGAACCAATGAAATGTACTAATGTGCTTGCAGTTTAATTGTATAAAAGATAATGTATTACTTCCTCTTTTAGACTGTTCGAGCTGAACTTAGGCTGCTCAGTCTCCATGTATACGTATTTCTTATTATACTTTATCTAACAGAAGAGCGGGCTGGTCTTTGGTTTGTATGCTGAATTGTCGGGATCTGATTTACATCTGAGTTGGCTTCAACATAATAAGTTATGAGTTTTTATGCATTTATACACCCTCTGTTTACCAGGGATGCTACTGCATTGATCCATTTCTCAAGAACAGTCTAGTCTAATGGAGTCTTTTTAAAAAGTACCACAGTGCTTGCTTACAGACCTCTCCCACAACACCAGTATTCCACATGCACCACACATGACCACCGAGGACTCTAAGACAGCAGCCAAATCAAGTTAATTCTGTTTGCTGATGCATGTAGTAAGCACAGATTGACTTTACCTATCCCAAGATGTAGTCCCTGAAAAAGTGAAATGCCTTCTCCATCCGTACCTATGTAGAATTAGGACCAAAATACAAACTAGTAGAGCCCAATAGGATTGTGGTAAATCTGACCCTCTATGAGACCAATCCTACAGCACTGTACCTTCTCACCAAGCCTAGAAATGTCCAAACTGAGCTATACAGGATGTGCAGAAAAGGAGCTAGAGGAGAGGACACTGTTTGTCCTTGAGGTTTTCCAAATTGTTGGAGGTAACTAATCCACAAAACCTAATCCACCAAAACACATCTGCTCCCACTTCTATCTGTGGTCCCACAGCAGCCCTTAGTGTGTCTGGGGCTGTCTTTATTAACAAGTGGATCCCAGACAATTAGTTTCAGTGTAGGGCCATCTACCTTAAAGACGTGGAGGGAAATAGGTTTCATGGGGGAGGACTGAACAACAGTGTAGATACCCCATGCCAGGAGATCTAGTACACTGAGATAGATACATGTAGATAGAAGGAAGGGACAGCCCCTAATTGTATGGAAACTCACACTGTATTCCTTATATTTTCAGAAGGAAATAAATCATTCCGTTAGGTACGAACAAAAACTGTGACACAATACTGTACATTCCAAACATGCAATGGGGCACATCCATCTGGCAGCTACTGCAATGAAGCAAGTTTGCAAACACCCAGCTTTCCCCTGGATGGTGTGGCCTCTGCTCCCTCATCACCATACATACCCCAACACTGGTCATCGCCAGAGAAAATCTGTCTGAACAGTCCCAGCACCTGCTGAGGAGGAAACAACACAGTTGCATCAAGCTCAAAAGAAAAGAACTGGTGATTATTTTGGCTGGGCTCAGTACAAGGATATTCCTGAGGAATTTAGACTGTTCACCGATGCCCAAGTGTTGCCAGGAGGGTCCATACACTTCTTCAACTTGCAGACAAAAGCAAATGTCTGTTGGTTGCAAAGAACATTGTGGGAAATGCTCAAAATGATGAACAGCACTGAGTGCTGTCTTAATGTAATCAAAGAAGAACTGAGAGCCATCCACCTCATGGTAATGCAACATTGGTATATGTTAGACTTGATAACCGCAACAGAGGGAGGGGTTTGCAGGGAGATTGGTGAATATTGCTGTACTTTTATACCTGGCAGTGATATGGAATTCTGACACTTGCTATTCAAGCATTGCACCAACTACACAAAGACATGCATGAAGAGGGAGGTTCCCCTGAGCAGGAGTGGTTCAGAAACTTGTTCTCCTGTCTCCCCCAGTGGCTGACCTGTCTGTGCACATCTTTGTTGCCCATTTTTCTCGTATTACTGCTTTTGTGTGGTTGCCTGCAAGTGGTGGTTTCCTGCTGTAAAAACGCAGTCCCAAAAATGGGGTAGAGTGCAAATAGCTAGGGAAGTGGGGCATCAAGCTACCAGCAATGTGACTGGCATGATGAGGGGGTTCAATGGTTTTGTTGGAAATTCAACTGGGTGGGAATATTAATATTAGATACATTGATGTTGATGCACATGGTAATACATGTGTATACACGAACAAAGTTGCAATGCCATTATTGGATTCCCCCCATCGTGAACTCTCCATTAACCCCAGCGTGAAGCCACATGGTCAGGCAGACTCGGAGACCTAAGCCTGGGGTTAATAACTGGCAGGTCAAAGGTGGGGTAACATTTAGCCAGTAGGGAAAGGCACAAACAGGAAAATGTAGATCAGATCCAACAGGTAGTCACAGCAACACACAATGGTCCCCGGAGATCGGCACAAACAAAAAATAAAACACACATGGCTAGATGGATGGGTGCATTCCCAAAAACACCATAAAGTTAGATACTGCATGTAATTAGGAACACTTAACCAATCAGGACACAGCACAAGCAACAACCATGCAACCCTCAGGCCAGATATCTGAACACAAGCTCACTGGCCCACACTGTGTCCATACAAAGTTGAGGCCCACCTGCATTTACTGTCTGGAAACCATATTTATGACTCAGTCACAACTGTTCACATTTTGTCCATGAAAGGAATGATTTTTATTGTTGTATTGTACTCAGATAAATTTATAAAAACCTGCTTCAATCCAAATTATGTTGAGAGATAGTCCTCACTGATTTGTAACTGTTTTCCTGGCCGTAATGTTCAAATAAACAAACTGTTACTGTTTTGCCAGATATCTCGTCTTTTGTTTTTTAAGGTAAATTGTCATTCAAGCAACACTTTTACGGCCTAGTTCATGGTCCCAAATACACCGATGGGCTGGAAAGTGCAACATCAGTCATCAACTACAGTACTAGTGTGCCATCTATTATTGGCTAGGAAAACATGACTTCAGGCCTACGAATGTAGGCTGGATGTTACAGTTTTAAAATTACAGCACAACCTTTCAGATTACCACACATTGACAAGAGAAAACAATCCTTTTGCATACTTATAAGTCACCCCTAGCAAGGCCTTTAGCCCACAAGGCACAATACATGGTATCTAAAAGTAAAACATGTAGAACTTTAACGTTAATATGTCCTTGTAGTGGAAAAGCAGTAAAAACCTGTTTTCAATGTAGGAGGGATGGCTGCCAATGGAGAAACACAGGATTTTTTTTTTAAATAGTTAATAAAATATTAACTTAATGGTGAAGTTGAATCTGAATAAATATTGAGGAAAAGGAACTTTTACTACTTCCTTGCCTGGAGATCCTGGAAGCTCATTTGACTTGACCCTCTGTTGTGAGCTATCAGGTCAGACTCCATTTTTAAGAACTTTAATTAGGCTGTTTGCCTTTAATTCACATTCAGCATTTTATTTTTTAGAGAACTTGCCAAGTGTCTAAAAACTGATTAGTTGCTACGTCGGGCGACACAAGTCTGAAACAAACCCTGTGATATCTCCATCATGGGAATTAACAGTAAATATGCAAGTTAAACATGTAGTCTGAGTAGAAGTATTTTGAAGCTTGCTGATTTTGGCCAGTCACATCTCTAATCTGGTAAATCCCCAATTGATTTTGCAAACCAGGCTAAAAGACAGTAGTCAATATCAGGTATGAACCCCAGGAATTGATGAACTCTTAAGGCAAGTTAGCCAATTCATGCTCTCATAGTGTACCATATAGAAGTAATGTTAGGTTAGTAGACTACTAGGAACATTCTAAAACATGTTAGAACTGATCAGTTTACTCTCTCTGCTAGCAACATGTACAAGTATTATTTAATTGTATTTTGTGTGAATTTTTTTCCTGTACTAAGAAACAAAATGAGATTGATGAATTTAAAACTTTAAAATATATGGGCCCATATTTATACTTTTTGATGCAAAACTGCGCCAAAGCAGTTTTCCGTCAAAAATATTACCGCCGGCTAACGCCATTTCTGTGCGCCATGCGGGCGTCAAATTTATACTTTGACGCACGGCGGCGCAAACCACAGGTGTGAGTCATTTTCTTTGATGTACACCACAGCGTCACGTCGTAAAGGGAAACGACGTTAACGCAGCGGAAAAGACTGTAAGCCGATTTACGGCACAGCAAACCGGATATGCAGTTTTTTTGACGCAATAGAATCAAAACTCGCCGCAAACACAGCCATTTGTGCAGAGGAGAGCCAAAATGGATCCCAGATGCCTGTACAGACCCCAGGAAGATGACAACAGACCAGGAACCAGCCAGGAGGACCCACACAAGACCCATGACAGGGGAAAGAAGAAAACAAAGTGTCGCTTCAGTGCAGAGGAGCAGGAAATTCGGGTGAAAGAGGTGACGGAACACCAGCACCAACTGTTTGTCACCTCAAAGTTGCCAATCAGTAGGTGTAGGAAGTTGGCTCTGTATGTGCTATTTCAAAGTAAGGAATAGCATGCACAGAGTCCAAGGGTTCCCCTTAGAGGTAAAATAGTGGTAAAAATAGATAATACTAATGCTCTATTTTGTGGTAGTGTGGTCGAGCAGTAGGCTTATCCAAGGAGTAGTGTTAAGCATTTGTTGTACATACACATAGACAATAAATGAGGTACACACACTCAGAGACAAATCCAGCCAATAGGTTTTTATATAGAAAAATATCTTTTCTTAGTTTATTTTAAGAACCACAGGTTCAAATTCTACATGTAATAGCTCATTTGAAAGGTATTGCAGGTAAGTACTTTAGGAACTTTAAATCATAAAAATTGCATGTATACTTTTCAAGTTATTCACAAATAGCTGTTTTAAAAGTGGACACAGTGCAATTTTCACAGTTCCTAGGGGAGGTAAGTATTTGTTAGTTTTACCAGGTAAGTAAGACACTTACAGGGTTCAGTTCTTGGTCCAAGGTAGCCCACCGTTGGGGGTTCAGAGCAACCCCAAAGTCACCACACCAGCAGCTCAGGGCCGGTCAGGTGCAGAGTTCAAAGTGGTGCCCAAAACACATAGGCTAGAATGGAGAGAAGGGGGTGCCCCGGTTCCGGTCTGCTTGCAGGTAAGTACCCGCGTCTTCGGAGGGCAGACCAGGGGGGTTTTGTAGGGCACCGGGGGGGACACAAGCCCACACAGAAATTTCACCCTCAGCAGCGCGGGGGCGGCCGGGTGCAGTGTAGAAACAAGCGTCGGGTTTGTAATGGAAGTCAATGGGAGATCTAGGGATCTCTTCAGCGCTGCAGGCAGGCAAGGGGGGGGTTCCTCGGGGAAACCTCCACTTGGTCAAGGGAGAGGGACTCCTGGGGGTCACTCCTCCAGTGAAAGTCCGGTCCTTCCGGTCCTGGGGGCTGCGGGTGCAGGGTCTCTCCCAGGTGTCGGGACTTAGGATTCAAAAGAGTCGCGGTCAGGGGAAGCCTCGGGATTCCCTCTGCAGGCGGCGCTGTGGGGGCTCAGGGGGGACAGGTTTTTGTACTCACAGTCTTAGAGTAGTCCTGGGGTCCCTCCTGAGGTGTTGGATCGCCACCAGCCGAGTCGGGGTCGCCGGGTGCAGTGTTGCAAGTCTCACGCTTCTTGCGGTGGCTTGCAGGGTTCTTTAAAGCTGCTGGAAACAAAGTTGCAGCTTTTCTTGGAGCAGGTCCGCTGTCCTCGGGAGTTTCTTGTCTTTTCGAAGCAGGGGCAGTCCTCAGAGGATGTCGAGGTCGCTGGTCCCTTTGGAAGGCGTCGCTGGAGCAGGATCTTTGGAAGGCAGGAGACAGGCCGGTGAGTTTCTGGAGCCAAGGCAGTAGTCGTCTTCTGGTCTTCCTCTGCAGGGGTTTTCAGCTAGGCAGTCCTTCTTCTTGTAGTTGCAGGAATCTAATTTTCTAGGGTTCAGGGTAGCCCTTAAATACTAAATTTAAGGGCGTGTTTAGGTCTGGGGGGTTAGTAGCCAATGGCTACTAGCCCTGAGGGTGGGTACACCCTCTTTGTGCCCCCTCCCAAGGGGAGGGGGTCACAATCCTAACCCTATTGGGGGAATCCTCCATCTGCAAGATGGAGGATTTCTAAAAGTCAGAGTCACCTCAGCTCAGGACACCTTAGGGGCTGTCCTGACTGGCCAGTGACTCCTCCTTGTTGCTTTCTTTGTTCCCTCCAGCCTTGCCGCCAAAAGTGGGGGCCGTGGCCGGAGGGGGCGGGCAACTCCACTAAGCTGGAGTGCCCTGCTGGGCTGTGACAAAGGGGTGAGCCTTTGAGGCTCACCGCCAGGTGTTACAGCTCCTGCCTGGGGGAGGTGTTAGCATCTCCACCCAGTGCAGGCTTTGTTACTGGCCTCAGAGTGACAAAGGCACTCTCCCCATGGGGCCAGCAACATGTCTCTAGTGTGGCAGGCTGCTGGAACCAGTCAGCCTACACAGATAGTTGGTTAAGTTTCAGGGGGCACCTCTAAGGTGCCCTCTGTGGTGTATTTTACAATAAAATGTACACTGGCATCAGTGTGCATTTATTGTGCTGAGAAGTTTGATACCAAACTTCCCAGTTTTCAGTGTAGCCATTATGGTGCTGTGGAGTTCGTGTTTGACAGACTCCCAGACCATATACTCTTATGGCTACCCTGCACTTACAATGTCTAAGGTTTTGTTTAGACACTGTAGGGGTACCATGCTCATGCACTGGTACCCTCACCTATGGTATAGTGCACCCTGCCTTAGGGCTGTAAGGCCTGCTAGAGGGGTGTCTTACCTATACTGCATAGGCAGTGAGAGGCTGGCATGGCACCCTGAGGGGAGTGCCATGTCGACTTACTCGTTTTGTCCTCACTAGCACACACAAGCTGGCAAGCAGTGTGTCGGTGCTGAGTGAGAGGTCTCCAGGGTGGCATAAGACATGCTGCAGCCCTTAGAGACCTTCCTTGGCATCAGGGCCCTTGGTACTAGAAGTACCAGTTACAAGGGACTTATCTGGATGCCAGGGTCTGCCAATTGTGGATACAAAAGTACAGGTTAGGGAAAGAACACTGGTGCTGGGGCCTGGTTAGCAGGCCTCAGCACACTTTCAATTGTAAACATAGCATCAGCAAAGGCAAAAAGTCAGGGGGCAACCATGCCAAGGAGGCATTTCCTTACACAACCCCCCCCCAAACGAAAGAGGATGAGACTAACCTTTCCCAAGAGAGTCTTCATTTTCTAAGTGGAAGAACCTGGAAAGGCCATCTGCATTGGCATGGGCAGTCCCAGGTCTGTGTTCCACTATAAAGTCCATTCCCTGTAGGGAGATGGACCACCTCAACAGTTTAGGATTTTCACCTTTCATTTGCATCAGCCATTTGAGAGGTCTGTGGTCAGTTTGAACTAGGAAGTGAGTCCCAAAGAGGTATGGTCTCAGCTTCTTCAGGGACCAAACCACAGCAAAGGCCTCCCTCTCAATGGCACTCCAACGCTGCTCCCTGGGGAGTAACCTCCTGCTAATGAAAGCAACAGGCTGGTCAAGGCCATCATCATTTGTTTGGGACAAAACTGCCCCTATCCCATGTTCAGAGGCATCAGTCTGCACAATGAACTGCTTAGAATAATCTGGAGCTTTGAGAACTGGTGCTGAGCACATTGCCTGTTTCAGGGTGTCAAAGGCCTGTTGGCATTCCACAGTCCAGTTCACTTTCTTGGGCATTTTCTTGGAGGTGAGTTCAGTGAGGGCTGTCACAATGGATCCATATCCCTTCACAAACCTCCTGTAGTACCCAGTCAAGCCAAGGAATGCCCTGACTTGAGTCTGGGTTTTTGGAGCTACCCAGTCCAGAATAGTCTGGATCTTGGGTTGGAGTGGCTGAACTTGGCCTCCACCTACAAGGTGGCCCAAGTAAACCACAGTTCCCTGCCCTATCTGGCATTTGGATGCCTTGATAGAGAGGCCTGCAGATTGCAGAGCCTTCAAAACCTTCTTCAGGTGGACCAGGTGATCCTGCCAGGTGGAGCTAAAGACAGCAATATCATCAAGATAAGCTGTGCTAAAGGACTCCAAGCCAGCAAGGACTTGATTCACCAACCTTTGGAAGGTGGCAGGGGCATTCTTTAAACCAAAGGGCATAACAGTAAACTGATAATGCCCATCAGGTGTGGAGAATGCTGTCTTTTCTTTTGCTCCAGGTGCCATTTTTATTTGCCAGTACCCTGCTGTCAAGTCAAAGGTACTTAGAAATTTGGCAGCACCTAACTTATCAATGAGCTCATCAGCTCTTGGAATTGGATGGGCATCTGTCTTGGTGACAGAGTTGAGCCCTCTGTAGTCCACACAAAACCTCATCTCTTTCTTTCCATCTTTAGTGTGAGGTTTGGGGACTAAGACCACTGGGCTAGCCCAGGGGCTGTCAGAGCGCTCAATCACTCCCAATTCCAGCATCTTGTGGACTTCCACCTTGATGCTTTCCTTAACATGGTCAGACTGTCTGAAGATTTTGTTCTTGACAGGCATGCTGTCTCCTGTGTCCACATCATGGGTACACAGGTGTGTCTGACCAGGGGTTAGGGAGAAAAGCTCAGGAAACTGTTGTAGGACTCTCCTACAATCAGCCTGCTGTTGGCCAGAGAGGGTGTCTGAGTAGATCACTCCATCTACTGTGCCATCTTTTGGGTCTGATGACAGAAGATCAGGGAGAGGTTCCCTCTCTGCCTCCTGGTCCTCATCTGTTACCATCAACAGATTCACATCAGCCCTGTCATGGAAGAGCTTAAGGCGGTTCACATGGATCACCCTCTTGGGGCTCCTGCTTGTGCCCAGGTCCACCAAGTAGGTGACCTGACTCTTCCTCTCTAGTACTGGGTAAGGGCCACTCCATTTGTCCTGGAGTGCCCTGGGAGCCACAGGCTCCAGAACCCAGACTTTCTGCCCTGGTTGGAACTCAACCAGTGCAGCCTTTTGGTCATACCAAAACTTCTGGAGCTGTTGGCTGGCCTCAAGGTTTTTGGTTGCCTTTTCCATGTACTCTGCCATTCTAGAGCGAAGGCCAAGTACATAGTCCACTATGTCCTGTTTAGGCTCATGGAGAGGTCTCTCCCAGCCTTCTTTAACAAGGGCAAGTGGTCCCCTTACAGGATGACCAAACAGAAGTTCAAAGGGTGAGAATCCTACTCCCTTCTGTGGCACCTCTCTGTAAGCGAAAAGCAGACATGGCAAGAGGACATCCCATCTCCTTTTGAGTTTTTCTGGGAGCCCCATGATCATGCCCTTTAATGTCTTGTTGAATCTCTCAACTAAGCCATTAGTTTGTGGATGGTATGGTGTAGTGAACTTATAAGTCACTCCACACTCATTCCACATGTGCTTTAGGTATGCTGACATGAAGTTGGTACCTCTGTCAGACACCACCTCCTTAGGGAAACCCACTCTGGTAAAGATACCAATGAGGGCCTTGGCTACTGCAGGGGCAGTAGTCGACCTAAGGGGAATAGCTTCAGGATACCTGGTAGCATGATCCACTACTACCAGGATATACATATTTCCTGAGGCTGTGGGAGGTTCCAGTGGACCAACTATGTCCACACCCACTCTTTCAAAGGGCACCCCCACCACTGGAAGTGGAATGAGGGGGGCCTTTGGATGCCCACCTGTCTTACCACTGGCTTGACAGGTGGGGCAGGAGAGGCAAAACTCCTTAACCATGTTGGACATATTGGGCCAGTAGAAGTGGTTGACTAACCTCTCCCACGTCTTGGTTTGTCCCAAATGTCCAGCAAGGGGAATGTCATGGGCCAATGTTAGGATGAACTCTCTGAACAGCTGAGGCACTACCACTCTCCTAGTGGCACCAGGTTTGGGGTCTCTGGCCTCAGTGTACAGGAGCCCATCTTCCCAATAGACCCTATGTGTTCCATTTTTCTTGCTTTTGGACTCTTCAGCAGCTTGCTGCCTAAGGCCTTCAAGAGAGGGACAGGTTTCTTGTCCCTTACACAGCTCCTCCCTTGAGGGTCCCCCTGGGCCTAAGAGCTCAACCTGATAAGGTTCAAGCTCCAAAGGCTCAGTTCCCTCAGAGGGCAGAACTTCTTCCTGAGAAGAGAGGTTCCCTTTCTTTTGCTGTGTTGCAGTTGGCTTCCCAACTGACTTTCCTGTTCTCTTGGTAGGCTGGGCCATTTTTCCAGACTCCAGCTCTACTTTTTCACCCTGTGCCTTGCATTGTGCTCTTGTTTTCACACACACCAGTTCAGGGATACCCAGCATTGCTGCATGGGTTTTTAGCTCTACCTCAGCCCATGCTGAGGACTCCAGGTCATTTCCAAGCAGACAGTCCACTGGGATATTTGAGGAGACCACCACCTGTTTCAGGCCATTGACCCCTCCCCATTCTAAAGTAACCATTGCCATGGGATGTACTTTTCTCTGATTGTCAGCGTTGGTGACTGTGTAAGTTTTTCCAGTCAGGTATTGGCCAGGGGAAACCAGTTTCTCTGTCACCATGGTGACACTGGCACCTGTATCCCTCAGGCCCTCTATTCTAGTCCCATTAATTAAGAGTTGCTGTCTGTATTTTTGCATGTTAGGCGGCCAGACAGCTAGTGTGGCTAAATCCACCCCACCCTCAGAAACTAGAGTAGCTTCAGTGTGGACCCTGATTTGCTCTGGGCACACTGTTGATCCCACTTGGAGACTAGCCATACCAGTGTTACCTGGATGGGAGTTTGGAGTGGAACCTTTCTTGGGACAGGCCTTGTCTCCAGTTTGGTGTCCATGCTGTTTACAGCTATGACACCAGGCCTTTTTGGGATCAAAGTTTTTACCCTTGTACCCATTGTTTTGTGAAGAGGCTCTGGGCCCACCCTCCTGTGCAGGTTTTTGGGGGCCTGTAGAAGACTCTTTACTATTTTTAGTTTTGGTTGTCTCATCACCCTTCTGCTGGGGAGTCTTTGTGACCCCTTTCTTTTGGTCACCCCCTGTTGAAGTCTTGGACACCCTTGTCTTGACCCAATGGTCCGCCTTCTTTCCCAATTCTTGGGGAGAAATTGGTCCTAGGTCTACCAGATGCTGATGCAGTTTATCATTGAAACAATTACTTAACAGGTGTTCTTTCACAAATAAATTGTACAGCCCATCATAATTACTTACACCACTGCCTTGAATCCAACCATCTAGTGTTTTCACTGAGTAGTCAACAAAGTCAACCCAGGTCTGGCTCGAGGATTTTTGAGCCCCCCTGAACCTAATCCTGTACTCCTCAGTGGAGAATCCAAAGCCCTCAATCAGGGTACCCTTCATGAGGTCATAAGATTCTGCATCTTGTCCAGAGAGTGTGAGGAGTCTATCCCTACACTTTCCTGTGAACATTTCCCAAAGGAGAGCACCCCAGTGAGATCTGTTCACTTTTCTGGTTACACAAGCCCTCTCAAAAGCTGTGAACCATTTGGTGATGTCATCACCATCTTCATATTTAGTTACAATCCCTTTAGGGATTTTCAACATGTCAGGAGAATCTCTGACCCTATTTATGTTGCTGCCACCATTGATGGGTCCTAGGCCCATCTCTTGTCTTTCCCTCTCTATGGCTAGGATCTGCCTTTCCAAAGCCAATCTTTTGGCCATCCTGGCTAACTGGATGTCCTCTTCACTGGAGTTATCCTCAGTGATTTCAGAGTTGTTGGTCCCTCCTGTGAGGGAACCAGCATCTCTGACTATTATTTGTGGAGTCAGGGCTTGAGAAGCCCTGCTCTCCCTAAGTAGGACTGGAGGGGGGGAATTTCCCTCCAAGTCACTATCTTCATCCTCTGAGTTGCCATCCTCAGAGGGGTTGGCCTTTTCAAACTCTGCCAAAAGCTCCTGGAGCTGTACTTTGGTAGGTTTGGGGCCCATTGCTATTTTCTTTAGTTTACAGAGTGACCTTAGCTCTCTCATCTGTAGATGGAGGTAAGGTGTGGTGTCGAGTTCCACCACAGTCACATCTGTGCTAGACATTTTGCTTCTAAAAGTTGGAATACTTTTTAAGAATCTAAAACTGGTTCTAGAATCTAATTCAAACTTTTACAAACTTTTACACTCTAAAAGAAATGCTAAACAGGATCTAACACAAGGCCCTAGCAGGTCTTTTAAGAATTTAGAAAACTTTTCAAATTGCAAAAATCAATTTCTAATGACAATTTTGGAATTTGTCGTGTGATCAGGTATTGGCTGAGTAGTCCAGCAAATGCAAAGTCTTGTACCCCACCGCTGATCCACCAATGTAGGAAGTTGGCTCTGTATGTGCTATTTCAAAGTAAGGAATAGCATGCACAGAGTCCAAGGGTTCCCCTTAGAGGTAAAATAGTGGTAAAAATAGATAATACTAATGCTCTATTTTGTGGTAGTGTGGTCGAGCAGTAGGCTTATCCAAGGAGTAGTGTTAAGCATTTGTTGTACATACACATAGACAATAAATGAGGTACACACACTCAGAGACAAATCCAGCCAATAGGTTTTTATATAGAAAAATATCTTTTCTTAGTTTATTTTAAGAACCACAGGTTCAAATTCTACATGTAATAGCTCATTTGAAAGGTATTGCAGGTAAGTACTTTAGGAACTTTAAATCATAAAAATTGCATGTATACTTTTCAAGTTATTCACAAATAGCTGTTTTAAAAGTGGACACTTAGTGCAATTTTCACAGTTCCTAGGGGAGGTAAGTATTTGTTAGTTTTACCAGGTAAGTAAGACACTTACAGGGTTCAGTTCTTGGTCCAAGGTAGCCCACCGTTGGGGGTTCAGAGCAACCCCAAAGTCACCACACCAGCAGCTCAGGGCCGGTCAGGTGCAGAGTTCAAAGTGGTGCCCAAAACACATAGGCTAGAATGGAGAGAAGGGGGTGCCCCGGTTCCGGTCTGCTTGCAGGTAAGTACCCGCGTCTTCGGAGAGCAGACCAGGGGGGTTTTGTAGGGCACCGGGGGGGACACAAGCCCACACAGAAATTTCACCCTCAGCAGCGCGGGGGCGGCCGGGTGCAGTGTAGAAACAAGCGTCGGGTTTGTAATGGAAGTCAATGGGAGATCTAGGGATCTCTTCAGCGCTGCAGGCAGGCAAGGGGGGGGTTCCTCGGGGAAACCTCCACTTGGTCAAGGGAGAGGGACTCCTGGGGGTCACTCCTCCAGTGAAAGTCCGGTCCTTCCGGTCCTGGGGGCTGCGGGTGCAGGGTCTCTCCCAGGTGTCGGGACTTAGGATTCAAAAGAGTCGCGGTCAGGGGAAGCCTCGGGATTCCCTCTGCAGGCGGCGCTGTGGGGGCTCAGGGGGGACAGGTTTTTGTACTCACAGTCTTAGAGTAGTCCTGGGGTCCCTCCTGAGGTGTTGGATCGCCACCAGCCGAGTCGGGGTCGCCGGGTGCAGTGTTGCAAGTCTCACGCTTCTTGCGGGGGCTTGCAGGGTTCTTTAAAGCTGCTGGAAACAAAGTTGCAGCTTTTCTTGGAGCAGGTCCGCTGTCCTCGGGAGTTTCTTGTCTTTTCGAAGCAGGGGCAGTCCTCAGAGGATGTCGAGGTCGCTGGTCCCTTTGGAAGGCGTCGCTGGAGCAGGATCTTTGGAAGGCAGGAGACAGGCCGGTGAGTTTCTGGAGCCAAGGCAGTAGTCGTCTTCTGGTCTTCCTCTGCAGGGGTTTTCAGCTAGGCAGTCCTTCTTCTTGTAGTTGCAGGAATCTAATTTTCTAGGGTTCAGGGTAGCCCTTAAATACTAAATTTAAGGGCGTGTTTAGGTCTGGGGGGTTAGTAGCCAATGGCTACTAGCCCTGAGGGTGGGTACACCCTCTTTGTGCCCCCTCCCAAGGGGAGGGGGTCACAATCCTAACCCTATTGGGGGAATCCTCCATCTGCAAGATGGAGGATTTCTAAAAGTCAGAGTCACCTCAGCTCAGGACACCTTAGGGGCTGTCCTGACTGGCCAGTGACTCCTCCTTGTTGCTTTCTTTGTTCCCTCCAGCCTTGCCGCCAAAAGTGGGGGCCGTGGCCGGAGGGGGCGGGCAACTCCACTAAGCTGGAGTGCCCTGCTGGGCTGTGACAAAGGGGTGAGCCTTTGAGGCTCACCGCCAGGTGTTACAGCTCCTGCCTGGGGGAGGTGTTAGCATCTCCACCCAGTGCAGGCTTTGTTACTGGCCTCAGAGTGACAAAGGCACTCTCCCCATGGGGCCAGCAACATGTCTCTAGTGTGGCAGGCTGCTGGAACCAGTCAGCCTACACAGATAGTTGGTTAAGTTTCAGGGGGCACCTCTAAGGTGCCCTCTGTGGTGTATTTTACAATAAAATGTACACTGGCATCAGTGTGCATTTATTGTGCTGAGAAGTTTGATACCAAACTTCCCAGTTTTCAGTGTAGCCATTATGGTGCTGTGGAGTTCGTGTTTGACAGACTCCCAGACCATATACTCTTATGGCTACCCTGCACTTACAATGTCTAAGGTTTTGTTTAGACACTGTAGGGGTACCATGCTCATGCACTGGTACCCTCACCTATGGTATAGTGCACCCTGCCTTAGGGCTGTAAGGCCTGCTAGAGGGGTGTCTTACCTATACTGCATAGGCAGTGAGAGGCTGGCATGGCACCCTGAGGGGAGTGCCATGTCGACTTACTCGTTTTGTCCTCACTAGCACACACAAGCTGGCAAGCAGTGTGTCTGTGCTGAGTGAGAGGTCTCCAGGGTGGCATAAGACATGCTGCAGCCCTTAGAGACCTTCCTTGGCATCAGGGCCCTTGGTACTAGAAGTACCAGTTACAAGGGACTTATCTGGATGCCAGGGTCTGCCAATTGTGGATACAAAAGTACAGGTTAGGGAAAGAACACTGGTGCTGGGGCCTGGTTAGCAGGCCTCAGCACACTTTCAATTGTAAACATAGCATCAGCAAAGGCAAAAAGTCAGGGGGCAACCATGCCAAGGAGGCATTTCCTTACAGTAGGAGAGAGGCAATATGGCAACAAATTGTTGCCAAGATTAACAGTGTGGCAGAAGTATGCAGAACAGTCATTGAGTGCAAGAAACGCTAGCATGACTGCAAGCATAGGATCAAGGAAAATATGGCCAGGAAAAGGAAGGCAGCACTGCAGACTGGAGGTGGGGGTCCAGCACCACAGTAGGCCCTGGACCACATGGAGGAGAAGGTGGCAGCCGTCAACCCTGAGGAGATCGTCACAGGGATTCAAGGATTGGACAGCGCAGATTACCAGGAGACAACGCACATGCAGGGTAAGTCGCATGGGGAATTAAAATGCACGAATGTTAACTGCAACCGGGAGGGAATACCTACTACACAATGCATGTAAGTCATCATATACATGGAGTGGCATGGGTAAAGGGGCACAGCACGGTGGCATGGCCAGTTCTGAGAAAAACTGGGGCACACCATTACACAACACCAACAACCTTTCCATGGGGGTATGCTGCCATGCCAACGATGTTGCAAAGGTAAAGCCATGCCAGGAGGGAAGGGCACAACGTAAAACTGACATCCCGTCACACGTCAGCCACAATACTCCCTACATTACCTATGGCCCAATTAACAACCTCTAGCCATACCAAAAACTGTAATGTAACATTGACAACAGTTGCCACTAGCACCTCTACTGTGTGTGCTGGTCAAGAAGCCAATGGCAGTAACGTCCCCATGGATCATACACACCCAAATAAGAGGGTTTAGGATGACAACGTTAACAATGCCCTGAAACAAGACAAATGTTCCAGTCCTGTCAAATGTGAATGCCCATAGTTGCCGCAAACATCAGCAATGTCATCAACATTAGAAGGTACACAGCACTAATGTCACACCCATGCTGCAAATGTCAGGGTCCATCCTGTGCCTGGGTCACAATGCAACATCCCAAACGTCATACTGCTCAGACAACAGCATTGAGGAGGAGGACACATGTAAATGGTCACTGAAATACACCTGCACAGTCAGAGGAGGAAATAGGACAATGATACTGCAGTGTAGCTATTTTTAATATAGCTTCATGCACGTTAGTTTAACATACTAGGCCACTGTGCACTTTGCCCTAGATATATTTTATTCAACTTCGCACTGTTATTTTACAATAACCAGTTTTTACGGTCTTGTTTTAATTTCTTCTATCACACTGTTTAGCTTAGTTCAGCACTGTGTTCTCAAATAATGCATTCTTGATCGTCCTGTGCTTCAGTCAAGGCTACAGTCTGATATATTGCCGGTAAACGTGGTGGAAGTTTAGTCTCCAGTATTCGTAGAAAATACACATCCTTACATAGGGACATTTTCTTAGAACATCTCCGTGTTAGTTATAAAAACACTTCCTGGTCCAAGTAGATGTAAAGAGGGAGATTCCAGCAAGGGACCTACAACCAAATGCTGAATGCCCTGTTGCAGATGCTGTGAGGTATGAGGGTTGATGTCTTCCCAGGGGAACCTAAAAAGGCAGGCTTAGAGCTTCACATGCTATGCTCAAAATATAACTTAGAGAGAAAATAATCTAGCGGCACTATGATAGCCTTATTCTTGTGTTTCACTCTCATCATTACTATTTTAATCTTACTGTTGGACTTTTTTGCTTATGCAGGGTCATCCTCAATCTTTTTGCCTCCTGCCTCCTATTTGTTCTGACCTGCTGCTGTTGGTTTTTTAACTCTGAGCACTTTACCACTGCTAACCAGTGATAAAGTGCATATGCTCTCTGTGTAAATTGTAATGTTGATTGGTTTATCCATGATTGGCATATCTGATTTACTAGTAAGTCCCTAGTAAGGTGCACTAGAGGTGCCGGAGCCTGTAAATCAAATGCTACTAGTGGGCCTGCAGCACTGGTTGTGTGCCACCCACATAAGTAGCTCTGTAATCATGTCTCAGACCTGCCGCTGCAGTGTCTATGTCGCAGTTTTAACTGTAAATTCAACTTGGCAAGTGTACCGCCTTGCCAGGCCTAAGCCTTCCCTTTTTTTACATGTCAAACACACATAAGGTAGGCCCTAGGTAGCCCCAAGAGCAGGGTGCAGTGTATGGTTAAGGTAGGACATAGAGGGCCTGATTACAACTTTGGAGGAGGTGTTAATCCGTCCCAAATGTGACAGATATACCACCAGCCGTATTACGAGTTCCATAGGATATAATGGACTCTTAATACGGCTGGTGGTATATCCGTCACTTTACCATCAAAGAATGTGGATTTGAAAAGTGTTTGGGGAACAAACAATTGGCAGACCAAGGGTAGAGAAACATTGTTTAGAGCATGTCTCATCCCCGTTCGAATGATCTTTTTAAATGAAACGGTCCAACAGACAAGTTGTTTAGGCTTAGCAACAATTAGAGAATTAAACATGCCCAGTATACCTGCCCCTGCAAAATTTAATAACTGGCAAAAGTACATGAATGCAACCTTTAGTGAGCTTAATGAGTCGGTCCAGAATGGTACGGTTAATGCTTCACTGACACGTCCATACTCCAATCAAAATATCCAGAAGGAACAGATATGTACCCAACTATCTAAGTGAAAAACTCAATTGTTCACTGAAAAATAATTTCTTTTATTTCCAATTAAACCAATCTAATTATAGTGCCCACAGAATACCTGTGCACCCAACAAAAATATAATATACCCAACTAATAAGAAAATACTCATTATATATACACATATTATACAAGGAAAAAATCTATCAACAGTTCCATTAGAGCACTGTAATACATCAAATAAAATAAAATCTGCTAAATCATCCAATGGCCAGCAGTCACAGAAGAAGGAAGTGAGAGTTGTCCAAGGCACGTATCTCGCTTCAGTGAGAGGTAACAATCACTGATAAGAAGTCCGATACAGTCCACAAATTCTTAAATCCCACAATTCGAAAATTCCAACAGTCACACGTTTCGGCCTTAACAAATCCGGCCTCCTCAGGACAATGGAAACAGTGCCTGCATGGCAATAGAAAAGCGATACATAAATACTTGTTGCAATAGGGCTAATGCTCTCTTATTTAGGCATAGAGCCGGATGAGTAATTTCCAAGGATCGAAGCTCTTAACCACTTCTGTGCATTGGACGAGGTGACCTCGTCCAAGGCTACAGTTCCCGTGTGCCTTGGACGAGGTCACCTCGTCCAAGGCACGGGAACTTGGGGGAGTGCTAGCCATTTGCTTCCAGCGCGTCGAGGGGAAAGGACCCAAAACGGTGAGTCCTTTCCTTTTTTGGGGTTTTGGGGGGGGGGAAAGAGACATGGGGGAAAGGAAAGGGTTTTTCCTTTCCCCCTGTGCCTGTTTTCACTAGATTCCTGCTCCACGATCGCGGGCAGGGCCCGTGATCGTGGAGCAGGAATCTCCACTGGCCACCAGGGATTTATTTAGGTCTGTTTCTTTTGGGGGTGACCCCTTGGGCAAGGGTCGCCTCCCCCGGGGGTCCATTTTTTTAGTGTTTCACCCCCCCCCCGGGGGCAGATGGCAAATTTTTCAGCCGATCCACTAGACACCAGGGATTTATTTATAGAGAAAAGTTTCTTTTGGGGGCGACCCCTTGGGCAGTATTTTGCCCCCGTGCAGATTGCCGATTTTTTGGCTGATCTGCCCTTAAGGGGGGGGGGGGGTGAAATCCACTAGACACCAGGGATTTTGTTTTTATTGTTTATTTTGGGGGCAACCCCTTGGGCAAGGGTCGCTCCCCTGGGGAGCTATTTTTTTTCTTCTGTTTCGCCCCCCCCCCGGATGCCAGACCAGCCATTTTTTTGGACGATCTGGCCCCCGGGGAGTGGAAGCACACTAGGCGCCAGGGATTGTGTGGTGTGTGTGGTGTGTGTTTGGTGGCACCCCTTAGGCAACGGTCGCCCCCCCAAAGTGGGCAAAGTTCGTATTGGCCATCTCTGCCCCCTCTGGGGACAGATGGGCCTATTTTTGTAGGCCCATCTGCCCCCAAGGAGAGCAGAAACAACCAATACACCAGGGATTTTTTTTTTTTCTTTTTTTTGTTTTGTGCTGGGGGTGCCCCCCCTTTGGGAAGGGTCACCCCCTAAAGGGGGCACAGAGGTGTGGCCCATTTCTGCCCCCCTTGGGGGCAGATTGGCCAATTTTTTTACGCCCATCTGCCCCCGAGGGGGGCAGGATCCACTTAGGTACCAGGGACAACTTCTAAGTTCTTGGTGGTGGGGTGTTTTTCAACTGGCAAATTATTTGTATTTGTGATTATAACAATTTATTTCTTCTTTTTCTTCTAGTTCAACGCTTTTGCTTCCTTTGCTGTGTATCCTTGAGGTTTTGGCAGTAGTTGTCCTGCGGTTTGCATAGTTGCATGTTTTAGGTAAGTGAAAGCAATTTACTCTAAAGGAGTATTGTTGACATGCATGAATGACATGTTTGTAGGTGGTGTACTAAATGCAGTATTGTGTGTTTGAAATTGTCCTTAGATTTGAGCACAATGATATTTGTGTTGTCATATGTCTAATTTTCTTTTTTCTTTTTTCTTTTTAGTGGGATATCATTGGTGATTGCTGTGTCTGTGCAGAGTAGTTGCTTGGTGAGTAGCTTTTTCAGGCAAGTGAGTGGTATAGTTTTTCTAGTACATAACTCTTTGTGATAAAGCTACACTTTGTTTATTACTTATTTTAGTGCTAGTTGTTGTTGGCAATCCATTTGTTGTTAGTGAGGATCATGACTAGCCGCAGAGTGACCGCTCAGCAGGTTGTTCGCATGCTCTTTGAGTCGTCTTCAGACCATGATTACGAGACTGACTCTGCATCTGAGGCAGAGGAGGAAGCGAGAGATTCTGGAAGTGAGTTTTCTGTCCAAGAGTATTCTTCTGATGAGGAAGCTACTCTCAGTGCAGATGAAGGGCCTGTGTTAGAGGAGGACATTGATGTGCCAAGAGTGCAGCAGCCTGGGGCTGAAGGGTTTCCCATTAGAAGACCTGACACCCGGATTGCCCCAAACATGGAGCAGCCACAGTTACCTGCATTTACTGGTCTCCCAGGGTGTAGAGTTAATACGGAAAACTTTTTGCCTGTCCATTTCTTTCACTTGTTTATGGACGATGTATTTTTGGAAGAGATTGTGGAGCAGACAAATGTGTATGCAGAGCAATATTTGCGGGACAACTCTGCCAGACTTAAGCCTCAGTCTAGAGCTACTCAGTGGGTTCCCACATATGGAAGAGATGAAAAAGTTTTTAGGTTTGTCTTTTTTGATGGGGTTGATCAGGAAGCCGTCACTGGCTTCTTATTAGTCTACTAGTCCCTTGATGGCAGCAGCTATATTTCCTGCAACTATGACACGTAATCGGTATTTGCTTCTTCTTCGTATGCTGCATTTTGTAGACAATGCTTTAGCCTTGCCACGAGATCACCCTGATTGTGACCGTCTTTTTAGGATTAGGCCTGTCCTTGATCATTTTGTAGATCGGTTTTCAGAGGTCTATGTTCCAGGCAAAGAGATAAGTGTGGACGAGTCTTTGGTCCTTTTCTACATTCCTAGTAGGAGGGCACCGTATGGGATTAAATTGTATCTGCTGTCAGAAAGGAGTACAGGATATGTGTATAATTTCCGGGTCTACACTGGTAGGGATTCCAGTATTGACCCTCCTGGTTGTCCGGCCACTTTTGGAGTTAGCGAAAAAATTGTGTGGGAACTTGCTAGACGGCTGTTTAACAAAGGTCACCATTTGTACGTAGATCATTTATACACTGGAGTGCAGTTGTTCAAGGAGTTATTTAGAGTGGACACTGTTGCTTGTGGCACAATCCGTTCTAACCGGAAAGGCTATCCAAGGGAGCTTGTCTGTAAAAAACTTAAGAGGGGACAGTACAGTGCCTTGCGGAAGAATGAGATGCTAGCTCTGAAATTTTCAGACAGGAGGGATGTGTACATGCTATCTACCATCCATGATGAGAGTACTTCCTCTGTGACTGTTTGGGGTCAGGTTGCGGAAGTGCGCAAACCTGCGTGCATTTTGGACTACAATAGGCACATGGGTGGTGTTGATAGAGTAGATCAGAGGTTGGACCTTACACTGCTCTTCATAAGTCTTACGTGTGGTATAAAAAGTTGGCCCTACATTTATTTCATTTGGCAACTTTTAATGCCTTTATTGTATACAAGGATTGTTCACCTGAGTCAAGGATGACATTTGTTAAATTTCAGGAGTCATTGATAGAAAGCCTTATTGTGGTGGAACCGGCAAGATTTCCTAGAGTAGAAGTGGTGGAGGATGTGGCTAGATTGAAAGATCGGCACATTCCAGATCACATTCCTCCCACTCCCAAAAAAGACTTGCCCACAAAGAAATGTAGAGTATGTGCCCTTCAAAGCCTGGATGTGTGTGCCCAGCTGTTATAGAAGCTACCACACAAAGAAAAACTTCTTTGAAATACCGTGAGCGTAAGCTGTCTGTTTTATATTTTCATATGTTTCACGGTTGGCATCTCTGTCACGTATTTAGTTAGAGCTTTTGTGTTTGTAGTTTTGTGCTTATTTTATAATTAGTTAGTGGTTTCTTTGTTGTTTATAAACAAAAAAAAATGATGGCGGTGTGCGTGGGGTGGCGCTTGGCTGGCGGTGTGCGTGGGGTGGCGCTTGGCTGGCGGTGTGCGTGGGGTGGGGCTTGGAAGGCGGTGTGAGTGGGGTGGGGCTTGGAAGGCGGTGTGCTTGGGGTGGGACTTGGCTGGCGGTGTGCTTGGGGTGGGGCTTGGCTGGCGGTGTGCTTGGGGTGGGGCTTGGCTGCCGGTGTGCGTGGGGTGGCGCTTGGCTGGTGGTGTGCGTGGGGTGGCGCTTGGCTGGCGGTGTGCGTGGGGTGGGGCTTGGAAGGCGGTGTGCTTGGGGTGGGGTTTGGCTGGCGGTGTGTGTGGAGTGGCGCTTGGCTGGCTGTGTGCGTGGGGTGGGGCTTGGAAGGCGGTGTGCTTGGGGTGGGGCTTGGCTGGCGGTGTGCTTGGGGTGGCGCTTGGCTGGTGGTGCCAGCCAAACGCCAGTCCACACTCCCATCAGCTGGTGTGATTCTTGTATCAGGAATGTGGGTGTATGTAAGTGATGGGCCCTTGAGTGGCACGGTCTGTCGATGTGAGTGTTGTAATGTGCAGGGCCCGTGGCTGGCGGTGTGAATGGTCTTGTGCGTGTCATGCATGAAAGGTGTGTGAATGGACTGTAAAGCGGTTGGTGCCTTGTCACGGCTTTACAGCTCACGAGCTGTTAGTCATTGGTTCCGTTTTTTGCCTTTCAGTTATTAACAGTGCATTTCATTTTTGTGAAATCTCTTTTTCACATAACCTAAGTGAGTTTCTTTTCACAATTTTAGTGTTTGGCACATCACAGACGTATGTGCACACATCAAAATGATATATTACAAAACTACCTGTGTTTGGGGGGGGAGGGGGCACCTATGTTTTTGGTCCTGGGTGCGGCCTTCATCTAGGGAAACCTACAAAACCCAGACAGTTTTAAAAACTAGACACCCCAAGGAGTCCAGGGAGGTGTGGCTTGCGTGGCTCCCCCAACATTTTCTTACCCAGACTCCTCTGTAAACCTCAAAATTTGCTTAAAAAAGCATATTTTCCTGACTTTTCTTAGTAGGATCACCGCTCCAGCACAAAATTCCTACTCCCCAGTTTTCCCCTCAGTCTCCCACGTAAAATGACACCTCACTTATGTGGGTCCCCAAAGCAGAGTCAGTCTAAAGATGTATAAAAGAATATGTCCTTATAAACTCGCTGTGCTATCCCCTCTATCTCTACAAGTTTTGGGCCTTATTCTGTTGCAGACACCTGGCCCACCCACACAAGTGAGGTATCATTTTTATCAGGAGACTTGGGGGAACGCTGGGTGGAAGGAAATTTGTGGCTCCTCTCAGATTCCAGAACTTTCTGTCACCGAAATGAGAGGAAAAGGTGTTTTTTTTTGCCAAATTTTGAGGTTTGCAATGGAATCTGGGTAACAGAACCTGGGCAGAGCCCCACAAGTCACCCCTTCTTGGATTCCCCTAGGTCTCTAGTTTAAAAAAATGCACAGGTTTGGTAGGTTTCCTTAGGTGCCGGCTGAGCTACAGGCCAAAATCCACAGGTAGGCACAGTTTCCTATGAAAAAATGTGATGTGTCCACGTTGTGTTTTGGGCCATTTCCTGTCGCGGACGCTAGGCCTACCCACACAAGTAAGGTATAATTTTTATCGGGAGACTTGGGGGAACACTGGGTGGAAGGAAATTTGTGTCTCCTCTCAGATTCCAGAACTTTCTGCCACAGAAATGTGCGGAACATGTGTTTTTTTTGCCAAAGTTTGAGGTTTGCAAAGGATTCCGGGTAACAGAACTTGGTCAGAGCCCCACAAGTCACCCCATCTTGGATTCCCCTAGGTCTCTAGTTTTCAAGAATGCACAGGTTTGGTAGGTTTCCCTAGGTGACGGCTGAGCTAGAGGCCAAAATCTACAGGTAGGCACTTTGCAAAAAACAGCTCTGTTTTCTGTCAAAAAATGGGATGTTTCCACGTTGCGCTTTGGGGCATTTCCTGTTGCGGGCGCTAGGCCTACCCACACAAGTGAGGTATCATTTTTATCGGGAGACTTGGGGGAACGCTGGGTGGAAGGACATTTGTGCCTCCTCTAAGATTCCAGAACTTTCTGCCACAGAAATGTGAGGTTTTTAGCCAAATTTTGAGGTTTGCAAAGGATTCTGAGTAACATAACCTGGTCAGAGCCCCACAAGTCACGCCATCTTGGATTCCCCTAGGCCTCTAGTTTTAAAAAATGCACAGGTTTGGTAGGTTTCCATAGGTGCCGGCTGAGCTAGAGGCCAAAATCTACAGGTAGGCACTTTGCAAAAAACACCTCTGTTTTCTTTAAAAAAATGGGATGTGTCCACGTTGCGCTAAGGGGCATTTCCTGTTGCGGGCGCTAGGCCGACCCACACAACTGAGGTATCATTTTTATCGGGAGACTTGGGGGAACACTGGGTGGAAGGAGATTTGTGGCTCCTCTCAGATTCCAGAACTTTCCGTCAGCATAATGTGAGGAAAATGTGTTTTTTTAGCCAAATTTTGAGGTTTACAAAGGATTCTGGGTAACAGAACCTGGTCAGAGCCCCACAAGTCACCCCATCTTGGATTCCCCTAGGTCTCTAGTTTAAAAAAATGCACAGGTTTGGTAGGTTTCCCTAGGTGCCGGCTGAGCCAGTGGCCAAAATCTACAGGTAGCCACTTTGCAAAAAACACCTCTGTTTTCTTTCAAAAAATGGAATGTGTCCAGGTTGCGCTTTGGGGCATTTCCTGTCGCGGGCGCTAGGCCTACCCACACAAGTGAGGTATCATTTTTATCGGGAGACTTGGGGGAACGCTGGGTGGAAGGAAATTTGTGGCTCCTCTCAGATTCCAGAACTGTCTGTCACCATAATGTGAGGAAAATGTGTTTTTTTAGCCAAATTTTGAGGTTTGCAAAGGATTCTGGGTAACAGAACCTGGTCAGAGCCCCACAAGTCACCCCATCTTAGATTTTTCCCTAGGTCTCTAGTTTTCAAAAATGCACAGGTTTGGTAGGTTTCCCTAGGTGCCGGCTGAGCTAGAGGCCAAAATCTACAGGTAGGCACTTTGCAAAAAACACCTCTGTTTTCTTTTTAAAAAATGGGATGTGTCCACGTTGCATTTTGGGGCGTTTCCTGTCGCTGGCGCTAGGCCTACCCACACACGTGAGGTATCATTTTTATCAGGAGACTTGGGGGAACATAGATTAGCAAAACAAGTTATTGCCCCTGGTCTTTCTCTACACTTTTTCCCTCCAAATATAGAAGAGTGTGTAAAAAGGACATCTATTTGAGAAATGACCTGTAATTCACATGCTAGTATGGTCACCCCGGAATTCAGAGATGTGCAAATAACCACTGCTCCTCAACACCTTATCTTTTGCCCTTTTTGGAAATAGAAAGGTTTTCTTGATAGCTATTTTTCACTCTTTATATGTCAGCAAATGAATTGCTGTATACCCGGTATAGAACACACTGCAGGGTGCAGCTCATTTATTGGCTGTGGGTACCTAGGGTTGTTGATGAACCTACAAGCCCTATATATCCCCGCAACCAGAGGAGTCCAGCAGACGTAACGGTATATTGCTTTCGAAAATCTGACATTGCAGGAAAAAGTTACAGAGTAAAACGTAGAGAAAAATTGATGTTTTTTTTTCACCTCAATTTCAATATTTTTCTTTTTCAGTTTTTATTTTCTGTAGGAAACCCTTGTAGGATCTACACAAATGACCCCTTGCTGAATTCAGACTTTTGTCTACTTTTCAGAAACGTTTAGGTTTCTGGGATCCAGCATTGGTTTCATGCCCATTTCTGTCACTGATTGGAAGGAGGCTGAAAGCACAATTTATTTTTTTTAAATGGTGTATGTCCCAGTAAAATGCCAAATTTGTGTTGAAAAATTGGGTTTTCTGATTCAAGTCTGCCTGTTCCTGAAAGCTGGGAAGCTGGTGAGTTTATCACCGCAAACCCTTTGTTGAGGCCATTTTCAGGGGAAAAATCACAAGCCTTCTTCTGCAGCCCCTTTTTCCCATTTTTTTGAAAAAAACTAAATTTTCACTGTATTTTGGCTAATTTCTTGGCCTCCTTCAGGGGAACCCACAAAGTCTGGATACCTCTAGAATCCCTAGGATGTTGGAAAAAAAGGACTCAAATTTGTCTTGGTTAGCTTATGTGAACAAAAAGTTATGAGGGACTAAGCGCGAACTGCCCCAAATAGGCAACAAAAGGCCTGGCACAGGAGGGGGAAAAGGCCTGGCAGCGAAGGGGTTAAAAGACACGTCCAGGCGGGTGGTTATTGTAGCCAATAGATACCAATGGGTGTCATCAACGTTTTGTCACCTCCTCAGGGGGTTTCCGAACGAGTAGGTCAGACCCTCGCTATATATCACCAGAACATGCTGAAATAATTACAACATGTAGGGGGTCATTACAACATTGGCGGTAAAAGGCGCTTACCGCCGTGCAGAGGACCGCCAATACACCGCCGCTGCGGCAGTATTCCGCCACAGCTATTATGAACACATCTTGGAATCCGCCGAAATTCAGACACCCACACAAGACCGCCACACCAAAGGTCAGTGATAAACTGGCGGAAATAAATCCTCCACCTCCACGGCATCAGAAACACACCCATGCTATTACGACCCACGAATCCATGCAGCGGTCTTTCAACCGCGGTATTCCATTGGCGGTACACACGCCGCACTCAAAATACACACACATCTCCAAAACACCGCCACATTGGACAATTTGAAATACACACACCTGATACACATACAAACAACACTCCCACACACCCAATACAATATAAAACACACACCCACATCACCCACAAACCCCTACGACCAAAAAAACACGAACGAAGGACAGAGAGAGAGCACAGAATAGACAACCCCATCACACAGAGGCACACAACCCCATCAGCCACACAACATCCAAGCACAAAACACCACACACCACTACACTCACCACACTCATCACCACATACACCACCCCACACATCACCCACACCACCCCATGTCATGCCAAAGACACCCCCGCTTCTCCGAGGAGGAGCTCAGGGTCAATGTGGAGGAAATCATCCTGGTAGAGCCACAGCTATTTGGATCATAGGTACAGCACACATCAACAGCCAGGAAGATGGAGTTATGGCGCAGAATAGTGGACAGGGTAAACGCCGTGGGACAGCACCCAAGAAATAGGGAGGACATCAGGAAGAGGTGGAACGACCTACGGGGGAAGGTGCGTTCAACGGTCTCCAGGCACAAAATCGCGGTACAGCGGACTGGCGGAGGACCCCCACCTCCTCCCCCACAACTAACAACATGGGAGGAGCAAGTCTTGACCATCATGCATCCTGAGGGCCTCGCAGGAGTCGGTGGAGGATGGGACACTGGTAAGTCAAATCATATCCCCCACCCTACCTGCATTTTATCACACACCCCCACCCTCGCCACATCCCCTATCACTACAACTCCTCACTAATGTACCCATGACACAAACCATCCATCCCAACACCAAGCCCTGCATGACACAACCAAGCATGGACACCCCTCACTAAAGCATGCCCACTGCACATACCCAGAACCCCCCCCCCAACCATCACCACACAAATCCACACACAGGAATGCTTGCACTGGGGTACACAAACACCCACCCATTGCACACCATTACACACACACATGCAATAATCATGCTCTTATGCCCATGCAGGAACACGAAGGACTGTCACCACACCAGAGGGTCCAGACAACACCACTCCACCCCCAGAAGAGGCCCACAGTGACGAGAGCAGCTCTGCCCTACTGGATCCTGATGACTAGCCCGGACCATCGTGGGCCTCGGGACAGTTGGTTCCCCTTGCACAGGCACAGCCCAACACCGACCTTCCACCCTCTGGTAACACCAGCACAGCACCCACCCAGCGGGCCCAAACCTCCCTACCCAGGACAGGTCAATCAGTGGTGTGTCCACCACTACAGGGCACCCAGGGTAACCCACCACCCCAACAACAACAGGGACCTGGGGGCAGTGGTAGTGGGCACACGGTCCAGGGGACGGAGGCACAGGAACACAGGGGAACTGGGAGGGCTGCTGTGCGACAGGGGGCAGACAGGCCAAGGGAACCCACTCTCCATGAGGCCCTCTCCTCCATCATGGGAGCATACCACCACTCCCAGGAGACGATGGCGATGGTCCTGGACAAGTTGCAGGAGACCCTGCGCCTGCAGGACGAACTGTATTTGGGGTTCAGAGAGGAGCTCAGAACCATCAGCTCCGCCCTGGGCACCATCATAGGGGTTCTAAAGGACATACAGCAGACCTTGAGGGACACCGTGGCACTCCAAGGGGCCCCTGACACTAGCCAATACGATGAACTGCCCACCATCTCCGCCGGCGCTAGTGGACAGGACGCCCCGCCACAGGACCAACACACCAGCACCCCACCCCCTGCAGACGGACAACCACCACGCAAGCGGTCCCTGAGATCCAGGAACAGGACAGAGCAAGATGGCAAGACCCCCGCCAGGAAATGAGACCACCCTGATTGTCACCCCACTGTCCCACTTTGTTACCCTGTCCATACTTAAACTGCCCCAGCTCCACTTCCTATGCCCAGCTGGGCTGTGCACCTGTGAGACTAATAGACTGGACTCTGCCATGGACATTCCTCTGCCATCACCCATCCTCATTTTACAAACCCCTCACATTTCAGAGCACTTCAATAAACACACTTGAAAAACAAAACAATCTGGAGTCAGTCTGTGATTTAGTAAATATGTATTATCAATGACAGTGTCATAATGGGTTTACCATTGTAAGGCTAACATACCTATGTCACACATCACAAGCCCTTGAAGGATGCAAGCAGTTGACACGTAATTAACCACACCTGTGAAACCGTAATGGAAGGGTACAACTCAGTTACCAAATAGTGATTTAAATCGAGAAACAGGATAGAGGTAGACGTGTGAAAGTTAATGTAATGGTAAAAATGAAAATGTTCTCACCTGTGTCTCACTGGAAATATTGCTGTATGACTGACTCCCTGTTGTCGTTGTCTTCTTCCTCAGCTTCATCCTCATCACTGTCCACAGGCTCCACAGACTCCACAGCTGCTACAACACCGTCATCTGGATCATCCTCCGCAGAAAAGGCACCTGGCGTGGCAAAGCCAAATTATGGAGCATGGAGCAGGCGATGATGATGTCGCACACCTTCTTCAGTGAGTAGAATAGGGATCCACCTGTCATATGGAGGCACCTGAACCTGGCCTTCAGGAGGCCGAAGGTGCATTCGATCACCCTCCTAGTCCGCCCATGGGCCTCATTGTAGCGTTCCTCTGCCCTGGCCTGGGATTCCTCACTGGGGTCAATAGCCAGGACAGGTTGGGGTAACCAGAGTCCCCCAATAGCCATATACGGTGCCTCTGGAGTTGACCCATCATATCAGGGAGCTGCTATTCCGCAGGATGTAGGCGTCATGCACTGAGCCAGGGAACATAGCATTTACCTGCGAGATGTACTGGTCTGCCAAACAGACCATCTGGACATTCATGGAATGATAACTCTTCCTGTTCCTGTACACCTGGTCACTCCTGTGGGGGGGAACCAGAGCTACATGGGTCCCATCAATGGCACCTATGACTTTGGGGATATGTCCAAGGGCATAGAAGTCACCTTTCACTGTAGGCAAATCCTCCACCTGAGGGAAAATGATGTATCTCCTCACGTGTTTCAGCAGGGCAGACAACACTCTGGACAACACGTTGGAAAACATAGGCTGGGACATCCCTGATGCCATGGCCACTGTTGTCTGAAAAGACCCACTTGCAAGGAAATGGAGCACTGACAGCACCTGCACGTCAGGGGGGATTCCAGTCGGATGGCGGATTGGTGACATCAGGTCTGGCTCCAACTGGGTACATAGGGCCGTATTTATACTTTTTGGCGCACAACTGCGCAGGCGTAGGGGAAAATGGAGCTTGGCCGTCAAAAAATGGGGCAAGTCAGGCTAAGGCAAAATTTTCGCCTCAACCCGATTTGTGCCATTTTTTTTTACTCCCAACCCCCATTTAAATGACTCCTGTCTTAGCAAAGACAGGAGTCATGCCCCCTTGCCCAATGGCCATGCCCAGGGGACTTCTGTCCCCTGGGCATGGTAATTGGGCATAGTGGCATGTAGGGGGGCACAAATCAGGCCCCCCTATGCCACCCAAAAAAAATAAAAAATAATACTTACCTGAACTTACCTTAAGTTCCCTGGGATGGGTCCCTCCATCCTTGGGTGTCCTCCTGGGGTGGGCAAGGGTGGCAGGGGGTGTCCCTGGGGGCATGGGAGGGCACCTCTGGGCTCCTTCCGAGCCCACAGGTCCCTTAACGCCTGCCCTGACCAGGCGTTAAAAAATGACGCTAAAACGGCTGGACGTCATTTTTTTTGACCCGCCCACTCCCGGGCGTCATTTTTGCCCGGGAGTGTAAATACGGCGCACATGCCTCGGAGTCATTTTTTAGACGGGAACGCCTACCTTGCATATCATTAACGCAAGGTAGGTGTCCACGCTAAAAAATGACGCAAACTCCAAGATCTTTGGCGCTAGACGGGTCTAACGCCAAAGTATAAATATGGAGTTAGTTTTGCGTCGGATTTGCGTAAAAAAAAACGACGCAATTCCGGCGCAAACAGAGTATAAATATGCCCCATAGTTCCTGGATAGTGGCACGGTGCAACCGGTAGGTGACGATGACATGTCTCTCTTCCATTGTCAACAGGTCCACCAGCGGTCGATACACCGGAAGATTCCCCCATCTTCTCATATGTCCCAGATGACGGTGCCTACGAAGGACAACAGCGAAGAACCAGTCATTATTCCTCTAGGTATGTACCCAGAGTTACACACAAGACTACACCACTCATAAAACCCTTCCTGTATGTGTGTTGAGTGTAGGCCTAGCTATGTGTGACACAGTAGTAAATGAAGCCATGTGGGCCCCTGAAATGGCGGCTGCCTGACCTCTAAACTGGGACAATGGGA
This sequence comes from Pleurodeles waltl, assembly GCF_031143425.1. Lineage (NCBI taxonomy): Eukaryota > Metazoa > Chordata > Amphibia > Caudata > Salamandridae > Pleurodeles > Pleurodeles waltl. Next base: position 1,038,307,573 of record NC_090447.1, read on the forward strand.
TCGTGGGGTAACTGCGCTGGCGTTGCACACCATCGCGGTAGGCGGTCGTAGACCGCGGCGCAATGCTGCATTGGTTAACATGGGACCCTATGGGTCCCTGGAGCCAATGAACAGGTGTGCCGGCGGTGATGATGCGCACCGCTGCGGACGTCAGCACCGCGGACGTCACCCCCATTTTCTATATGTTCACTCACTAGATACCTGACCTTCGACAGGAGAGGACCTACACTGCAAGTGCTGCTGTGACCTCGGTCTGGAAGCGACGATGACTGCTGCGTCTGGGGAAAGGGCCCCTGTCTTCACTGCACAGGAGTTGGAGAAACTGGTAGACGGGGTCCTCCCCAGTACACGCTACTCTACGGTCCTCCAGACCAACAGGTTAGTACACAGGGAGCATGTTGTATGGGCTAGGCCTGGGTGGAGAGGGCTGCCTGTAAGAGGGAAGGGGGCAGAGTGCAGTGAACATGAAGGACTGTGAATGCATGTGCCACATGGCAAGGGCAGGGATGTGGGCCACTCACTTTGACGGTACTCTTGCTAATGACTTCTCTTCTTCCCCTGTGCATGTCATGTAGGTCAGCGCCCACCAGAAGAGGGACATCTGGCGTGCCATCGCCAAGGAGGTCCGGACCCTGGGGGCCCACCAGAGACGGGGCACCCACTGCCGTAAGAGATGGGAGGACATTCGCTTCTGCAGCAAGAAGACGGTGGAGGCTCAGCTGGGGATGGCCTCCCAACGTGGGAGGGGTGCCCGTCGCACCATGACCCCCCTGATGTTCCGGATCCTGGCGGTGGCCTACCCGGAGTTGGATGGGCGCTTGAGGGCATCACAGCAGACACATGGCGGTGAGTACTACCTCATTCTGCGGACTTTGCGTGCAGTGGAGGTGTCTGGGTGGGGGAGGTGGGCTGTGGGTGTCCCTAGGCAAGGCCCCTCCGTAATGTAGGCCAAGTGGCACTCTACCCCACCTCAGCAGAGTGCCAAGTCGAGGTATAGTTGCCCCTGTGGCATCCATGTGCGCAGATGTCCACCATTGCCATATAGGCCATATCCCAGAAATTGCATGTGCAGAGGGCAGGAGCACGGCGTAATGCAGGGGGCTGCTGCGTTTGTCTTGTCCACCAACAGTAGCGGTATGCCATGCACTAAAACTCTCTTTCTTCTGTCTCCCCCCCTTTTTCTGCTCTCCCTGTCCTTTTGTACATCAGCATCAACAGGCGGAGGTACAGTGGCACCGGAGCATGAGGGAGCTGCATCCCACATGGCCATGGAGGGCCACACCACGGACTCTGAATGCACCAGTGGTACGGAGGGCGAGGGGAACTTCACGTCGGCCACCGGATCACCAAGCAGCGACATGGACTCGTCTGCGGATGTGGGCTCCCTTGTGGTGGCGGCACCATCTGTGCCCCCCACCTCTACAAGTACAGCCGCCACCTCCCCTACCAGCCCCGCCCTCCCAGCAGCCCCTCAGCGTTCACCCCGTGCCCGCTAACCCAGGAGGGTGGGCATCACCTTCGCCCCAGGCACCTCAGGCCCTGCCCCAGTCACCCCTGCTGCCCTCAGTGAGGAGGCCATTGACCTCCTCAGGTCAGTCACTGTTGGGCAGTCTACCATTGTGAATGCCATCCAGGGTGTAGAACGAGAGTTGCAACAAGGTAATGCATTCTTGGAGGGCATTCATTCTGGTCAGGCTGTCCTTCAGCGAACCCTGCAATCTCTGGCCTCAGCACTGATGGCAGCCATTGTCCCTGTGTCTAGCCTCAACCCTCCAACTTCCTCCACCCAGACCCAATCTGAGGTACCCCAGCCCATCCCAAGCACACCTACAGATCAGCATGCACACAAGCCAACACACACAAGTAGCTCAAGCCCCCTCCCAAAGTACCCAAACGCCGGCAATCACTCACCCAACATCCATCCACCTCACGACAGCCTACATTACCTGCACCTGCACCCAAAAAACCTAAAGTGACACCTCCGACAACCACCTCCTCTTCCTCCACTCCCAGGCCCCCTCCAACTACCCATCCCAGTGTTCGTCAGAAACTGTCCCTCTGTAAAGTTGACCTTTTTGCCCCCACCCTCCACTCCATTTCATCAGTCCCGTCGTAGCGCCTCAGCCAAAAAGCCTCCAATACCAGTGGTGCCTGTTCAAGGTTTGTGGAGTGCACCATCCACCAGGGAAGGCAGTAGGACCCGGAGCCAAGGCACTGGCAGCCCACCCCCTGTAAAGGCTCTAAATTTGGAGAGTGGATGACGGGACGTGTTAAGACTCCTGGTGGGAAAACAACTGACATGGGTTCCAAGGGGATTGGAGAGTCAGCTGTGACTCCACCAAAGGTGGGGAAGGGCCAGAGGAAGTCTGCCCAGCCTGTTGTGAGTGTCACGGCGGAGAAGTGCGCCATCATTTCCGGCGGTCAAGACAAAACCGCCAGCACCGTCGTCACTGGTCAGGAGACCACCGCCGGAGTCACAGCCCAGGAGGGCCCAAGTATCGTCACTGGTCAGGAGACCACCGCCAGAGTCACAACCCAGGAGGGCCCAAGTATCGTCACTGGTCAGGAGACCACCGCCAAAGTCACAGCCCAGGAGGGCCCAAGTATCGTCACTGGTCAGGAGACCACCGCCAACGCCGAAGTCAGTGCCCTGGAGGGCCCCGGCTGCCACAGCCCCACTGGGCAATGATGGAACGTCATGCCACACACCAATGTCCAGTGTAGAGAATGTCATGCCACACACCAATGTCCGTATCAGAACCGCCATGTCAAACACCGCTGAACAGTCCTGAACCGCCATGTCAAAGCACCGCTGAACACTCCTGAACCGCCATGTCAAAGCACCGCTGAACAGGCTAAAGACCGCCATGGCAAAGCACCGCTGAACAGTCCTGAACCGCCATGTCAAAGCACCGCTGAACACTCCTGAACCGCCATGTCAAAGCACCGCTGAACAGGGCAAAGACCGCCATGGCAAAGCACCGCTGAACAGGCCAAAGACCGCCATGGCAAAGCACCGCTGAACAGGGCAAAGACTGCCATGGCAAAGCACCGCTCAACAGGGCAAAGACCGCCATGGCAAAGCACCGCTGAACAGGGCAAAGACCGCCATGGCAAAGCACCGCTAAACAGGGCAAAGACCGCCATGGTAAAGCACCGCTGAACAGGGCAAAGACCGCCATGGCAAAGCACCGCTGAACAGGGCAAAGACCGCTATGGCAAAGCACCGCTGAATAGGGCAAAGACCGCCATGGCAAAGCACCGCTGAACAGGGCAAAGACCACCATGGCAAAGCACCGCTGAACAGTCCTGAACCGCCATGTCAAATCACCGCTGAACAGGGCAAAGACCGCCATGGCAAAGCACAGCTGAACAGGGCAATCAGCGGGTAGGACTGAATGGACCGCCACATCAGGCATCCTTATCCCATGTGCAGCTGGGACAGTGACAGGACACGACCTTTCACAGGGAGACTCATCCAGTCTGGGCACAAGTCCCCCGCAGTACCAGTAGAGACCTGCATCTACTTGGGAGACTGTGGCTTTGAACTCCCCAGGATGGCACAGTGGGCAACCCACTCGCTGTAGAGACTTGAGAGACTGTGGCTTTGCACTCCCAGGATGGCACAGTGGGCAACCCACCCACTTGTGAGTCTTGAGAGACTGTGGCTTTGCACTCCCCAGGATACATCAATGGGCATGGAGCCCCGTCATGGATCTGGCTTTGCAGTCATCCGGCTGAGGTGCCCCCCCTTCCATTCCCCCTGAGGTGCCTGTAGTATTTCTATCTGATGCCCGGGCAGTGTTCTCTCCGATTGTGGTCAGGTATCGTTTGTGGGCCTCGCCCATGCCTTTTTGGACTGTTGGTGCACGGACATTGTTATGTACATATCTGCACTACTTCTCGTATTGTATATAATTATGACCGATTTTCAAATATATATCTGTATATTTTTGTATGACATGTATATTGTCACATTACAATGTTTGACCGAATTTCGCTTTGTGTTTTCATTCTTCCGGGGGGATTGTGGTTTGTTACTGTGATTTTTTGTGAATGCGTTGGTATGTATGTTGTAATATGCGTGGGTGGGGGTGTTTGGTGGGTGTCCTCCTAACTTTTGCCTCCTCTCTCCCCCTTGTCGTAGGTGCAGTACTCACCGTTGTGTTCGGCGCCTACGTAGCTGTTGGTCGTAGAGGAGCAGAAACACAAGGGCAGGGAGTATTTGGAGTTCCGGCTCCATGAAGTCCTCGTGGGATATGTTCAGGTGAGCGTTTTCCCATAGCAAAAGCTGTTTCCGCCGTGTTTTTATTCACGGAGAATCTGCCCCGGAAAAGGTGGCGGATTGGCGGGTTGTAATACTGTGGGCGATACATTGTCTTCCGCCTGTCTGTTGGCGGTGACCGCCGTGCTGCTTGTCTGTACCGCCGTGGCGGGCGATGTGTTAAAGTGGCTGTCTATGTTGGCGGTTTCCGCCAGGGTCATGATTCCCTTTTTTTGTCCGCAGGCCTTATTGCGGTATTTCCGCTGCTTTAACACCGTCCGCCAGGGTTGTAATGACCCCCATAGTGTAGAAAAATTGTGCCAACAGTGGCTAAAATCATCCTCACTAGATGCGGTTAAGACACATCTCAGTCCCCTGTCTAACAACACTGACGTACAAGATTTTTTGTCAGGCACAAAGATACCTCGTAGGAAGCATTTCTTGTATGAGGTATACAATGAAATATGGAAACTTTCCCAACAAGAGGCTGCAGCCTGGTTAAGGCAGATAGATCAGGAGAATGTGAAAAAGGCATTAGCTGTTTTGGATAATGGGATTCACACCTTGTCGACCGGATATATACAGTTAACAACATTGTTTCTTCTGCTATAGACATTACACAATCTGATATGTCTTCTTTATATCATGGACAGAGTCAGACGAGGTAAATTATGCAGTTGGGTTGGACACTTCAGATATTGAATGTGGGTCACGTTCCCTGGCAGCACATCAGTGCCAGGGAAATATTTTTTTCCTTTAATTTGATGCAACAACAACAACTAATGGCTAAAAAGGAGGCGACTTATGTCATGCTTAACATTGAAAAGATAGAAAGATTGCCTTTTACTGTGGCCGAGATACCTTCAGCAGAGTGGTTGATACACGGGGTTATTAATCTGCCTATTTCAACATTACAATTCACGTCTTGTTTGAAACATGTACCGGTAGGCAGATATGAAAAGTTGGGAGATAGTTACATCCATGAGGTGTGGGAGCTTCCCTTCTCGTACAAATTCCTCAATGGCATGAAAGAGGTCTTTCGAACTTGGCTTGCTATTTGAAGGGAGTTCTAGTCCCCTTGATTAAACGCACGTTCCAGGTGCTTTCAAGCGGCAGTTACGTCCTCCTCAATAGTGAAGATTGTTGTGGCATACGGACCGGAATAGTTTACGTTGTCTCGGTCTCTAAGGTCGTTACATGCTGCGGGAACGTGTTGTTTCCCCCCACTAAATTTAGGGAGGTAGCAGATATCTGGCCTCACATTGCTACTTCCAAGGTGAATTTTGACAAGTCAAGTAGAGTGAAGGCTTTATTATTTCAGAAGCATGTGGCCCTTACATCAGCACACGAAACCGTCGCACTTCTGGTGGCAAGGTAATTGGCAGAAATACAGTTCCGGTTAAATAAGAACTTTGCGAGACGCTATGGTGAACTCGTGGGACATATATTTAATGCGTCCAGCATGGCTGGATTAGCAAATTTTTTCAAAGCTGTTGGTATTGGTTTTGTTCACACCTTTTCCTCTAAATTCGGTTTAATACCTTCGGCTATTCATTCAATTTTTGGAAGCATTTTGGAGGATTTCCAATAACTTTGGCTTTATTAGCCAGCATTTTGCTGTTGCTGTTGTTTTTCCGCAATGGCTGTCCCGCCGCAACAAGGACAAATGAAGACACTCCCATCAGCGCAGCTGAGTCGTGAACGTATGATGCAGCACTTCGGAGCAACACTCCTGGACGATTTGGGGTGTGACTGGTCTCTGTCATTTAGACCGGTTTTGGATTGTGTGCAGCCTGTGTTTCGGTGCCGTTGGTGCTCTTTTGAACATACACTGGAAGTTTGTCTCTCACAGAAATGCCCCTTAGTGATTGATGCTGATCTGTTAATGTTCTCGTTGAGGGTTCATTACCAGACATGCGCGCTGCGGCTGCGTTTGCTCAGAGAAGCTGATTACGAGCTACCCTTCCTAGAGGAAGTTACCATTCACTTGTTCATAGACACAGCACGGGATGCCGCCTTGGTTGACACTAGGGCTATGGAACACACCTGCTCCTTGATAGTTTTTGGCGTGGATTTACCGGTTTTGTCATCTGCCGAGGTGGAGAATCACCTGCTTTCCATGACTGATGCTTGATTTGGAACTGTCCTAAATTGACATTTTCCTTTGAATTTGCATGCTCATTTTTAAAATTGCCAAATAGTATGCTTGTGTGTCCTCTTGACTTGTTAAAATTAAGTAGGGCTTTAGATATATTTTAGCTTAGGGCATTTTAGCTTTGGCTTAAACCACTTTCTACCGACAAGGGGAGGGTGTAGTGTAGCCATTTTTAATATACCTTCATGCACGTTAGTTTAACATACTGGGCCGCTGTGCACTTTGCCATAGATATATTTTATTCAACTTCGCACTGTTATTTTACAATAACCAGTTTTTACGGTCTTGTTTTAATTTCTTCTATCACACTGTTTAGCTTAGTTCAGCATTGTGTTCTCAAATAATTCATTCTTGATCACCCTGTGCTTCAGTCAAGGCTACAGTCTGGTACATTGCCGGTAAACGTGGTAGAAGTTTATTCTCCAGTATTCGTAGAAAATACACATCCTTACGTAGGGACATTTTCTTAGAACATCTGTGTGTTAGTTATAAAAACACATCCTAGTACATGTAAAGAGGGAGATTCCACCCAGGGACCTACAACCAGATGCTGAATGCCCCGTTGCAGATACTGATACAGATTACAGGCCTTTGCTCAGGTATGAGGGTTGATGTCCTCCCGGGGGAACCTGAAAGGCAGGCTTAGAGCTTCACATGCTGTGCTCGAAATATAACTAAGAGAAATAATCTAGCGCCACTATGATAGCCTTATTCTTGTGCTTCACTCTCATTCTTACTATTTTAATCTTACTGTGTTGTATACTTCTGGTTATTGCAGCTCACGCTTTGCTATCTAAAATGCAGTTGTTTTATTAAACCAATCTTTAAAACTTAAACTGCCTTTGTCATTTATATATGAGACTGTACTGTGTATGAGAGAACCGGTTGTGACCTGAGTGACCGCGACTTCCCTGAGAAGTACTAAGATGTCATGCACTTGGTTGCCCAATTGTCTCTTCCATTTGAGCGAGATGAGGCACTGCTAGTTAGCCGGAGCAAAACCCGGATTTAGAGTGACAAGTGTCATCCACTGTGGGTCAGACTCAGTCCCCCACACTGTGAACGATCTTGCCGCTCAAAATCCAGTAGTCTCATTAGGATAATGAGAGCCGACGCAACACTATGACTATCAGGGCAATCCACTGTACCACACATTCCCCAACATCAGCAGTACACATTACCAATGCTGACATCCATAAGGTGCCATAACAATGCTATACATAGTATACACTACATTTCAACTACATATAGATGGATGTGAAAGATCAGAGACTGGGGCAGGTCCAGATTGTTAAGTGTGCTGCTAGTGCCCTCTGAACACCCACAGCCAGTGAAAGGCCTCACCATGAGAATGGAAATAGACGGCGGGTTGAGTAGGACAAGAAGGTGGCAATTCAATATTTGGCCAGAACCAACACCTAGAGGAGATGATGCTTACAAGTCCACAAACTGACCAAAATACACGTGACATGCAGGTGGGGCATAGGCCTGGGAAAACGCTAATATGAAAGCCTGGCACAATGAACAGGAACCAAGATCACAATGTGAAAAGCATCACAAGGCAGGCATGTCACATCACAAATGCCACAACACAGACACACTAATTGTACTGTATTTCATTGCAGAGGACGATGGATCTCCTGCGGATATGCCTGTCCAGTACTACCCTGATGACATGGATGACAAGCTGACAAACATCAGCCACCAGACCCTCCTAGAGGTCCTTGGAACCCTCCAGACCCCACCTTCAGTCACAAGGAGGAGCACAGATACAGCAGCCATCACAGAGGATCCACCCACCACCCAATTGTACGACCTGCCAGCTCCAATACAGCTGAGGACTCTGACGACACTGGCACCAGCTTTGAGAGAACTGTAGTCGGAGTACAGCAGGAGCTGGCCAAGGAGGTGCAGGTGGGTATGCAAACTAAGGCAGCCAGCCTAGGGGGGGTGCTTTCGTGCATGATGTCAACTGAAGAACAGGCAGCAGCTATGCAAGGGCGAACAACTATCTTGCAGGAACTTGAAAAAAGGCTGAAGGAAATCAGCACAGCTGTAATACAGTTGACCCAACACCTACAACAGCAATCCTGTCAACGCGTGCATGAATGCAACATTGAACCCCTCAGGGCTGACCTGGCTTCCTACCATCGTGAAGTGGCTGCTATTCTTAAGAACCAGCAGATCCTCCTTGCAGCAGTACTGCCCTTAGGACCCCCACAGGTAGCAGCTACTGGGATGTCTGACTCCACGTCTACACACACTGAGGTGGGTGTTGTCCCTTCACAACCAGCACCACCAAGGGCAGAGGAGGCAACACACACATCAGAAGATGAAGACCAGGAACAGATCAACTTCACACGTAAAAGTACCCGAAAGCACTAGTCCCTGCCACATGGCCACCTATTACCAAGGTCCTGCGCTTTGTAACATGCCAGTCTTGCAACAACTGTACTCAAGAACTGTTATGCAAACCACTGTCTATCTTGTCAGCCTGCCCAGTGATTGTCTCTCACTAACTCATTGGCAAGTCCTGTCCCTCTGCACTGTCTGACACTTCCCCAGCATGTCCAATGACATGTCCTTTTGCACTTGTGTAGGATCACAATGGAAGATGTCACTATAATGGACTCACAATCATGGACAATGTACATATAGCACTACAGCACTTTTCAATAAATAGCATTTCCACAACCACTTTGTCTCTGTGTAATGTGACACATCAACCGTGCAGTAGATCACTGAATATTGCCTCCTGTCAAATATCATAGATTGTCAATACAACTGTCCTGACATAATGTGGGCTGATAACTATGCACAGTGGCCTGGATTCTACCATACTCTGCCCTTCCTGATGGTAATTTCTGAGGAAAAGACAAACTATACACCATAATGCTGTGTTGGACAGATTAACGCTTCCTCAAGGGATGTCAAAACCAGAAAATAGTGCCTTCAAAATGTTGCTTCAATGCAAAACTAACATATGTAACATTGCCCACAAATATAAGCGAACACTCACCAAACTGCATGAATGGAGGTGTATGAGTTTACATCCAAATAAGTAATCATGCTGAACAGTGTAACAAATGATCTATGTGAGTTATGTACACTATACTACAAGAGAGCTTACTACCACTCACGTTATAAGGGTTTCCTTGGACATCAAACTGCAGTCAGACATAACACAGTGTCCCCAATCCTAAATCTGGAAGCACAGTTTGTGACATTACGAAAAAAAAACACACTTTGGGATCCATAGTAACTGTGATTGGTGGTTGCAATGAATGGCCGAATCTTAGCTAAGTAGCTTTGGGGTAGCTGCCAATGTTACAGCTCAGTTGGGATTTGTTTTCAGCATAGGACACAAAAAATAATACAAAAGAAACACTGTACACTCATGCTAAGGCCCTGATCTACAAGCATGTGACACATACTGTAAAGAGTTACCTACATATTTATTAAACAGTAAAAACAGAAGTGAAAACTTGGGGAAAAGCCTTACCTACCCTAATCTACTCTAACTACTCATTACCCACAACTGTCCCTAACTAACCTAAACTAAACTTACTTATCACATTTAACTAAACGTTCTAAACATCAACCCACCACCCCCCTTATGAGACCGGACACATGGAGGACAACAGATACTAACCTAAACACATACTATCCTATACTAAACAAATATATATTATTATTATTATAATTTTTTTGTTGTAAAGACACAAGAACCCCAACATTGCCCCCCACCCACACACTTAAAAATAAACAGTAGAAATATTCAGGACCCCCCACCCACTAACACTAACTAAACTAACAACCTATACTAACCCAACACTAAGCACCCTAAACCCACAAAGTATAAGAACCACGAAAGATGAGGGAGGAGAGGCAATCATGTCAGTCTCATTATCTACAGGTTGGCCCTCCAGAGGGTCCTCTTGATCGAACACACCTGCCGGCTGACCTGTCGCACCTCCTGCCGCAGTCGGCTCATCTTCCTAAGGACACGGTCCAATTTTCACTGCATTTTTCCAAAAGCAGCAGGGTCAATGGCTGCAGCATGGGTGGTCTGGGTGCCAGCCGAGGAAGTATGGGGCCGTGCAGTGTCCATGGCTGTGGGCTGCCCTGCAGGTGGTGCTGTGCTTGGGCCAGGAGCAGTTGCTGTGGATGGTCCCGCAATGGTCCCAGCTGCTGGTGGTGCCACCTGGGTGATAGTGGTGGCGGTGCTGGTGGTGGTTGTGGTAAGCAAAGAAGGTCCACCTTGTGTAAATGCCCTCCAGGCTCCAGAGGCTTGTTCATGGCGATATCTGTGGGCCATTCTTTGGTACCCAGACTCGACTTGAAGTACGTGTTGGTACCTCATTGCCTGCCGTTGAAACTCCCTGACCTGGATGGGTGTCATATTTGCAGCTGTTAAGACAAATATAAAATCTAACATTTGGTACTGCAGTGTGTGAAATGCCACAAGAAGTAAATCAGACAATACATCTATTGTACTTGTAACAGCTCATATCATCATACAGATCAATGATTGTCCCTGAGGAAGTACATGGCAAGCCAGCCTACAAAGGTCCTATCACACATAGCACATCCAAACCCTACAAGATGGGTAGCAACAGCCATGATTCTGGCATCATTGTTCTGCCAGTTGTCAGCTAAAACTCATGCTGCACATCCTCCACCACTGCCCGGGCTACAAATGTCATTGTACGGGATGAAAATCTAGGGCCACATGATCTGCGAGTTGTAAATGGACTTGCCAGTATAGTAAGCATGTGCTAAACATGAGTGTGTATACTAGGTTCAGACAAGTGATTCACTGATTTACATGTCTGTGTACCAAACTTGTATCATCAGTCCTAGGTACACTAGTCACAAACCTAGGCCTGTGTCTGGGGGGGGGGAGGTGGACTAACAACTAATACTTTCTAACAACAAGGACACCCAGGATGCTTAGGAAAGCTGGACATGTGTTTGGCTCAGCACACACACCACAGGTAAGGAGGATCTCCAAATAGGAGACAGCTAACCCTTGACCAATCCCATTGCCACTCATGTTTGGAAATGCAGACTTTTGTCCACATCATTTACTACCAATAAGCCATGACTTAAAACAAACATAGAGATGCAAGAACAAACTTGGCCATGAGTTGCATGCACACCTAGGCCATTTCACTCAAGTGCCACATACGCGTAGCACTACAAGTGGAGCTACATGTTGCTAGGGAGTTTAACTTACAGTTTAATACGTACATTAGTGAATTGGGAAGCAGAAGACTGTGGGTAAGCATTTGCCAGCCCCATTGTGGGAGAATTTGGGTCTGACTGGCTGACTAATTCACTAATTTGGTCCAGTGCGACTCTTTCTGATTCAAGTTTTATCCACATGACTCATCCCTATTCACATTGCAATGCCTACAGGACTGACCTAGAATATCTAAATAAGACAATAGGATAAGGATTGGCCAACTCAAAGATGGTGATAAAATGATATTCCACTCATGGAATAAAACAAATGATTGGCCAGCGCATCACACCTTGCTATGCGTCCAACACACAGGAGTCCATCACACATCACCAGCAAACACAACACATAACAGACACATCAACACTTACTGGAGTTGTCTGGGTCCCTGAATCGAGCCACCTCGCAAACAGTGTAGGGTGCTGGTCCACCTGTAAGGTATAGAAGGGAGAAATGTGCTCAATGTCTGTGCACTGTACAACAATTCCAAAGACAAATACTATGTGTAAGATTACATCAGAAAGTAAACCCTCTCAGACATGATGATACTGAATCCTACATAGCACGGCTAACATGTACATACCATGGGTCTCCAGTGAGTAATACACACATATCTGCATACATGCAGTGGCCCTAACTATCATGTGTTGGCAAACATGCTCCTTCATTAGTGAGCAGACATAATAATGGAGTGTATTTGTATCATCATGTGTATCCATGAGAGACATCCAAAGGCACTTTCCGTGAGGACTGCATTACCAGTCAACCAGCCATTGTGACCATGACAAATTTATGACACACAAGTACAATGTACAGAGGGGCAGGGACAGTTGTTAGCCCTCATGTTGTTATAGTTTCTTCATTTGATGTGGCCCAGCCATGATGAGTTGCACCAACCATAGAGATATGAACCCATGTGCATACCTTTGGCCAGTCATCCCTAATCAAAATGTGGCACTACAAACTCCAAATACCAGTTTAAGATGTTAGCTGAGCACAGCTAGAACTTGTTCCTTATGTGTCCAAATCCAGATCAGAAATGTATCCGAAATGAAGGAGGGGCACAATAATCCCTAAGATTTGGGGAATTTCCATGATCGGTTTCCTTACACACTTACCAGACACACTTGAGACATATGTTCGGGCCACATTGCTATCATCAATTGACGTGAAGCCTTCACTCATTTTCAGCCTCATGTTGTGTTTAGAAAGTCAGTCTAGCTGTTGCATCAACAAATGATGGTAATGATTTGGAAATTTCTATACCTCACAGGCAACTGTGGCCTATATCTATACCTGATTGGCTCCTGATTTGTGTTGCTGTTCGACACAAAGGCAGCACTAATTTATATAATGCATATGTATTCAGTAAGTTTGCAGAGCTCTTGCTTCCTAACAGCTAGCAATTGTGGTCCTTAACAAAGTAGATATATGACCCTGTATGTTTCAGTAGCATTCCACACACTCAACACCATTGCCGCCAGATATTGTAAAAATCAGCTGATGTCACTACAGAGCATTTAAACATGCACATTAACATGATTTGTACTCATAAACAGGGCCACCAATCACAATCCCCAGGTGGTCCAGCAGATCTTGCTCCTTGGAGACAAGGTCAGCCCAGCGGTGCTTCAGCTGGTGGTCGTTTCTGGGTGTGATGCAACACCTTTGCCCACGGAGTCTCCGTGCCTCAGTGTGATACACCTGTATCACACACCCACCTGCCTCAATCATTAGGGGTAGGAAATGGCACACCAGCCATATGAATCCACCCAGCTCCTCCTCTCCCATCCTGCCAAGACGAGGCCTATCCAACATATTTGTAGCAAAAGAGAAATAGGGGACAAACGGGAACAAAGGAGAAAAGGAGGAAAGTAGAACAGGAAAATAAAAAAAATACAACTAACACAGTCCAACTATACCCAAACTAACACTACCCACAACAAACTCCCAACAAAACAAAGACAATACTTTACAACAACAATGAGCACAAAAACACTCAGACAGGATACTACAACAAGTTTTTAATCACAAAAAGACAATAAAAAGAACACACAGGAGACAAATTCACTAAATATACAGAGACAAATTGAGACACAGCCACACAGTCAGGAAATATCACAGACTGCAAAGTGAAAGTACACCCACTGTACATATTCTGTAAACAAGATATCCTATTACATCACTTCCTGCCTAAAATCGTTGGCTTTTTTATCGTGATGCGTCAACATATTTTGACGCATACAGTCTGCACGTCATATTTTCCGACGCACAGGAGTAGATTTGAGCCCGCATCCATATGTTTGGAAATAGTTTTACACTTAACCAATTTTCTGAGGTACAGTGTGGAAGACACAGCTCAGGGCCAATGGTTCTTTCAGGGCATTGTGCGTCATATTTTGGGCATAAGGGGCATTTTTAGACGCATGTGTGTCATTTTTGTACATGTATGCGGCCACATTTCTGGCATTAACTGGGTTTGGGTCGTTTTACAATTTTTATGTAATATTACAGTTGTGACAATACTGACATAGGCTGATTGCAACCACTTTGGTCATGACGGTGTATGGGCACATGCGACACATCATATTACTGCGGACCATGATCCGCTACTTCATGTACAGGATTTTCACTCTTGACTGAAGCAATAGCTGGCCCAACGTGTGGCCTACATATACATATTGCAGAAATTGGGCATGTTTGGTGTCAGGAGAGGATAGCAAGGTGACACACATAAGTACAATACCTCAATGCCTATGGCTCAATGTGTGTGCATTGGCTACTAATATTGTTGTTGACCCACTGTGTGAGCATCACAAGATGCATTATTGCAAATATGCTTGTTTGAATGTGGAGTCAATGTGTCCAACCCTCAGATGCAAGTCAGTGTGGAAATATGAGAGGACATGTGTTAGTCATACATGTAACAACATCTGCTGTGTGCACTTTCTAGTTTTTGGGTAACGTAAACACCACAAATGACAAAGCATGCACCGGATAGATAGCAGACGCTTGTTCATGTCAATGGTCCAAAACCTGGCAATAACATGTCCTGGAATTTTGGATACTGCTTCCTAGGCACTTGTTGGTGAACCCAACATGAGTCAGGCACATGTACAGACTAAGTGGGTACCGTGTTATTGACACGGGGAGCCAAAGGTGAAGCACATTTGTAATATCACACCACAGTTGTGGTCATATGACAGAGCCACAACTCTCCTGTGGCAGTGGCGGACCAGCAGACCAAGCAGCACGTGGCCACATATTTCCAGTGATCAATTGCACAGAGGCGTCTGGTTCATGTGTGTGGGCCAATGTTAATCCTGTATATTTTTAGGGGTCTATGTTGTCACAGTTATGTCCAGGTCTAGTCATGAGTCAGTGGTGGCTATTCCTGTATCTACTGAGTATCCTTCTGAGATCAATGGAAGTAAAGCCAATGAGGATTTGAGAACCCACATGGTGATGCTCCCACCCTGTCACTGCAGATGTGTTATGAGACTGTCATCAAGGCAACCTTGGTGTGCTGAGTGAGATCATATCTCAGGAGTCTTGTACCACCAGGTGTCATTAGAACATTTGTACACTCGTTGGCATGTAACGTTCCCACTGCATCTGGGAACATCATAGCCTCTATGATGATTAATCTTGCAGCTATTCATCACGTACGGTCCGTCAATATGTTGTGAGCAATGTGAATCAGTGTGTGAACTGTCAGAGTCCTAACATGTGTGGACTTTTCATGCACATTATCTGTCGTTGCTGGCTCTGCTGGAGGCACCATACCCAATCCCTGCATACGGCCATGGTACACTGTCACACTTTGTTGTTCATGCATACATGAGACCCAGACAAGGGATGGGACATGATTTTGGTATTTGGAGATAAGTTCCCAATTATGGTACGAAAAATAAGCAGATTATGCTAAATAACTTATTTGAGTATGCATTGAAGAACCACCTGACAAAATACCCAGGAGGAACGTGAGGGTTAAGAAAGCAAGTATGATACATATGTGGCCACAAGGAACCTTTAGGGTAACGCACAGACAGGTGCCAGTCAGGCTGACAGGATGCAGGGTCAATCAGGATCCAGCAATTTCACAAGGTACATACTCAGTGGTCTGACTAAGACTGGTCGGAGGAAGAACAAGACAGTTGACATGGAAAACTGTGTTTGTCCTGTGTTTTGGAAGGTGACACATAAATCCAAGGGCTGTTTTACACAGCTTATCTTTCTAGAAATGCATAACAGTGTAATCGAAAAAATGGCAGCTTCTATGCTGTTCCAAGAATCTGCAAGGGCAGTACATTTTCAAATGGCTGGTCTGCATGGAGGTGCTCACAGGTGTGTGCTGCATCAGTTTCTCACAAGTCCTGTAGGTGAGATTTGAGTTCAAATGGCCAACAGTACCTTTCACATGGGAAGTAAACTACAGGTGATCATAGGGCTTAGAGACTACAAGCTGGTGCATTATTAAACCTGACGTCCATGCAGACAGATGTACAATGACTATGGCATACCATACTAATGGGTGAAGCACACTGGATTAATATTGGTAGTCTGTGTGTGTGTAGAGGAGAGAATATCTGTGTACACATATTACAATTCCAGGGACCTCTTAAGACGGGTGGGGTGAGACCGGGAACATGGGTGTGTCAGGACTTAGGACATGGGCTGACATGTACATGGAATGTCATGTGCGCAATGCTTGTCATAGGTGTGGCACTTGTGGTCTCTATGTTCTGCTTATATGGAATTCTAGTCACACCTGGTCCTTGCAAAGATAGGTGATGTAACAGTTACTGCTGTCAAGGGTGTGGCAATACATCAATGTTACTGTTGCAATTGCACATCCCCTGCCTCATGTATGATGCATTTTGTTCCATCATTGACTGATGGTGTCTTAGTTGTGTGCCATATGCTGCAAACAATCATGTTGCCAACATGTATGTGTGAAATAGGTGTGGTCCTCTGCTATTGCCCTTCAAAGGTGAAATATACAGATTATATGTAATTTACAGTGTATGTGAATGTGACTGTTGAATAATACGCATCACAATTGCTTTGGAAATTTCTGTGTCTTGATCGGTATATCATCAATGCTCCATGAGGCTACACTCTTATTCTGATAGTTAGAGATAAAGGTGAGCAAAAATGATTACCCATACCATGATATGGTGATTGTTATAGGTGTTTATTTACATATGTTAATACAGTGGTGAGGGTGAGTTAATTCAAAATAAATTGTTGACAATATGTTGGTGCCTACGGAATCCTGCAGCTGTGTTTGGTTGGTCCTCCTCATGTTGATGGCCAGCATCCTCCTCTTACTCCTCTTCAGGCATTTGTGGCTCTGGTTCTAATAGGGGAATGTTCCTTTGTACACAAATGTTGTGCAGGATGGCACATGTTAAAATGATCTTGCAGACCATTTCTGGTGAGTATAGGAGGCTGCCACCAGCGATGTCAAGGCACCTGAATCTCAACTTCAGGATGCCAAAGGTCCTGTTGACTATGGAACGTATCCTCCTATGTGCCTCATTGTAGGCACGCTCTGCTGCAGTGCTTGGGTTGCCAAATGGTGTCATAATTGGTGGCTGGATCCCATACCCCTGATCAGCTGAAAGAGAAAATGATTGAGATCATGTTGATGTAGCTTTCCCCATTAATATCACCTTGCATGGCAGTAGTTGTCTTGTGTTGTCTGTGACTCTTTTGTGTTATTGTGTTGATTCCTAGGCTTCTAGGATGTACCATCAGCACTGGGATGCTTCCTTGGCTGAACGAGTGTTTGGCTGCTGACCGATTGTCAGCATTATATCTTGTGAGTTGCAGTACAGTGTGTACTCCCTAGCATTGTGACTTGTGATACAGGTGTCCCTGTGTCTTAACTGGGGGTGAGATGATAGTTCCATACACAGATTCAATTTGACAGTGGTGGTAACACGTTTGCATCTATGTACCCTGGACATTTCATACCTTTAGACATATGCAATGGATTAATTTAAATATCAGTGAGATGCTTACATTTTGCAAGGTGACAATTAGCCAAACTTCTCCATACGTTGTGATCATTGACGTCTTAACATTTGACTGTACACTAATTTCACATGTGTGACAAGTTCACTGCAGACCTATTTCTCTGCCCATGGCAAGTTGACTCAGGTTGTAACACTACTGCACATGGTCTAGTTCAGCTGGCTAGCTTGGTTGTGAGGTTGTCGGTTTGAGTTTCAAAAGGTCCGTATGGCAGTGCATCTGTTGTGTGTGTGTTAATTTGTCATCATGTGTATGTGTAGGAATGTGCACCTTCCATATAGTAGCATCAAGATCTGTTCTTTGCACTGTCCACTTGCCTCTTGGTAGTGGGAAATGTGAGAGCAGGAGTGATGTGAGATATTGGAATGGCCTTAATGATTGCATGTGACCTTTATTGCACTCATCATAATGCTATGTGAGTCACTGTGTTTGACCTGCAGCAAATTACATTCCACACCCCTTACACAGTACGTATTGGCCTGAACGGTGTTTGTTTGGGTGTTATTGATGTGTTATTGGAGTTTTATCTTCACAGATGTCATGCCAGTTGGCACCATGTGTTTGTCATTGTGTTCTTTACATTTTTCCCTTGTGTCTGTGGAGTGGCATCAGTTTTTATTTGGAACTGTCATTTGTCCCTAAGTGTGTCTCCCATTGGGTGAGGATATCAAACATGCCTAGCGATGTCACAACCTCAGTGTGTTCCTGTCCAGGTGTCGATGTTGTGGTGTATGTGTTGTTTGTCCTAGAGGGTTACCAACAAGTAGACTAAATAAATGGGTCCCTGGAATAATAAAAAGAGAGAGCCAGGGAACAAAATGTATTCTTAACATGAAATGCCTCTCTTTTTAATAATATACCAAAACACTCTACATGTCTAAAATAACACAAATCTTTTTCAATAGAACAACACAAATTTTCTCAATAGAAAAACATTTATTTATTATTGTTAGTGATAATAATAAAGATAGACAAAAACCTATATAAACTCAACATAAGACATGAAAAAAGCACCAACCAAGGACATTACATAAAGGACTCAAGACAAATCACATAAGACAACAGATAAAACAAATTCTGAGTCTTAGATACAGATATTTTTTTTTATCATATTGTTTTTTGGAGAAGATAATTTGTTTTTGGTCCTGATGAAGCGTCTATGGATCCGCAGGAACCGTAAGGACGCGAAACATGTTGGCCTTGATATGTAGAGGAGCTAAGTAAATTACAGCTCTTCTCTACACTCATATATCTTGTTTGCTTTGGAGAGTCATTCGAGCATTGTACTCCTTTTTGACCCTCATTTTTTCGTTTTAACCTTGGTCTTCATCGACCCTGTACTGATTAAAGTCTTTGATGTTTAGGTATGATGAATAACCAATTTTAACTATCACTTGCTCTCTCCAGTATTCCACTCCTGCGTAAACCACCTCGCTTACTCTAGTTGAACAACACAGCATAAGAGCCCCCTTCGGGGAGCCCACCAAGCATTGCAGTGCCGGCTTGGTGAGAAGCACTGCCCGATGATGATGCTTGTCATCCATTGTAATGCATGAGGGCTCTTGCTCCTGATAGTTCAGGTCTCCTATTAAACCAGTGAAGCCTTGAAACAGTGTACCTTTATTTACTGTATCATAACTGGGAGATTGTACACTGGACCACATAACCTCCCGGTCCCTCCTTTTTTCTTTTTACTTTGGTTAGCAGTCAGACATCATTAGGGTGGAAGAAGAACACATTTTAAAGTATTTTCTTTTAAAATTTTCCATTTAAAGTATGTACTAATAATAGAAACAAGAAAAATGTATGTGACTTTTCTAATTTTTTGTAGGGACATTAATTTACTGGTCAGGTCAGCAACTGTGATCCTGAGCCCTGTGGTGTTGATGTAAAAAACATGGCTTAAAACAACAAAATACAAGAATGTTGTACCTTTTTTATCATTTACCTCAACTGCATATTAAGTAATGCACACACCTTTAATGACTCCTTAAATAAAGTATACATGTAAATTAAATTAATTGGTGGGTGATGCACTCTTTTAATTATGAAACATTAATTTCTTACTGCATCACTCCAGATGTCTGTGAAAACAGGAGAGTCACACAATGGAATTCAGTTTGGTGCAGTGCAGAATACTGATACGTATTCATAGTGCTCTGTGGTCTCAGCAAGTATCAGAAAGCAATACAAATATTTAAATCATTATTTTAAAATGTTAACAGTGTAACATAGGCTGCCACAAAATGATTTAATGTGTATCATAAAAACAAGAACCTTAAAAAAACATATATGAATAAGTAACCTAGTATAGACATTTTTATAATTCAATTAAACAACACTTTCCAAAAGGCAGAATCCTCAAATTATCTCTCAAAAAAGTTATAAATGTTTGTCATCAAGATATTTCATGTGACTCCTTAAAATAAAGTACTTTGGAGCCCCCTCCTCCTCTGCAGCATCCTCCAAGTACTACCGATCCCCATTAACAACTCAGAGATGGGTGTTTTTAACAAGATATGGGAACTGTTCAGAAAAATTAAAAACATCAAGCTTCCCATACACCTGGCCAACTTCAACCTCTTTTTACATGCAGATGGCCTCTCAGGTGAGTAGAAGGGCTGGGAGGAAGGAGGCTAAAAGGGTCATATTCAGAGCCCTGATCGTCCTGACCCATGGGGCCTAAAAAAGAATATCTCAGGAGAGAGCGGAATAGAGCAAAATCCATGCATTGGGGCAAATACATTACCCTGAGAAGCAGATGCTAGGTGGGGTCTCATGTTTTCATTCACAAATGGACAGGCAGCTTCCCTTCTCCCTGAAAGAGATTCCCTGAAAGAGATGCCCTGAAGAAGGTTTGGAGAAATGCAGGCTCATTTTTTTAAGTGTCCTCACTGCCATTATTAGAGCAGGTGCATCAGCACAGGAGCAATAGTGAGAGGGATCACTACACCTAGATTACAAATATGTCACTAACAAAAAGGGTGGGGAACCATTCTCTTTGTTAGCATTGGACACAAGCCCCCCCCCCTGTTGCACAGGAAACAGGCCCCCAAAAACAGTGGTGGGGTGTGACACTTTTCCTGTATTTTTAACAGAAAGGGACAGAGAGTCTGCTTTGGCCCTTAGGCCTAACAGTAATGGCCCATTATTGTGGGCAGAGGGATAGGTCTCATTGGTGTTGCATATGTAGTGTCACAAGGGCCCAGTGATGTGAGGGACCATTAAACCTCTATTATAGCAGTTTTTACCATAATTACTTTCTTGTATCAGGGCTGATTGCACCGTTGTTGTACCAGTGTTGCTTTCGGCATTGAACCAATGGCGCAAGAGAGGAGAACATTGAAGCAGAGGAGACACTTTATCTAAGGCCTCAGAGTGATGGCAAGTAGTGAATGGGGGGGCTAACAAGGGGCAGAGGAGACTTCCCACTTGACAAGTTATTAGCTCCAATTAATGAGGCATGTGTAGTGGCATTGGGATCCAGGAGTGTGAAGGGCCCCCTGCATCACAATTATGGATAACTTACTTTAGAATGCAGGCACAGTGGATAGCATATGGCTGAGGGTGTCGTGCAGGCTCTCATTATCCTAATGAGACTACTGGATTTTGAGCAGCAAGATCGTCCACTATGTGGAGGACTGAGTCTGACCCACAGTGGATGACGCCTGTCACTCCAAACCCGGGTTTTGCTCCGGCTAACTAGCAGTGCCGCATCTCTCCCAAATGGTAGAGATAACTGGGCAGCCGAGCGCATGACATATCAATACTTCTAAGGGAAGTCGTGGTCACTCAGGTCACAACTGGTTCTCTCATACAAAATACAGTCTCATATATAAATGACAATAAAGGCAGTATACGTTTTAAAGATTGGTTTAATAAAACAACTGCATTTTGGATAGCAAAGCGTGAACTGCAATAACCAGAACTACACAACACAGTAATATTAAAATAGTGACGATGATAGTGAAGCACAAGAATAAGGCTATGATAGTGCCGTTAGTATTGATGAATTATTCCCTCTCTAAATTACATTTCGAGAACAGCCTGTTAAGCTCTAAACCTGCCTTTCAGGTTCCCCCGGGAGGACATCAACCCTCATACCTGAGCAAAGGCCTGTACTCTGCGTCAGCATCTGCAACTTGGCATTCAGCATACAGTTGTGGTTCCCTGCTGGAATCTCCCTCTTGACGTGTACTAGGACTAGAAATTGTTTTTATAACTAACACAGCAAATATTCTAAGAAAATATCCCTACGTAAGGATGTGTATTTTCTACAAATGTTGGAGACTAAACTACCATGTTTACCGGCAATGTACCAGACTGTAGCCTTGACTGAAGCACAGGGCGATCAAGAATGCATTGTTTGAGAACACAGTGCTGAACGGAGCTAAACAGTGTGATAGAAGAAATTAAAACAAGGCTGTTAAAACTGGTTATTGTAAAATAACAGTGCAAAGCTGAATAAAATATATCTAGGGCAAAGTGCACAGCGGCCTAGTATGTTAAACTAACATGCATGGAGCTATACTTAAAATGGCTACACAACAAGGGCACCCTTGCTGCAAAGAGGTAGGAAACACATGGGAGCTAATTTTTTTCTGAAAGGGACAGTCTGTTTCAATACTGGATAGATGGCCAGGCTTGGTGGGGAAAGAGGGCAGGAGGCAGAGGGGATACACTTATACTCAGGGTTGCAACTCTCATTAGTGCAGAAGGTGCAGTTGCATTGGGGCAAATAGTGTAAGGGGTTCACAAGACCCCAAGTAATGGGAGAGTTTGTCTTTTGTCTATTTCAGGTTTGTAAATGTATTTTTTAATTCATAAGGCTCACATTTAGGGGGTCATTCTGACCTCGGCGGTAAAAGGCGCTTACCGCCGGTCAGAAGCCCGCCATAACACCGCCGCGGTCGCGGTAAACCGCCACGGTCATTCTGACCCGCAACTGGCAAACCGCCAAAAATCCGACATCCACAAAAGTCCGCCACACCAACGGCCAGCGAAAAACTGGCGATGACCAAACCTCCACCGTCACGCCAACAGAAATACGCCCATGCCATTCCGACCCACGAATCCACGCGGCGGTCTTTCAACCGCGGTATTCCATTGGCGGTACACACCGCCGCGGTCAAAATACACACACCTTTACAAAACACAACCACATTGGACAATTCAAAATACACACACCTGATACACATACACACAACACTCCCACACACCCAATACAATATAAAACACACACCCACATCACCCACAAACCCCTACGACCAAAAAATCCGACCAAAGGCCAGAGAGAGACAGCACAGAATAGAGAACACCATCACACAGAGGCACACCACACCATCACCCACACAATATCCACGCACAAAACACCACACACCACCACACTCACCACACTCATCAACAAATACACCACCCCACACCTCATCCACACCACCCCATGGCACCCCAAAGATTCCCCAGGTTTTCAGACGCAGAACTCAGGGTCATGGTGGAGGAAATAGTTCGGGTAGAGCCCCAGCTCTTCGGGACACAGGTGCAGCACACCACCATTGCCAGGAAGATGGAGCTATGGCAAAGAATAGTGGACAGGGTCAACGCTGTGGGACAGCGTCCACGAAATCGGGACGACATCAGGAAGCGGTGGAACGACCTACGGGGGAAGGTGCGTTCCATGGTATCAAGGTACAACATCGCGATGCAGAAGACTGGCGGCGGACCCCCACCCACTCCCCCAGAATTTACAGAATGGGAGGAGCAAGTCTTGAACATCCTGCATCCTGAGGGCCTCGCAGGAGTAGCTGGAGGAATGGACTCTGGTAAGGCAAATCTTCACTACTCCATCCCCCCCACCCCACCTGCATGCCAAATCATACCCCCACCCCATCACACTAACTCCTTGCAAATGTCTCACCATCACAACCCACCCATCCCAACACTTAGCCCTGCATGCGTCCACAAAGCATGGACACCCATCACCTAAGCATGCCCACTGCACATACCCATCTCCCCCACAAGCCATTGTCACAACAGCCCCCACAAGGGAATGCCAGCACTGGGGTACACGGCCACCCACCCATTGCACGATATGGCACACACAGAAGCAATAACCATACTCTTATATCCCTGCAGGACCCGAACGCCACCACACCGCCCAGGAGGGTCCGGAAAAGGCCATCCCACCCCCAGAAGAGGCCCCCAGTGATGACAGCAGCTCTGTCTCTCTGGACCCAGATGACCAGCCCGGCCTATCGGGGACCTCTGGACAGTCGGTTCCCCTCACACAGCCACAGGCCACAGCAGACCTAACCCCCTCTGGGAACACCAGCACAGCTCCCACCCAGCGGGCCCATGCCTCTGTCTCCAGGACACGTCAATCAGCGGTGTGTCCACCACTACAGGGAACCCAGGTTAACCCACCACCCCAACAACAACAGGGACCTGGGGGCAGTGGTAGTGGGCACACGGTCCAGGGGACGGAGGCCCAGGAACACAGGGGAACTGGGAGGGCTGCTGTGCGACAGGGGGGGACAGGCCTAGGGAACCCACTCTCCACGAGGCCCTCTCCTCCATCATGGGAGCATACCACCACTCCCAGGAGACGATGGCTACGGTACTGGCCAGGTTCCAGGAGATCCAGGTACTGCAGGAGGAACAGTTTATGGGGTTCAGGGAAGAACTCCGAAGCATTAGTTCCGCAATGGGGACCATCGTCGTGGCTCTCAACCAGATTGTCACCACATTGCGGGACCATGTGGCACCACAAAGGGCCCCTGTCACTAGCATGGACCAGGAACAGCCTACCACCTCTGCTGGCGCTAGTGGACAGGAGGCCCCGAAACAAACAACAGGCCACCAGAACCCCACCCCCTGCAGAAGGGGAACCACCCCGCAAGCGGGGCCTGAGATCTAGGAAGAAGACAGAGTAGGATGCCAAGACCCCCGCCAGCAAAGGATACCCCCTGATGTCATCCCACTGTCCCACATTGTCACCCTGTCCAACATAAAACTGCCTCTGCTCCATCCTTCCACAGGCATATGGACAATGCACCTGTGAGACTGAAAATCTGGACTCTGCCATGGACATTCCTCCACCATCACCCATCACCGATTTTCAACCATGTCCCTAAATTGAGCACTTCAATAAAATCACTTATTGGACAAAAATAATCTGGAGTCTCCCTGTATTTTGAACAAATGTATTAGACATAACCGTGCCAAAATTTCCAGTTACATTGTGATGACAACATACCACTGTCACACAGCTGTAGTCCATGGGGAAACAAAGCCGAGGTCACGCAGTGGGGCCCACATCTCTGAAATTGGAAGGGAAAGTCACAACTCAGTCAACATACACTGGGGGGAAACTCAGACAGTAGAGAGGCAGGAGACTGTAAGTAAATGTAAAATGCCGGTGTTGATTCTTACCTGTGTGTTATTGAAAATACTGTTGTTTCACTGTGTCCCTGTTGTCTGTGTCGTCCTCATCGTCTTCCTCCTCTTCACACTCCACAGGCTCCACAGCTGCCACAACACCACCATCTGGACCATCCTCCTGCAGGAAAGGCACCTGGCGTCGCAAAGCCAGGTTGTGAAGCATACAGCAGGCCACGATGATCTGGCACACCTTCTTTGGTGAGTACATTAGGGACCCACCTGTCATATGGAGGCACGTGAACCTGGCCTTCAGGAGGCCAAAGGTTCACTCGATCACCCTCCTTGTTCTCCCATGGGCCTCATTGTACCGTTCCTCGGCCCTTGTCTTGGGATTCCTCACTGGGGTCAGTAGCCAGGACAAGTTGGGGTAACCAGAGTCACCAATTAGCCACACATGGTGTCTCTGAAGTAGTTCCATCACGTAAGGGATGCTGCTATTTCGCATGGTGTACGCGTCATGCACTGACCCAGGGAACTTGACATTTACATGGGAGATGTACTGGTCAGCCAAACAGACCACCTGGACATTCATCGAATTAGAACTTTTTCTGTTCCTGTACACCTGTTCACTTTCTCTGGGGGGTACCAAAGCCACATGGGTCCCATCAATGGCACCAATGATGTTGGGAATATGTCCAAGGGCATTGAAATAACCCTTCACTGTAGCCAAATCGCCCACCTCAGGGAAAACAATGTAGCTCCGCATGTATTTCATCAGGGCAGACAACACTCTGGACAACACCTTGGAAAACATAGGCTGAGACATCCCTGATGACATGGCCACTGTTGATTGAAATGACCCACTTGCCAAAAAATTGAGTAGTGACAGAACCTGCACTAGAGGGGGAATCCATGTGGGTTGGCAGATGGATGACATCAGGACTGGCTCCAGCTGGGCACACAGTTCCTGTATAGTGGCTCTGTCAAGCCTGTATGTCAATATGACATGTCTTTCTTCCATTGTCGACAGGTCCACCAGCGGTCTGTACACGGGAACATTCCTCCATCTCCTCGCAAGTCCCAGCGGACGGTGCCTAGGAAGGACAACAGCGAGAACAGAGTCAATCAACCCACAGGTACGTTCCCACAGCTTGCACAGTACACGATTCTCTATGCATTAAATGGCTTGTATGAGTGGCGATGCAAGGCCTAGGCATGTGTGATGCAGTAGAATTTAAGCCATGTGGGCCCTTGAAATGGCGGCTGCCTGACCTGTGAAGTGTGACAATGGGATGTGAGGTCAATGCGCTGGCGTGGCACACCGTGGCGGTAGGCGGTCGAAGACCGCGGTGCAAAGCCGCATTGGTTAACATTGAAACCTATGGGTTTCAGGAGCCAATGACGATGTGCCGGCGGTCGCGGTACGCACCGCCGCGGGCGTGACCGCCATTTTCTATCAGCTTAATTACTCGAGACCTGATCATCCACAGGAGAGGACCTATACTGCAAGTGCTGCTGTGACCTCGGTCTGGAAGAGACAATGGCTGCTGCGACTGGGGAAAGGGCCCCTGCCTTCACTTCTGAAGAACTGGAGAAACTCGTGGATGGGGTCCTCCCCCAGTATGCGCTACTCTACGGTCCTCCAGACCAACAGGTAAGTACACTGGGACCATGCTTTATGGCTAATGCCTGGGTTGAGTGGGGTGAATGAACGATGGTGGGGAGGGGAGCGATTGAGGCATGCATCAAACGACAGATGAGAGCATGTGCCACATGGAAAGGGTGGGGATGAAGGGCCACTCACATCGAGCATGCAGAAGGTGATGATATTTTATTTTCTCCCCCTGTACATGTCACATAGGTCAGCGCCCATCAGAAGATCGACATTTGGCGTGCCATCGCCAAGGACGTCCGGACCCTGGGGGTCCACAACAGACGGGGCACCCACTGCCGCAAGAGGTGGGAGGACATCCGCCGCGGGAGCAGGAAAACCGCGGAGGCTCTGCTGGGGATGGCCTCCCAACGTAGAAGGGGTGCCACTCGTCAATTGACCCCCCTAATGTCTCGGATCCTGGCGGTGGCCTACCCCGATTTGGATGGGCGCGTGAGGACATCACAGCAGACACAAGGGGATGAGTACTAGCACATTCTGCTATCTTAGCGCGCAGTGGAGGTGTCTGGGTGGGGGAGGAGGGCTGTGGGTATCCCTAGGCCAGGGCGATTTCTGTAGGCTAGGCCCCTCCGTAAGGCATGGCCCTGTGCCCCCGCCCCCCACCTCTGTAGGGTGCCAAGTACAGCTATCCATGGCCCTGTGTCACCTATGTGTGCAGTTGTCGTCCATAGGCTTGTAGGCCAGGTCCCAATGATTCAGTAGTGTACCCCAAGTGCGCGGCGTAGTGCAGGGGGCTTCTGTGTCTGTCCTCTCCGCCAACTGTGTTGCCAATGCATGCACTCAACATGTCTTTATTCCCCCCCCCCCTTTTTTGTTGGTCTTCCTGTTCATGTGTGCATTAGCATCATCAGGCGGTGGAGAAGTGGCATCGGAGCACGAGGGAGCTGCATCTCACATGGCCCTGGAGGGCCATGCAACCGACTCAGAGGTCACCAGTGAGACAGAGGGCGAGGGGAGCTCCACAACGGGGACACGTGGAGACATCAGAGACACAGACACGTCCTCGGAAGGGAGCTCCCTTGTGGTGGCGCCAACATCCGTGCCCACCGCAACAACAGGTACAGCCGCCTCCCAGCGCACCAGCTCCGCCCCCCCAGCAGCCCCTCAGCATTCACGCCGTGCCCGCTCGCACAAGAAGGCGGGCATCTCCTTCGCCCCAGGCACCTCAGGCCCTGCCCCAGTTACCCCTGCTGCCCTCAGTGAGGAGGTCATTGACCTCCTCAGAACGCTCATTGTTGGGCAGTCTACCCTTTTGAATGCCATCCAGGGGGTAGAAAGGGAGGTGCACCGGAGCAATGCATACCTGGAGGGCATTCACTCGGGTCAGGCTGCCCATCAGCGATCGTTCAACGCTCTGGCCTCAGCACTGATGGCAGCCATTGTCCCTGTCTCCTGCCTCCCTCCTCCAACTTCCTCCACCCAGTCCCACTCCCCTGTTCCTCTGCCTATCCCAGACACACCTACAGACCAGCCTGCACACACCTCAACACCCAAGGGCAGCTCATCCAGACATAAGCACCACACATCACACAAGCATTCACACAAGTAACAGCCACATGCAGACATACCAACAGTCACTGCCTCCTCTGTGTCCCCCTCCTCCTCGTCTCCCTCCTCCCTCCCTGTGACGTCTCCACTCACACTTGCATGCACAACATCATCAGCCACTACGTCCATCACCAGCACACCCACCAGAACACTGCCATTTACACGTCCGCTGTGTCCTCTCCCAGTGTGTCTGTCACCCCCTCTTCCAAACCACACAAACGCAGGCAGCCACCCACCCAACAGCCATCCACCTCACAACAGCCTCTGTCACAAGCACCTGCACCCAGAGACAGCACACTTGACTCTCCTACAACCACATCCTCTTCCTCCACTCCCATACCCACTGCACCTACCCTTCCCACTGCTCCTAAAAAGTTTTTCCTGTCGAAAATTAAACTCTTTCCATCACCTGACCCACCCCCTCCATCTCGTAAGAGTACAATCAGCACCTCAGCCACCACAACCCCTGGACCTACAAGGACCATAGTCCATGGATATTGGAGTCTACCACCTTCAAGGGCAGCCACATCGGCCAGCAGTAAAGGGACAGCCAGCCCACCCCCTGGGAAAAAAAACAAAAAAGGCAAGGCACGGCACGAGAGGCCAGAGACGGCAGCCTCAAAAGGCACTACCCTGGCACCGTCATGAAGTGGGGTGCCACCTGGCACATCTACAAAGGGAGGCAAGGGCCACAGAGATTCACGGAATGATGGCAAGGGCAACACGGCCGACAAGTCCGGCAGCCGGTGAGCTGCCCAGGAGGGCCTCACCTGCCCCATTCCGGGTGTGAAGGAGGACACTCACGGGCCCGGGACTCCAGCACAGGAGGGCCCCGCAAGCGAGAAGTCGGATGGCGAGTGAACTCCATACATTGGCCGGATATGGTGCCCTGGAGACACATCTCAAGCACCGCTGAACAGGGCCCTTCAAGACAAGCACCGCTGAACAGGGCCCTTCAAGACAAGCACCGCTGAACAGGGCACCGCCATCTCAAGAACCGCTGAACAGGGCCCTTCAAGACAAGCACCGCTGAACAGGGCACCGCCGTCTCAAGAACCGCTGAACAGGGCCCTTCAAGACAAGCACCGCTGAACAGGGCACTTCAATACAATAACCGCTCCGCTGGGCCCTTCCTCTCAAGCACCGCTCCGCTGGGCCCTTCATCTCAAGCACCGCTCCGCTGGGCACCACCGTCTCCGCACCGCTCCGCTGGGCCCTTCCTCTCAAGCACCGCTCTGCTGGGCCCTTCATCTCAAGCACCGCTCCGCTGGGCACCGCCGTCTCTGCACCGCTCCGCTGGGCCCTTCCTCTCAAGCACCGCTCTGCTGGGCCCTTCCTCTCGAACACCGCTCCGATGGGCACCGCCGTCTCTGCACCGCTCCGCTGGGCCCTTCCTCTCAAGCACCGCTCCGCTGGGCACCGCCGTCTCTGCACCGCTCCGCTGGGCACCGCCGTCTCTGCACCGCTCCGCTGGGCCCTTCCTCTCAAGCACCGCTCCGCTGGGCACCGCCGTCTCTGCACCGCTTCGCTGGGCCCTTCATCTGAAGCACCACTCCGCTGGGCCCTTTATCTCAAGCACCGCTCTGCTGGGCACCGCGTCTCTGCACCACTCCGCTGGGCACCGCCGTCTCTGCACCGCTCCGCTGGGCCCTTCCTCTCTAGCACCGCTCCGCTGGGCCCTTCATTTCAAGCACTGCTCCGCTGGGCACCGCCGTCTCTGCACCGCTCCACTGGGCCCTTCAAGTCAAGCACTGCTGGCCCATTGGCAGAAGGGGCAGGCCCGGATCTGTGTCGGGCAGGGCTGCACGATGCACTCTGGGCACCATGCCTCCTCCAGTACCAGTGGAGTCTGTAATCCACTTGAGAGACTGTGGCTTTGCACTCCCCAGGATGGCACAGTGGGCATGCCACCCACTGTAGAGGCTTGAGAGACTGTGGCTTTAGACTCCCCAGGATGGTACAGTGGGCAAGCCACCCACTGTAGAGACTTGAGAGACTGTGGCTTTGCACTCCCCAGGATGGCACAGTGGGCATGCCACCCACCGTAGAGACTTGAGAGACTGTGGCTTTGCACTCCCCAGGATGGCACAGTGGGCAACCCACCCACTGCAGAGACTTGAGAGACTGTGGCTTTGCACTCCCCAGGATGGCACAGTGGGCATGCCACCCACTGTAGAGACTTGAGAGACTGTGGCTTTGCACTCCCCAGGATGGCACAGTGGGCAACCCACCCACTGTAGAGACTTGAGAGACTGTGGCTTTGCACTCCCCAGGATGGGACAGTGGCCATGGAGGCCCCTCGTGGATCTGGCGTCGTGGACTCATGTGGCTGAGGAGCCTTCCCTTCCCCCTGAGGTGCCTGTAGTTTTTCTATCTGATGCCCCTGCAGTGTTCTCTCCAATGGATTGGGGTCTCCTGTGTGGGCTTTGCCCATGTATTGAGGCCCATTGGCCCACGTACAATGACTGAAAGCCAATTTGGACTGGACATTTTACATATATGTATAAAGTTATAGGTGTTGGAAATAATTTTTAACTTTGCCTAACAATATATTTAAATTTCATAATGATTTTATTTTGTCTTGGCATTCTTCCGGGGGGTTTATGGGGTGTCACTCTGAGTTGTTGCTCTGCATTGATGTGTAGGTAGTTGTGGGTGAGGGTGGGTGTGTCGCGTATGTGTGTGCCCGTAATCTTTTCTCCTCCCCCCTCCCCTGTGTCGTAGGTGCAGTACTCAACATTGTCTTCTGCGCCGGCGTTCGTGCTCCTGGTAGAGGAGCAGGTAGACAATGGCTGGTAGGATGTGTAGTTCTGGTTCCATGCTGTCCAGATTCCTTGTGGAGTGTGTAGAGGTGAGCGTTTTCCCGTTCGTAGTCTGTTTCCGCCATGTTTTTATCGGCGGGGCTCCCGCCCCGGAAAAGGTGGCGGATTGGAGAGTTGTGATAGGGTGGGTGGTACATTGGCTCCCGCCTGTCTGTTGGCGGTGACCGCCGCACTGTTTGTTTGTCCCGCCGTGGCGGTCGGAGTGTTAAAGTGGCGGTCTCTGTTGGCGGTTCCCGCCAGGGTCAGAATTCCATTTTTTTTACCACCTGCCTGTTGGCTGGTTGGCCGCCGCTTTAACACCAACCGCCAGGGTTGGAATGACCCCCTTAGTGTGGATTATGAGATACTGAAATGGTATCTAGGAAATTATCTCATACACGTTACGCCCTGTGCTCTGCCCTGCCCCTCCCACTCTCTCCAAACTTTCAACAACATTTTGGAGGGGGGCCTGACTTCAAAACATTTTGGGAGGGCTCAGAGTAAAAACATTTGAAGACCTCTGGTGCAAACAATACCTTCTTTTCTTAGTCTCTGAGGTTCAGGATCTTCATGTCCAAATTGATTAAAAGTTGGTCTTGGCCAGTCATGTGAGTAAGGTATTCACTATCGCATTCACTTTAATGAGAGGTCAATGGAAGATAATGGCGTGTCGATCAACACATACTAGACCTTTGTTAGGAAGATCCACTATTGGGAGTTGACTTGATTATGGTAACATTTATGGCATCCTCTGCCACTCTAGTACAAAGCTACAGAAGATTTGGAATTCTGCAGTTTGCCTGACTTTGAGTGTATGTAAATGATCTCCAGACTCTCAAGCACTAAAAACTATTTAATGACCCTCTATGACTACGCAGATTTACTTTGAGGCTGTGTGCCTGGTTTTAAGGGACTTCTATCAAACAGGCCTCCAATACATGCAAGATAAATTTCATCTTTCATTTCCCTCTCATAGTTTGAGATCAGCTGATGTCTGCCTTTTGTAGGTCCCTAGGATTAATTGAATACAGATGGGTGGCTGAACGATTTTGGTGGCAGCTTATATGCTGTGGAACTCCCTAACCCTAGACTTCAGGCACACAGAAAGACTACAACACCCTTAAAGGATTACATTATCACATTAATGCTCAAGAAGAAGGTGGCCAACCCAGCTCAATGCCAAAAATGACAAAATGATCCCAGGCCTCTGACTCCATTGGTAAATATCAGCCCAATTTCATGCTAAATTCCTTGCTCTATCTCTTTCACATAGGTAAAACCTGTTTCTATAGAAATCAACACAGTCAGCCAATAATGTTTCCCTAACAAAACTGTAGCAGTCAGTCTTTACTGTGATAGTTATGCTGTTAGCTTCTCCTGAGTAGTTTCTTGGAGACATACAAAAATATGTTATCTGTAAAAATCAGTGTCAATTGATTTCTTGTGCCTGCCGGACTCATTTCCAGATGAGGCATCCAATGTTTCTATAGAAATCAACAAAGTCAGCCAATAATGTTTCCGCAACAAAACTGTGGAAATCAGTCTTTACTGTGATAGTTATGCTGTTAGCTTCTCCTGAGTAGTTTCTTGGAGACATACAAAAATATGTTATCTGTAAAAATCAGTGTCATTGATTTCTTGTGCCAACCGGCCTCATTTCCAGATGAGGCATCCAATGTGGTAGTTGTCATTTAATTCTTCACTGAGAGTGCCTTATCTGCATCTTTTGACCTAGTGGCCAACATATATCTTTGCTGACTTTAAGGACATTGTGAAAACAATGTTTACCAGCCAAAAGTACATGTAGTACTTCGACAATATGCTCTTGAAGTTAAAGCAAAGAAACAGTGATTGTTTGGCACACCTAACAACCATTAAACACTGTGAATCTGAGGCAATCATCAAAAGGCAAGAAACCCTCATTATTTTACTGTTACCTCAGGGACAAAATACATTTTGCGATTATTCTGAAAGTAGATCGCCTGACTTGGGTACAAAGGTTATGATTCTTCTGGTCCTATTGTGTCACAAGTTAAGTGAACTAAAGGGTTTCGTGGCAAGGGTGGCAAAAGGTTAAATTAATCACAATGACTAGAAGAGTGTTAATATGCCTCAAATAAATGAGATGACGGAACTCATGCAAATTGGGAGGGAGAACTAGAACTCTAAAGATATTTAAAGGGTTGAATGACACAAATATTGATTTAAAATATGGTGTAACCTAGATATTGTTTCAAAAGTATTGTCACCATGAAAATACCATGGGACAGAAAATCTAAAGGAAGAATATAATTTTAATGTATATAATATTGTTTTTAAAAATACTTATGCATGCAATATAGTTTACTAAAGATGTAGCAGATATTTTGTTTTTATTAATTAATTACATATCTATACATATTTTCTTTTTCGGTATTAGTATTACTACTATCATTTTTTTAAACTGTCTTTAAAACACTTTGCAATTTTCATGTACAATTTAGTAGTGTGTTTTTGGGTTTGTAAGGAAATATGCAGCGAAGTTTTTTTCAATTATAAGTTATTGATGTTGTATTATTTTATCATTTTAATTAACACAAAAATATATTATAATGTCTAAATTATTTGAATTAATTATACGCTTTGTGGTTTTAATGTGAAGATTTATGTATTTAAATTAATTATTTATAATTTATGATTTAGCATCCAGTTGTAGGATATGTACAGGAATAGGGTGGAAAGTTATTTAAATTATAATTTTATTTGTTACTTTGTTCTATAATTAAATATATATTTTATAATTATTTATATGAATTGTTTGCTTGAATAACAAATTTTAGTTGTTTGAGTTAATTTTGTGACTTTTCAAGTATAGTTTATTTTCCCTAGTTTAATTATAAGTTTATATTTTAGTACCATATTATTGGATTTGTAGTGGGATAGCATGGACAGTTATTCTGTCGCGTATATGAGTCTCTGCCTCTCAGGTTCCCCTGGGAGTACATCAACCCTCATACCTAAGCAAAGGCCTGTAGTCTTCGTTAGCATCTGTAGCGAAGCATTTAGCAATCAGCATACAGTTGTGGTTCCCTGGCTGGAATCTCCCTCTTAACGTGTAATGGGACTAGGAAGTGTTTTAATAATAACACAGCTGATGTTCTAAGAAAATGTTCTTACGTAAGGATGTGTATTTTCTACAAATGTTGGAGACTAAAGTTCTACCACGTTCACCGGCAATGTACCAAACTGTAGCCTTGAATGAAGCACAGAGTGATCAAGAATGTCTTGTTTGAGAACACAGTGCTGAATTAAGCAAAAACAGTTAGATAGATGAAAATAAAACAAGACCGTAAAACTGGTTATTGTGAAAAAAACAATGCAAAGCTGAATAAAATATATCTGGGTTAAAGTGCACAGCGGCCTAATGTGTCAAACTAACATGCATGGAGCTATTTCTAAAATGGCTACACAAAAATTATATTTATACTTTTTAGGTTAAGTTTTTGTTTTCATTGTTTTTTAACTAAATAAATTATGTAAAAGATTATTTGTTTCATGTATTTTAATAATAGTTACTTTGTTGGTACTTTTATGTACATATTAGGTTTGGGAAATATATTTTATATGTTTGTGGGGGCATTTGTGGTCATTTTTTAGTAGTAACCAGTAGTAGGAAGGGAACAGTATTTCTTTTAAAAGTATTTATTAATTACTTTTGAATAATCCATTTTTTTATTTATTTACATTAGATTTTATCAGTTTATCAATTTACTAAGTTCTTTTATTTATTTTGAATATTAGTTTTGTAAGTTATTTAAAATTTTCTTACAAATGTTTATAATAATATTCCATGGTTTTGCTTAAGTTTCTATGTTATACTAAGTGTACTTGTAAAAGGTGATCCTGGCACTGAGAAGGTGTGTGTCGCTAGCTCTGTCTATGGTAGTTTGGTTATGTGAAAACCCAGGTTTTCAGCATGTTGCAGAATTTTAGACGAGAGGAGGATGCTCTGATGTGGAGTGGGAGGGTGTTCAATGTTTTAGGAGCAATGTAGGAGAAAGCTGATTCTCCTGATCTGGTTTTGTGTATGCATGGGCTGTGCACCAATAAGAATCTTGCAGAGCAGAGGTGACTGGAGGGTTGGTAGAAGTAATAGAACTGTTCATTGATGCAGAGCCCGAGTTGAGTAGTGCACAAGCAGTTTGAATTGAGCAAATTTGTGTATCAAGAGCCAGTGTAGTTCCATGAGGTGTGGTGTGATGTGACTTCTGTGTGGGAGGTTGAGGTTGAGTCTGAGTACCGAGTTAAGGATGGTTTGTAGTCTTCTAATGAGTTGCTTGGTGATCCCTGTGTAGAGGGTGTGCCTATAGTCCAACATGCTGGGGACTAAGGTGTAAGTGACAGTTATTCTAGTATTGCTTATGAGTAATTTAAAGATCTTCTTCAGCATATTCACGGTGTGGAAGCTGACAATGATTAATGATTATTCAGAGGTTTCTCACATTGGTCCTGGGTGTGGATCTGAGGTTGGCCTGCTGCAGGTCCAACAGTGAGGTGTTCCTGCCTGAAGATTATTGCATCTGTCTTGTCAGTGTTGAGCTTAAGACAGTTGACTTTCATCCAGTTAGCTGCTTCAGTTAGGCAGATGCTTAACTTGTTTCTTGTGATGGGGTCTTGTCTCAGTGGGATACTATGAGTTGTGTGTCATCTGCATAGCAGAGGATGCATATATCGTGTGTGTGGATGATGTTGACCATAGGGATCATTTATGCATTAGAGAGGGTAGGGCTAAGATATAAATCTTGAAGCAGTCTGCAGATGATATTGATGAATTCTGAGGAGTAAGGAGCTAGACTGACAGCTTGTGTTTTATCCTTTATAAAATAACAGATCCAGTGGAGAGTGGGTCTTTGGATGCAGGGGCCTGATGAAGATGGGGTGTGAGATCAATGTCCAAGGAGAATGAGGGCTGCTGTGTCTCCTCTGTAAAGGATCATGCATATGTCATTTATGGTGGAAATGAGTGCTGTTTCTGTACTGTGCTTGGGCCTGAATCTGGCGTTCATGGTGTTGAGGACTTAGGGACAGATGTAGGAAAAAAGCAATTTGCGACTTGCAAATTGCGAGTCCCTGCGACTCGCAATTTGCAAGTCGCAAATTGCTATGCAGGACGGTGTCTCAGACACCGACTGTAACTCGCAATGGGGTCGCAATGACCCACCTCATGAATATTCATGAGGTGGGTCGCAAATTGCGGCCCCATTGCGAGTATAGGCACTCGCTAACATGGAGGCCTGCTGACGTCAGCAGACCTCCATGTGAGCGACCTGCTTTTAAATAAAGCATTTTTTTTTTTTTTAAGTGTAGCCCATTTTCCCTAAGGGAAAACGAGCTGCACTTAAAAAAAAAACGAAACCTTTAGTTTCGGTTTTTTTTCAGGGCAGGGAGTGGTCCCTTGGACCACTCCCTGCCCTGAAAAAATATTTTGGGCTCCAGTCACAAACTGGAAGGGGTCCCATGGGGACCCCTTCCAATTTGCGATTGGGTTACCATCCACTTGAAGTGGATGGTAACTGCGATGCCATTTGCGACCGCATATGCGGTCGCAAATGGTATTGCATCCCAATGCGACTCGCAAATAGGAAGGGAACACCCCTTCCTATTTGCGAGTCTGAAATGCATTTTGCGAGTCGGTAACGACTTGCAAAATGCATTTCTGCATTGGGATACGCGTTTTGCGACTCGCAAACTGCAAATTTTGCCGTTTGCGAGTCGCAAAACGTTTGCTACATCTGGCCCTTAGTGATTGCTGAGGTGGTTGGTTAGTCATTGGTTAGCTTAGTTTCTCTGACTTTTCCGGGCATGGTAGGAGGGGGATAGGTCAGCATTTAGAAAGCATGGCTGGGTCAGTGAATAGTTTCTTGAGGAGGGGCATGATGCTGGCATGTTTCCAGGTGTCCAGGAATGTTGCTGAGTTGATAGAGGTGTTGAAGATGGGTATTAGTGCTTTACTAAAACGTTGGAGTCCTTCGGCGAAGGTGTGGTTGGGCAAGGGTGAAATGAAGGATAGTCTTCATGGTAGCAGAAATTTCAAAGATGGTGCCAGCAGGCCACGAGGTCAGGGTTTATTCACCAGTCATGATCGAAAGTTGAGTTCTGATGGTGCGAGGGTCTCGTTGAGTGTCAGAGTTTCATTCTATGGAGGTGATTTTGTTAAATAGAAATTCCAAGTTTCTCTGAGAGGATGATTTTGCGGCAGCAGGAGCTGTGAATTCTTTGAAGACGGCAAAGATTTCCCTTCTGCTGTTAGTGCTGTGGTTGATGCAATCTTCAAGAGATGTTTGCTTTGTGGTCGATATCTGCTGGAGGTAGCTTCTGAGGGCTAATTTGTCTTGACGTGTTTACAAATTGTGCTTTAGTTGCTTGCAGTGGTTTTTAATCAGCCTGAATTCCTCTGTGTACCAGATGGCCTCTGGTTAAGCTCCTGCCATTGGGCTGTGCTTGAAGGGAGCCAGGGTTTCAGGTGAACCAGCTTTTGAGGTTTTTGATGACTTTCAACAAGACACTCGTGTGCTTGGGCCAGATCACGGAGCAGGTAGAAGTGCACTCCACCTCTAGATGCTTTTCCAGCTGTGGCAGGCAGATCCCATTGTGGTAGATACACTAAGGTGTGGTATAAGTATGCTGAAACTGATGAGGGAGTGGTTAGTACTGGTAATAGCTGCTGGGTAAACTGTGATTTTGCTGATTGAGGATAAAATTGGTTCTAATACCTGACCAGTGGTGTGAGTGGGTGGGTTTGGTAACATGCTGGGTGAGTCCAAGCTTTCCAAGGTTTTCTAGGAGGGCCATAGATTTTCGGTGGGTGCTTCTTGATGAAAGTTAAGCTCTCACAGAACTTGGATGATGAGGGGTGCAACAAATTCCATGATGTTGCTGGTGAAATTGATGTGAGGTCCTGCTTATTTGTATGTGAGAGGTCACCCAGGGAGAAGTTGGATGTGATCTGTGTCTTCAATGTAGCTAATGGGGTTATCCATGTGGTGCAGCTGATGATCTGTTTGAATATGATGATGACTCCACCCCCAGGCATGTGTTGCCAGTCATGACAAACAGCTGTAGAGATGTCTGGTGCAGAGATTGGGTTTAGCCATATTTCTGTGAAAAAGAGCTGGTTTGGACTGTGGTAATGCAGTATATCCTCTATGAGGTATTTAGAGTGTGAATGGGTGTTGAGGATCATGCATAAGAGGGGTGCTGTTTGTGCAGGGGTGTTGGGTGTAGGGTGTGGGAGATCGCATGAGAACTTATAGGTGGTGCATGTGAATGCTGGAAAGTGGATTATTGGTAAGGGCAGGTAAGTACCTACACTTAGCAATAGGTTACTAAGTCCCATTAGGTACAGTCAGGTCTTAATAAAGTAATCTCCGCTCAACCCTTGATAGCTTGGCAACGAGCGTCAAGGCTTAACTTAGGAGACAGGTTTGCCCTTTATGGAGATTTTTCCAAAAGTTCTACAAAATTCTCAAAACTTCTGGATCTTCTTCCAGAAGGTCGTTGAGTCCACAGCTCACCCCAAGGTTACAGAAGGTCTGAGTTGCTCCTTGAGGTTTAGGACTCTAACTCCCAGAATGAACCTGGTTCAAATCCAAAAATGACCGCTAGCCATTGGTCAGCCACTCAGTTCCTTCAGATTTTGATGCAGGGGGCTCTGGGTAGCTACATTGTACCTGTAGCAAGCAGGGAGTCCTTTCCTGAACCAGTTGAAGACAGGCAAAGTTATTTTAGTGATGAAGCCCAGGTGTGCAGTTGGTGCTGTCCGTCAGAGTGCAATGTCAAAGTGAGGGGGCCACCACAGCAGTCCTTCTTCTTCTGATGTTGTTCCTTATAGAGATCTGAGGTGTGGGTGCAGCTCTGGCAAATGTATCCTTGCTCCTGGTGTGAAAATCAAGGGGGTCAAACTGCTTAATCAAAGGTAGGCGACTACCCCCTTGGATGACCACTTCCTGGGAAGTGTGTCAAAAATCAATCCCAGGGAGCAACATTCCTTAAAAATCCAAAATGGCAGAAACTGAATTTTGGGTGTTAGGTCTGACTGAGCCCACCAACTGGTATGGCTAATAATCCTTAACACACCCCTCTCCTGTTCTTTCCTAATCTAATCAAGAGAGCACCTGGTTATCTGGGTTTGCAGGAAAGGGGGGAGGTCCTGAGCTGCTCCAAAGGTCCTTCCTTGGTTGTAGACCAATTTGGCTGTTCTCCCTCCTACCTGTTTTACCATCTGCTGAGGCAGATCTCCTCCCCTGTCACTTCCTTTGTGTTCAGCCCAGGACACTTCACTCCTCATGAAGGCTGCCTGGCAAAGCTGCCAGAGGCTGGCCAATCAGAGAAGGGCACTACAGAGCAGAAACTGGTAACATTTAGAAGAACTCTAAAACTCTTTCCCTGAACTATTTATATTTAATCCAACAATGGCAAGTTTTTGCATTCATTATAACAATCAGTTTGAGACCAAACTTGCCATATCTTGCTCCTTTAGAGACTGTATTAATTAAAATAAAGTCTCCCCATTTTAGCCTATGTGTCCAATTCACTACAATGAGGGAAAAAGAGAAATTGGCTATTTTTCCCTACCAGGGCTTATAAAAAATACTTTATAATGGACCTGCTTACAGTCACACTGCGCCCCACCCTGGGGACACCTAGGGCACACCTTAGGGGTGACATATTTGTAAAAATAAGGTAGTTTAAAACTGTGGAAGTGCTTTTAATTCCAAAGTTGGATTTGCATGTAAATTTAATTTATAAGCAGCTGTTTCTATGTTTCCATATACAAAATGTTTTTTGACTTGCCTATTTCTTTGGCACCATTTGATGAATCTTCACCGAATTTTCCCAAAACATCACCCCTGTGATTTTTGTTGCTCTCAGATATGTTTTGGGGTGATCCATTAAGAATGGGCTGAGAAAAAGAAGGGGTAAAAAAATGTGTGTTTACCATGTCAATTTCCATAGGACCTTTAGGCATGACTACAGCCCGAACCACTGAACCTAATTATACCAAATTTGGCATAAAGCTAGATTTCCATGCACAGATTAAGCTTCTGCCTATTTGGAGTAAATCCATCCAGTACTTTAGGAGAAATTAAAAGGAAAACAAATGCTTATATCTGGGCATGTGATTAAATCGTGAATATTTATGAATTTTCGTGAATGCGCACTCGAATAGAAGTGCTGTTATTGGCTGGCCACGACTTTAACAGAAAGTTGCTGCC
This sequence comes from Pleurodeles waltl, assembly GCF_031143425.1. Classification (NCBI taxonomy): domain Eukaryota; kingdom Metazoa; phylum Chordata; class Amphibia; order Caudata; family Salamandridae; genus Pleurodeles; species Pleurodeles waltl. Next base: position 1,038,347,931 of record NC_090447.1, read on the forward strand.
ACCATTTTAGGTTAAGGAAGAGGGTCCATGGGGCTGAAAAAACAAATGAAAAAAAGCATAAAAGGTCAGGATGAAGCTACCCTGTCCCAAGGAGTGTGATATATGGGTGCTTGGTGGTCCAATTGTAGGTTTTAAATGATTTTTCTTCCCCGTGCTCGATAATCACGATTAATCAAGATTAGTCTAGATAAATAACTAATAACCAAAATTGTTTTAAAAAATAACTCATTAACAAACTAATTCATTCACTCATACATGCACTTAGAGACTCCTGCTTCCACTCAAACCCACTCAAACTCCCTAATCAACTTTCAGACCCACTCACTCATGTACCCACTCACAAGAACACACTCAGACCCTTATGCACCCTTTCAGAAACCCAATCAGACACTGATGCACCCACTCGCAGACCCCCTCAGACACTGATTCACCCCCTGCCATGCAGTTGTTTCATAAAGGGGGGACGGAGGCCAGGGCAGCTCGGAGAACGGTAAGACAGAGCGGGGGGACTGTGAAACCCCCCCTCAGGTACCACGAGTGTGGAAGGGGTTGGTCAGCAGTTGGCTGACAAAGCTAATTTTGTAGTGGAAGGTAAGGGGGGCTCAGGCAGGGAGAAGAATATAGCAAAAACATTTGAGGGAAGAAGGAGTTCCTTGAGGAAAGAAGGGGAAAATAAGCTTAAAGGGAAAAGTAATCTTACTCCTTCCCTGAGATTGTATTTTAAGGTTAGGCCTGAGGTGGATAAGCTTACGCCCGGCTGGCCAAAGCGGTGATGGAGGCTTCTGACTTACAGATTATCAATTCCTCTGGCGAGGGCAGGGGGCTGGACGATAACAATACGGTGTTGCCCCCCAAAGCTAATGGAGGGAACAAGGAGGGATATGTGTGGGGGAAGATATCTCCCCTGCGCAGCCTGGTAAGGAACAGCTTGATGCCCCTCAAGTTCGGAGTTCAACCCCGGCGGTCTGACAGTCACAAGACCCTTTGCTACCATTGGTAGTGGAAGCCGCTCTAGTTTCTGCAGCCCCCCTTCCTTCCCAGAGCCCCTCGCTTGAGGCTGTGATCCTTTCAATCTCTGAGGATGTAAAGAGAGGCTTTGCAAATTCAGAAACAAATCAAGGGGAGATAAGAGAGGTTTGCGGAGTATTGGAGAGAAAGATCGATGGCCTGATGGAGAGAACCCAGGCCCTCAAAGAGGCTGTGGGCGGTATGAAGGAGGAACTGAGCCGACATAAGGATGAGATTTATGCATTGAAAGGAAATGAGCAGGTGCTACAAAATAGGATAGAGCAATTGGACAACTATTCAAGAAGAAATAACTTAAGGCTCTTGAAAGTTCCAGAAGTCGTGGAAGGTAATGATCTTAAAGCCTTTGTGGTCTCCCTTATTAAATCTGCAGTGGGACTGGAGGAGAGCAATGAGGATATTGGGAAAGATATTCAGAGAGTCCATCAGGACCCTTTTAGGATGCGGATGAACAGTAGTAAACCTCAGAGAATTTTGATACATTTTTTGACGTATGAGATGAAAGAGAAGATTCTGTCTAGGGCGCTAAAACAAAAATCTCTAAAAGTAAACAATGTTGTATTTGAGATTAGGTCTGATATGTCTAGATCTACCATGAATAGGCATTGGGAATTGGGAAAGAGTGTGGAGGTATTCAAGAGTTTAGGGGTTTCGGCTCAGTTGAAATTCCCAGCCTTTCTCCGGGTTATGTACAATAACAAAATGTACAATATCACGGACATAACTGAAGCGGATGAATTATTGGCAACAGTTAAGAGTGGGCAGACCGTAAATTAGTGAAGTCTGATGTGTTTTTTCTTCACCCAGGAATGCAGGGGCGTTCTAAACAATGGTCTCTATATGGGGTGGGTTCTCCACAGGTAGGGCAGGTAGGGGGTGGGAGGTGGGGGAGGGATAGTACGGGGAGGGAGGGGAAAAAGCATAAAAAAGAGAGTTGTTCACCCCGGTTATTTTTTTCCGCAACATTTGAGAGATAGCTAGTAGGGGGAGAGGCCAGGGGGCAAAGGGTACATCGCTGCAAATTCTCTCTTGGAATGTTAATGGTCTGAGAACTAGAGGAAGAAGGGATAGAATATTGCAGTATCTGCATGATTCAACTGCACAAATTTTGGTTTTGCAAGAAACCCACTTGGCAAAAGCTGAGTGTATGAGCTTAATGAAAAAGCTGAGGTGGGTTCAAGCGTTTGTATGCACAGAGCCCATCTACCATACTAAGGGTGTGGCGATTTTTTTTTAAACGGCTTCACAGGTAAATTTAGTAATATTGGAGGTAAGACCAGATACAGCAGGGCGTTGGGTTGTAGTTAAAGTATAACCTAATGGTCGAAACTTGGTCTTAGTGGGGTACTACGGCCCCGAATGAGAAGACACAGAACCTTTAAGACGGCTTTTCTCTCGGCTTCTCGAATTCTCGGACCCGGTTATTATGATGGGTGATCTTAATGTTGTGCTAGACAATGAGCTGGATAGGGATAACTGTAAGTCATTAGGTACTCTCAAATCGCAACAATATTTAAGGAGGATGATGAAAGAATTTGGGTTGGGAAACATCAGGGATTTTTCCTTTTTTAATAAGAAATATAGACATGCCTCCCGAATTGATTATTTTTAGGTTTGAGAGAGGATGTGGAGAAGGTAGTATATCTGCCCTCTCACTTATCTGAACATTCTGCGGTCGTCTTAGACATGACTTTCCTGCAGAGGACAATTAGTTATAGATGGACCATTGATCGCCTTTTATTGTTGGATCAGGAAGTAGTACGCAAGGAATCAGAGTTTTTCTTTAGTGTAAATGTAGGGTCCGCTCATTGTCGTTGGTATGGGACACTTTCAAGGCTGTTATAAGGGGGGAGATAACTAATATTTCACATTATAAGCATAAGTTGTTCAGAAATGAAATTAACTTGTTAGAACAAGAAATTTTGAGGTATAAGGCTGAGTTGATAGAATCAGGTGAGACAGAGGTTTTGAGGGCTAGTTTTGATGGGTTGAGAAAACAGTTGGAGAATGTATTACAGGGCAGAATTTTAAAGAGATGGAAGGCAAGTAAATTGGCTCATTTTGAGTATGGGGAAAACGCTGGGAAGCTTTTAGCTTGGAAGTGCAAAGCAGATCAAGTGAGGAATTACATTAAGGAGATTGAAGTGGAGCAGTCAGGGGAAAAAGTACCGGATAATAACGCTATTGAATCTGCGTCGTAATTTTTTTTTTGCACAGTTGTACATGGAGGAGTTTCATCAAATGATAACTTTTTCTGTTCCTGTACACCTGTTCACTTTCTCTGGGGGGTACCAAAGCCACATGGGTCCCATCAATGGCACCAATGATGTTGGGAAAATGTCCAAGGGCATTGAAATCACCCTTCACTGTAGCCAAATCGCCCACCTCAGGGAAAACAATGTAGCTCCGCATGTATTTCATCAGGGCAGACAACACTCTGGACAACACCTTGGAAAACATAGGCTGAGACATCCCTGATGACATGGCCACTGTTGATTGAAATGACCCACTTGCCAAAAAATTGAGTAGTGACAGAACCTGCACTAGAGGGGGAATCCCTGTGGGTTGGCAGATGGATGACATCAGGACTGGCTCCAGCTGGGCACACAGTTCCTGTATAGTGGCTCTGTCAAGCCTGTATGTCAATATGACATGTCTTTCTTCCATTGTCAACAGGTCCACCAGCGGTCTGTACACGGGAACATTCCTCCATCTCCTCGCAAGTCCCAGCGGACGGTGCCTAGGAAGGACAACAGCGAGCACAGAGTCAATCAACCCACAGGTACGTTCCCACAGCTTGCACAGTACACGATTCTCTATGCCTTGAATGGCTTGTATGAGTGGCGATGCAAGGCCTAGGCATGTGTGATGCAGTAGAATTTAAGCCATGTGGGCCCTTGAAATGGCGGCTGCCTGACCTGTGAAGTGTGACAATGGGATGTGAGGTCAATGCGCTGGCGTGGCACACCGTGGCGGTAGGCGGTCGAAGACCGCGGTGCAAAGCCGCATTGGTTAACATTGAAACCTATGGGTTTCAGGAGCCAATGACGATGTGCGCCGGCGGTCGCGGTACGCACCGCCGCGGGCGTGACCGCCATTTTCTATCAGCTTAATTACTCGAGACCTGATCATCCACAGGAGAGGACCTATACTGCAACTGCTGCTGTGACCTCGGTCTGGAAGAGACAATGGCTGCTGCGACTGGGGAAAGGGACCCTGCCTTCACTTCTGAAGAATTGGAGAAACTCATGGATGGGGTCCTCCCCCAGTATGCGCTACTCTACGGTCCTCCAGACCAACAGGTAAGTACACTGGGACCATGCTTTATGGCCAATGCCTGGGTTGAGTGGGGTGAATGAACGATGGTGGGGAGGGGAGCGATTGAGGCATGCATCAAACGACAGATGAGAGCATGTGCCACATGGAAAGGGTGGGGATGAAGGGCCACTCACATCGAGCATGCAGAAGGTGATGATATTTTATTTTCTCCCCCTGTACATGTCACATAGGTCAGCGCCCATCAGAAGATCGACATTTGGCGTGCCATCGCCAAGGACGTCCGGACCCTGGGGGTCCACAACAGACGGGGCACCCACTGCCGCAAGAGGTGGGAGGACATCCGCCGCGGGAGCAGGAAGACCGCGGAGGCTCTGCTGGGGATGGCCACCCAACGTAGAAGGGGTGCCACTCGTCAATTGACCCCCCTAATGTCTCGGATCCTGGCGGTGGCCTACCCCGATTTGGATGGGCGCGTGAGGACATCACAGCAGACACAAGGGGATGAGTACTAGCACATTCTGCTATCTTAGCGCGCAGTGGAGGTGTCTGGGTGGGGGAGGAGGGCTGTGGGTATCCCTAGGCCAGGGCGATTTCTGTAGGCTAGGCCCCTCCGTAAGGCATGGCCCTGTGCCCCCGCCCCCCACCTCTGTAGGGTGCCAAGTACAGCTATCCATGGCCCTGTGTCACCTATGTGTGCAGTTGTCGTCCATAGGCTTGTAGGCCAGGTCCCAATGATTCAGTAGTGTACCCCAAGTGCGCGGCGTAGTGCAGGGGGCTTCTGTGTCTGTCCTCTCCGCCAACTGTGTTGCCAATGCATGCACTCAACATGTCTTTATTTCCCCCCCCCTTTTTTGTTGGTCTTCCTGTTCATGTGTGCATTAGCATCATCAGGCGGTGGAGAAGTGGCATCGGAGCATGAGGGAGCTGCATCTCACATGGCCCTGGAGGGCCATGCAACCGACTCGGAGGTCACCAGTGAGAAGGAGGGCGAGGGGAGCTCCACAACGGGGACACGTGGAGACATCAGAGACACAGACACGTCCTCGGAAGGGAGCTCCCTTGTGGTGGCGGCAACATCCGTGCCCACCGCAACAACAGGGGTACAGCCGCCTCCCAGCGCACCAGCTCCGCCCCCCCAGCAGCCCCTCAGCGTTCGCGCCGTGCCCGCTCGCACAAGAAGGCGGGCATCTCCTTCGCCCCAGGCACCTCAGGCCCTGCCCCAGTTACCCCTGCTGCCCTCAGTGAGGAGGTCATTGACCTCCTCAGGACGCTCATTGTTGGGCAGTCTACCCTTTTGAATGCCATCCAGGGGGTAGAAGGGGAGGTGCACCGGAGCAATGCATACCTGGAGGGCATTCACTCGGGTCAGGCTGCCCATCAGCGATCGTTCAACGCTCTGGCCTCAGCACTGATGGCAGCCATTGACCCTGTCTCCTGCCTCCCTCCTCCAACTTCCTCCACCCAGTCCCACTCCCCTGTTCCTCTGCCTATCCCAGACACACCTACAGACCAGCCTGCACACACCTCAACACCCAAGGGCAGCTCATCCAGACAATAAGCACCACACATCACACAAGCATTCACACAAGCAACAGCCACATGCAGACATACCAACAGTCACTGCCTCCTCTGTGTCCCCCTCCTCCTCGTCTCCCTCCTCCCTCCCTGTGACGTCTCCACTCACACTTGCATGCACAACATCATCAGCCACTACGTCCATCACCAGCACACCCACCAGAACACTCCGCACACGTGCAGTCACCATCCCCACTGCCATTTACACGTCCCCTGTGTCCTCTCCCAGTGTGTCTGTCACCCCCTCTTTCAAACCACACAAACGCAGGCAGCCACCCACCCAACAGCCATCCACCTCACGACAGCCTCCGTCACAAGCACCTGCACCCAGAGACAGCACACTTGACTCTCCTACAACCACATCCTCTTCCTCTTCCTCCACTCCCATACCCACTGCACCTACCCTTCCCACTGCTCCTAAAAAGTTTTTCCTGTCGAAAATTAACCTCTTTCCATCACCTGACCCACCCTCTCCATCTCGTAAGAGTACAATCAGCACCTCAGCCACCACAACCCCTGGACCTACAAGGACCATAGTCCATGGATATTGGAGTCCACCACCTTCAAGGGCAGCCACATCGGCCAGCAGTAAAGGGACAGCCAGCCCACCCCCTGGGAAAAAAAACAAAAAAGGCACGGCACGAGAGGCCAGAGACGGCAGCCTCAAAAGGCACTACCCTGGCACCGTCAGGAAGTGGGGTGCCACCTGGCACATCTACAAAGGGAGGCAAGGGCCACAGAGATTCACCGAAGGATGGCAAGGGCAACACGGCCGACAAGTCCGGCAGTAGGCGAGCTGCCCAGGAGGGCCTCACCTGCCCCATTCCGGGTGTGAAGGAGGACACCCACGGGCCCGGGACTCCAGCACAGGAGGGCCCCGCAAGCGAGAAGTCGGATGGCGAGTGAACTCCATACATTGGCCGGATATGGTGCCCTGGAGACACATCTCAAGCACCGCTGAACAGGGCCCTTCAAGACAAGCACCGCTGAACAGGGCACCGCCATCTCAAGAACCGCTGAACAGGGCCCTTCAAGACAAGCACCGCTGAACAGAGCACCGCCGTCTCAAGAACCGCTGAACAGGGCCCTTCAAGACAAGCACCGCTGAACAGGGCACCGCCGTCTCAAGAACCGCTGAACAGGGCCCTTCAAGACAAGCACCGCTGAACAGGGCACCGCCGTCTCAGGAACCGCTGAACAGGGCCCTTCAAGTCAAGCACCGCTGAACAGGGCCCTTCAAGACAAGCACCGCTGAACAGGGCACCGCCGTCTCAAGCACCGCTGAACAGGGCCCTTCAAGACAATAACCGCTCCGCTGGGCCCTTCCTCTCAAGCACCGCTCCGCTGGGCCCTTCATCTCAAGCACCGCTCCGCTGGGCACCACCGTCTCTGCACCGCTCCGCTGGGCCCTTCCTCTCAAGCACCGCTCTGCTGGGCCCTTCATCTCAAGCACCGCTCTGCTGGGCACCACTGTCTCTGCACCGCTCCGCTGGGCCCTTCCTCTCAAGCACCGCTCTGCTGGGCCCTTCCTCTCGAACACCGCTCCGATGGGCACCGCCGTCTCTGCACCGCTCCGCTGGGCCCTTCCTCTCAAGCACCGCTCCACTGGGCACCGCCGTCTCTGCACCGCTCCGCTGGGCCCTTCCTCTCAAGCACCGCTCCGCTGGACACCGCCGTCTCTGCACCGCTTCGCTGGGCCCTTCATCTCAAGCACCGCTCCGCTGGGCCCTTCATCTCAAGCACCGCTCTGCTGGGCACCGCGTCTCTGCACCACTCAGCTGGGCACCGCCGTCTCTGCACCGCTCCGCTGGGCCCTTCCTCTCTAGCACCGCTCCGCTGGGCCCTTCATCTCAAGCACTGCTCCGCTGGGCACCGCCGTCTCTGCACCGCTCCGCTGGGCCCTTCAAGTCAAGCACTGCTGGCCCATTGGCAGAAGGGGCAGGCCCGGATCTGTGTCGGGCAGGGCTGCACGATGCACTCTGGGCACCATGCCTCCTCCAGTACCAGTGGAGTCTGTAATCCACTTGAGAGACTGTGGCTTTGCACTCCCCAGGATGGCACAGTGGGCATACACCCACTGTAGAGACTTGAGAGACTGTGGCTTTGCACTCCCCAGGATGGTACAGTGGGCAAGCCACCCACTGTAGAGACTTGAGAGACTGTGGCTTTGCACTCCCCAGGATGGCACAGTGGGCATGCCACCCACCGTAGAGACTTGAGAGACTGTGGCTTTGCACTCCCCAGGATGGCACAGTGGGCAACCCACCCACTGCAGAGACTTGAGAGACTGTGGCTTTGCACTCCCCAGGATGGCACAGTGGGCATGCCACCAACTGTAGAGACTTGAGAGACTGTGGCTTTGCACTCCCCAGGATGGCACAGTGGGCAACCCACCCACTGTAGAGACTTGAGAGACTGTGGCTTTGCACTCCCCAGGATGGGACAGTGGCCATGGAGGCCCCTCGTGGATCTGGCGTCGTGGACTCATGTGGCTGAGGTGCCTTCCCTTCCCCCTGAGGTGCCTGTAGTTTTTCTATCTGATGCCCCTGCAGTGTTCTCTCCAATGGATTGGGGTCTCCTGTGTGGGCTTTGCCCATGTATTGAGGCCCATTGGCCCACGTACAATGACTGAAAGCCAATTTGGACTGGACATTTTACATATGTGTATAAAGTTATAGGTGTTGGAAATAATTTTTAACTTTGCCTAACAATATATTTAAATTTCATAATGATTTTATTTTGTCTTGGCATTCTTCCGGGGGGTTTATGGGGTGTCACTCTGAGTTGTTGCTCTGCATTGATGTGTAGGTAGTTGTGGGTGAGGGTGGGTGTGTCGCGTATGTGTGTGCCCGTAATCTTTTCTCCTCCCCCCTCCCCTGTGTCGTAGGTGCAGTACTCACCATTGTCTTCTGCGCCGGCGTTCGTGCTCCTGGTAGAGGAGCAGGTAGACAATGGCTGGTAGGATGTGTAGTTCTGGTTCCATGCTGTCCAGATTCCTCGTGGAGTGTGTAGAGGTGAGCGTTTTCCCCTTCGTAGTCTGTTTCCGCCGTGTTTTTATCGGCGGGGCTCCCGCCCCGGAAAAGGTGGCGGATTGGTGAGTTGTGATAGGGTGGGTGGTACATTGGCTCCCGCCTGTCTGTTGGCGGTGACCGCCGCACTGTTTGTTTGTCCCGCCGTGGCGGTTGGAGTGTTAAAGTGGCGGTCTCTGTTGGCGGTTCCCGCCAGGGTCAGAATTCCATTTTTTTGACCACCTGCCTGTTGGCTGGTTGGCCGCCGCTTTAACACCGACCGCCAGGGTTGGAATGACCCCCTTAGTGTGGATTATGAGATACTGAAATGGTATCTAGGAAATTATCTCATACACGTTACGCCCTGTGCTCTGCCCTGCCCCTCCCACTCTCTCCAAACTTTCAACAACATTTTGGAGGGGGGCCTGACTTCAAAACATTTTGGGAGGGCTCAGAGTAAAAACATTTGAAGACCTCTGGTGCAAACAATACCTTCTTTTCTTAGTCTCTGAGGTTCAGGATCTTCATGTCCAAATTGATTAAAAGTTGGTCTTGGCCAGTCATGTGAGTAAGGTATTCACTATCGCATTCACTTTAATGAGAGGTCAATGGAAGATAATGGCGTGTCGATCAACACATACTAGACCTTTGTTAGGAAGATCCATTATTGGGAGTTGACTTGATTATGGTAACATTTATGGCATCCTCTGCCACTCTAGAACAAAGCTACAGAAGATTTGGAATGCTGCAGTTTGCCTGACTTTGAGTGTATGTAAATGATCTCCAGACTCTCAAGCACTAAAAACTATTTAACGACCCTCTATGACTACGCAGATTTACTTTGAGGCTGTGGGCCTGGTTTTAAGGGACTTCTATCAAACAGGCCTCCAATACATGCAAGATAAATTTCATCTTTCATTTCCCTCTCATAGTTTGAGATCAGCTGATGTCTGCCTTTTGTAGGTCCCTAGGATTAATTGAATACAGATGGGTGGCTGAACGATTTTGGTGGCAGCTTATATGCTGTGGAACTCCCTAACCCTAGACTTCAGGCACACAGCAAGACTACTACACCCTTAAAGGATTACATTATCACATTAATGCTCAAGAAGAAGGTGGCCAACCCAGCTCAATGCCAAAAATGACAAAATGATCCCAGGCCTCTGACTCCATTGGTAAATATCAGCCCAATTTCATGCCAAATTCCTTGCTCTATCTCTTTCACATAGGTAAAACCTGTTTCTATAGAAATCAACACAGTCAGCCAATAATGTTTCCCTAACAAAACTGTAGCAGTCAGTCTTTACTATGATAGTTATGCTGTTAGCTTCTCCTGAGTAGTTTCTTGGAGACATACAAAAATATGTTATCTGTAAAAATCAGTGTCAATTGATTTCTTGTGCCTGCCGGCCTCATTTCCAGATGAGGTATCCAATGTTTCTATAGAAATCAACAAAGTCAGCCAATAATGTTTCCGCAACAAAACTGTGGCAATCAGTCTTTACTGTGATAGTTATGCTGTTAGCTTCTCCTGAGTAGTTTCTTGGAGACATACAAAAATATGTTATCTGTAAAAATCAGTGTCATTGATTTCTTGTGCCAACCGGCCTCATTTCCAGATGAGGCATCCAATGTGGTAGTTGTCATTTAATTCTTCACTGAGAGTGCCTTATCTGCATCTTTTGACCTAGTGGCCAACATATATCTTTGCTGACTTTAAGGACATTGTGAAAACAATGTTTACCAGCCAAAAGTACATGTAGTACTTCGACAATATGCTCTTGAAGTTAAAGCAAAGAAACAGTGATTGTTTGGCACACCTAACAACCATTAAACACTGTGAATCTGAGGCAATCATCAAAAGGCAAGAAACCCTCATTATTTTACTGTTACCTCAGGGACAAAATACATTTTGCGATTATTCTGAAAGTAGATCGCCTGACTTGGGTACAAAGGTTATGATTCTTCTGGTCCTATTGTGTCACAAGTTAAGTGAACTAAAGGGTTTCGTGGCAAGGGTGGCAAAAGGTTAAATTAATCACAATGACTAGAAGAGTGTTAATATGCCTCAAATAAATGAGATGACGGAACTCATGCAAATTGGGAGGGAGAACTAGAACTCTAAAGATATTTAAAGGGTTGAATGACACAAATATTGATTTAAAATATGGTGTAACCTAGATATTGTTTCAAAAGTATTGTCACCATGAAAATACCATGGGACAGAAAATCTAAGGGAAGAATATAATTTTAATGTATATAATATTGTTTTTAAAAATACTTATGCATGCAATATAGTTTACTAAAGATGTAGCAGATATTTTGTTTTTATTAATTAATTACATATCTATACATATTTTCTTTTTGGGTATTAGTATTACTACTATCATTTTTTTAAACTGTCTTTAAAACACTTTGCAATTTTCATGTACAATTTAGTAGTGTGTTTTTGGGTTTGTAAGGAAATATGCAGCGAAGTTTTTTTCAATTATAAGTTATTGATGTTGTATTATTTTATCATTTTAATTAACATAAAAATATATTATAATGTCTAAATTATTTGAATTAATTATACGCTTTGTGGTTTTAATGTGAAGATTTATGTATTTAAATTAATTATTTATAATTTATGATTTAGCATCCAGTTGTAGGATATGTACAGGAATAGGGTGGAAAGTTATTTAAATTATAATTTTATTTGTTACTTTGTTCTATAATTAAATATATATTTTATAATTATTTATATGAATTGTTTGCTTGAATAACAAATTTTAGTTGTTTGAGTTAATTTTGTGACTTTTCAAGTATAGTTTATTTTCCCTAGTTTAATTATAAGTTTATATTTTAGTACCACATTATTGGATTTGTAGTGGGATAGCATGGACAGTTATTCTGTCGCGTATATGAGTCTCTGCCTCTCAGGTTCCCCTGGGAGTACATCAACCCTCATACCTAAGCAAAGGCCTGTAGTCTTCGTTAGCATCTGTAGCGAAGCATTCAGCAATCAGCATACAGTTGTGGTTCCCTGGCTGGAATCTCCCTCTTAACGTGTAATGGGACTAGGAAGTGTTTTTATAATAACACAGCTGATGTTCTAAGAAAATGTTCTTACGTAAGGATGTGTATTTTCTACAAATGTTGGAGACTAAAGTTCTACCACGTTCACCGGCAATGTACCAAACTGTAGCCTTGAATGAAGCACAGAGTGATCAAGAATGTCTTGTTTGAGAACACAGTGCTGAATTAAGCAAAAACAGTTAGATAGATGAAAATAAAACAAGACCGTAAAACTGGTTATTGTGAAAAAAACAATGCAAAGCTGAATAAAATATATCTGAGTTAAAGTGCACAGCGGCCTAATGTGTCAAACTAACATGCATGGAGCTATTTCTAAAATGGCTACACAAAAATTATATTTATACTTTTTAGGTTAAGTTTTTGTTTTCATTGTAATTTAACTAAATAAATTATGTAAAAGATTATTTGTTTCATGTATTTTAATAATAGTTACTTTGTTGGTACTTTTATGTACATATTAGGTTTGGGAAATATATTTTATATTTTTGTGGGGGCATTTGTGGTCATTTTTTAGTAGTAACCAGTAGTAGGAAGGGAACAGTATTTCTTTTAAAAGTATTTATTAATTACTTTTGAATAATCCATTTTTTATTTATTTACATTAGATTTTATCAGTTTATCAATTTAGTAAGTTCTTTTATTTATTTTGAATAGTAGTTTTGTAAGTTATTTCAACTTTTCTTACAAATGTTTATAATAATATTCCATGGTTTTGCTTAAGTTTCTATGTTATACTAAGTGTACTTGTAAAAGGTGATCCTGGCACTGAGTAGGTGTGTGTCGCTAGCTCTGTCTATGGTAGTTTGGTTATGTGAAAACCCAGGTTTTCAGCATGTTGCCGAATTTTAGACGAGAGGAGGATGCTCTGATGTGGAGTGGGAGGGTGTTCAATGTTTTAGGAGCAATGTTAGAGAAAGCTGATTCTCCTGATCTGGTTTTGTGTATGCATGGGCTGTGCACCAATAAGAATCTTGCAGAGCAGAGGTGACTGGAGGGTTGGTAGAAGTAATAGAACTGTTCATTGATGCAGAGCCTGAGTTGAGTAGTGCACAAGCAGTTTGAATTGAGCAAATTTGTGTATCAAGAGCCAGTGTAGTTCCATGAGGTGTGGTGTGATGTGACTTCTGTGTGGGAGGTTGAGGTTGAGTCTGAGTACCGAGTTAGGGATGGTTTTTAGTCTTCTAATGAGTTGCTTGGTGATCCCTGTGTAGAGGGTGTGCCTATAGTCCAACATGCTGGGGACTAAGGTGTAAGTGACAGTTATTCTAGTATTGCTTATGAGTAATTTAAAGATCTTCTTCAGCATATTCACGGTGTGGAAGCTGACAATGATTAATGATTATTCAGAGGTTTCTCACATTGGTCCTGGGTGTGGATCTGAGGTTGGCCTGCTGCAGGTCCAACAGTGAGGTGTTCCTGCCTGAAGATTATTGCATCTGTCTTGTCAGTGTTGAGCTTAAGACAGTTGACTTTCATCCAGTTAGCTGCTTCAGTTAGGCAGATGCTTAACTTGTTTCTTGTGATGGGGTCTTGTCTCAGTGGGATACTATGAGTTGTGTGTCATCTGCATAGCAGAGGATGCATATATCGTGTGTGTGGATGATGTTGACCATAGGGATCATTTATGCATTAGAGAGGGTAGGGCTAAGATATAAATCTTGAAGCAGTCTGCAGATGATATTGATGAATTCTGAGGAGTAAGGAGCTAGACTGACAGCTTGTGTTTTATCCTTTATAAAATAACAGATCCAGTGGAGAGTGGGTCTTTGGATGCAGGGGCCTGATGAAGATGGGGTGTGAGATCAATGTCCAAGGAGAATGAGGGCTGCTGTGTCTCCTCTGTAAAGGATCATGCATATGTCATTTATGGTGGAAATGAGTGCTGTTTCTGTACTGTGCTTGGGCCTGAATCTGGCGTTCATGGTGTTGAGGACTTAGGGACAGATGTAGGAAAAAAGCAATTTGCGACTTGCAAATTGCGAGTCCCTGCGACTCGCAATTTGCAAGTCGCAAATTGCTATGCAGGACGGTGTCTCAGACACCGACTGTAACTCGCAATGGGGTCGCAATGACCCACCTCATGAATATTCATGAGGTGGGTCGCAAATTGCGGCCCCATTGCGAGTATAGGCACTCGCTAACATGGAGGCCTGCTGACGTCAGCAGACCTCCATGTGAGCGACCTGCTTTTAAATAAAGCATTTTTTTTTTTTTTAAGTGTAGCCCATTTTCCCTAAGGGAAAACGAGCTGCACTTAAAAAAAAAACGAAACCTTTAGTTTCGGTTTTTTTTCAGGGCAGGGAGTGGTCCCTTGGACCACTCCCTGCCCTGAAAAAATATTTTGGGCTCCAGTCACAAACTGGAAGGGGTCCCATGGGGACCCCTTCCAATTTGCGATTGGGTTACCATCCACTTGAAGTGGATGGTAACTGCGATGCCATTTGCGACCGCATATGCGGTCGCAAATGGTATTGCATCCCAATGCGACTCGCAAATAGGAAGGGAACACCCCTTCCTATTTGCGAGTCTGAAATGCATTTTGCGAGTCGGTAACGACTTGCAAAATGCATTTCTGCATTGGGATACGCGTTTTGCGACTCGCAAACGGCAAATTTTGCCGTTTGCGAGTCGCAAAACGTTTGCTACATCTGGCCCTTAGTGATTGCTGAGGTGGTTGGTTAGTCATTGGTTAGCTTAGTTTCTCTGACTTTTCCGGGCATGGTAGGAGGGGGATAGGTCAGCATTTAGAAAGCATGGCTGGGTCAGTGAATAGTTTCTTGAGGAGAGGCATGATGCTGGCATGTTTCCAGGTGTCCAGGAATGTTGCTGAGTTGATAGAGGTGTTGAAGATGGGTATTAGTGCTTTACTAAAACGTTGGAGTCCTTCGGCGAAGGTGTGGTTGGGCAAGGGTGAAATGAAGGATAGTCTTCATGGTAGCAGAAATTTCAAAGATGGTGCCAGCAGGCCACGAGGTCAGGGTTTATTCACCAGTCATGATCGAAAGTTGAGTTCTGATGGTGCGAGGGTCTCGTTGAGTGTCAGAGTTTCATTCTATGGAGGTGATTTTGTTAAATAGAAATTCCAAGTTTCTCTAAGAGGATGATTTTGCGGCAGCAGGAGCTGTGAATTCTTTGAAGACGGCAAAGATTTCCCTTCTGCTGTTAGTGCTGTGGTTGATGCGATCTTCCAGAGATGTTTGCTTTGTGGTCGATATCTGCTGGAGGTAGCTTCTGAGGGCTAATTTGTCTTGACGTGTTTACAAATTGTGCTTTAGTTGCTTGCAGTGGTTTTTAATCAGCCTGAATTCCTCTGTGTACCAGATGGCCTCTGGTTAAGCTCCTGCCATTGGGCTGTGCTTGAAGGGAGCCAGGGTTTCAGGTGAACCAGCTTTTGAGGTTTTTGATGACTTTCAACAAGACACTCGTGTGCTTGGGCCAGATCACGGAGCAGGTAGAAGTGCACTCCACCTCTAGATGCTTTTCCAGCTGCGGCAGGCAGATCCCATTGTGGTAGATACACTAAGGTGTGGTATAAGTATGCTGAAACTGATGAGGGAGTGGTTAGTACTGGTAATAGCTGCTGGGTAAACTGTGATTTTGCTGATTGAGGATAAAATTGGTTCTAATACCTGACCAGTGGTGTGAGTGGGTGGGTTTGGTAACATGCTGGGTGAGTCCAAGCTTTCCAAGGTTTTCTAGGAGGGCCATAGATTTTCGGTGGGTGCTTCTTGATGAAAGTTAAGCTCTCACAGAACTTGGATGATGAGGGGTGCAACAAATTCCATGATGTTGCTGGTGAAATTGATGTGAGGTCCTGCTTATTTGTATGTGAGAGGTCACCCAGGGAGAAGTTGGATGTGATCTGTGTCTTCAATGTAGCTAATGGGGTTATCCATGTGGTGCAGCTGATGATCTGTTTGAATATGATGATGACTCCACCCCCAGGCATGTGTTGCCAGTCATGACAAACAGCTGTAGAGATGTCTGGTGCAGAGATTGGGTTTAGCCATATTTCTGTGAAAAAGAGCTGGTTTGGACTGTGGTAATGCAGTATATCCTCTATGAGGTATTTAGAGTGTGAATGGGTGTTGAGGATCATGCATAAGAGGGGTGCTGTTTGTGCAGGGGTGTTGGGTGTAGGGTGTGGGAGATCGCATGAGAACTTATAGGTGGTGCATGTGAATGCTGGAAAGTGGATTATTGGTAAGGGCAGGTAAGTACCTACACTTAGCAATAGGTTACTAAGTCCCATTAGGTACAGTCAGGTCTTAATAAAGTAATCTCCGCTCAACCCTTGATAGCTTGGCAATGAGCGTCAAGGCTTAACTTAGGAGACAGGTTTGTAAAGCATTTAAAAATTACAAAACAGTAAATAAATAAAACACAAAATACAATAAAAACACCACTTTATAAACATAGAGTATATTTTTATCTTTAAAATTACACCAAACAAATTCAGATCAGATAAGGGGATCTGGAGATATTAATTTTTAAAGAATTAATATTTTCTAGTGCATGGAAACTAATAGCACCAATCTGGTCGAATATACCGGGAGAAAGTCAAAGTTTGAGGCCAACCGCGATTGAGCCCTGCTCAGCTACAGCAAGCAGAAGGCCTCAGTCAAAAGTTTACCTTTGGAATGAGGGCCTCATTTTGAGTTTGGCTTGCAGCGGAGGCCGCCCACCATACTCATTTGGAGGGAAAACTGCCACTTCATTTTCCTGCCCGCCAGCCCAATTATGGGTTTTTTGTTGGGCCAGCAGGCTCCTCACAACACATTGTGCAGCAGCACCCATTGCACTTTTTACTGCCCATAATTCGGGCAGTGAAAAGATTGATGGGACTGTCGATGAGGGCCCCAGCACTGCCCATGCCAACTGCACCCCCTTTCTGCCAGCCTTTGGATGGCAGGGGGACCACGATGCAAAGGCTGGCATAAACGCAATTGTAATCCTGAGGGCAGTGCTGCCCTGGCGGATGAAGATCGCCGGCAATGGCAGGCCAACTGCTGGCAGCAACCTGATGGTGCTGGTGGTCGGACTGTGGCAGCTCTGTCTCAGTCATAATATGGCAGTCAGACCGCCCCTGTCGGCGACTGTCCGAGTCCCACTGTGAATCTGGCAGTTCATGGACCGCCAGACTTGTAATGAGGCCCTTAGTCTTTTTCTTGAAGATTTTCCTCAGCAGGATGAAGTCACCAATCCGATCTGACCTCACTGGAGCTTGCTTCAATACGCATCGCAGGAGACCGTGGTGAAGAATTCTATCTTTGGACTTAGATAATTATCAGGATGGAAATTTTCCTCCAGGCCAAAACTGAATCCTAATCCGATGTCCATTCGGACTTTGTCACCTTTTTAAGACTTTTTCAATCCTTCTGGTTGACTCTCTACATCAAGCCAATTTCAATGCAAGGTCATCGTATCTTCTTTCCAGGAGCCCCCAGTGAAATCCTGGAAGTCTTGGTCTCCGGAGCTTTTCAGTGGGAGGGAGAGGGAGCTTTTGCAAGTCAGGCTGGGTTGCAGTGGTGGTAAGCAGGCTTGACTCACCACAGTGGATTGTGCCCTTTATGGAGATTTTTCCAAAAGTTCTACAAAATTCTCAAAACTTCTGGATCTTCTTCCAGAAGGTCGTTGAGTCCACAGCTCACCCCAAGGTTACAGAAGGTCTGAGTTGCTCCTTGAGGTTTAGGACTCTAACTCCCAGAATGAACCTGGTTCAAATCCAAAAATGACCGCTAGCCATTGGTCAGCCACTCAGTTCCTTCAGATTTTGATGCAGGGGGCTCTGGGTAGCTACATTGTACCTGTAGCAAGCAGGGAGTCCTTTCCTGAACCAGTTGAAGACAGGCAAAGTTATTTTAGTGATGAAGCCCAGGTGTGCAGTTGGTGCTGTCCGTCAGAGTGCAATGTCAAAGTGAGGGGGCCACCACAGCAGTCCTTCTTCTTCTGATGTTGTTCCTTATAGAGATCTGAGGTGTGGGTGCAGCTCTGGCAAATGTATCCTTGCTCCTGGTGTGAAAATCAAGGGGGTCAAACTGCTTAATCACAGGTAGGCGACTACTCCCTTGGATGACCACTTCCTGGGAAGTGTGTCAAAAATCAATCCCAGGGAGCAACATTCCTTAAAAATCCAAAATGGCAGAAACTGAATTTTGGGTGTTAGGTCTGACTGAGCCCACCAACTGGTATGGCTAATAATCCTTAACACACCCCTCTCGTGTTCTTTCCTAATCTAATCAAGAGAGCACCTGGTTATCTGGGTTTGCAGGAAAGGGGGGAGGTCCTGAGCTGCTCCAAAGGTCCTTCCTTGGTTGTAGACCAATTTGGCTGTTCTCCCTCCTACCTGTTTTACCATCTGCTGAGGCAGATCTCCTCCCCTGTCACTTCCTTTGTGTTCAGCCCAGGACACTTCACTCCTCATCAAGGCTGCCTGGCAAAGCAGCCAGAGGCTGGCCAATCAGAGAAGGGCACTACAGAGCAGAAACTGGTAACATTTAGAAGAACTCTAAAACTCTTTCCCTGGACTATTTATATTCAATCCAACAATGGCAAGTTTTTGCATTCATTATAACAATCAGTTTGAGACCAAACTTGCCATATCTTGCTCCTTTAGAGACTGTATTAATTAAAATAAAGTCTCCCCATTTTAGCCTATGTGTCCAATTCACTACAATGAGGGAAAAAGAGAAATTGGCTATTTTTCCCTACAGGGGCTTATAAAAAATACTTTATAATGGACCTGCTTACAGTCACACTGCGCCCCACCCTGGGGACACCTAGGGCACACCTTAGGGGTGACATATTTGTAAAAATAAGGTAGTTTAAAACTGTGGAAGTGCTTTTAATTCCAAAGTTGGATTTGCATGTAAATTTAATTTATAAGCAGCTGTTTCTATGTTTCCATATACAAAATGTTTTTTGACTTGCCTATATCTTTGGCACCATTTGATGAATCTTCACCGAATTTTCCCAAAACATCACCCCTGTGACTTTTGTTGCTCTCAGATATGTTTTGGGGTGATCCATTAAGAATGGGCTGAGAAAAAGAAGGGGTAAAAAAATGTGTGTTTACCATGTCAATTTCCATAGGACCTTTAGGCATGACTACAGCCCGAACCACTGAACCTAATTATACCAAATTTGGCATAAAGCTAGATTTCCATGCACAGATTAAGCTTCTGCCTATTTGGAGTAAATCCATCCAGTACTTTAGGAGAAATTAAAAGGAAAACAAATGCTTATATCTGGGCATGTGATTAAATCGTGAATATTTATGAATTTTCGTGAATGCGCACTCGAATAGAAGTGCTGTTATTGGCTGGCCACGACTTTAACAGAAAGTTGCTGCCACCATTTTAGGTTAAGGAAGAGGGTCCATGGGGCTGAAAAAACAAATGAAAAAAAGCATAAAAGGTCAGGATGAAGCTACCCTGTCCCAAGGAGTGTGATATATGGGTGCTTGGTGGTCCAATTGTAGGTTTTAAATGATTTTTCTTCCCCGTGCTCGATAATCACGATTAATCAAGATTAGTCTAGATTAATAACTAATAACCAAAATTGTTTTAAAAAATAACTCATTAACAAACTAATTCATTCACTCATACATGCACTTAGAGACTCCTGCTTCCATTCAAACCCACTCAAACTCCCTAATCAACTTTCAGACCCACTCACTCATGTACCCACTCACAAGAACACACTCAGACCCATATGCACCCTTTCAGAAACCCAATCAGACACTGATGCACCCACTCGCAGACCCCCTCAGACACTGATTCACCCCCTGCCATGCAGTTGTTTCATAAAGGGGGGACGGAGGCCAGGGCAGCTCGGAGAACGGTAAGACAGAGCGGGGGGACTGTGAAACCCCCCTTCAGGTACCACGAGTGTGGAAGGGGTTGGTCAGCAGTTGGCTGACAAAGCTAATTTGGTAGTGGAAGGTAAGGGGGGCTCAGGCAGGGAGAAGAATATAGCAAAAACATTTGAGGGAAGAAGGAGTTCCTTGAGGAAAGAAGGGGAAAATAAGCTTAAAGGGAGAAGTAATCTTACTCCTTCCCTGAGATTGTATTTTAAGGTTAGGTCTGAGGTGGATAAGCTTACGCCCGGCTGGCCAAAGCGGTGATGGAGGCTTCTGACTTACAGATTATCAATTCCTCTGGCGAGGGCAGGGGGCTGGACGATAACAATACAGTGTTGCCCCCCAAAGCTAATGGAGGGAACAAGGAGGGATATGTGTGGGGGAAGATATCTCCCCTGCGCAGCCTGGTAAGGAACAGCTTGATGCCCCTCAAGTTCGGAGTTCAACCCCGGCGGTCTGACAGTCACAAGACCCTTTGCTACCATTGGTAGTGGAAGCCGCTCTAGTTTCTGCAGCCCCTCTTCCTTCCCAGAGCCCCTCGCTTGAGGCTGTGATCCTTTCAATCTCGGAGGATGTAAAGAGAGGCTTTGCAAATTCAGAAACAAATCAAGGGGAGATAAGAGAGGTTTGCGGAGTATTGGAGAGAAAGATCGATGGCCTGATGGAGAGAACCCAGGCCCTCAAAGAGGCTATGGGCGGTATGAAGGAGGAACTGAGCCGACATAAGGATGAGATTTATGCATTGAAAGGAAATGAGCAGGTGCTACAAAATAGGATAGAGCAATTGGACAACTATTCAAGAAGAAATAACTTAAGGCTCTTGAAAGTTCCAGAAGGCGTGGAAGGTAATGATCTTAAAGCCTTTGTGGTCTCCCTTATTAAATCTGCAGTGGGACTGGAGGAGAGCAATGAGGATATTGGGAAAGATATTCAGAGAGTCCATCAGGACCCTTTTAGGATGCGGATGAACAGTAGTAAACCTCAGAGAATTTTGATAAATTGTTTGACGTATGAGATGAAAGAGAAGATTCTGTCTAGGGCGCTAAAACAAAAATCTCTAAAAGTAAACAATGTTGTATTTGAGATTAGGTCTGATATGTCTAGATCTACCATGGATAGGCAGTGGGAATTGGGAAAGAGTGTGGAGGTATTCAAGAGCTTAGGGGTTTCGGCTCAGTTGAAATTCCCAGCCTTTCTCCGGGTTATGTACAATAACAAAATGTACAATATCACGGACATAACTGAAGCAGATGAATTATTGGCAACAGTTAAGAGTGGGCAGACCGTAAATTAGTGAAGTCTGATGTGTTTTTTCTTCACCCAGGAATGCAGGGGCGTTCTAAACAATGGTCTCTATATGGGGTGGGTTTTCCACAGGTAGGGCAGGTAGGGGGTGGGAGGTGGGGGAGGGATAGTACAGGGAGGGGAAAAAGCATAAAAAAGAGAGTTGTTCACCCCGGTTATTTTTTTCCGCAACATTTGAGAGATAGCTAGTAGGGGGAGAGGCCAGGGGGCAAAGGGTACATCGCTGCAAATTCTCTCTTGGAATGTTAATGGTCTGAGAACTAGAGGAAGAAGGGATAGAATATTGCAGTATCTGCATGATTCAACTGCACACATTTTGGTTTTGCAAGAAACCCACTTGGCAAAAGCTGAGTGTATGAGCTTAATGAAAAAGCTGAGGTGGGTTCAAGCGTTTGTATGCACAGAGCCCATCTACCATACTAAGGGTGTGGCGATTTTTTTTAAACGGCTTCACAGGTAAATTTAGTAATATTGGAGGTAAGACCAGATACAGCAGGGCGTTGGGTTGTAGTTAAAGTATGACCTAATGGTCGAAACTTGGTCTTAGTGGGGTACTACGGCCCCGAATGAGAAGACACAGAACCTTTAAGACGGCTTTTCTCTCGGCTTCTCGAATTCTCGGACCCGGTTATTATGATGGGTGATCTTAATGTTGTGCTAGACAATGAGCTGGATAGGGATAACTGTAAGTCATTAGGTACTCTCAAATCGCAACAATATTTAAGGAGGATGATGAAAGAATTTGGGTTGGGAAACATCAGGGATTTTTCCTTTTTTAATAAGAAATATAGACATGCCTCCCGAATTGATTATTTTTAGGTTTGAGAGAGGATGTGGAGAAGGTAGTATATCTGCCCTCTCACTTATCTGAACATTCTGCGGTCGTCTTAGACATGACTTTCCTGCAGAGGACAATTAGTTATAGATGGACCATTGATCACCTTTTATTGTTGGATCAGGAAGTAGTACGCAAGGAATCAGAGTTTTTCTTTAGTGTAAATGTAGGGTCCGCTCCATTGTCGTTGGTATGGGACACTTTCAAGGCTGTTATAAGGGGGGAGATAACGAATATTTCACATTATAAGCATAAGTTGTTCAGAAATGAAATTAACTTGTTAGAACAAGAAATGTTGAGGTATAAGGCTGAGTTGATAGAATCAGGTGAGACAGAGGTAATGAGGGCTAGTTTTGATGGGTTGAGAAAACAGTTGGAGAATGTATTACAGGACAGAATTTTAAAGAGATGGAAGGCAAGTAATTTGGCTCATTTTGAGTATTGGGAAAACACTGGGAAGCTTTTAGCTTGGAAGTGCAAAGCAGATCGAGTGAGGAATTACAGTAAGGAGATTGAAGTGGAGCAGTCAGGGGAAAAAGTAACGGATAATAACGCTATTGAATCTGCTTCTTAATTATTTTTTTTGCACAGTTGTACATGGAGGAGTTGGAGGTGGGAGAGCATATGGTTATGGATTGGCTGGGGTCTGATATCTCTCCATGTATATCACTGCAGAAGAAGGAAGTATTGAATGCCCCAATAAAATAAGAAGAAATTAGGAGAGTTCTGAATAGCAGTAAGAATGGGACGGCCCCGGGCACAGATGGTATTCCAGTGGAAGTATACAAGGCATTAGGGGATTCGATTATCCCAGCTCTGATAGAATTGTTCAGGGGGATATTCGAGAATGGTTGTAGCATACCTCTTTTGTGGAATGAGGCTATTATTTCAATGATTTTGAAACCAGATAAAAACCCGGCAAAATGTGCTTCGTACAGGCCTATATCGCTGTTGAATAGTGATTATAAATTATTAGCTAAAATTCTAGTGGACAGAATTAGCAAGGTAGTCAATAATTTGGTTCACCCAGATCAGAAAGGCTTCTCTAAAGGTAGATATTTGCATGAGTTGACTTTTGAATTGATCAGGGCGATTGATTTGGCTACATTCTCTGGGTCACCTCTGGCAATTATTATTTTAGATGCAATGAAAGCATTCGATCAGGTAAACTGGAACTATTTAAAATCAATTTTAAGGCGGCTAACTTAGGGGCTAAGTTCTGTGGGGTTTTTGATCAGATATATACTGTTCCGGTAGCTAAGGTTCTGGTAAACGAGAATCTTACAGGGCCTATTACAAACTCTAGAGGTACTAGGCAGGGCTGTCCATTGTCTCCTGTTTAGTTGAACCTGTATATTGAACCATTTGCCAGAAAGATTAGGCAAAGTAGACTCATCCCCCCTTTTTGCTGTAATGGTTGAAAAAAAAAATATCCTTATATGCAGATGATCTTCTGATATACACTAATAATTTATCATTGGCCTTCGATACAGTTATAGAATTGGCTGAACAATTTGGAAGCATATTCGGATATCGGGTTAATGTGGGGAAAACTGAAACTATGCTATGGAACATGGAGGTAGGGTCCAGAAGGGGCAAGCAGGAAGTACGGTGCTTAGGTATTCTAGTGACTCACGACCTTAAGGATTTAGTTGAAAGGAATTTACGAAAACTGTTAGCAGAGTGTAAAGGTATATTGCAGAAATGGGTACATCTCCCTTTGACGATATTTGGGAGGGGGTCGCGCTTGTGGTTGGTAGCAGCAGGAGGAGAGGGCAGGAGCCATTTAAAAACATTACCGCGCTCCCGCCTCGCGGGACGCGCTTGTGGTCAGTGGCAGCAGGAGGAGAGGGCAGGAGCCCTTTGAAAACATTACTGCGCTCCCGCCTCGAGGGATGCGTGCGGGCGGTGCCCGGGCCAAGGGTGGGCCCGTCCTTCACCTGTCATCGCCAGGAAGAGACTGGGCTGGGCCCCCCCCTTTCAATTTTGTTATTGGGGGCTCGGTGGAGGAGCCTGATTTATGGAGAGCTGCTGAAGCAAGGGAGGAAAAGAGGAGCTCTCGTCACTTTGGGAATTTAAAATATTTAAATTCAGTCCCCCCTGTGCCTTGTTGACTCATACATGCGTAAATTGACAGTGTGGACTATTGTATTCTAATTCCAGGGCCTCTGTGGCAGGAAGTTGTGATTGGATAATTTCACTAAGACAGAAGTCGAGCAAAATTTAGTTTTACTCCTCCCTAGTTCTGGGCACCGTAACTTACAAAGAAACACACAGCGTTTTCTCCTTCAATAAAGGACTAGTTTATCTTGATGGGGAAACACAAAGGAGACTGTGGGAGAAGGGATCCCATCCAGGAGCCCCCCCAGGTTGATAACTAGCTACTTAACCTCAGTGATGGGTGCCATTGAGTCGGAGATAGGGAGAGTAGAAGCTACCTTAGAGTCATCCCTTGAGAAAATAGGGAAGGGTGGGGGGAGGGAAGGATTCCTCCTGTAATATCTCCATTAGGCAAGATAAAGACAGGAAACCCTTGTGAAACAACGGAAAAGGACCCTCGAATTGATTTAATTACTCCCATAACTCCAGAGAGTCCATCCCCCCCAAAAAGTAGGCAAGTAATCCCCCCCCACACTGTAGTAACTCCTTCAGACTCAGCCCGATCTCCCATAAACAGTCATGAGCTTGGAAAGTATTTAGCAGGAACAGAGAAGAAAAAGGGGAAACGTTTATCTAACTCATTAAAATTTTTTACAGGAAAACAGCCAAAAGATAGAAAGATCTCGGATCCCCTTAATAATTGTCTTTCCCAGATTGAAGATCAACTCGGGGATATAAAAAAGCTGTGCTCTCTGGTTCTGGAGAGAGTGGCTGTCCTTGAGGAGAAGGTTGAACTTATATCAAATACAAGGACAATGAATTCTATACTACCGAGGGCTGAACCCCAGAACAATCATACCGCCCTTTCACGCTCACCTGTCCAGGCCATCCATCAGCATCCAAACTATAGGCCGATTCCTGCCCAGAACTCAGCCCCAAAACCCCTGAATTTAGATGCATCTCAGAATTCTACAAATTGACAGCCTGAGTGGGGCATAACTAAGTGGGAGGGCTTAGTGGGTCAGGTGACTACAAGAACTTAAATGGCCTGCCCAAGGATCCTGCTGGCATGTGCTCCCTATATTTTAATCCTGGAAAATGCTCCTACATTCGAAAATACTCACTATGAGTCCCATGCATCACTGTTAAACAAAGTGCGCATTGGGTAGGAAAGCACTCGGGAGGGAGGGTAGACTTCCACAGGGACATTTTAACTGTAAGAAGGGTCCCCTGGGTCGGCCCATCCACTAAAGCTTCACAAGGGGACTGCATCATCATAAACTTTAGGAGCCCCTGTATTGTCAATGCTTTGTATCACCATTTTTCAACTATAAGGCTATCTGTACGGTCTATAAGAGTACAACGTCTATCTATGTTTATTCCCCCGATATCTAATCTATGTCATTCTGACTTAATTCATCCTGGGAAACAGAACTTTGGCAATCTCAGTGTTTCCAATTCCCCTGATACTGCCCTGATACTGTCTAGTAGATTTGAGCCCCTGGCCTCATTGGAGCAGCTAGATTGACCACCAGCAATTGGGCCCTCTTTGCAAGGCCCTTTGAGATAAACATACTGCACCAGCCCCTCTTGCAGCGTAAGGGTGTCTTTGACATAAATGATACACAGGGTACGATAGCCTCAGGGATCATCTCTTGGAACGTGGCAGGCTTAAAATAAAAAATTGGAAACCCCAATTGGTTAAAATTAGTGACAGAAAATGTTTTTATCTGCTGCCAGGAGACTTGGCTTGTAGAACCCCTGCATATTGATGGCTACACTACACATAGCGTCCCTGCAATTAACCCCTTCGCTGCCAGGCCTTTTCCCTCTCCTCTGCCGAGCCTTTTTTGGGTTATTTGGGGCAGTTCGCGCTTAGGCCCTCATAACTTTTTGTTCACATAAGCTACTCACGCCAAATTTGCGTCCTTTTTTTCCAACATCTTAGGGATTCTAGAGGTACCCAGACTTTGTGGGTTCCCCAGAAGGAGGCCAAGAAATTATCCAAAATACAGTGAAAAAAGGGGCTGCAGAAGAAGGCTTGTGGTTTATTCCCTGAAAATGGCATCAACAAAGGGTTTGCGGTGCTAAAATCACCAGCTTCCCAGCTTTCAGGAACAGGCAGACTTGAATCAGAAAACCCAATTTTTCAACACAACTTTGGCATTTTACTGGGACAGCCTCCTTCCAGCCAGTGACAGAAATGGGCATGAAACCAATGCTGGATCCCAGAAACCGCAACATTTCTGAAAATGAGACAAAATTCTGAATTCAGCAAGGGGTAATTTGTGTAGATCCTACAAAGGTTTCCTACAGAAAATAACAACTGAAAAAAAAAAAGGAAATTGAGGTGAAAAAATCTGCAATTTTTCTCTACGTTTTACTCTGTAACTTTTTCCTGCAATGTCAAATTTTTGAAAGCAATATACCATTACGTCTGCTGGACTCTTCTGGTTGTGGGGATATATAGGGCTTGTAGGTTCATCAAGAACTCTAGGTACCAAGAGCCAATAAATGACCTGCACCCTGCAGTGAGTTTTCATTCTCTACCTGGTATACAGCAATTAATTTGCTGAAATATAAAGAGTAAAAAATAGCTATCAAGAAAACCTTTGTATTTCCGAAATGGGCACAAGATATGGTGTTGAGGAGCAGTGGTTATTTGCACATCTCTGAATTCCGGGGTGCCCATACTAGCATGTGAATTACAGGCCATTTCTCAAATAGACGTCTTTTTTACACACGCTCTTATATTTGGAAGGAAAAAAATTATAGAAATACAAGGGGCAATAACACTTGTTTTGCTATTCTATGTTCCCCCAAGTCTCCCGATAAAAATTATACCTCACTTGTGTGGGTAGGCCTAGCGCCCGCGACAGGAAATGCCCCAAAACACAACGTGGACACATCCCATTTTTTGACAGAAAACAGAAGTGTTTTTTGCCAAGTGCCTACCTGTAGATTTTGGCCCCTAGCTCAGCCGGCACCTAGGGAAACCTACCAAACCTGTGCATTTTTGAAAACTAGAGACCTAGGGGAATCAAAGATGGGGTGACTTGTGGGGTTCTCACCAGGTTCTGTTACCCAGAATCCTTTGCAAACCTCAAAATCTGGCAAAAACACACTTTTTCCTTAAAGTTCAGTGATGGAAAGTTCTGGAATCTGAGGGGAGCCACAAACTTCCTTCCACCCAGCATTCCCTCACGTCTCCCAGTAAAAATCGTACCTCACTTGTGTTGGTAGGGCTAGTGCCCGTGACAGGAAATTTCCCAAAATACAATGTGGACACATCACATTTTTCCAATGAAATCTGATGTGTTTTTTGGAACGTGCCAAGCTGCGGATTTTGGTCTCGAACTCAGCTACCACCTAAGAAAACAAACCAAACCTGTGCATTTTTTAAACCTAGACACCTAGTGAAACCCAGGATGGGGTAACTTGTGGTGCTCTCGCCAGGTTCTGTTACCCAGAATCCTTTGCAAACCTCAAAATTTGGCAACAAAAAAAAAAAAACACTTTTTCCTCATATTTCAGTGATAGAAAGTTCTGGAATCTGAGAGGAGCCACAAATTTCATTCCACCCAAAATTCCCTCAAGTCCCGCAATAAAAATGGTACCTCACTTGTGTGGTTAAGCCTAATGCCCGCAACAGGAAATGCCCTATAACACAACATGGACATGTCAGTGTTTTCTTACCCAGAATCATCAGAAAACCTCAAATTTAGCAAAAACATCATATTTTCCTCACATTTCAGTGTGGGATCACCTCACCAGCACAAATTTCTTACTACCCAACATTCCCCTCAGTCTCCCGATAAAAAAGAAACCCTACTTGTGTAGGTGGGCCAAGTGCCTGTGACAGGGAAGGGCCAAAAACATGTCGAAATTAAGAGGGACCCACAGCAGGTTTAAAAGGACAGTTTGAAAATAAACTTTTAGGCTGAAAAGTAAGGCTAAGAATTTATATCGGTATAGATGTGACTATGCTGAGTAGTAGGAATTTTGTGGATTCCTATAGATTCCGGAAGGTTTCATCACAAAAATGTAATGAAAATGCATGATTTCAAGCAAAGTTGGAGGTTTGCAAGGCATTGTGGGTAAGGAAATGGCATGGGGTGCATGCGAAGCACAGCACCCGGGACTCACCCAGATGTTTAGTTTTCAGATGTGTGTAGGTATAGTAGATTTTTCTAGGTGGCAGCATTCCAAAGTCCAAAAAGTGCAACTGCTCACCATTCCAAAGGGGACGATATTGAGAGTTAGCCATGCTCCCTTGGCCCAAATGTAAAATCAAAACCCCCAAAAATCAAATGTCCTCTTGCTTGCTGTTTGGATAAGATCCTTTAGTCTGCTGGTGAGGGGCTGAAAGACTGTTACCCCCTTCAGCTGTGGTGGGGGACATAACCGTGCTCATATTGCCTGGCAGCTCCCACCCTTCTATTTTTTTTTTCAACTCCTTGGCATCGAGTAGGCTTTCTGCCCCCCCCCCCGGGTAGTGGATCGGGGTTAGTTGCACCATCTGGTGGGCAGAACAACTTTATCCCCATTTTTTGGGGGTGGCAGTATAGCCATACCCCCACCCTCTTTTTGAAAAAAAACTTCCCCAGTATCTAGTGGGCTTTCTTCCCCCCTTACAGGCAGAAGGGCCTAATAAAAATAGGCAATATGGCCCCAAGGGGGACAGAAGTGGCTAACAGTAATATGTCTCCATGGGGAGTGACCCTTACTCAAGGGGCCATCCCCCCAAACAAAACACACACACACAAAAATCCCTGGTACCTAAGTGTTTCTACCCTCTTCTATTAGATGTACCTAATAGAAATAGGCTGATCCGCCCCCAAGGGGGGCAAAAATGGCCTAATATATTATGGCCCTCCTGGGGAGCGACCATTGCCTACCCGGTCGATCCCATTATGTAAATTAAAAATTAAAAAACATGGTGTCTACTGGTTTCTGCCCCCCCCCCCCCCCTTTGGGGCAGATTGGCCTAATAAAAGTGGGCCAATCTGAGAAGAAGGCAGAAATGGTCTAATAGAATATGCCACCAGGAGAGCGACCCTTGCCTAAGGGGCCACTCCCCTCTAGCAAAAAAAAAGAAAACTAATAATCCCTGGCATCTAGAGGTTTTTACCCTCTTTGGAGGCAGATGGCCCTAATTAATGTAGGCCAATCTGCCCCCATGGTGGGCAGAAATGGCTTTATTCGGCACCCCTTGGGGAGAAACCCTTGCCCAAGTGCCCGCTCCCCCCATGCCACTTACAAAAAAAAAAACCTCCCTGGTGTCTAGTCAGCATTTCTGCCACAGGATCACTATGCGATTGTGCGGCTGAAATGCTCAGATAGACATCGGATGAAAGAAAAATCCTTTCTTTTCCGCCAATGCCTCTCTGACCTTCCTCTTCCAGAGGAGAAATTAATCTGTTTCTCCTCAGTCACGCTGGAAGCAGAGCTTCCCACTTGATGGGGGCGACTTCTGATGAGGTTAACCTGCGATTGGTCACTGATGTCATCAGACGTCACTGGGGAGTGGCAGGGGTGAAGGGAAAGAGGGAGCGATTCCCCTTCCATCCCTGCCCAAGGGAGGGGAATAGGAGGCCCACAGGGTGAGCGCAAGCTAACTGTTTCTCTATTGTAGTGAATAGGCTCCATTGGCTAACATGTAGAGACTTTGGGGGTTATTACAAGTTTGGCCATGTCAGGACCACCATTTTGGCGGTTGTGGGCATACTGACAACAGGCTGGTGGAGAAGACCGCCAAATTTTGACCATGGTGGTATTCACAACAGAATACAGCCAAAGAACCGCCAGCACCGCCACTGCGGTCTGGCCGCCACTGACAACTTTTGCCACCAGCAGGCCAGTGCAGACCATGTTTCTGCCAGACAGATTATGAGGTTGCACTCCCCCAAGGTTTCCGCCACGATCGCACCACCATGGAAACCCATGCATAAACCAACTGCATAAAAGGAGACACTCACCTTCAGGAAGCCATACTTGTCTGGAGCCACCATGGAACCAGAACTAAACGTCTTCCCGCTGCTCCTGCATGCCCAAAGACTCTGAAATCTGTGTCGACGACACCAACTGTAAATACACACTCTTGTTTTACTATTGTAGATTTGCAAATTTTGTACACTCACACAGCAGACATTCGGGAAGGCAGTACAAGGGCGACACGCACACACATAACTGCACACTTACACGCACACTCATATACAGTTACATACACACGTACATACACAACAAACACAGCACGACCCCCTAACACACACACACATATACACATGTCACTAACACACAGCTATGCACGAAAACACTGCCTAGGCCCACACTCACACAGTACCACACATCAAGTCAAAACACAACACAACAGCAGCATCTCCATTCACTTGGCAGGAACTCACAGGGAACACTACCCGGGGACACATCACACATACATCAGAACAGAACACCAACAGGCAAAAAATTACATACAAATACACAATCACACAACTTACAGATAGACTTACCAAGAACACTGTATCTAACCTTTCCTGCACATAACACACACCCAGTCAAAGCACACAAAGCCACACAGCACACCAACAAAGACATCTCAACACATTGAACACACAATACCAACACAACAAAACCTCTTGGACACACAAATGTCCATCTCACAACATATACCTTACCACTCTAATACAAAATTACTACACTCAACCTCAAATACTGCCTAAACAACTCATGTAGCCCAAGCAGAACACTCACAGACACACAACTAATGTCAGCCAGGAACAACTCCATACTAGAGAAAGAAATGCATGACAAAGATATAACCAGGAAACCAATAACTGGTTGTTTCAAGTATTTATTACACAACAAAATATTGGAAAAAAACTAAGGCCATAGGCCAGTCCTCAATTCAGACAGTCTGTATACACAAAGTGCACATATGTGAGCCCTGATCTTGACTACTGACAGCCATATAACCTCCACAGGAGAGGGGATCGATGGGACAGGCGTGCACAGCAGGGGTTATCTGGTGGCAGGGTGGAGGGAGGCTTGGGTCTCTGCCTTAGAGGGGGCCTTTGGGCTCTGGCTTGTAAGGATGGGTTTGGGCTTGTACTAAGGTTTAGGGGAGGGTTGGGTTTTAGGTGGAGGGGTAGACTTCTTGGCAGGGGGAGGGGCAGGGGAACATTTAGGGGTACCATAGGGTGGGAGAGGAGCAGGGAAAAGGGCAAACACCAAAAGGAAAGCTTTCTTAGACACAAAGGGAATGTCATAGCAAAAGGGTTTGGGTGTTGGATGCCGTGGAGGGTGGGCAAGTGTCTGTTGGGGTGGTGACTGTAGGTATGGTGGATGTCAATGTCAACGACGAGGACACCATCATAACCTTGAGCACTATCCACTCCGGCTCTCCCTCCGACCCCTGCCCTCCCAACTCCGTATGATCATCAATAGCTTCTTTGAGACTGCCACCTTCCCGGAGAGCTGGAAGCACACCGAAGTCAACGCCCTGCTAAAGAAACCCAAAGTGGACCCCGAAGACCTCAAGAATTACCGACCCATTGCTCTCCTCCCCTTCCCGGCAGAGGTCATTGAGAAGTTCGTCAACAGCCAACTGACTAGCCTCCTGGAGGACAACAACATGCTGGACATCTTCCAATCCGGATTCCGTAGAAACCACAGCACCAAGACTGCCCTCATCGCCGCAACCGACGACATCATGACCATGCTCGACAAAGGCGAAACCGCGGCCCTCATCCTCCTGGAACTCTTGGCTGCTTTTGACACCATCTGCCACCACACCCTCTGCACTCACCTCTACGATGTTGGGAACCGCCAAAAAGATCTGTACTGGATCACCTCTTTCCTCTCTAGCAGAACTCAGAGAGTCTGCCTCCCTCCCTTCCTATTGGGAGCCAGCAAAACCATCTGTGGCATTCCCCAAGGATCTTCTCTCAGCCCAACTCTTTTTTTAAATTTACATGGCACCGTTCGTCAACATCGCCCGATCCCACAACTTCAACATTGTTGCCTACACCGACGGTACCCAGCTGATCCTCTCACTCACCAAGAACCCCGCCACCGCCAAAACCAACCTCCACGACAGACTGCACGCCATCGCTAACTCAATGGAGAACCTCATCCTCGGCTCCAACCGCTCCACATGGGATGACTCCTGGTGGCCAGCCACCCTAGGAACCGCACCAACACCCACCACCCATGCACGCAACCTAGGCTTCATACTAGACTCATCACTCACCATGACCCAGCAAGTCAACGCCGCCTCATCTTCATGCTTCAACACCCTCTGCATTCTTCGCAAGATCTTCAGATGGCTCCCCATCAAAACAAGGACGGTCACCCACACCCTCATCAGCAGCAGACTGGACGACGACAACACGATCTACGAAGGAACCACAGCCAAGCTCCAGAAGAAACTACAACGTACACCGAATGCCTCTGCATGCCTCATCCTTAACATCCCTCGCCGCAGCCACATCTCAGCCCACCTCAGAGACCTTCACTGGCTTCCTGTCACCAAGAGGATCACCTTCAAACTCCTCATCCACGCTCACAAACCTCTTCACAACACAGGCCCGGCCTACCTCAATGAGCGTCTTACCTTCCACACTCCTACCTGCCAACTCCGCTCCGCCAACCTTGCCCTCGCCACCAGAAGAGGAAGGTGGAGGGGAGCGAGTAGACAAAGGGTGACTGGCTGCCATCAGTTTGGAGGCCAGAGCCTGAAAGGATCTTTGTCGGCCAGCCAGTGTAGTGTGAATGCCCTCCAGGAACACATTACTCTGTTGTATCTGAGTTGCCAGTCCCTGGATGGCATTCACGATGGTCGACTAACCCACAGAGATTGACATCAC
This sequence comes from Pleurodeles waltl, assembly GCF_031143425.1. Lineage (NCBI taxonomy): Eukaryota > Metazoa > Chordata > Amphibia > Caudata > Salamandridae > Pleurodeles > Pleurodeles waltl. Next base: position 1,038,380,862 of record NC_090447.1, read on the forward strand.
GAGGTCAATTGCCTCCTCACTGAGGGCAGCAGTTCCTGCAGGAGCAGAGATGTCTGTGACAAAGGAGACACTCACCCTCTTGGGAGAGCGGGCACGGTCAACTGGGTGGGGAGCTACAGGGAGGGCAGTGTTAGTAAGGGGGTGGTGGACAGAGATGGTGCTGTGGTGGTCCCAGATGGGACTGCCAGGGAGTGTCTACTGGAGGAGGATTCCGAAGATGAAGACGTGGATCCTGTCTCCCCTGTGGTACTCTCCTCACTCTCCGGGCCACTGGGTCCCTCGTTGTCAGTGGTATCAGCATTCCGGATCCTGTGGCCAGCAGCTTCACGACTCATACTACACAACATGTATTTTTGCAATTGCATACCTAAAATATGTCACTGTCCATAACATTCACAATGTCAAATAGCTCAGATGATATCTCTACATGTGCCATACCCAAATTGTGAGCTTCATAATATAGCATAGCATGTCATACAAACATCTATCAAAAGTTTCTTTAAAATGATTTTAAAGAGTTTGGCAACATACTAAAGTTACTCGTTGACACACAGACAAAAATGACATGTCCAGCAATAGGGGCCTACTCAGCACACAGGATACACCACCAGATAACCACAGGGAGCATACGAACACCTTCAGTACAATGGACACTAATCATGTGCATAAAAGCCACATACTATTCCACTATTCATGCTGAGTATAAGCTTCAACATGAATATATCAAAATACCTACATCACTAACAAATGTCCAGGCATGTCTAACCTAACTCCTCAAGACTGAACACTGACATAATCCACTACTAGTGTGATTGAAACATACACCTAGAGTGCAGCAAATTGACTGATAATATATCCCGCTGCATCCAACATATTTTTGTCAAATGGAACCCCAGCTGCAATAAGTGAGGCAGGAATGAGCTGATCAATTACAAAATCTGTCTTAACTGCCTCAGATTAGCAAAGGTAAATTTGGCAAAGTAGAGGCTTCATCATAACCATAGGCACAAAGTAACAATTGACACATAATGTAGGCACAAAACAGTGTATGTTGCACCCATATATGTATGGTACCGCCCTATGTAGCATGGGCAAAATATGTGCCCTAAGAAATCAGCAGGCTAGCCACTCACCTTCTCTGCAACATATGCATGGTACAAATTGTTTATAAACAAATGTCAATGATATGTCTCGTACTGTTAATGCTTTACTACCACCATGCTTTTAACGATGTAGGATGTCCACCCTTATCAAACATCAGATTTGCCAATGTATGTTTCAGACATTACAATGGGGACACGTCCTTACACCTCAGAGAGGGTGTAGTAAGCATGTCTTGTGACAATCCTGTTTGGGATGACAACCTCATGTGAAGTTCTCAATGATATCATGACACAGGATAACTTGGCCCTGTTACTCATCTATTAGACCCTATGTTGCACATAGAACTAGATCCAGTGGAATAGGATGAAATAGTTGGACAACTTACCAATTGGGTATATGGGCTGTGGAACAGTAGGTGGGAAGAATGACACTGCAGGTTACTCATATGTAAAGCAGTGTAGAGGTACACATATGGCACTGTCATATGTGCATCACCACATGCTGTTATACAATGTGGTTGACATTGGTGGGTAACATGTCCCTATCCACAATACTATGTCCACATCTGTGTATCAAAGTTAGCAACTCTAGTACTATGTCTCCCTGGGTGACCCTTTACCTGTATTACTTCCCACATTGTCACAGCTGAGCTACTCAGACATCATACACCTAACTGCCATGGGGATAAACAAATGTTAAGTCAATACTTACCCCCTTGTGGCTGCTGAGCTACCCTCAAACTCCCAACCACTTCAGGGTGGGCCACCACCAAAAGTGGGCCTTTAGGGGGGGGGGTTCAACGGGCACCCCTCTCTCATTGGGAGGATATTCCCAGCTGGGCCTCTGCAGTCTTCTGGGCCCAGTGTCTAATGTCCTCCCATTGCTTCCTATAGTGGCTGCTCCGCCAGCTGTGGACCCTCGGGGTCTACACTTGCTTGGTGATGGTTCACCAGATTCCAGTTTTTGATGGGTGTTGATCTCCATGAACGACCCAAACAAAAGCAAAAAGTCAGGTCCACATTCATCATACCAACACAAATGGACAGAACACTTTAGTGACAGCAAGTATGCAAACATTACCATCCTCTCAGTTTACACTCATGCACAATTTATCAACTGCATGCATCAACACCTACACAACTTCACACTCCTGGTGCACCATCATACACTCTAACTAATACACATTGGTAAACCATTAGCCTCACCTGCTCCTCTGGTACATCATGTAGCTGTTCATACAGGGGTAGGACCTTCCCCACGAGCTTGTCCAACTCTTCAGGGGTAAAGACTGTGGCCCTATCACCTGCAGGAAGTGGTATGATAGCTCCCAGAGAAAGTACACAGTAGCTCAGATAGTGGAGTTCTTGCTGGCAGCAGCTTCAGGAGTCATGTGAGCAAAACTGCAGAAGATGGTGGTCACGTCCACCACATACAAGACGGTTACCACTGATGGACATTGTCATTGGCCCAAGTCCACCCCAGGCAGCAATGTATTCCAATGGCAATTTACATGGCTTTTGTGATAGCCAACCACCACAACAACATCTGCCGGCAGAGTTAGGTCACTTCCTCATGTCCTGTTTAGAAGGTCAGCCAGCTGCCATTTGGAGCACATTTCATGTGTGAAAAAGCTTTTGAATCTGTGTCATAGACAAATCCCTATATTGTGCAAATTATCAGTAAATACTACCTTCAGGTTTCTTGGTCTATTTGTGAATGTGCATAGTTAAATCAGTGTAACAGAGGGATATGTGCTGATATAAATGTACACCTTTCTCAACATACTATGTACGTTGGTAATGTAGAAAATGTGCACAAAATGTGTTTCACATGTTATGTCGGTAGGACTAAAACACTGACCATCCTAGATTGATATACATGTATATTTCACTAGATAATTGGGTGAATGTGTTCCAAGGGGAGTGTCATATGATGCGTAGCAATTTGCAGTCCTGTAAATGTTAGATGTTTTAACAGACCTTGATTGCAGATCTGTGTGAGTTATATGTGCATGTTCATTTTGTGTGCATTGTTCATGTCACATATACATTTTATATGTTTCCACACAGTTACCCTGGCATGAGGAGAGGAAGACAACCTCCAGTGTATACCCACTAGTAGACCTGCAGACAATGGAAGAGAGACATACTATTCACACATATCAGCCAAATAGGCACACAATTGTGGATCCATGTTTTCAATTGGAGCCTGATTTGATACCTGACATTCGCAATCCCTATAGCATACCTCTCATCGTTCAAGTGATGTCAGTGCTACACTTCCTGGACACTGGGTCTTTTGAAAATACATTGATACTAACTGCAGGGATGCCTCAGCTCATGTTCAGTCTGGTTTTGAAGGATATACAGTCAGTATTGTTGAAACACCTGGACAGCTACATCAGGTTTCCGCAACATGCAGATTTGGCTTATGTAAAAGCAGAGTTTATGCAATGGGGCACATTACACATGTGGTTGGGCCATAGATGTCACCCATTTAGCCTTGGTTCCCCCCCCCCAATTCAAAGGAACAGGTATATAGGAACATGAAAATCTATCACTCTATCAACACTCAAGTTGTGTGTTTAGCAGACTACCACATTTCAGAAGTCAGTGCAAAGTTTTCAGGATTAGTCCATGATTCCTGTGCAACAGCAATATCCCACTGCTGATGACACAAATCAACACAGTGAGGGCCTGGCTGGTTGGTAAGTCAAATTTGGCAAGTGTGTTTTCAAAGTATATCTTCTGCTACTACAATCATGCACATCGACGATATATGTTTGTCTATTCTTACCTATTTGCTCACAGGTGACTCTGGCTAGCCTAACCGACCTTGGTTGTTGACACCAGTGGGGTACTCAACCATGCCAGGGGAAGTCTGCTACAATGAGGCCCCTTGGAGGACAAGCTGTGTTGTGGAGTGGACCTTTGGGCTCCTGAAGGCAGGATGTTGCTGCCTCGACAGATCAAGAGGACCCCTCCTCTACTCACCCAACAAGGTATGTCAAATGATTGTTGCCTGCTGCATGCTCCAAAATCTTGCCCTGAGATGTCAGAGACCATTCCTACAAGATGAGGGGGACCCAGCAGTACCTGTGGGTAGAAATGCAGATTCACCAAGTGGTGATGAGCCAGATGAAGATGAAGCAGGAGACTCCAGGGCAGACCTCATCAATCAGTACTTCAGCTGACTCAAGGTATGTGATGTATTCCTAATTAGTAACCTAGGGTTGAGGGTAGCATGTCACCTCCTTTTTACCATCAGCTATGAGATATTAGGTGGCTGAAATGCCTATGACAACAAATGTCAATGATATGTCCAGTACTGTTAATGCTTTACTACCACCATGCTTTTAACGATGTAGGATGTCCACCCTTATCAAACATCACATTTGCCAATGTATGTTTCAGACATCACAATGGGGACACCTCCTTACACCTCAGAGAGGGTGTAGTAAGCATGTCTTGTGACAATCCTGTTTGGGATGACAACCTCACGTGAAGTTCTCAATTATATCATGACACAGGATAACTTGGCCCTGTTACTCATCTATCAGACCCTATGTTGCACATAGAACTAGATCCAGTGGAATAGGATGAAGTAGTTGGACAACTTACCAATTGGGTATATGGGCTGTGGAACAGTAGGTGGGAAGAATGACACTGCAGGTTACTCATATGTAAAGCAGTGTAGAGGTACACATATGGCACTGTCATATGCACATCACCACATGCTGTTATACAATGAGGTTGACATTGGTGGGTAACATGTCCCTATCCACAATACTATGTCCACATCTGTGTATCAAAGTTGGCAACTCTAGTACTATGTCTCCCTGGATGACACATTACCTGTATTACTTCCCACATTGTCACAGCTGAGCTACTCCGACATCATACGCCTAACTGCCATGGGGATAAACAAATGTTAAGTCAGTACTTTCCCCCTTGTGGCTGCTGAGCTGCCCTCAAACGCCCATCCACTTCAGGGTGGGCCACCGCCAAAAGTGGGCCTTTAGGGGGGGTTCAACAGGCACCCCTCTCTCATTGGGAGGACATTCCCAGCTGGGCCTCTGCAGTCTTCTGGGCCCAGTGTCTAAGGTCCTCCCACTGCTTCCTATAGTGGCTGCTCCACCAGCTGTGGACCCTCGGGGTCTACACTTGCTTAGTGATGGTTCACCAGATTCCAGTTTTTGATGGGTGTTGATCTGCATGAATGACCCAAACAAAAGCAAAAAGTCAGGTCCACATTCATCATACCAACACAAGTGGACAGAACACTTTAGTGACAGCAAGTATGCAAACATTACCATCCTCTCAGTTTACACTCATGCACAATTTATCAACTGCATACATCAACACCTACACAACTTCACACTCCTGGTGCACCATCATACACTCTAACTAACACACATTGGTAAACCATTGGCCTCACCTGCTCCTCTGGTACATCATGTAGCTGTTCATACAGGGGTAGGACCTTCCCCACAAGCTTTTCCAACTCTTCAGGGGTAAAGACTGTGGCCCTATCACCTGCAGGAAGTGGTATGATAGCTCCCAGAGAAAGTACACAGTAGCTCAGGTAGTGGAGTTCTTGCTGGCAGCAGCTTCAGGAGTCATGTGAGCAAAACTGCAGAAGATGGTGGTCACGTCCACCACATACAGGACGGTCACCACTGATGGACATTGTCATTGGACCAAGTCCACCCCAGGCAGCAATGTGTTCCAATGGCAATTTACAAGGCTTTTGTGATAGCCAACCACCACAACAACATCTGCCGGCGGAGTTAGGTCACTTCCTCATGTCCTGTTTAGTAGGTCAGCCAGCTGCCATTTTGAGCACATTTCATGTGTGAAAAAGCTTTTGAATCTGCGTCATAGACAAATCCCTATATTGTGGAAATTATCAGTAAATACTACCTTCAGGTTTCTTGGTCTATTTGTGCATGTGCACAGTTAAATCAGTGTAACAGAGGGATATGTGCTGATATAAATGTACACCTTTCTCAACATACTATGTATGTTGGTAATGTAGAAAATGTGCACAAAATGTGTTTCACATGTTATGTCGGTAGGACTAAAACACTGACCATCCTAGATTGATATACATGTATATTTCACTAGATAATTGGGTGAATGTGTTCCAAGGGGAGTGTCATATGATGCGTAGCAATTTGCAGTCCTGTAAATGTTAGATGTTTTAACAGACCTTGATTGCAGATCTGTGTGAGTTATATGTGCATGTTCATTTTGTGTGCATTGTTCATGTCACATATACATTTTATATGTTTCCACATAGTTACCCTGGCATGAGGAGAGGAAGACAACCTCCAGTGTACTACCCACTAGTAGACCTGCAGACAATGGAAGAGAGACATACTATTCACACATATCATCCAAATAGGCATACAATTGTGGATCCATGTTTTCAATTGGAGACTGATTTGATACCTGACATTCGCAATCCCTATAGCATACCTCTCATCGTTCAAGTGATGTCAGTGCTATACTTCTGGACACTGGGTCTTTTGAAAATACATTGATACTAACTGCAGGGATGTCTCAGCTCATGTTCAGTCTGGTTTTGAAGGATATACAGTCAGTATTGTTGAAACACCTGGACAGCTACATCAGGTTTCCGCAACATGCAGATTTGGCTTATGTAAAAGCAGAGTTTATGCAATGGGGCACATTACACATGTGGTTGGGCCATAGATGGCACCCATTTAGCCTTGGTCCCCCCCCCCAGTGCAAAGGAACAGGTATATAGGAACATTAAAATCTATCACTCCATCAACACTCAAGTTGTGTGTTTGGCAGACTACTACATTTCAGAAGTCAGTGCAAAGTTTTCAGGATTAGTCCATGATTCCTGTGCAACAGCAATATCCCACTGCTGATGACACAAATCAACACAGTGAGGGCCTGGCTGGTTGGTAAGTCAGATTTGACAAGTGTGTTTTCAAAGTATATCTTCTGCTACTACAATCATGCACATCGACGATATATGTTTGTCTATTCTTACCTATTTGCTCACAGGTGACTCTGGCTAGCATAACCGACCTTGGTTGTTGACACCAGTGGGGTACTCAACCATGCCAGAGGAAGTCCGCTACAATGAGGCCCCTTGGAGGACAAGCTGTGTTGTGGAGTGGACCTTTGGGCTCCTGAAGGCAGGATGTTGCTGCCTCGACAGATCAAGAGGACCCCTCCTCTACTCACCCAACAAGGTATATCAAATGATTGTTGCCTGCTGCATGCTCCAAAATCTTGCCCTGAGATGTCAGAGACCATTCCTACAAGATGAGGGGGACCCAGCAGTACCTGTGGATAGAAATGCAGATTCACCAAGTGGTGATGAGCCAGATGAAGATGAAGCAGGAGACTCCAGGGCAGACCTCATCAATCAGTAATTCAGCTGACTCAAGGTATGTGATGTATTCCTAATTAGTAACCTAGGGTTGAGGGTAGCATGTCACCTCCTTTTTACCATCAGCTATGAGATAGTAGGTAGCTGAAATGCCTATGAGTGAGTTGTGCATGCAGACTGTAATGTGGTATTGTGGATAGAACACACTGGTCTACAGTGTCATGTATTGTTAATGCACATGTAAAGTCAGTCTTGTGACTTGTCTGAACGGAGGAATGTTTTCTGCTATGTCCTTCTCTCATCTATGTCAATCACTGATTTGCCGAGTTCCTGTTTGGCTAATGATCGTTGGCACGTCACATACAGTGTCAAATTCAGATGGGAATTGCAGGCACACACGAGAAGTGGACATGGCGGAAACCAAGTAATGATTGCAATGAGTATGTGGAGTGTAAGTAACATGGCCAGACTGCTCAGGACACTGGGGTGGAATTGTATTTACCCATCAAGATAACCTGTAGGATACTGGAGGTGGTCAAATGGTGCAATGATTGTGTCCATATGTGTCTGGCACATGTGAAAATGTAGAACTATAGCCTCTACCATCTCAATGGTTTTTGCTGTATGTAACCTACCCTGGAGAGATTATGAGGTTGCACACCACCAAGGTTTCTGCCGTGGTCGCACCACCATAAAAACCCAGGTGGAAACCAACTGCAGAAAAGGAGACACTCCTCTTCAGGAACCCAAACTCATCCAGAGCCACCATGGAGCCAGAATTGCAAGCCTTCCCAGTGCTCCTGCTCGCCCAAAGACTTCAGAATCTACGATGACGACAGCAACCGTGAGCAAACACTCTTACCTGTTATTGTTGTATATTATCAATTTTTGTACACACACCATACTTTCAGGAAGGGGGTGCGATAGCAACACTCACATGTAACTACACATTAACACACCCACTCACAGGCAGCCACACACACAGTTGCATATACACAAACACGCCACGCCCACCAGACACACACAAGTACACATAGAAACACTACACAGGCCAATACTCACACAGTACCACACACCACCACAACATGTCACAAATACAACACAACCTCACCATCTCCAGTCACTTGGTAGGGACCCACAGGGGACACTACCCAGGGAAACATCACATACAGTTCACAACGTAATACCAACAGGCAAAACCACATACAACTGCACAATCATACTACCGATAGATCTAGAAAAAACTCTGTGTCCAACATTTCATGCACATAGTAAATCCATACAAAGTCACACAACACACCGACAAACACATCACAACACAAACACACAATACCAACACAACAAAACCCATTGAACACACAAATGTATATCACACAACACATACCCTACTACTTTCGAGCAAAATCACTGGACATAACCTCACATACTGCCTAAACAACACACGTAGCCCAAGTAGAACACACACACATACAGACACACAACTAAAGTCAACCATGAACAACTCCTTACTAGTAAAATTAATTCATGACAAAGATTTGCCTAGGAAACCCCCAACTGGTTGGTCCAAGTAATTATTTTGTGCATTAAATATTAAAAGCAAAGGCCATAGGACAGTCCATAAGTCAAATCTTTCAATGCACACAGTGCACATATGTGTGCCTCAAACTTGATTCCTAACTGCCATGTAACCTCTACAGGAAGGGGCATCTGTGGGACATGCAGGCACCTCGAGCATTATCTGGGGGGTGGGGAGGTTTGGTTATAGGTCTTGGGGAGGCTTTGGGATCTGGCTTGGGACGGGTGGTTTGTCTTGGACATATGGTTAGGGGAGGATTGGCTTCTAGGTGGGGGGTAGACTTCTTGGCAGGGGAGGGGCATGGGAACTTGCATGGGGGTCTTGAAGGTGGAAGGACCAGACTTGAGCACGGACACAGCATGTTTAGGGGTATTACAGAGTGGGGAGAGTAGTAGGGAAAAGGACAAACTCTGAAAGGAAAGCTTTTTTAGATACACTGGGATGGTTACAGCAAAAGAGTTTGGATGTCGAGGGAGAGGGAATAGTTGGCTGAGGTGTGTGTGTGTGTGTATGTCTTGGGTAGATGTTTGTGCAAGGTATGTTTGTGGGTGCTGGATGTCTGTTTGGGGTGAGCGTGGGTGTTTATGTGTCTTGGGAGGAGTTGGGTAGAGGTGCTAGGAGATGCCGTCATAGGTGAGTGCGTGCCTATTGAGTTGGTGACTGTAGGTATGGTGGATGTGCTGCATGTTTTTGGTGGTGGTGTCTGCATGTGCGGTGACTGGGATGGATGTCTGAGGGTCTGCTGTGGTGGTGTATGTGGGTAAGATATGTGTAGTGTCTGGATCTGTGAATGTTGGTGTGTTGTCTGTTGGTGTGTCAGGTGTGCTGTCAGTGATGCAGGGGGTGGTGGGGGATTCAGGGCAGGTTGTGTGGCTGTTGATGTGTGTGCAGGTGTATGTTGCTTGTGTGAATGCCAGAGTGTCTTGTGGTGCTTTTGTTTGTCAGAGCTACCCTTGGGTGTTGAGGTGAATGCTTGCTTGTCTGTCCATGTGCTTCAACTGGGTCGGGGAAGAGGGGTTTGGCATTGGGAAGAGGAAGGTGGAGGCAGGATGGGAGACAAAGGATGACTGGTTGCCGTCAGTGTGGAGACTCGAGCGTGAAAGAATCTCTGTAGGCCAGCCAGTGCACTGTGAATGCCCTCCAGGAACACATTACTCTGTTGGACTTGAGTTCCCAGTTCCAGAATGGCATTCACAATGGTCGACTGATCCACAGAGATCGACCTCAGGAGGTCAATAGCCTCCTCACTGAGGGCAGCAGGGCTGACATGGGCAGGGTCAGATGTGCCTGCGACAAAGGAGACGCCCACCCTCATGTGTGAGCGGGCACAGCCAACTGGGTGGGGAGCAACAGGGAGGGAGTTTGTAGTAAGGGGGTAGTGGACAAAGATGGTGCTGGAGTGGTCCTAGATGGGTCCACCACCACCAGGGAGTGTCCACTGGAGTAGGATTCCAATGATGGAGAACTAGATCCGTTCTCCCCTGTGACACTCCCATCGCCCTCCAGGCCACTGGGTTCCTCGATGTTGGTGGTAACAGCACTCCGGGTCCCGTGGCCAGCAGTTCCCCCAATCAGCTATGCCCCATCTCCTGTGCATGCTGATGCACAGAAAGAGAGGATAGAGAGCAAGAGGGTCATCACATTCTTAACATATACAAATAGTATAACATACACAACAATAAAAACACATCTATGTTTAATAAAGCCCCAGATAAGAACCATCTGAAGCCTGTATCATGTCACAACTACATGCTATCAACACTCCTAGATGACCATAATATCATCCAAAACATAAGCCAATCATCATAACACTACATCACCACCCCATCAATTCAGCAGTAACACAAACAAATCATGTACAAGATGAATTGGCTACATCTAACATTTCTCTCCATATAGTTCATCACTGTGTATCAACAAATCACCCATAGGTAAAGCTATTAACTGACAACGCAACACCATGCCTCCACTTAATCCATACTTGCCCAGGCCATTACCAGGAGTCATGTAACATGAAATAAACTCATTTTCCTTAAAAAATAACACCACATGTTGTTTTGCAATCACATACCTACACGTGACTCTCCATATCTTTCACAATGTCAAATACCTCAGATGAAGCCACTACACATGGCATACCCAAATAGTGTGTCTCACAAAATAGCATAGCATGACACTGAAACATCTATCAAAAGAGTATAGAAAGATTTAGAAAAGGTTTTGGACCCACTTATCTAACTCATTGACATATAGACGACAAAAATATGTCCTGCTATAGGGGACTACTTAACACACAGGGAACAACGACAGAGAACCACAGGGAGCATACCAACACCTGCAATACAATTGACATCAATCATGTCCATAAAGGCCATATACCATTCCATTATACCTGCTGAATAGAAACCTCCATATGACTACATCAAAACACCTACATCACTAACAACTGTCCAGACATGTGAAACCTAATACCTTAGTACAGACATTACACTTGCATAACACACTACCAATGTAACCATGAGTGACACATACTCCTAGAGTCCAGCAATTTGACTGACAACATATCCCATAACACCAACATCTGCATGTCAAAGGGAGCCCCTGCTACACTAGTCAGGAAGAAATTAGTTGATTTATTACTAAAACTGTTAAAGTCTGGCAAATAAGAGGTTTCAACATAACAATAGGCATGAAGTATCAATTGACACAAGATATAGGCACAACACAGTATATGTTGAACCCATACAGATATGGTACTGCCCTATGTAGCATGGACAACACATATGGGCTAAGGGATCAGCAGGCTAGCCACTTACTTTCTCAATACCATATACATGAAAAAAATGTATTTGAACATATGCCAATGTCTTGAACTGTCAGTGTACTATCACCACCATGATTTTCACTATGTAGGATGCCCACCCTGATCAAACTTCACATTTCTCAATGTATGGTTCTGACCTAGCAATGGGTACAGCTCTTCAAACCTCATAGGGAGTGCAGTAAGTTTGCCATGTTAAAATCCTGATTGGGATGGCAGCCTCACTTAAAGTTTCCATCTATTTCAGAACACAGGATTACTTGGCCCTGTTACACGTCTATCAGACCCAATATTGCACATAGAGAAAGATCCAGTGGAATTGGACTGGTCAGAGACCAAAGAGCTATACAACTTACCAACTGTATACATGGACTGTGGAACAGTAGGTGGGAAGGATGACACAACAGGTTACACATATGTATGGCTAAGTAGAATCACACATATGACATAGTCCCATGTGCATCACATGTCATCATACTATTTTTTTGACATAGGTGAGTTACATGTCCTTATACACAACGCAATGCCCAGATCCGTGTTTCAATGTTGGCAACCATAGTACTATGTCTTCCTAGGAGACCCTTTACCTGTAGCACTTATCACATTGTCGCAGTTGCAATACTTAGACATGATACACTCAACTGGTAGAGGCATGTACATGCATTTTGTCAGTATTTACCCCCTTGTTGCTGCTGTGCTGCCCTCAAACTCCCATCCACCTCAGGGTAGGCCACTACCAAAATGCAGGCCGTTAGGGGGGGTCAAGGTCCGACAGACAACCCTTCCTCGTTGGGAAGACATTCCCAGCTGGGCCTCTGCAGTCTTCTGAGCCCAGCATCTGAGGTCCTCCCACAGCTTCCTACAATGGGTGCTCCGAAGGGTGTGAACCTCTAGGGTCTGCACTTGCTTGGCAATGGCATTCCAGATTCCCTTTCTTTTGAAGGGGTTGACTTGCATGGATGACACAGACCAAAGTCATGTCCACATGCACCATACCAACACTAGTGGACAGAACACTTCAGTGACAGCACGTAGGTAAACATTCCCATCCTCTCAGTTTACACTCATACAAATCAGCATATGCATGCATCAACACCTTCACTACTTTACCAATGTGTGAAAGATGTGTCTTATAATGGTCTACTTGAAACGTAAACTATTGGACTCATCTGCTCCTCTGGTGCACCATATAGCTGTTCATACAGTGGTAGGGCCTCCTTCACGAGCTTGTCCAGCTCTTCGGGGTGAAGGCTTGGGCCCTATCACCTGCAGGACATGGCATGATAGCTCACAGAGGCAGCTGAGGTATTGGAGGTCTTGCTGGCAGCTGTGTTAGAAGTCAAGTGAGCAATACTGCAAAAGATGGCAGTCACGACCTCCTAGTACAGGACAGTCCCCACTGGTGGACATCGCCATTGACCTAAGTACGCCAAAAACATCAATGTGTTCCAATGGCAATTTCCACCATGGTTGTGACCTCCTACTGCCATGACGACATCCAAACTTAGGTCACTTCCCCTTGTCCAGTACAGTAGGTCAGGTGGTTGCCATTTTGAGCACATTTCATGTATCGAAAATGTTTTAGAATCTGCATCATAAACTAAGCCCTATATTGTGCAGTATATCAGTAAGTATTGCCTTCCTGTTTAGTTGTCTATTTGTGCATGTGTGCAAAGCTGTATAACTGACGGATTTTTTGTGATTGCAATGTGCACCTATTCTTAGTGTGTGTGTTGTTAATGTAGATAATGACTACGACATGTGAAGTTGGTTAGACTAATAAACCAAGACAGTCACAGATGAATATGCATGTGTAGTAAATTAGGCAATTGAGGGACTGTGTACCAAGGATAGTGTCATTGGATGCATAGCTAAGTGCTGTACTGTAGATATCAGAGGTTGAAACTGACCTCAACATTACATATGTGTGACTTGTATATGGAGATTTACATGATGTGTACATGCTTCATGTCACAAACTATATACATTTTTCCACATAGTTACCCTGCCATGTGTACCGTCCACTAGTAGACCTGCTCACCATGGAGGAAAGACATACTATCCAGACATATCGGCTGAGTCGGCATACTGTCATCGATCTTTGTGATCAGTTGAAGCCTTATCTGATGCCTACCATTTGCAATCCCTACAGCATACCTCCCATCATTAAAGTAATGTCAGTGCCAAACTTCCTGCCCACTGGGTCCTTTCAGAATACAGTGGCACCAACTGCAGGGATGTCTCAGCCCATGTTCAGTCTGATTTTGTGGGATGTACTGTGTCAATTGTTGAAACACCTGGACAGCTACATTAGGTTTCCCCAACATGCAGATCTGGCTTATGTGAAGGCAGAGTTTTATACTATTGGACACATTCCACATGTGGTTGGAGCCATACATGACATCCATGTAGCCTTGGTTACCCCCAGTGCAAATGAACAGGTGTATAGAAACAGGAAAACCACTACATCAATGTTTAAGTGGTGTGTCTGGCAGACCAGTACATTTCACAAGTCAGGGAAAGTATCCAGGATCCGCCCATGATTCTTTCATCATTTGGAGCAGCAATGTCCCACTGCTAATGACATGACTCAACACAGAGAGGACCTGGCTGGTTGGTAAGTTAGCTTTAAAATGTGTGTTTGCAGAGTATGTCTCCTGCCATCACAATGTTGCATGTCCCACATATATACTTGTGTTGTTCTACCAATTTGCTTAACTGTCATGGTTGTTGACACCAGTGAGGTACACAACCATGTCAGGGAAAGTCTGCTACAATGAGGCCCACGGGAGGACAAGACGTGTCATGGAGAAGACTATTGGGCTCTTGAAGGCAAGATTTAGCTAATTGGACATTTCAGGAGGAGCCCTCCACTACTCACCCAACAAGGTATGTCAAATAACTGTTGCCCGCTGCATGGTCTACAATCTTGCCCTGTGACGTCAAATACTATTCCTACCTGATGAAGGGGCGCCAGCAGAACCTGTGGGTGGAAATGCAGATTTGTCAAGTGATGAAGAGCCAGGTGAAGATTAAGCAGGAGACACCATGGCAGATCTCATCAATCAGTACTTCAACTTACTAAAATGTATGCAATATTTACTTAATGTTGTGATTTCATTTTGTAACCTGCAGTTGATGGGTAGCATGTCACCTCCTTTTTTACATCATCTGTGGGGTTGTAGATAGCTCCAATGCCTATCAGTGAGTATTTCATGCAAACTGTAAATTTATATTGTGTAATGGACAGAGTGGTCTACAGTGTCATGTTTTGGTATAACAGATGCAAAGTCACACTTATGAACATGACTTTTCTGATTTGAGGAATATTTTCTGCTATGTGCTATCCCTTATCTCTGTCGATCACTGATTTGCTGAGTTCCAGTTTGGCTCCTCATCCTTGGCAAGTGTCAGAAGCAGATGGAAATTGCAGGCAAACATGAGAAGTGGACATGGCTGAAATCAGGTACCAATTGTCAGAGTATGTAGAGTGTAACTAACATAGCCAGACTGTCAGGACACTGGGGTGGAAATGTGTTTTCCCGTCATGTTCATCTGTAGGTTAAAGGAGGTGGTCAAATGGTGTCATTTGACTCTCCATATATGTCTGGCTCATGTGTAAACGTAGAACCATAGCCTGTCCCATCACAATAGTTTGTGTTGTATGTATTCTTCCTTGAACCTAGCTGTCAGTGTGTTCCTACTTTGCTGTCCAATGTGCATGTCACTGTAGACTGACATAGGTGAGTGCCAAACCTACAGATAATGTGGCCACTGTAAGTGAGAGATCCATGGACTAGGGACATCAGTACTGATCTCTGTCTGTACTATGGGACATGAATATTTGGAAGCTAAAGTATGGGTATGTGATAAGGCTTTAGCGGGTGACCTAAAGGACCAATCTGTGTTCTTCTTGCCTTGTAGGAACACTAACATGACCCTAACTTCTGTATCCTGGGGATTAGCATTGTCTGACACCTTAGCACACATCCTGATGTTACTTTCAGTTATACTCTATGTGCTGTTTGCATTTCTACCAATAAATGTGTGTAGGTGTATTATATAACTTTTCTGGAATCTGTCAATGTAACAATCCTAGTGTAATGAGTCTCCTGCTGAAAGAGTCCACATGTGATGTTCATAACAAAGCTTGTACAAATCGGAGTGACATATGCATATTAGAGGTGGCATGCATAAAAATTGAACATTTGTCAATAAATGACACATGCACAGGACCTGTGTTTAAGTGTAATTTACTGTGGTCAGTAAAACAATATGTGTGACTAGTAACTAAATAAACAGTGAAGGGTTCAGTCATGGTGAATGGAATCATGAGGGTTTCTGCTACACCATTAGGATACCCAACGCAGTGTCCTGGCAACATGTGAATATGGAGATTGGTTTCAAAACAGTCAATAGGGTGTATTTGTGGCACACAAGGGGAACAAGTCAGGAGAAGTTCACTTCCTGGCAGTGGGTTTGGTCTTGGCATCTGATAGGGGTGAATGTCTGGGTGGATGTCCACTTTTGCGGGAGGAGGTGCTCCTCTGCTAAAGAGGGTGGGGTGTCTGAGGCATGTCCTTCCCCTGGCAGGGCCTCAATTCCACTAGCAGCCACAAATATTGAAGGGCCTGTAGAGGCATTACTAGTGGAAGAGGCCCGATGTTGTGTTGCAGAACTGCTCAGGGAAATGTTGATGTCCCTCACCACCCAAACAATGGAAGCCAGGATGGCATTTTGTGTCTGCCACTGCTGCATGACTTACTGGTGTTTATGCCTCTGCAGCTTTTGGATTTCCCCCATCATGGTAATTACCTGGCCCATCATGCCTTGGGAATCTTGGTAGACTCCCAAGACTTGGGAGATGGTTTCCAGTTCAGTATTTTCCCTTGGAGCCTCCATCCCCTGGCCCACAGCATCCCTCCCACATACCCTACCACATGTGCCGGTGCCCCTGGCGCAGTGTGCCTAGTCCTAGTGGTGGTAAGACCATCATTGTCAAGGGTGAAAAGAGGAGACTCGAGTACCTATACGGTGGGGACCACAATGGATGAGACAGTCTTTGGGACACAGGTTTGGGGGTGAATGGTTGCCTGTGTTGTAGGTGCAACAGGGCTGGGAAAAGTGGATGTGGGCAGGGTAAGGCTGACAGTTGTTGACTGACCAGGTGTCCCCGATGGGCCAGGTTCATCTTTGGTGTCCAGACATCCAGGAATATTGTCCTCACTAGGGCCTTCATTCGGAGAGGAAGTGACAGTCTCTGGTATCCTGACCATGGTGACACTGGCAAGGTTACCTGTGGGAAAAGCGGAACACAGAGTTCAGGCTAAATTGGGGGTATTGTTGCAGTTGTGTGAGATGTAGACAGTGCATTAGCATGATCCCCAGCAATGACAATGACAGCTTCAGCACAGAATACCTTAGTACAAAATCAAACTATGTGACTTGAATTACATACTCCATGTTTTGAGTTGTTAAACTATGTTGGTAGGGATTTTTACTTGTGATTATAGTGGGAGTGGGCTATTGCATTGCTGTCATCGCCATATACTTTCCACACCTCAACATTCAAAATCGTTTAAATTGGTAGTTAGTTTCACATGGATGACGTCTCAAATTTGGTGCACCGTTCAGGTTTTTACAATGATTCAATATTTCATTCTAGGAGTGGTAGTGCTATGAGTTGCCAGTACTTTACGTTTCCCAGGGCTGTAGGGCCAGGTGAGTTTAGTGGACATGTGGCATGCTAGAGAGGGTTATTAGGTCATCTGGAAAGAGATATGGTGGGTGCTGTGTTAATTGGGGTAAGGTCTTGAGGGCATATGCAGTACATGACAATTGAGTGACATGAATGTTGTGGGTACTTACCCAACTCGACTCCCCCAGATATTCCTGTCAGGCCCTCAGGAGGTAGTATGTCCAAGACATCCTCCCAAGATGTGAAAGTAGGGGGAGGAGGTGGGGCCCACGCCAGTCTTAATTACCACCAGCTAGTACTCAGATGCCATGGAATGTATCTTCCACCGGAGGTCATTCCATCTCTTCCTGATGTCCTTCCTCGTGTGTGGATAGCTGCCTACAGGGTTGACACTGTTGACTATTCTTTGCCACAACTCCATTTTCCTGGCAATTGATGATTGCTGGATCTGCACTCCAAACAGGTGTGGCTCTATTCTGACAGTTTCGTCAACCGTGACCCTCAACTCCTCATCCCTGAAACATGAGTGTTTTTGTGGGGGACATGGTAGTGGTGGTGAAGATGGTGTGGTAGTGTTCAAAGTGAAAGGCTGTAGAAGTAGATAAATGGTGAGGTGTAGGTGCTCTGATGTGAGTGGGTGATGGTTGTTGAGGGTGATGTGTACGTAGTGAAATGTTTATAGGTGCCTATTCTTTTTGTGTCTGTGTAATATTTTGATAGTCTGTGCCGGTGTGCTGTTTTGTTTACACAGGATTTTGGGTTGTGTAGGGCTGAATTGTAGAGTACAGTGAGTAGGTGTGTCAGGTGTGTGGATGTGTGACAGGTGTGGGGTATTCAAACTATCCAGTGTGATGTGACCGCCTACCCCGCAGTTCGCACCACCAATAGT
This sequence comes from Pleurodeles waltl, assembly GCF_031143425.1. Lineage (NCBI taxonomy): Eukaryota > Metazoa > Chordata > Amphibia > Caudata > Salamandridae > Pleurodeles > Pleurodeles waltl. The sequence continues at coordinate 1,038,399,322 of NC_090447.1, forward strand.
TTTCCACTATGGAAGAACCCTCCTCGCAATTTATGGATCATAATCTGATGGGACTGTTTTTCGGGGGCTAGCGGTGCTGGCGGTGGGAACACCTCTTTTTCGTCCTCCAGTGTACTGGCAGTTTCAGAAATATGCCTGTTTTTTGAGAACTTAACAGGGTAACTTTTAGTACAGCAACATGGTGGTCTTCGACTGCGGCCACCGCAACGGTTTTTTGCAAAAGACTGCCAAATTCATAACAAATCCCATAATCTTTAAAAAATCATATTTCTGGTTCCCTTTTTTGGAGTTTTGTCATTTGGGCATCATTTTAAAGACAAAAATATAATCTATGATTATAAATTGGTGTTGAGTTTCATTGTTTTTTTGTGTTTTACGTATTTGCTGTTTTGTTAATATTAAATGCTTTACACACCTGTTTCCTAAATTAAGCCGAACTCCCCATGGCCAAGTTTCCAAGGGTTGAGCCAGGATTAATTTATTGAGACCTTGACTGGACCTAGTGGGAGTTTGTGGCCTATTGCTTAGCTTAGGTACTCACCTGTCATTACAAATAAACCCCTTTCCAACACTTGGATTTACACGGGGGATCGCACTGAGCACCGTGGTGGATCTGCATATCAGCTGTTAAATAAAATATATATTTTTTGCCTATGCATCTGTCCTATGGCGCTAGGATACCTCTATCCTGACCCCTTATCTCACTTTTCACTCTAATTTTTCCCCCACCATTTGGAGTCTATAGACAAAATGGTGGGTACAACTTTTCTTTTAGGTTTTCTCAGCCAATAAACTAAATGGTGGCTGCAAATTTTCTTTCAGGTTCTGTCCAGCCAATCAGCCCATTCTTTGGTGGACTCACAATTCCACAGTGATGGATCCGTGGAGAATCCATGCCCCTTGATATCTGCATTTTTTTGTTCTTTAAAGTCTCTGAAACTACTGAATGGATTCATACCAAATCAAAAAAAGCTTGATCTGTGCACCAAAATCTATCTTTCTCTAGTTGTGTCTAACAAACCTATGGAGACATTGATAGGGAAAATGGGTTTTGGGACCCCCTCTTTTTCTCGACCCCTGGTTAATGAATCATCCAGAAGCTTTCAACACAGTAGCTGAAGCGAGTGTCAAAAAGGTTTTGAACATTACTTGAAGATTTGACAAATGGGGCCAAAGTTAATGGCGAAACAAAACAAAATATATATATATATATATATATATATATATATATACATTCACTGGACAAAAAAAAAAAGGTTACAGGGACATTTAAGTTTGGTTCAGATTTTACACTAACAAGACCAGGTTTTCAGGTGTTTTAGTTAGAGTTATTTCAAGTAACTCTAACTCCTATCTTAAGGGAAGTACAGCTTGTACCGTTGCCATTGCACAGTTATCTCATCAATAATTTTACTGCAAATATTACAGAGATATTATCAATTATGTCATTGAAGATGTCATGAGTGATGTAATATCTGGGCTAATTGGAAGTGTAGGGTGATGGGGTGAGTTATAATTACCTTAGAGAATGAGTAATGCACCCAGATTCATAAATCTAATTTCCTTGAATGTGGCTGGTCTTCACAATTTAACAGATTCAGATGCTATGTCCTTTTTAATATACTATGATAATATATGTATCCAGGAATCATGGCGTGATGTGGAAACCCCGCTTGAAGGCTATTAAAAAAAAATCTCTCATGCCTCCAAACAGCCCCCCAAAGGCAATGTAATGGTGGCCTGTCTATCTTTTTATCATTGCACTGGGACTTTGTGACCTCCCTGTTAACCACTGGACATCATGACTTTTTAAGTGTGGAAGTCAAGAATTTCAATCACAATTTCTCAATGAGCAAATTGTTCTTGCTAAATGTGTATATTCATCTGGGAGCATCAGAGAAAAAGCAAAAGGTGAAGGAGCTGGAGCTTCTAATCTCAGACATCAGGACCTCCCTTCGCACCTCCCCAAAGATCATCTCCCCTTGACTGGAGATTTTAATCTAAACTTGCTCAATTATCCATTTTTGTAGCCTTTCCACTGAAATAGGGGACTCTTGGTGGTTGATTCCATCGCACGTATAAATTCCACAAAGATATCATTCCATAGGACATACTCTGATAGCTCCCTTTGACATTTTTCCCTGAAAAGATCTGCTTTCTTGAATTACACCTTCTGTTCAATTCCACTGATAAATGTTACCAAGTCTTTTTACATCTTCTTGCACTGCGAAAGTGACCACATGCCCTGAGCTTGCGTATAAAATACTACAACAAAGCACACAATATTTTATGGTTGGATAATCAATGATGAATTTATACTGTAAGGGAAGCATGAAATAGCCATTAAAAGGAATAACCAAGCCTGTCTGTTTCAAACAAACATTGAAATGGATTTTGTTTCTTGGAGTGCACCCCATGATTTGTTAGAAATTGGGTTATTAGTTGTGCAGGATGTTATGCCTGCACAAGTAATTGGCCCACAATTGTATCCTTACTGGGAACCAAGTACCCCATTGCAGCAAATGACACTCTAAAGGCAGCAGGGCACTCCAAAGCCCAATCCAGGGGGTGGTGTGAGCTCATAATCACCATTCGCTGGCCACACAATAATAACATGTAATTAATTATTGTCTAGCCAGTGCTTTTTCTTTGAAAACAAAACAAGTACATAGAATTGGCACACACTACTAAATGCTACACAATAATTTACAAATAATGAAGAATTTGTAAACATCTGCGTAAGGTAGATGAAAATACCTTTAGTGACATGCTGAAATGGCATTTGACCCCTTGTGGATCATGACCCTAAAAAAATCATAATCCTTGCCTTGTAGTTTTGCAAGGGGTCACTATATAAATATGTAGGCAAACCTATTAGCTTTGTCAAGGGGTTACCACATTGAAGACCAATAATCATATGTTAAAAAAACAGTGTCATCACTGGAATCAAAAAGAGTTTACATGTAATCATTAATGTTAATAAAGCATTAACGTGTTTATCAAACATCACTAACAACAATCCACTGTCAATAAAACATTAAAATCAACATACTGTGTGCTTGAGTCTTTCTAACATCTTTAGGCATCATACAATGCTCACACAGAACCAACAACTAGAGGACCCTGCACTTCCTGGCTATAGAAAAAAGTTCCAGCATCAGGAATGTGTTAAACATATACTAAAAAGTCCCATCAGGTCCGGTTTCCTCTGACCTTGAAGACTTAGGGTTAATTTTGGTAATCTATCTTGGGAAGACTGATGCAATCTCTGAAGCCCTCACTACACTTACAATGCCTGTTGGTGGTGCCCCTACTCTCCTTCGGGCACCACATAATACTGGTCACAAAGCTTTAAGGCTGCATAACTCTGACCCCTTTGGACTGATTTAAGTGATCATGGGCTTGTTATTCTACTGGTGGCCAGCTCTAGCAGGCCATCTGGCCTCAAACAGAGCAGCCTAAACAGGGAACTTATTTATTTGGCTTCCTGTGCTAGCTTTCTCCTCAAATGTGGCATTCACAGGCCCATGGCCTCTTGGCTCTCATGCAGACCATTTGTGGGGCAGTGGAATCAAAGTATTGCCCCAACTGTACATTAGAGGGTGTAAAGGGGCAGCATTGTTGACCCTGGAGAGACCCACTAGTCCTGGGATCAGTTCCAGACAAAGCATTCCATTCATCAGGGCATAAGAGGGCTTGTACTTCTAGGTTTCCATGTTGCTGCCACTGTTGCAGGCCCAGCCCAGGTTCTTGCTCTCCTTCATGTTCCGGGGTCACCACATTCATTCCCAGTGCCAGCCTATGGATTGGGAACACTCCTTTCTCTAACCCTGAAACTGTTCTTGTCAGTTTTTCCCTTTTCGCTGGGTTTGGCACAAGCCTGGTTGATGAAATAAAGGCAAGGATAATCCTTTGGTGACGTCTCTTTGTGTGTGATGTGGACAGAATTTTTTTCAATTGTAATCAGGGCAGGGCACTACTCACTTTTGTTCACTGTCTGGCTGCAATGCACAATTCCCAGTGGGAAAGATATCACCAGGACAGGCAGCTGGAAACTCCCAGGAAGTCCCGAGAAAGATTAGGCAGGAAAATGACAACTTTTTCAAAGTGGCATTTCTAACTTTATGATTCAAAGTCCAACCTTACCATTAAAATTAATTTTAAATTACAAACAAATGAGTGCAAGAAGTATTTCTTTCACTGCCACTAATCCAAATTTAGCATTTTGTGAATGGAATATTTCCCATTGATTCCCCATGGCAGCAATCAGCCTTGATACAGGGAAATAATTTTTGGGGATGTTTTACTATAAGGACACATTCAACATTGATTTCTAAATGTCCTGCTTTCAAATATATGCACTTTGCTTATATTTGCAATAAGGCTTATATATGGGTAACTTCTAATTAAAATTGAAAAGTAAGGTTAAGCCTGTCAGAAAAGGGTATTGTGACAGGTCAAATGTGTTGTTTAAAACCGCCACTGGCAAGTTAACTGTGTACAACTACCAGGTTGCTCATGACTGTTGACTCTAACTTGCAGCCGGCACCCATGCACACACTTGTGTGCCATTGTGTTCCCATGAGACCAGTTCAGTTCCGCTTAAACTAGTTATGTCACAGCTGCCTTATTTTAAAAGATGGACACAGGTGGTAAACACAAGCAATTATGTGATTACCAGTAGTGAAACATAGATAACCTACCACAAAGGTCCAAAAAACGTGTGATCCACAGCAAAATACTCTGTTGCATTCAATGGGTGGAACTCTTTTGCTACAGCTGTATCTAGGTTACATTCAGTTTTTTTCTTCCATCTGTGATTTGAATGAAAACAGTTTCTAGTTAAACTTGGAACACAAACTTACTTAATTGATAATGTTGTAGTGGAACTTTATCTTGTGTAATTAGAAATCCACACAAAAAAATCAAGAAATATTTTCTGATTTGCAAAATGGTACTACTTGTGTAGTACTTACACCTGCACATTTACAGACTACACAATAACTCAGAAAATCTTCACAACCAACATCGCAGTCCTCAAATTTTGAAAAAAAATAATATGACTTAATATGTTTACCATTGGCATTTCAAACTTCCTCCTATAGATCAGGTCTAAATTCTAATCAGAAAAAAGGATAAAATAATCAGTTTCATTCTGGTGTTTAAATGTTCTGCATTAACTGCTCCCAGGATTTTTGAAAGAAAGAAAACAGTCGAGAGAAGATTCAGCAGCCTCAATACTGTTGGGTCTGGCTATGTCCCAGTATAGTAATGTTTCATGCAAAGTAGCAAATCATGTGGAATGTGTGCTTCATTGCAAAAGGGAGGAAACCCAGCTCAGAGCTATGCCCGCTATTAGCCTGCAGCTGGCGTCCACTGCACTGGTGCTAGTTAGGGTCACATTTCAGTAGTAAAATTCAGCTGTGATAGATACCTGAGCTAACTTTAACTTACATCCTCACAGTGACCTCACATATATTGCATCACTCATGACATGTCCGTGACATCACTCATGACATCTCAAATGACATAACTGGCATAACTGATAACATCTTCCAATGCGTATAAGTGTTTTCCAAACTTTTATAAGTGTTAACCATGTACACAAAGTTACTACAAAAGTTAAAAATGGTATACTTTCTTTACTATCAATGAGTGAGAATATTTGTAACATATATTAGGTGAGTGGCTGTCTGAATGTGTATATCTTTGTGTGAGTGAGTGTATGGGTTATGTGGGTGTATGAGTGACTTCATAGGTGAATAAGTGGATATGTAAGTAACTGTACTGTGAGTAAGTATGTCTGTAAATAGCTGTTTTGGTGAGTGAAATGTGTGAATGGGTCTATAGGTGAGTGAGAGTGTGAGTAGCTGAATGGTTGAGTGAGTGGGTGTGTAAGTGGTTGTATTGGTGAGTGGGTGTGTAAATGCCTCAATGGGTGAGTGAGTGGTTGTATGAGTGAGTAACCATATGACAGATTGACTGTATGTGTGATTGGCTCTATGGGTCAGTGAGTGCCTGTGCGAGTGACTGAGTGGGTATGTGAGCGGTTGTGTGATTAGGTGTAGGGGAGAGTTAGTGGCTGTGTCAGTGGCTGTATAGGTGAGGGAGTGGCTGTATGAGTGAGAGAATGGGTGTGTGAGTGTCTGTATGGGTTGGTGAGTGTGTGTGTGAGAGTGGTTTTATAGAAGAGTGATTGGGTATGTGAGTACTTGTATGGGCCTATGAATGGGTACATGAGTGGTTTTGTGAGTGTATGAGTAAAGGTATGAGAGGTTGTATGGGAGTGTTAGTGGGTGTGAGTGGTTCTGAGAATGATGTCATTAGTGATATCACTGACCATGTCATGAGTGATGTAATATGTGAAGTCATAAGCAATGCATTACAGGGTCGAGAGTTATAGTTAGCTCAGGTAACTATAAGTCATGAATTTCATTGGTGTGAGAGTGAAATGTGACCCTAACTATAACGTACCCATAACCTTTGTTTTTTCAGTGACTTTCTAAGTTTTTTACTTATATTTCCTAACTATAACTTTTCTGTAACCTTTGTTTTTTTCAGTGAATGTGTACCTTTTTTTATGAAAACGAATGTTAATTATTTATATGTTGATTTATGGAAGCAAGGAGAAAGGAGTAACAATGTGAGACAATATAGTACATAATATAGCAAATGGGTAAAAAAGAAAATGTGAAGCAAATTATGGAGAATGACGGCAAAATAGAAAGAAAGAAATGGAATTTAATAGGTACAACAATAATACAGAATACCTCATTTACACTGAACATTAATAATGTAATATTATCTATTTTATATTTTTCGAATCCGCAGATTTTCCATGGATTCTCAGATTGTCGCATTACTAAGCTCTATGGTTTATGTTCCGATCACATGATGCAAATAAGTCAGCAGATTACGATCCACGGATTCATTTAATTAAAAATAAAAGTTTTATGTAAATGGGAGCCTCTAAAGCAAACTATACAGTAAGAATTAACATATTTGAAAGCTGTTACATAATTCTGTTTATTTTTCCTGCATAAATAAGGTGTTTCAACATAAGGATGAATTCAAAGAGTAGCAGCAAAATCTACAGAGTGGCTTGATAACAAAAATAAATCTGCTTTTCTATTGGTTCATTGGAACCACACCCAGATTTTTTTTTAACACTCCCAATACTGCCACTTTACATTGACTGCTGCTTAAGGAAGGTGCAAACCATTTTGCTAGTAATAAAGAACGGCAGAAGCTGGTATTCCTAGTACTTCTCAATCACCAGAGCAGGGTTATGATGTTCCGGAACAAGGCGATTCTGACAGGAGAGAAAGTGATAGCTGGGTGTGGTTCACTGTGCCAGCAGGTGAGAAGAGAGCCGGCACCAGTAACCTGTTTGCCAATCAGCTTTCCAGCGGGACACTCAAAAAATACATCTATGGCATGTCCAAAATGTGGAAGCCCATTAAGGGCAATCGTGTGCATGCCTATATAAGGAGGACCAGGGAGAGAACCACTGCTCTATCTGATTCTGTTCCAGCAGCTTCTGGTGTTGGACAACCTCCTCAACACATTTCTATTGTACGTACATGCAGTGAACTAAAACCAAATGGTGGTTCTTTGTGGCAACACAAAGAACTTGTCATTAAAAAGAACAATGAAATTATTGTGTTGGAGAAGGTGAAGACTCACACCTGCTGAGTTTTTTTTCTTTTAAGTGTTACAAAATACTAGTCTTTCTAGTATGCTACTGTTTTGCCTACAGTTTTATTGTTTGAAGTTTTTGCATTGTTCAGTTTTAAAAAAAAAGGAAAGAAAACTAAATAATTAAAAAATATATTATTGATTGGATATATTACAGTATGTGTCAGTGTATGTCTTGGTGAATGGGTGCGTGAATCAGTATATATGTATGCCTGGGTGTGTTAGCGTATGCATCCGTGTGTGTCTAGCAGTGTCACTGTATAAATCAGTGTGTGCCTGGATGTGTCAGTGTATGCATGAGTGTGTGCCTAGGTGTGTAAAAGTTATGAATCAGTGTGTGCCTAAGTGCATCAGTGTAAGCATCAGTGTGTGCCTAGGTGTATCAGTGTATGCATCAGTATGTGTCTGAGTGTGTTAGGGTGAGGATCAGAGTGTGCTTGGGTGTGTTAGTGTATGCATCAGTGTGTACCTGGGTGTGTCAGTGTATGCATCGGTGTGTCCGAGTATGCATCAGTGTGTGCCTGGGTGTGTAACTGTGGCATCAGTGTGTGCCTGGGTGTGTCCGTGTATGCATCAATGTGAGCTGGGTGTGTTCCTGTGTGCATCAGTGTATGCCTGGGTGTGTTAGTGTATGCCTGGGTGCGTGACTGTATGTCAATGTATGCATCAATGTGTGCTTTGGTGTGTGTGTACATCAGTCTGTGTGGGTATCTCAGTGTATGCATCAGTGTGTGCCTGGGTGTGTGCCTGTTTCTGTATGTGCCTGGGCATGTCAGTGTACGCATTAGTGTGTGTATGGGTCTGCCTTTGTGTGCATTATTGTCTGCCTGGGTGTGTCAGTGTGTTCATCTGTGTGTTAGTGTGTGTATTACTGTGACCCTGGGTGTCTCAGAGTGTGCATGACTGTGTGCCTGGGTGTTCAGTATACGCATGAGTGTGTGTCTGGGTATCTCAGTGTATGCATCAGTCTGTGCATGGTTGTGTTAGTGTGTGGCTGGATGTGTAGTGTAATTTCAACCAAATATTTACATTTCCAATGCTCCTCAAGGTATCACAACTTTCTTCATGTAAGAGTGTCTTAAAGACAGGCTGTCCTTTTACGGAGGTAAGTTGCAATAAATCACTATACACAATTACATGATTTTCTCCAAAAAGTACATCATACTCTTTCTTCAACCTCTGCTGCATTTTCGAATGCACCAAAGGCAAGCATTAAGTTTGAAACCATGCTCTCCTCACAAATGATTCAAAGCTTTAATTTCTTCAACACTCTAGAAACTTTATAACAAACTTTACCGGATAACATTCAGTATTCTAGTTTATTATTGTGTTCTGCAGATAGCATAAGTAGATGATCACAGTAAATGCTTTGATATTGTGTGCAGCTAATCCAGTAGGGGCTGTTGCTACACATGACAAAATGAAGCCCAGCTCTTCCCAGTGCCAGCTTGTCCACTGATGTATAAAATAATTGGCTTAAAACGTAAACACTTGCCTTGACTTGTTTTCATGTGGGAATACATGCTCTTTTTGTTTGACTTCCATATATATTGCTTTCTGTTCATCATTTAAATGTTCTACTATCTGTTTCAAGTCAACTGTTTCTTCTCTTGCTTGTTGCATTGCTGTCTGCACTTCATTTATCTCTAAGGCAGCTTCATTTTCAATTAATGGATGTCCAAGGGGATCTTGACTTACAGGTCCGGAACTCTGGCTGCTTTGTGAACTATCCTTTGCTATCTCAGTAGCAATTGTTTCTTCTTGTTCAATTTCTTCATTTAGCATTTTGAGGTGGTTGGGAAATATTGGGGACTCAATGCTGTCTCTTACAGCATTGAAAGAGTATTCATAGCAATCATGTTATCCAAGTAACTCTGTTTCAGAATGCCAAGAACTATAGAAGAGCTAAGTAGATTTTTTTTCTCAGCAGTTTGACAAGTACATTTTTCATGGTTTATTAAGTTACCTTTTGCATGCCAAATCAAACAACCTTTGCAACCAAATACACCATATTTGCCTTCATCAATGTTTTGGAAACATTCTTTTTGTACCGTTAGTGCTACAGAATTTTAGAAAGAGACCTATAATTCAGGTGCAGTCTCCTTTTTTAAATAGTAGGTATCCAACATATGTGTTTTTACAATATCTGTACTCTTCTGATCAATTTATGCTATGTGCTAAATTTCTGGAAAATATTTCAATACTTTGTTTCACATGTTAGCAAGACCTAGACTAACCCAAACAATCCCCTTAGACTTTGAGAACAAGCTAGCTGAACTCAATATGTCATAGCACTCAAATGAGCTTATCTCCCTGTGCAAGAGAATTTTCAAGCTGAAACTGTATAATTCCTTGGCGAGAGATTTTTCAGCAGAAATCTCTTCCCACATTTCCTTCTTTTCTGTTTTTTTCTGATTTTGTAATGTATGAACTGACACAGCAAGTAACAGCACTTGAATTGTCTGCAACAAAATGCAGGTCCATATTTGCATTCCATGATTTCAGAATGACTTGCTTATAATCGTTAATATATTTCGAGGCCTCATCCTGTCAGATTATATGTATTTTTTGATGATCTCCTGTTTAGTGTATGCCTTACTGTGGACAAAAAGCAGTTCACTCTTCTTCTAGAAATGACAGGCCTTGGAAATCCAAAACAAATTCTCCTTTACATCTGTGTCTTTGGTGGCAATACTACCCACATCTATGCATTTGGAAGCTTGGAACTTTCTGTTGTAGGCTTTTGTCACTGTTCTCATCTGGGATGGTGCATGTAGCATTCCATTCTATGAAAGACATACACACTCAATAGTATAAGTCCCAAATGTTAGTGCATCCTTTATCCAAATGAGCATGTGTATATGAGGAGCACCTCTTGACTGGTATTCTTCTTTCCCCCAAATTCTGCAACTTCTCCAAGAGGAGGGTTTGTTTTATTTCATATAAAACCCAGCATCACTTGAGACTTGTGATTGAAATACTTATATTTATTAGCAGAATCCAAAGAGCAAAGTTCTCCTGCTGTCTTAAAATCGATATCCTTAATGTTAAAGTTTGCATGTCTTAGATATCCTAGTAAATTATCCCATGCATACTCTGCGCAACTAAGTATTATAAACCAAGTAGGTGGACCTAAGTTTCAGAGCATACATTTAAGTTCTCCATGATGATGGTACAAGTACTCATTAGTCCCACATTGACATGCCATCAAAGTAATTAAGTGGTATTCCAGATTTTCATCCTTATCTGGTTTTTTACTAACACACTCCCTTCAAAATAGAATTTGCAGATTAACTCCTGTATTAAGAATATGGTTAACAGCATCAGAGAATCCTGACTAGTCACTCTCAAATAACAGATGTATTATAGCAGGAATATATTGTCAAAACCTCAGTTCCTCTGAGTATAGTCTTGTTGACCTGTATTCAACTGCTGGCATTAGTACAGGTCAGTCATCTTAACAGCCACCTACTCTTGTGGTAAATGATGAACAACCTTTACCAACCACACTTGCCCTGAACAACGTATGAACCTGAACCATGGAAATGCGTGGTTAAGGTATCATGCATATGTGTGGTTCCAGCAGCAAGAGTGACGCAGAGGCGGGGTAAGTGGGCTGGGTGGGTTGGAGGGCAGGTGGTGGAACTTTTAAGGACAGGGTGGCGTCAGAGGGCTGGAAGGAGGGGCAGTTTTGAGGGGATTCTTTTTTTTTTTCTCTTAAGGGGTCGGTGTTAGGGCTTATGGTTGGGGAGGTCAGGGTAGTGTTTAGGGTCGGGTGGGGGTTGAGGAATAAGGGCAGGGGAAAGGGGCAGTTTTAGGCCTCATTGGGGTACTTTAGTTTTTAGGGTAGGGGAAGGTTCTAGGTCACAGGGCGGGGAGAGTCTGGTGCTAGGTTTTGGGAACATTACGTTTTTCAGGGTGGGGGAATATTTTAGGGCTTAGGATGGGTAGGGTTGTGAAGTTATTTTGCTTTGTGTTTGGGGAAAGGATTTTGGCCTCTTCAGGTAGATGTTTATTTTTTTTCAAGGCCCAGTGTTTGGGGGGGGGGTGTTTGGGGTAATTATTTTGCGCAGTGGGAAGGGTTTTAGGGCTTAGGGTGGGGAGGGGCTTAGGCTTTGGTTTGGGGGAGGTTTTAGAGTGGGGTAGTTTCAAGCCTCAGGGTGGGTGGGAGGTTCAGGGTAGATTTTTAACTTATGGGGGAGGGTTGTATGGATGAACTACACATAGGTTTAGCACATATAGCTTTACTCTGCATGCTTTTACAACGCAATGTGTTGTAAAGGCATGCGTGGTAAAGGCGCGGTTGTGATTCTGACTGCGTTGTTCAGCCATGCGTGGTTCAGTCATACACCTGTAGCTGTGGAAAACAGTGAGCCTCTAAAATTCTTTCTTACGCACTCATTGGAGCTCCTCTAGAATGTCTAATTTGAAACAAATCAATAATATCCCCAGCAACCTCTTTTGAATGAAGTTGATGAATGCTATGGTGCTCATCTATTTCTTCTGATTTCTGCTTATCCACTGTTCCTGTTTGTCCACTTAATTTTAGTGATCCATCATCAATACAACTTACATCTCGAATAATGTAAACATTTTTGTAAAAAAACAAAAAAAAACCCTCTTCAATTATAATGTGGCTTTTTTACTTTATTCACATCAACTAACTCTTGCCAGATGTTTTACGTTTCGTAGGCATTCCATTTGCTCGAACAATGAGTGGTTGATCTACATCTTTCTCAACACCCACGATGTCTACATTTTGTTTTTTTCAAATCTAAAGGTAAATAAAACAAAATACAAAAAAAACTCTTCCTTTAATACCTTTCTGTAGTTCTGTTGCCGGCCATTTCCTTGTCTTTTGGCTCAATTTAAATGATTAGTTGAAATGGATGAACTGTTTGTAGTAGAAGTGATTCATACACATTTATTTGTTCAAGGTCTTCTGGCATTCATTCCAATTCCAATCTATTATGGATTGCTCTTGCTGGCATTTATAATCCTCCAATTTGTCATAACTATAATGATATCTTCTTTCCTTTATGCCTAAGTCATCATTTTTGAATGATGCACAGGTAACACTTTAAAGTGATGAAGAGTGCTTTTGCACATTTTCTTTGAAAGACATGCCAATGAATGGCCTTGTAAGTTAGTGAATTTTCTAACATTGGATGGGTCAAATTCTTGAAGAATTTACATTTTCTGAGACTTTTTTATGAAAGTTCTCTTAGGAAAGTCTAGAACGTATTAATTGATTTTTAACGAATAGTACAAAAAGTGCTACACTTCCACTGTACGCAGGAGCTCGTTCATGCCTGCTTTGTACTTCTTTATCTAGCACTTCTTCTACATTCGTAGGAACTATCTCTTCTTTTTCTAAGGGAGTATCATCTTTTACTTCATAGCAATGGCCATTTGTGTCAACTGCCTGCACTAATTTAATCTCTTGAAAGTAGAACATTTCATTAACAAGGATTCTGTGCTAGATGTGTGCATTTAGTCACCTTTAAATACATTTTAAAAACTTTTGTTAATATGCCTTTTCCTTAGTTTTCTTTTGCTCACACATACTACTGTTTTGTCTAGTGTCTTCATTATATTTAATATTAGGATAAAAAGTTTCCTTTTCAGAACAAATGCTTTGTCGACTCTACTCTCAATAAGTTGCTTCTGCTTAATTATATCACCTCTCTTCCTATAAGTCTTCATCTTATTTAGAACATTTTGTACTACTCTATTTCAAAACATTTTCACTCGTCTCTCCTTAGACTGTGTTTGTCTCGAAGTCAAATTCTTTCTTTTGTTTTTACATGTTCTACTTTACAATCATGTACTTCCTTCTCTTTATAATTTGAGTTTGAACTCCACTTTTCACTGGAGATTTTTTTTGGGTTTGCAATTTGACATTTTTCTTTCAGAAACCACTTAGTGATCTTACTAGCTGTTATTGTTTTCCTGTCTACATTCTACACCTTGTCTGTCTTTATACTGTCAGTTTGAATTAGGTAGCACTGTTTCCTGTTTCTTTCTTCTATGTCTCTTGTTAGGCAATTTGATTCTTCTTCTTTCAGTACAAGTGAATATATGCAAATCAAATAATACATTGACCTTTACAGAAAACAATATATAATTACATACTAGAACTAATTAGCTCTGCCAGCATGTTCACTGCTAAGTACATGTCTCTTAGTGATTTTCTAATTGATTAATGATCCATTTACACTTAAAGTAGACTTTGAAGCTTGATAAATGCATTTTAGTGGCAACATAAGGTAGGAGTATAAGCACACACTCAGGCTCTGCAGTAGTAGGGTGGAGTCATGTTTTAGGGAATATTTGTCTGTATGGATGATTGGTTTGTGTCAGTACCTGGCTACATATCTGAGTGAGTGTGTTAGCCCCTCGGATGTTTAAGGAAATTTGAGAGTATGTCACTGGCTTTTTTTCTAACTCTATGGATCTGTAAATGTATCTCTAAGTGGCTCTATGAACAGCTTATTGGCTGTGTTGGTAAGCACAATGAAAATGTCTGGGTGTGAGAGTGGCTGTGAGAGTGTTTGGGTGTGAAAGTGGTTGTGATAGTCTCTTTAGGTGTGAGAGTGGGTGTGACAGTGTCTGGGTGCGGGAGTGGGTGCGAGATTGTCTGTTTTAGTATGAGAGTGGGTGTGAAAGTGTTTATCTGGGTGTGGGAGTGCATGGATGTGGAAAGGTTGTGAGAGTTTCTGTTTTGGTATGAGAGAGTATATTTAGGTATGAGAGTGGATGTGAGTGGGTGTCTGGATGTGAGAGGGTTTGACAGTAGGTGTGAGAGTCTTTGTATGGATGTGAAACTGGGTGTAAGAACATCTGACTTGTTGTACAAGTGGGTGTGCTTGTCTCTTCAGGTGTGAGAATGGGTGTTTGAGTGTTTGTGGTGATGTGAGAGTGGGTGTGACAGTGGCTGTCTGGGTGTGACAGTGGGTAAGAGAGGGTCTATATGGATGTCAGAGTGGGTGTGACAGTGTATATCTCTTTGTGAGAGACGTTCTGAGAGTATGTCTCCCTGTGCGAGAGTGGTTGTGAGAGTATCTGGGTATGAGATTGGGTGTGAGGTGGTATCGCAGGGTATGAGAGTGGGTGTGACAGTGTGTCTCTGGGTGTGAGAGTGGGTGTGTCAGTGGACCTGCCCTTTTTAATAGCTACATCATTACTACAGTAGCCTGCATAGTGCATTTATAAGTGAGCACAGGACACTGCAAGTGCATCTCCAAGTCTGTGAGACTTAGAAGGATATGTATAATGGTTTAAACACAAACCACCCTGTAGTATCATCTACCTACATAGTAGCAGAGTGCTCAGTTTTTGTGTTGTAAAATGATACTTTGAGGATCGTTGAGCAGCCCTCTTAATGAAAACTCTTCCTCACTGTAAACATGCACATTTACATGCTGCATTAGTAGGCCTGCCCCATGTCTAAAGTAGTACTTGTTTAGATAGGTGAGTAGGATGCCTTCAGTATTTCCCTATATATCTGAGAGAGTGTAGCCAAACATCTATCAGTGTCCCATCATATGGTCAAAAAACTAGATGAATGAAAGTATATGTAACTCAGTGCACAACCAGCAACATTATTGCTGGAAACATAACTGCTGCCTAGGTCTGCATGAATGTATATGTGCCCCTCTGAGTCTTGGACTTTGTGTGTGTGTGCGTGTGTGTGTATGTGTGTATATATATATATGTACATATATATGAGCATGCACGTGCATCTTACAAGACGAAGTTTCAACTTTTATTTTTAAAACATCCTACTCTAGTCTACATATAGCTTAGCTGAATACTAAACTATCATTAGTTAAACAACACTTAAAGGATTAACAAGCTGCCTTTGTAATGACACTAAAATGGCTCAACCAGATTTTGCAGTAGTAGGCCTGAGCCATATTTAAGCTAGTACTTGTCTGCATGTGAGAGTAGGTTATGTCAGTAATTGCCTGCTTATCTGAGTGAGTGTATTAGTACTTCTATGAGTTTCCCACCAAATGTCTAAGTAAATATGGTGAGTACATGCGAATGTATCTGTCTGTCAAGCTGACTCCATTACTAAAGGGAGCATAACTGATGCCTAGGTGTCTGCATGTATATATAAGTGCCTATCTGGCTCTGTGACTTGGTGTGTCAGTGGCTCTATAGTTTTGTTAATAGGCATATGAGTTGCAGTATGGCCTAGACACTCTATGATTGAGCATAACAGCCTGCAACTGCAACTGCACATCTAAGTCAGTGAAAGTTAGAAAGACATGTTTTATATTTTTACCCAAAAGAAATCTTGGCCCATGGTCTACTTACATCCTAGTTTAATGCACAGTTTGTGTCTAAAAAGAAGAGTTTGAGAATTATCTAACTAGTTTTACTACTGGAACTCAAGGTAACAATAAAACCACACAACCAGATTGAGCAGTAGTAGGCCTGACCTACATTTAAAGGACTATTTGTGTGGATGCATCACTAACTTGTGTCAGTATTTAACCACATATCTCACTGACTGTATTACTATGTTTATGGATGTGCTAAAATATATTTAAGTAAGTATGGTGAGATGAAGCATATGTAACTACATGTGCAACTAGTTCCAATACTGTTGTAAACCAAACTGCTCCCTTGGTGTGTGTATGAATATACAATGACCATATTCCCATTCATTTTAACACATTATAAAGTAAAATGCATTATTCTGCACATACTTGTTAAGTGTTTGGTGTTCTGTATATTCATCTCTTAGTAGGAGCTGAAGTTTCTTCTCACTGAAAGTGTGCAAAAACTAAGCAGAAGAATGATGCACCACTGTCACACAAAGGAACCATGAATGGCAACCTTTTCAACATTCTTTTCAAGGTTACTGATTAGCTTCATGATTGTGTATCTCTTTTATATCTATGCTATCCTAAGTTTTGCTACCCATCATCTGATTGGATCTTACACTTAACCCTTTCCAATGCTCCACAAAAAATAGCCAATTTTTATACCGGGTTTCTCTGGATCTGTGGATTTTCAATGGCGCTGAGCACAACCCCCATGTAACCGTGCAGATGGATCTGTTGACTCGTTCGGGAGTACAAACTTCATTTTCCCAATATATTGTGTAATACTACCATATATATATTCCTCTTTTAATAAAATAGTTTGTTCAGAATAAAACACCTTTTTAAACATTTTTCAACAGAACTGTAAATAAAAAGTTTTTTTTTATCCCATGCTCCTGTAGCTCTGCTACAATGGAAACATACTTTGCAGCATTCTGTTGGAGCAGTAGGTCACAGTTTTTCAAAGCACCATCATGCCTTGCAAGAGAAAAATAGCAGGTCTACCTTTTGCACGTATCCCAAACACCAATAGTTTTGCTACTTTCTTAAAACCCAATCTAACATCACTTTTCTTTTGTCAAAAAATAACTAGCTATCGTCATACACAAATTTATTTTAACAACCAATAAAACGTGCCCCTTCAAATTCTAACTACTAGCCTCCATTTTCATCTGCATTTCATTTTCATAACTACCTCATTGAACAGCAGTGTTGTCCTAAGACCTACTCCACCTTCCATTCTTTATATGAGACTGTGCTTGAGAATGTCTTGGTGTGAGAGTGCCTGTCTGGGAGTCACAGTGGGTGTGGAAAGGCCCCTCTGTGTGTGAGAGAGAGTGTGAGAGGGAGAGAGGGAGAGAGCGAGAGAGGGGGAGAGGGAAAGAGGGGGAGAGAGAGAGAGGGAGAGGGAGTTTGGCTGAGTGAGTGTGTGTGAGTTTGTGTGTGTGAGTGTGTGAGTGGGTGTGAGAGTGTCTGTCTGGATTTGAAAGTGGGTTTGACAGGGTCATTCTTGGTGTGAGAGTGGGTGTGAGTGTCTGTCTGGAAGTAAGAGTGGGTGTGAGTGTCTGGTTGCGAGAGTGGGTCTGACAATGTCAGCCTGGGTGTAAGAATAGTGAGTGAGAGAGTGTATCTCAGGGTGTGAAAGTGAGTGTGAGAGTGTCTGGATAGGTGTTAAAGTGAGTGTGACAGTCTCTGTCTCAGTGTAAGAGTGGGTGTGAGGGTGTCTGGTTCTGAGAGTGGGTGTCAAAATACCTGTCCGGATGAGAGCGGCTATCAAAATACCTGTCTGGATATGAGTGTGGGTGTAAGAGTGAGTGTCTTTCTGGGTGTGAGAGTGTCTGTCAGGATGTCAGGGTGGATGTGATAGTGTCTGTCTTGGTGTGAGAGTGTCTAATTGTGAGAGGGTGTATCTGGGTATGAAAAATGTGCTGATCCAACCACGGATTTACACCTGGGGCCATGCTTGGCCCCCTTGTATTAATCTGCAGATTCCAGTAAATGACATAAAAATATTGTTTCAAACTATTTCAACCCAATACTATATAACATTTATATAGAACCCCATGGGGTAAGGGTTGAGGTTCCTTCATTTCAGCCCAGGGGACTGTTCCCCAATAAAAACAAAATGCCCGCTAAGCTGGAGCCAAGAAAAAGGGGTGCTCAAAAAAGTTGTGTTTTCCACGTTGTTTCCCATAGGACCTTTAGACACGACTACAGATTGAACCGCTAGACAGAATTACACCAAATACGGCAGAATGCTAGTTGTCTGAATGCAGATTATGACTGCACTTACTTGGTGTTAATCTGTTCACCAGGTTAAGAAATATTTAAGCACAAATAAATGTGTATATCTAGGGACACAGATCCTTTGTGACAATTTCAAGGTGATCACAGCAAGTTTGTGAATGCACGTGACAGGAGGAATGCTGTGATTGGCTGTTGGGAACCTGAGTAGAAAGTTGCGGCTGCCATTTTAGGTACTGGGACAAGGTCTCCGAGTGTTGAAAACTGACCTGAAAACAGGCATAAGGGGTGACGGTGGGGTTAGTCTGGCCCCAGATCAGTGATATAGTGGTATTTACAGGTGAAGTTATGCCCTTAGAAAGTTTTTTTGATCCCACATGATATTTGCTAATATGTTGCAATGCTCAGCATGCACCCGTGTAAAGTCACAATGAATTTGCAAATATCAGTGACAACAAAAAAAAATGTTGAGAGTTACTTGAAAACTAATTTGTTCACTTATAGTAGCAGTGTGACAGTTACACATCCAGTGACAGACCCACTTAGGCACTCATACAGCCACTCACAGACCCACTCAAACCATCACATATGCACTCACCGATCCATCCAGACCATCACACATGCACTCAGAGACCCAATCAGGTTGATCCTCATGCACCCACTCACAGACCCATTTAGGGTGTCATTTACACACTCACAGACCCAATCAGACAGTGATGCACCCACTCACAGAACCAGTCAGACCCTTACGCAACCAGTCACAAACTCACTTAGAGACTGATGCACCCATACCCACTCAGACACTGACACACCTACTCATAGACCCTTATGCAACCAGTCACAGACCTACAAACACCTTCACATACCCACTTAGGCAGTTATGCATCCAGTCACAGAGCTGCTAAGATGCTCATGCATCTACTCACATACTCACTTATACAGTCACACACTTATCCAGTCACAGACGTATGCGCCTAGTTACAGAATCACTCAGAGACTCATGCACCCACTAATAGATCACTCAGACATGCAAACATCCAGTCACAGTCCCACTCAAACTCACATAGCCACTAAAAGAGCCACTCATGCTCTAATGCACTCACTTGTACACCCACTCAGTCATAAGCCCATGCATTGACTACATGACATCCTCATTCAGCAAGTCAGAAACCAAGCTAAACGCTGATGCACTCACTTATGTACTTATTCAGACCGTTATGCGACCAGTCACAGATCCACTGAGACCCTAAGGCAGCCACTGACCGATGCAGTGAAATAGTCAGACATTCATTGACATACCTAGTCGGACTCTGATGCACCAACTCAGACACCCACTGAAAATCTAATGCACCTACTCACAGACTCACTTAGACCATGATGCAACCATTCACAGACCCACATAGGCCTTCTCACACCCACTTTCAGACTGACGCACAACCTCACACAGCCAGTCACAGAGCACTGAGATTGTGATGCATCAACTCACAGATGCAATCATTCTCATGCACTCGATCACAGACCCACTCAGAAGCTCATGCCCTTACTCAGAGCCATTCAGACCCTGATGCACTCACTTACACAGCTACTCAGGTATTAATAGATCTACTCACAGATCCACTCACATATTCATGCATGACTCACAGATGCAGTCTGACCCTCATGCAGTGAGTCACAGACCTACTCAGACACTGATCTTGTCACTTACCTAGACACTCAGGCCCTCTTGTACCCAGTTGCAAACCCACTGAGACCCTAAAGCACCCTGTGGCAGATACAGTGACATACTCATTTACAGACCCAGTCAGACCCTGATGCACCCACTGATAGACCTAATTAGCTCCTTATGCACCTACTGATAGATGCACTCGGACCCTGATTCACCCATTGAAAAAACTGTTCAGGTCTTCACACACCCACTAGGCGATTGACTCAGACCCTCATGCAGCCAGTCACAGACACATTGAGACTGTTATGTACCCAATGAGAGAGTCACTAAGACACTGATGTAGATACTAACAGACCCACATAGATCCTCAGCCATCCACCCATAGACTGAAGCAGAATATTTATGGACTGATTCACAGACCTACTCACAGCATCATGCACCTGCTCACTTACTGACTCACAGAACGATTCTCCCAGTCAGAGACCCACCCAGAATGTTTTGCACCTATTCACAGATCTAGTGAGACCATTATACACCGACTTATATATCCACTCATAGACTTATTCACTGACTCTCAGACCCACTGGAACCCTCGTGCAGGCACTCACATATCCAATGACACACGGATACACCCAGTCACAGACTGACTCAGACTCTCATGCACCCACTGACAGATATAGTCAGATTCTGATTAATGCACTTACAGAGTGACTTGGACATGTGTAAGGCATTTACTGAAAGAAGTAATGAGCCAGTATTGTACCACATAAAGATTGATTGAAGGTTGGTTACGTATAGTGATGGAGAAAGTCATATATGAGTTTGTGGACTTATGATTTTTGAATGAACTGGTGTGCATTGAAAGCTGGCTTTTGTTTCCATGTTTTATGTCAGTCGTGAATATCACAACATTGTTGTGAATATTTTTAAAAATTTAAAAAAAAAAGATTATATGAAAATTAACAAGAGTTTTGGGCAATAGGATGTCCCTGAGAAGAGCCTTTGAATTTATTGTATTTTACTCCTACATGTAAATGTGTATGCAGAGTTTTAGATTGGAAAGAAAAACACTGTTGCCTTCCCCTTTGAAATGGATACTGTAACTTCTATCTATACCATTCATGTCAAAGTGCAGGTTCGTATTTTATATACATCCCATGGTATGGTCATGGAGTAATGACGAAAGAGTTTTATTCACATGTTGCCTGCCTTTGTCAATATGAGGGCAAAATTGATTTTACCACTTCCATTTTTGTCTTTGGAATATGTTAGAGTAATCCAAGACAGTGCAGGTCAAAAGTCACATCAATTGTGCAAAGCTATCTTTCATTAGGATCTCTATCTTTACCCCAGTCAGTGTGCCCAGGTCATTACCTTCACAGTGCACAATCATGAGGTGAGGGGGTTGGCAATCTCTACTGCTTTCAACCAAATCCTTGTCAATGCCACTTTTTCTAGCTTTCTCACCAGCCTAAAACACATAGCTGTGCCCAACAATCCACACTCTAATGATTCTGAAGTGAAGGAGCAGTAGCAATCAAGGGAAGGCAGTAGCAGAATGAGACATGTTTGAAAATGGGATGCAGTTAAAATGGAGAGGTGCTCCTGGTTTAAATAGAAACATACTTTTGATTGGTACTCTAAAAATGGAGGTAACGGAAATTAGGTAGTATCTTGAAAGGATAATTAAGTAGATATTTCATTGGCTCTGGTAAAAACAGAAAAAAATACAGAATCTGTATTGCAGAGTTAGACATGCTTTTGAATCTATCCAATAAACCACACCTGCTGCTCCTCATTTTGTAACAAGTATGATCCTTCCAGAATATGCAGTGAACTTGTGATCTACTGGTTCTAGTGGGTTGCACTGTAAACTATGCTAAGACTGTTTTGGGGAAAAGGTCTTAAAGACACAGTTGTGTCTTTGTAAAAACTAAAAGTTTGTATTGATTATTTAATGATAATAATGTATTTTCCTAATGAGGAATTGCTGATAATGTGAACAATAACCTTAAAATGATAAACCTACCAAGCTAAGTGTGTGTTTTAGACACCCTGTTTTTCTTTGAGAATTTATTATGATAATCGTGATTATCTGCAGAAAACAAGCCTACCATAAAGGTTTTCTTTATAAAAGTAAATGAAAGCATTAACAAACAGTAACTATTCAGAATTGGGCTTGCAAAAAGGAAAAATGAAAGGTATGCTTTTATTCGCTCACATCTGCAGTATCACACAGTGCAAGGTAGAAAAGGTTATCATTTATGGTTGCTAAGTGTAAGAGTGCTGAAACATTCTTATGCTTAGTTTTGACAATTGGTGAGAATATTTAAACTATCATATAGGTGAAAAGAAATAATTGTTACTAATATACTTAATTTCAGGTATGTGAATTGTATTTAATTGTTGAGAATGAATTGAGATTATTAAAACAGTGTATATAAAAGAGTATTGAAACTACTCAAAATGATCTATGAGTGACAGGTTTGTATGTGAATTGATTGAAAAATGTGTTGTTTAACATAAAACTCAGTGAGATGTGTAGTACTAGAGTCCTAGATCTGCTTAAATATGCAGGTCCCGATTTACAATGGTAAAATGTAATCAAAAGTCTACGTTTAGATCAAACAGCTCAACGTGGACCAAAAGTCTAAACTAAGAACAAAAGTCTAAATTTACTACAAGTAAATTTAGACAAAAATTGTGTACCTTTATTACGACTAAAGTTAGACTTTTGGTCTAAACTAAGACTTTTGGTCTACGTTTACCTTTGTGAATCAGGCCTTATATGTTTGAACATAGGTGAGGGTTTTTAGTTTAGGCTCTTCTCATGGCATGTGCAAGCTATTAGTAAAGTAGCAGTCATAGTTTTTAATAGATATTACTCATTACAGAGATATGCTATAGGTAGGTATAAAGTATGGTGCTTTGTGCTTACAATATGGGACATCGAGTATCTGACATGGTGTAGGTGAGCATGCTGTAATGTGCTTAAGTGATTAGGAAATGTAGTTCTCAGTTTTAGAAATGTTCTTGCACTTTCTTAGGCATGACAGAATCCTTCATGTATCCAGACATATATTGCTTTTCTGCTATCTCACTGGCCAGTGAAGTTTGTCTGTAAAACTGCTTTGCCATGTCTGAAACTAATCTTTTACTGGTAATGTCTCAGCCCTCTGACATGTTGTTGGTATTCCATAAAGTATGCTGCAGTGTGGTTAAGTGATTAGGAAATGTACTTTTGAGTTTTAAGGACTTAAGCCCTCATTACGACGGACCACCAAGGTGGTGGTGGCAGTCGCACTGCTGACAGTGAAGACCACTACATTATGAGTGTGGTGGTTTGGCCTCTGCCAAACTGCCACATCCCTGCTGGTACCTCCAGGACATTAAGACAGCCGGGCCGGAGGACAGCACCTCCTGGCCGGCTATCCACTAAAGAATCTGCCGGCTGTATAATGAGTCCGCTTTCCACTAGGGTTTCTGCGGTGGTAGCACCTCCATAAAAAACTTGGCAGAAAGGCTGCAGATGACAGGAAATTCCTTTCCTGTAGCCGGCAGACGACTCCCCCAACCCTCCCCGCAACTACAATACCCCTCCACTCCCTTCCATGTCAGCACCCCCTCCCAACCCCTCCTTCCATGTCAGAAACCCCTCCTCTGCCCCTCTTCCATGTCAGCACCCCACCCTCCTTGCATACACCTAAGTACACACACACACATGCACCCCGCACATACTCATTCACCAACACTTACATACCCACATTCACCAACACGCATACATATACTCATTCACTCACATGCATGCATACACTCATTCACTTGCACCAACAGACATGCATTCACACAAACATTCCAACACGCACTCACTTCAACAGTCATACACGCATTCATACACACATTCAAATACCCTTACACACACACACACACACACACACACTTAGATTCACACACAAGACAACACTCACTCACACACACAACACCCCCACCCTCCCACCCTTTCCCATGTTGGACAATTGAGTTACCTTGTCTGGCAAGGAGGTTGTCTGCCAGGCAACGAGAACAGGCGATTCCACTGCCGGCAGTGCCCTGCTATCAGGACACGACCACGCCACATTACTGCTTGTAATACTGCAGCAGAGTTCTTTTGGCGTGGCGTGACGGCAGTGGAAGTGCCTCTGCACCGCCAACTGCCAGCATGACTGATGGAGGGTTTCTGCCAAAATTGTGGTGAAAATCCTTCAGTACTTATACTATGGTATTTGGAAGACCGCCAGCACTGGTGCCCTTCTAGCACCCGTTGCTTCAGCGGTCTGTGTAAAATACCATCAAAGTAATAATGAGGACCTTACTCTTGCACTTTAAGAACTGTAACACAAACACTACATACAGTATATCACTCACCAAGAAACTGAGTTTCATGTGCCCAGAACATGGATGCTGTGTGTGAGAAAACAGGGCTGATTGCAGAGGCCCCCTAACTTTTTGCCCCCATTTTCCACTTTTTGCTGGTGTTTTCCTGACTCTGATGGTGCCCTGGGTACTGCTAACCAGTCCCAGGGCCTGTGCTCTGTGTAAAATGGATATGCAAATTAGGCTAATTATAATTGGCTAAGTTAACCTACCTATAATTCCCTAGTATATGGTAGGGCATGTAGGATTAGGGACCATAGCATAGGTGGTGCACACATAGGTGCACTGCTGAGGTGCCCAGTGTCATTTTAAAGGCAGGCCTGCCTTGCTGGCTGCTTTTAAATTAAAGTTATATGCAAATTCGACTTTGGAATTAAAAGTAGTTCCAAAGTCTTAAACTACCTTATTTTTACATATAAGTCACCCCTAAGGTGTGCCCTATGTGCCCCTAGGGCTGGGTGCCATGTAACTATAAGCAGGGACTTTATAAAAATAGATTTATAAGCCCTGTTGAGGTAAAAACAGCCAAATTCGTTTTTCCCTCATTGAAGTAAATGGCCTTCATAGGCTAGAATGGGGAGACTTTATTTTAAATTTTAAAGTCTCCTTAAATGTTGCATACCAAGAATTTGGTATCAAATTAATTGTTGTAATAAATCCCCCAACTTCCAGTTGTTGGATTTAATATAACTTGTTCAGGTAAAAATGTTTAGACTTTACCTAAAAAGTTGGCAATTTTAGCCCTGCATTGTTTTTGCTGCTGTGCTCTGATTGGCCAGCCTGCAGCAGCTTAGCCAAGCTGCCTTGATGAGGTGTGAAGTGGCCTGGCTTCACACAAAGGAATGTGCTTGTGGGAGAGAATCTCCCCTCAGCAGATGGTGAGGCAGGAAGGGGGAGGGCTGCCAAACTGGTCTTCAAAGGCAGAGAAAGACATTTGGAGCAACCAGCAACACCCCCACATCCTGCAACCCTAGACAAATAGGTGCCCCCTTGATTAGATTAGGAGAGGGGTGTGTTTATGATTTTTAGCCACACCAGTGGGTGGGCTCAGCCAGATGTAACCTCCAAAAATCAGATTCAGCCATGTTGGATTTTTAGAGAATGTTGCCTTTTGGGATGGATTTTTGCCACACTTCCCAGGAAGTAGTCATCACAGGGGGACGACCCTGTACCTGATTGGAGAACCAGGACACCCCTGCTTTTCACCCAGGAGCAAGGATAAAACTGGCAGACCTGCCCCCACACCTCAGATCACCGCCAGATTTCAACAAGAAAAGAACTAAAGGAGAAGAAGGACTGCCCTGCTGGACCCCTGGCCTGCACCTGGAACCTGCACTCAGAAGGACTGCACCAGCTGCACACTTAGGTTTCACCACAAGAAGGACTTTGCCTGGCTTCAACTGGTTCAAGGAGGGACTCCTTGTTTGCTACAGGTGAAAAATTGCTATCCAGAGTCCCCTGCACCAACTCCTGAGGAAAGTGACCAGCTGACCACTGTCCAGTGGGCAAAAAGGAGTTTGCGCCAGGTGCATTCTGGGAGTTGAAGTCCGCACCCCCAAGGACCATCTCAGAACTTCTGGACCCTTGGGGTGAGCTGTGGACCCCAAAAGAACCTTAAAAGAACATCTGGGTGAAGCCCCAGAAGTTTGGAGAAGATTTGAGAATTTTGGTAAAAAAGCTCCAGAGAGGGACCGACCCGCCGCGGAAATTCTAGCCGGCTTGCCTCAACCGCGACCCGGCCTGACTTGGTGGTTCGTCCCGGTAAAGAAAAATCTCAGAAAAAGAGACTAAGTCCGAAGGTAAAAAGTTGACCGGGACCTCCCAGCCATCTTATCCGAGAAGGGCTCCACGGACGTCGGATCAAGATCCAGGTTTACCCCGGTCGAAGGATTTTCACCTCGAAAAAACGACTAAGTCCGAAGGTAAAAATCTCCACCGAGGAATCCAGCATCGCGTATCCGGACAAAGGCTCCAGGAGGTCGGATTAGACTGGCAGGTTCGTCCCGCTGAAGAAAATCTTCAAAATAAAGACTAAGTCAGAAGGTAACTTTTTAACCGAGGCCTCTCGCGACTTGTAGCCGAGCAGGGGTCCGTCGCGGTCGGCCTGAAACTTTGACTTTGCCCCGGTCGAGGTGCAACCAGATGACCCGATTGGCGCTTTTTGTTTCTAAGCGCTAGAAAAATAATAATTCTTTAAAAATTCATATCTCCGGTTCCCTTTATCCGATTTTATTCGTTTTTGTGTCATTTTAAAGATAAAAATATAAACTATGTTTATAAATTGGTTTTGGATTTTTAAACTGTTTCCTGTGTTTTATTTAATTACTGTTTTGTGATATTTGAATGCTTTACACACTGTCTCCTAAGTTAAGCCTTGACGCTCGTTGCCAAGCTACCAAGGGTTGAGCTGGGATTAATTTACTGAGACCTAACTGTACCTAAGTGGAGGTTGGTGGCTTGTTGCTAGGTGTAGGTACCTATCTGCCCTTACCAATAACCCATTTTCCAACACTGTGTTTCAGCCACTGACAGAGAAACAGATACACTTCTACAGTCACTCTTATACTCAGACCACGCTTATATAAGCAGCAATAACAAAGGCAATTGCTTACACACTCATATGCCCTGTGTTCCTTAACAGAGGCACTGAGGTATCTGTTCAACCATGTATGTGTAGATTTAAAAAAGTGAGTGAAATAAAGAAAGAAAAACAAAAGTACTATCTCCATAGAACAGAGAAAGAAAACAGGCAGAATGCTAAAAAAGTAGTGAAAGAACAAAGACCTGCTGGCATTTCTCAAAATACTATGTGGGCAACTTGAGAAACAGCAAAATGAAGTGCATAAGAGAGAAAGTCTGACATCAACCAAGAAACAAATAAAAGCAAATAATCTCACAACTAAAATATCCTGCAAAGAAGCACAGAGTTTATCTAGAATACAGAGACAGTTCAAGGAAATAAGAGTTGGAATGTTCCATAGCAGAGTAGTCCAGAATCTAATGAGAAATATGAAGAAATACAAAAGGAGAGAAGCTGTGAGACAAAAGGAACATGCTGAGTGTATAGTTGAAAAGACCTTTGCGCGGAAGAAGAAACTATCTTGATTTCGAACAAAATGAAAACACTAGATAAAATAGTGTAAGTATGAGGAGAAAATCATAAAACAAAAAGACTAAGGGGGTTATTACATCTTTGGAGGAGGAGTTAATCCGTCCCAAAAGTGACGGTAAAGTGACGGATATACCACCAGCCGTATTACGAGTTCCATAGGATATAATGGACTTGTAATACAGCTGGTGGTATATCCGTCACTTTACCGTCACTTTTAGGACGGATTAACCCCTCCTCCAAAGTTGTAATAACCCCCTAAATGTGAGAAAACAGGGCTGATTGCAGAGGCCCCTAACTTTTTGCCCCCATTTTCCACTTTTTGCTGGTGTTTTCCTGACTCTGATGGTGCCCTGGGTACTGCTAATCAGTCCCAGGGCCTGTGCTCTGTGTAAAATGGATATGCAAATTAGGCTAATTATAATTGGCGAAGTTAACCTACCTATAAGTCCCTAGTATATGGTAGGGCATGTAGGTTTAGGGACCACAGCATAGGTAGTGCACCCATAGGTGCACTGCTGAGATGCCCAGTGTCATTTTAAAGGCAGGCCTGCCTTGCTGGCTGCTTTTAAATTAAAGTTATATGCAAATTCGACTTTGGCATTAAAAGTAGTTCCAAAGTCTTAAACTACCTTATTTTTACAAATAAGTCACCCCTGAGGTGTGCCCTATGTGTCCCTAGGACTTCGTGCCAGGTAACTATAAGCAGGGACTTTATAAAAGTAGTTTTAGAAGCCCTGGTGAGGTAAAAACAGCCAAATTTGTTTTTCCCCCATTGTAGTATATGGCCTTCATAGGCTAGAATGGGGAGACTTTATTTTAATTTGTAAAGTCTCCTTTGTGATGCACACCAAGAATTTGGTATCAAATTAATTGTTGTAATAAATCCCACAACTTCTAGTTGTTGGATTTAATATAACTTGTTCAGGTAAAGAGTTTTAAACTTTACCTGAAAAGTTGCCAATGTCAGTCCTGCATTGTTTTTGCTGCTGTGCTCTGATTGGCCAGCCTCTAGCAGCTTGACCAAGCTGCCTTGGTGAGGTGTGAAGTGGCGTGGCTGCACACCAAGGAATGTGCCTGCGGGAGGGAATCTCCCCTCAGCAGATGGAGAGGCAGGAACGGGGAGGGCTGCCAAACTGGTCTTCAAAGGCAGAGAAGGACATTTGGAGCAACCAGCAAAACCCCCACATCCTGCAACCCCAGACAACTAGGTGCCCCCTTGATTAGATTAGGAGAGGGCAGGAGAGGGGTGTGTTTATGATTTTTAGCCACACCAGTGGGTGGGCTCAGCCAGATGTAACCTCCAAAAAATCAGATTCAGCCATGATGGATTTTTGGAGAATGTTGCCTCCTGGGATTGATTTTTGCCACACTTCCCAGGAAGTGGTCATCACAGGGGGTAGGACCCTGCACCTGATGGGAGAAGCATGACCCCCCTGCTTTTCAACCAGGAGCAAGGATAAAGCTGGCAGACCTGCACCCACACCTCGGTTCCCTACCACATCCAACAAGGAAGAACAACAGAAGAAGAAGGACGGCCCTGCTGGACCCCTGGCCTGCTCCTGGAACCTGCACTCAGAAGGACTGCACCAGCTGCACACTTGGGCTTCACCACAAGAAGGGCTTTGCCTGGCTTCAACTGGTTCAAGGAGGGACTCCCTGTTTGCTACAGGTGCAAAATTGCTATCCAGAGTCCCCCGCACCAACTACTGAAGAAAGCGACCAGCTGACCACTGTCCAGTGGCCAAAAAGGAGTTTGCGCCTGGTGCATTCTGGGAGTTGGAGTCTGCACCCCCCAAGGACCATCTCAGAACTTCTGGACCCTTAGGGTGAGCTGTGGACCCCAAAAGATCCTTAAAAGGACATTTGGGAGAAGCCCCAGAAGTTTGGAGAAGTTTGGACAACTTTTGTAGAAAAGCTCCATAGAGGGACTGACCTGCCTCGGCAACTCTAGCCGGCTTGCCTCAACCGCGACCCGGCCTGATTTGCTGGTTCGTCCCGGTAAAGAAAATCTCAGAAAAATAGACTAAGTCCGAAGGTAAAAAGTTGACCAGGACCTCCCAGCCAGCGTATCCGAGGAGGGCTCCATGGACGTCGGATCAAGATCCAGGTTTACCCCGGTCGAAGGATTTTCACCTCGAAAAAACGACTAAGTCAGAAGGTAAAAATCTCCACCGAGGATTCCAGCATCGCGTATCCAGAGAAGGGCTCCAGGAGGTCGGATTGGACTGGCAGGTTCGTCACGCTGAAGAAAATCTTCAAAAAAGAGACTAAGGGGGTCATTCCGACCCTGGCGGTCATGGACCGCCAGGTCCGGGGACGGAGGAAGCACCGTCAACAGGCTGGCGGTGCTTCATGGGCAATTCTGACCGCGGCGGTAAAGCCGCGGTCAGAAAAGGGCAACCAGCGGTTTCCCGCCGGTTTACCCCTGCCCAAAGGAATCCTCCATGGCGGCGCTGCTCGCAGCACCGCCATGGGGATTCCGACCCCCTTCCCGCCATCCTGGTCCTGGTGGTAAAAACCGCCAGGAACAGGATGGCAGGAACGGGTGTCGTGGGGCCCCTGGGGGCCACTGCACTGCCCATGCCACAGGCATGGGCAGTGCAGGGGCCCCCTAACAGGGCCCCATAATGATTTTCAGTGTCTGCCTAGCAGACACTGAAAATCGCGACAGGTGCCACTGCACCCGTCGCACACCAGCAACTCCGCCGGCTCCATTCAGAGCCGGCTTCATCGTTGCTGGGGCTTTCCCGCTGGGCGGGCGGGCGGCCTTTTGGCAGTCACCCGCCCGCCCAGCGGGAAAGTCAGAATGACCGCCGCGGTCATTTGACCGCAGTGCGGTCTTCTGGCGGTCTCCGCCCGGCGGGCGGCACCCGCCGCCCGCAGGGGTCGGAATGACCCCCTAAGTGTGAAGGTAAACTTTTAACCGAGGCCTCCCGTGGCCTGTAGCCGAGCAGGGCTCCATCGGGGTCATCCTGAAACTTTGACTTTGCCCCGGTCGAGGTGCAACCAGATGACCTGATTGGCGCTTTTGGTTTCTAGGTGCTAAAAAAAATTATAATTCTTTAAAAATTCATATCTCCGGGTTCCCCTTATATGATTTTATTCGTTTTGGTGTCATTTTAAAGATAGAAATATAATCTATTTTTATAAATTGGGCTTGGATTTTTAAACTGTTTCCTGTGTTTTATTTAATTACTGTTTTTTGATATTTGAATGCTTTACACTTTGTCTCCTAAGTTAAGCCTTGAACCTCGTTGCCAAGCTGCCAAGGGTTGAGCTGGGTTTAATTTACTGAGACCTAACTGGACCTTAGTGGAGGTTGGTGGCCTATTGCTAAGTGTAGTTACCTACCTGCCCTTACCAATAACCCATTTTCCAACACTAAAAAATAGAAATAACATTTGCAAAGAATTTTAGTGGGGAATTGAGACATACTTCTACGACTGAGCCTTTCTTTAATGAAGAAAGATACTTGCAAGAGAACAGACTAGTGCATGAAGTTGCTGAATGTATTATCAAATGAAAGATGGAACTCTTATTGAGAAATAGGTAATGGTACCTAGAAATGTAGAAGAAGTCATAGCTGAAAACGTTCAGAGAAGGCGTACACAGGCCCGATATATAAGTGGAATTGTAGCAGCAGTTGTAGTGTGCACCAGGAATCAATTGACACAATCAGAAATGTCTTTAGTAAATTTCCTTTGAAAAGTATTAAAACAGAAATTTGTACTGGTGCAAAGACTAAACATATGCAAAGTAAGAAAGTATACACATCTACAGGGACATTCACTAGCAAGATGATCTAAGAAATTGTGCCAAAGCACCTTTCATCTTTTTAGAATGTTAGCTGTGCACCGCTCAGTAATGTGAACTAAAGTTAGGAGACTTTACCATGTAAAGAGTCCTGCAATCCGTTTAAGGGAAATGAATAGAGTTCTTGTGCATGGAACAGTAGCAGAGGTAGAAAAGGTTTGCAATGATGTGTAGTTGCTTTTCTTTGGACCTCAAGAGCAATGCAGAGAAATTTAACAATTGGCATCTGCAGATATAGCAGAACAGGAGCTATCTATTAGTGGTAATCACTTTCAAGAAGAAATTAGAAAGTTTAAAACAGTGCTAAAAAAAATAACTGAGTGTATTTGCATATGTTGTAGACACAAAAACACAAACTTTTTATGATATGGTATCTTTCAAAACTGAAGAAGACAGTGACGAATGGTCAGAATTTGCAGCTTATTTAACTGTAGGAGAAATCTTTGATTGTAGCAAACTGCACATTATGGGGGTCATTCTGACCCTGGCGGTCATTGACCGCCAGGGCCAACGACCGCAGGAGCACCGCCAACAGGCTGGCGGTGCTCCCAAGGGCATTCTGACCGCGGCGGTATGGCCGCAGTCAGAAACGGAAAACCGGCGGTCTCCCGCCGGTTTTCCGCTGCCCTGAGGAATCCTCCATGGCGGCGCAGCTTGCTGCGCCGCCATGGGGATTCCGACCCCCTCACCGCCATCCTGTTCCTGGCGGTTGTGACCGCCAGGAACAGGATGGCGGTGAGGGGTGTCGTGGGGCCCCTGGGGGCCCCTGCAGTGCCCATGCCAATGGCATGGGCACTGCAGAGGCCCCCGTAAGAGGGCCCCTAAAAGATTTTCAGTGTCTGCCATGCAGACACTGAAAATCGCGACGGGTGCTACTGCATCCATCGCACCCTTCCCACTCCGCCGGCTCCATTCGGAGCCGGCTTCCTCGTGGGAAGGGGTTTCCCGCTGGGCTGGCAGGCGGCCTTCTGGCGGTCGCCTGCCAGCCCAGCGGGAAACACAGAATAACCGCAGCGGTCTTCTGACCGCGTAGCGGTATTCTGTTGGGGGAACTTTGGCGGGCGGCCTCTGCCGCCCGCCAAAGTTAGAATCACCCCCTATATGTAAACACTGTTATATTAAATTAGAGGAGAATACAGTGCCAGCTAGAGCAGTGCATAAGAAGTTAAAACTAGTTTCTATACTAGAAGAACTGCACAATTTTAATATTTATGAGTGTATACTTATACAATATACACACCCATTACAAACAATTATTTGTATGGAGCCAGAAACAGGAGAAGTACCTCAAACTGAGCTCCAGAAAAGTCTAAAAGGTAGATTTGTTTACTTGCCATTAGGTTTTAAGATGGATGTTGAAACTGTAAGTTTGGAAAGAGATTTGGAAGAGGGTCTTGTTATTCTAGTCAATGGTGTGCCTACTAAGAGTAAAAAGATATAGCAAGAGTTAGTAGATGTTACCAAAGTTAAGAACATTATATCTGGTGCATAATAACATTTACCATAGACATTTAGATGTTTTTCAACATATCACATATAGATGATGATACAGTACAGTCAAGTGGCCAAATTGACAAGGTGGGTCGATCTAAGGCAGGAGAAATGTATGATCACTACAGTATTCATCCTCTACATTCTAAAGAGATTATGGGAGATGCTTTTGAGCTATTTCAAATGAAAGAAGCAAAGTTAGCTCCATTAGGTGTATAGGAGAAATATTTAGAAGCTCGTTGTTTCCCACACCTTTTCCCTACTGGAGTATGTGGTAGGTATGATGATCATAAACTGAGTACAGGTCAACTAAACTGTATTCTGTGGACCCTAGATTATGAAAGTGTATTTGTTACATATTTCATCAACCATGTGAAAGTGACTTCTCTGAGTTATGCTATGCAGTATATCACATTCTAAAAACCGGAGTACATGTCCAGAATCTGAGAGCAAGGGAATGTGTTGATAAGGTTCATGAAAAGGAGAAGCACCTTAATCAATTTGTCATGTCCACAAATACCAGCTGCTCAGTACAGGTCAACTAGGCTATATTCTGAGGACCCTGGATTTCGACAAAATATTCGTTACATATTTTAACTACTATTTGAGAGCAACTTGTCTGGGTTATCCTATGCAGTAAATCACATTCTAAAATTATGAGTATATGTCCAGAATCTGCCAACAAGGTAATTTGTTGATAGGACAAGAACACCTTGAGTACAACTTAATCAATTTGGCATATCAACATGGTACAAAAGAATATTCATACTGTTGCAATGGTGAGGTGACATGCATGTTGAGGAATCTAGGATCACCTACTTGGTTTGTTTTTCCCTGAAGATGAATGGGATGATCTCCATTTGATCTTAAGAGAAGCAAACTCTAACATAAAATATATCAATCTGAAAACAGCAGAAGACCTCTGTTCATTGGATCCTGCAAACATTTGCAGATAATTTAAGCACCCATTTAAAAAAATGATGGTTTTCATCTATATCTAAACAAATTCACCTTGGTGACGTTACACATTTCTTTTGTCAGAAAGAACACTAAGCCTGAGGTGATCCACATATTCACATGCTCTCATGGGTAAAAAATGCCCCAAAGTTTGGATTACACAGTGATGTTCTGTGTTGTTTTTCATAGACCAGTATGTGACATGCGCCATACCAAAGGAAACTTCTGACAGCAAGTTCTTGGATTTCAAACTCATATGTGTGGTAAACTGTTTTTAGAAATACAGATCAAAATGTATGTAATTTTGTATTCCCTCTACCGGTGATCTCTAAAAGAAGAGTGAGCAGCTTTCTTTTTGCAGTGAGACACTCCTTGACATGGAAATCACTGAAAAATATGTACAGCATCAGAAGAACAGAAGGGCCAAAATATATCGACTACAACCCTGTCATTCTAGAGATGTGGAATACAAATATGGACATCCAATTTGGTGCAGATAATTTTATTGCTGTAGCTTGGTATTTGACTTCATACATAACAAAGATAGAAAAGTCAGAGAAGAAAGAGATGTGGGAAGAGATTTCAGCAGAATAGAGCCTCACTAAAAAATTGTACACTTCTAGTTTGAAAATGCTTTTGCACAGGGAAAACGGTTCTTATAAGTATGTAGCTAGGCTTAGCTCTGCAAGTTTGATCTCCAAGTATAAAGGTATTTTGTGGGTAAGCTTAAGCCTTGCAAATACTTGTAATAGAGATTTAAATACTTTTTCAGAAATATAGGGCCAGATGTAGGAAAATCCAGCATTGCGACTTGCAAATTGCGAATCTGAGCGACTCGCAATTTGAAAGTCACAATGCCGGATGGTGTCCCTGACACCATCTGCGAGTCGCAAGGAGATCGCAAAGGCCTACCTCATTAATATTAATGTGAGTTGCAGCACTCACAGGGATGGTGGCCTGCTGGAGACAGCAGACCACCATGTCTGTGACTGCTTTTAAATAAAGCATTTTTTTGTTGTTGTTGTTGTAATGCAGCCCCTTTTCCATAAAGGAAAACTAGATGCATTACAAAATGAAAAAATGTTTTCAAGGCCATTCACAAAGGGGAAGGGGTCCTATGGGGGCCCCTTCCCTTTTGCGAATGGGTTACCACCAGTGTGACACTGGTCGTAACTGCGATTGCTTTGCGACTGCGTTCGCGGTCCCAAAGCAATCTTACATTGCGCTGTGACTCGCAAATAGGAAGGGGAACACTCCTTCCTATTTGCGACTCCCAGTCCCATTTTGTGAGTCGGTAACCAGGTTACCGACTCGCAAAATGGGAATGGGCATCGCAATGTGGGTTTTTTGCCTCTCAAACAGCGATTTCTGCTGTTTGCGAGGCGTAAAAGCCTTGCTACATCTGGCCCCTTGGATCTTGCACAAGTTGATCCGCTGAGTACAGATTCTAAAGACTAACATGTTGGATACATACTACTGAAAACATGAGTCTCTATGAAATACTTCATCACTACACATATAGAACCAATATCACTGATAACATTGAAGAAGGATGAATTACAGTTTACTGGATGTGATGGTTGTTTGGTAGGACACAAAAAAGGAAATCTAATTAATTGCCAAACTGCAGACAGAAAATAATATTTCTACTTGGCCCTTTTGCAACTCTTCAAACCATGGCAAAATTAATCAGAACTACTTGGACATTACGACTGTTATAAAGACTCATTCAAAGCTGTAAAATATAGCATTTGGTGTTTTGTATTTCCTACATACTTGCAGATGTTGGAATATAAGTTTGCACAGGAAGAAACCTTTGGTGCTGAAATAGCCAATGAATGTTCACAGAGCAGCTAAAGTTCTGCACCAACAAGTCAAGGTCCTCTTGGCGAACCAGTAAATCAAAATGAGGCAGCTATAGTAATGAACACAGTGGGCATTGCAATGCAGCAAGCAAAAGAGAAAACTATGGATTTATAACAATAGAACAGCAGAACAATGAACAGAGAACTTTTCAATTAAGTTAAAACAAAAATAGAACATGGATTTTTTCTAAACACAAAGGGGGTGATTCTAACCCTGGCGGTCGGTGATAAAGCGGCGGCCAACCCGCCAACAGGCCGGCGGTCCAAAAAATGGAAATCTGACCCTGGCGGCAACCGCCAACACAGCCCGCCACATTAACACCTCGACCGCCACCGCAGTACTGACAAACAGCACGGCGGTCACCGCCAACAGGCAGGCGGCAGACAATGTACCGCCCACAGTATTACAACTCACCAATCCACCACCTTTTCCGGGGCGGGAGCCCCGCCGATAAAAACACGGCGGAAACAGACTACGGACGGGAAAACGCTCACCAAAACACACTCCACGAGTACGGAGGACAGCATGGAACCCGAATTAAACATCCTACCTGCACTCGTCTACCTGCTCATCTACCACGAGTACGAACTCCGGCGCAGACGACAACGGTGAGTACTGCACCTACGACACACGGGAGGGGGGAGGAGGAAAGGTTACAGGCACACACATATGCGACCCCACCCCCCCAAACTATGTAGACACCAATGCAGAGCAACAATGCACAGTGACACCACCAAAACCTCCCTGAAAAATGCAAAGACATAATTAAATTGTGAACCAAAATTTTATATAAAAAATAGACTATGATATGTATCGGCAACTATGCAAAATATCCATAACAAAATAATACTATACACACTGCCATGGAGAACCGAGGCAATTAGTCCGCTACATCAAAGTCAAATGGAACAGTCCGTGGGCTACAGTGTAGCGACACAAGGGCAAAGCCCACACAGGAGACCTGAGTCCTTTGGAGAGAACACTGTAGGGGCATCTGATGAAAATACTACAGGCACCTCAGGGAGAAGGGAAGGGGGGGGGGCACCACAGCCACATGAGTCCACGACGCCAGATCCACAAAGGGGCCACCATGCCCACTGTGCCATCCTGGGGAGTGCAAAGCCACAGTCTCTCAAATCTCTACAGTGGGTGGGTTGCCCACTGTACCATCCTGGGGAGTGCAAAGCCACAGTCTCTCAAGTCTCTACAGTGGGTGGGTTGCCCACTGTGCCATCCTGGGGAGTGCAAAGCCACAGTCTCTCAAGTGGATAACAGTCTCCACTGGTCAAGGAGGAGGCATGGTGGGCACAGTGAACCATAAACAGTGCTCGAGATGAAGGGCCCAGCGGAGCGGTGCTTGAGACAGCGGGGCCCAGCGGAGCGGTGCTTGAAACGGCGGGGCCCAGCGGAGCGGTGCTTGAAACGGCGGGGCCAAGCGGAGCGGTGCTTGAGATGAAGGGCCCAGCGGAGCGGTGCTTGAGACGGCGGGGCCCAGCGGAGCGGTGCTTGAGATGGCGGGGCCCAGCGGAGCGGTGCTTGAGACGGCGGGGCCCAGCGGAGCGGTGCTTGAGACGGCGGGGCTAAGCGGAGCGGTACTTGAGATGAAGAGCCCAGCGGAGCGGTGCTTGAGACGGCGGGACCCAGCGGAGCGGTGCTTGACAGGAAGGGCCCAGCGGAGCGGTGCTTGAGACGGCGGGGCCCAGCGGAGCGGTGCTTGAGACGGCGGGGCCCAGCGGAGCGGTCCTTGAGACGGCGGGGCCCAGCGGAGCGGTGC
Organism: Pleurodeles waltl; assembly: GCF_031143425.1. Taxonomy (NCBI): domain Eukaryota; kingdom Metazoa; phylum Chordata; class Amphibia; order Caudata; family Salamandridae; genus Pleurodeles; species Pleurodeles waltl. The sequence continues at coordinate 1,038,436,695 of NC_090447.1, forward strand.
TTGAGACGGCGGGGCCCAGCGGAGCGGTGCTTGAGACGGCGGGGCCCAGCGGAGCGGTGCTTGAGACGGCGGGGCCCAGCGGAGCGGTGCTTGAGACGGCGGGGCCCAGCGGAGCGGTGCTTGAGACGGCGGGGCCCAGCGGAGCGGTGCTTGAGACGGCGGGGCCCAGCGGAGCGGTGCTTGAGACGGCGGGGCCCAGCGTAGCGGTGCTTGAGACGGCGGTGCCCAGTGGAGCGGTGCTTGAGACGGTGGGGCCCAGCGGAGCGGTGCTTGAGACGGCGGGGCCCAGCGGAGCGGTGCTTGAGATGAAGGGGCCCAGCGGAGCGGTGCTTGAGACGGCGGGGCCCAGCGGAGCGGTGCTTGAGATGATGGGGCCCAGCGGAGCGGTGCTTGAGACGGCGGGGCCCAGCGGAGCGGTGCTTGAGACGGCGGGGCCCAGCGGAGCGGTGCTTGAGATGAAGGGCCCAGCGGAGCGGTGCCTGAGGTAAAGGGCCCAGCGGAGCGGTGCTCTTCTGCACGGCGGGCCCTGTTCAGCGGTGCTCTTCTGCACGGCGGGCCCTGTTCAGCGGTGCCTATCTTCACGGCGGGCCCTGTTCAGCGGTGCCTATCTTCACGGCGGGCCCTGTTCAGCGGTGCTCCTCTGCACGGCGGGCCCTGTTCAGCGGTGCTCCTCTGCACGGCGGGCCCTGTTCAGCGGTGCTCCTCTGCACGGCGGGCCCTGTTCAGCGGTGCCTATCTTCACGGCAGGCCCTGTTCAGCGGTGCCTATCTTCACGGCGGGCCCTGTTCAGCGGTGCTCTTCTGCACGGCGGGCCCTGTTCAGCGGTGCTCTTCTGCACGGCGGGCCCTGTTCAGCGGTGCTCTTCTGCACGGCGGGCCCTGTTCAGCGGTGCTCTTCTGCACAGCGGGCCCTGTTCAGCGGTGCACATCCAGTAGGTTCAAGGGAGACAGACCTGGCCTGGACTCCGTGCTCAGACGCCCTCCGACCGTGATGTTCCTGGGCCCTTCGGTGACGGAGTCCTGGGCCCTTTGGTGTCCTCCTTTACAGCTGGGATGTGGCATGTGGGGCCCACCTGCTCTGCGCTCCTGCTGGCTGACGTCTCCGCCCTGCTGCCCTTACGCTCCTTAGATGGGGCTCTCGGGCCCTTGCCTCCCCTAGACGTTGTGGCTGGTGAATTGGGCGAACTCTGCTCCTTGGGGGCAGCCGTGTCAGTCTTCGCACGGCGGCCCTTGTGTTTCCTGGTCCTCTTGCCGGGGGGGGGGGGGCTGGATGTGTCCTTGCTGCTGATGGAGGTGTCACTGCTGGCAAAGGGTGGACTCCAGAACCCATGCACAACAGTGACACCCGAAGTTGGGCTGGTGGTGGCTGTGGTGCTCTTGGGACTCTTTGCAGATGGAGGGGGTAGGTCATCGGAGGGGAAGAGGTTAAGATTAGCCAGGAAAACTTTTTTAGGGCCAAGGTAAAAGGTAGGAGAAGTGGAGATGGAAGTGGAGGAAGAGGATGTGGTTGTAGGAGAGTCAGGTGTGCTGTCATTGGGTGAAGGTGCAGGTGCTGTAGGCTGTTGTGAGGTGGATGTCTGTTGGGTGGGTGTCTGCCTGCGTTTGTGTGTCTTGGAAGGGGTGGTGACAGACACAGTGGGAGAGGACACAGGGGACGTGTAAATGGCAGTGGGGGTGGTGACTGCACGCGTGCGGACTGTACAGGAAAGTGTGGTGGTGATGGAAGCACTGGCTGATGTTGGTGTGCATGCAGGTGAGAGTGTCGACGTCACAGGGAGGGAGGAGGGAGACGAGGAGGAGGGGGACACAGGGGTGGTAGTGACTGTTGGGATGTCTGCATCTGTGTGTTGCTTGGGTGAGTGTTTGTGGGATCTGTGGTGCTTGTGTCTGGATGAGCTGCCCTTGGGTGTTGAGGTGTGTGCAGGCTGGTCAGATGGTGTGGATGGGAATAGGCTGAAGAACAGGAGACAGAGACAGGGTGGAGGCAGTCCGAAGAGGGAGGCTGGAAACAGGGACAATGGCTGCCGGCAGTGCTGAGGCCAGAGCATTGAACGATCGTTGATGGGCAGCCTGACCCAAATGAATGCCCTCCAGGTAGGCATTGCTCCTGATGCACCTCCCTTTCTACCCCCTGGATGGCATTCAAAAGGGTAGTCTGCCCAACAATGAGTGTCCTGAGGAGATCAATGACCTCCTCACTGAGGGCAGCAGGGGTAACAGGGGCAGGGGCTGAGGTGCCTGGGGCGAAGGAGACGCCCGCCTTCCTGGGTGAGCGGGCACGGAGCGTAGGCTGAGGGGCTGCTGGGAGGGCGGGGTTGGTGCCCTGGGTGGCGGCTGTACCTGTAGAGGCGGGGGGCCCGGATGTTGCCGCCACCGCTAGGGAGCTCCCATCCGAGGACGTGTCGCTGTCGCTGCTCTCACCACCGGTCCCCGTCGTGGTGCTCCCCTCGCCCTCCGGCTCACTTGGGCCCTCGGTGTCTGTTCCTGTGCCCACCGGGGCCTTGTGGCTTGCAGCTCCCTCGTGCTCCGATGCCAAATCTCCTCCGCCTGATGATGCTAATGCACACATGCACAAGAAGATGAAGAAGAAGGGTGGGGGGAGAAAAAGAAGACCTGGTTGAGTGCATGCAATGTCAACACCGTTGGCGGAGAGGACAGACACAGGAGCCGCATGCACTAAGCCGCGCATTCGGGGCACACTACTCAGTACTTCTGACTCGGACAACAGGTCAGGAGACGACAAACGCGCACATGTGTGAGGCTGGACCATCAATAGCTGTACTTGTCACCCTACGGAGGTGGGGGCCGGGAGCACAGGGCCATGCCTAAGGGAGAGGACTACACTACAGAAAGCGCCCTGGCCTAATGTCACCCCCAACCCTCCTCCCCCACCCAGACGCCTCCACTGCGCAGAAAGATAGCTGAATGTGCTGATACTCACCCCCTTGTGTCTGCTGTGATGCTCTCAAGCGCCCATCCAAATCAGGGTAGGCCACCGCCAGGATCCGGGACATCAGGGGGGTCAGGGTACGACTGGCACCCCTCCTAGGTTGGGAGGACATCCCCAGCAGTGACTCGGCGGTCTTCCTGGTTCCGCTGCGGATGTCCTCCCACCTCTTGCGGCAGTGGGAGCCCCGTCTGACGTGGACCCCCAGGGCCCGGACTTCCTTGGCGATGGCACGCCAAATCTCGACTTTCTGATGGGCGCTGACCTATGTGACATGTACAGGGTGGGAAGGAAACATTAATCAACTTACTGCATGTTAGATGTGATTGGCCCCCCCTCCCCAACCTTGCAATATAGCACATGCTCTCATCTGTCGTGCGTTGCACTCCTCATTCGCCCCCCACCCCACCAACTTACATCCACCCCACTCCACACAGGCATCGCCCATTCCATGTGCACCCGGTGTACTCACCTGTTGGTCTGGAGGACCGTAGAGTAACGCATACTGGGGGAGGACCCCATCCACGAGCTTCTCCAACTCTTCAGACGTGAAGGCAGGGGCCCTTTCCCCAGTCGCAGCAGCCATTGTCACTTCCAGACCGAGTTCACAGCAGCACTTGCAGTATAGGTCCTCTCCTGTGGATGATCAGGTCTCGAGTGATTAAGCAGATAGAAAATGGCGGTCACGCCTGCGGCGGTGCGTACCGCGACCGCCGGCGCACATCGTCATTGGCTCCTGAAACCCATAGGCTTCAATGTTATCCAATGCGGCTCCGTATAGCGGTCTTCGACCGCCTACCGCCACGGTGTGCTCCGCCAGCGCAGTGACCTCACATCCCATTGTCCCACTTCACAGGTCAGGCAGCCGCCATTTCAAGGGCCCACATGGCATAATTTCTACTGCGACACACAGGCCTAGGCCTGGCATTGCCACACATACACGCCTTTCAATACCTAGATAACCGTGTGCCATGCAAGCAGTGGTGAACGTACCAGTGATTATCTTGACTCTGTGCTCCATGTTGTCCTTCCTAGGCACCGTCCGCTGGGATTTTCGAGGAGAAGGATGAATCCTCGCGTGTACCGACCGCTGGTGGACCTGTCGACAATGGAAGAACGCCACATCATACTACGATACCGACTTGACCGTGCCACTATCCATGAACTGTGTGCCCAGCTGGAGCCAGCCCTGATGTCCCCCATCCGCCAACCCACAGGAATTCCCCCTCTGGTGCAGGTGCTGTCAGTCCTCCATTTTCTTGCAAGTGGCTCATTCCAGACAACAGTGGCCATGTCATCTGGAATGTCTCAGCCAATGTTTTCTAAGGTTTTGTCTAGAGTGTTGTCTGCCCTGACGAAACACATGCGGAGTTACATTATATTCCCTGAGGAGGTTGATTTGCCCACTGTGAAGGGTGATTTTTATGCCCTTGGACATATTCCCAACATAATTGGTGCCATTGATGGGACCCATGTAGCCTTAGTCCCCCCCAAAAGACGATGAGCAGGTGTACAGAAACAGGAAGAGTTACCATTCTATGAACGTCCAGGTGGTCTGTTTGGCTGACCAGTACATCTCCCATGTGAATGCAATGTTCCCTGGTTCAGTGCATGACACGTATGTGATGCGTAATAGCAGCATCCCTTATGTGATGGAACAGCTACAGAGACAACGTGTGTGGCTAATAGGTGACTCTGGTTACCCCAACCTGCCTTGGCTATTGACCCCAGTGAGGAATCCCCGGACCAGGGCTGAGGAACGGTACAATGAGGCCCATGGCCGAACTAGGAGGATCATAGAAAGGACCTTTGGGGTTCTGAAGGCCAGGTTTAGGTGTCTGCATATGACAGGGGGATCCCTGATGTACTCACCAAAGAAGGTGTGCCAGATCATCGTGGCCTGCTGTATGCTTCACAATCTGGCATTGCGACGTCAGGTGCCTTTCCTGCAGGAGGATGGTCCAGATGGTGGTGTTGAAGCAGCTGTGGAGCCTGTGGAGAGTGAAGAGGAGGAAGACTCAGAGGACGACCCAGACAACAGGGACAGAGTTATCCAACAGTATTTTCAGTAGCACACAGGTAAGAATCACACACGCCATTTTAATTTTCCTGAATGCCTCGTGCTTCTCAACATTGTCTATGACCCCCCAGTTATTTGAAACTGATGTTTGATTTTCCCTTCCCTTTTCAGTGCTGTATGACCCACTGCGTGACTTCTGCTTGGTTAGCCCATGGACTAATGCTTATTGATCTCTGTATGTGTTCAGCACAAAGTTTACAGAACATAATTGATCGGTATTGTGTTTTACATTTGTAAATAATACAGCCTGACTCCAGCATGATTTCAGTGTATTGCGTGATTTATTTTTGGTGCTAGATGATGGTACATGATATTCACACGGTGATGGGTGGGGGTGGAGTAATGTCCATGGCAGAGTCCAGTTCTCAGTCTCACAGGTGCATTGTCCATATGCCTGTGGAAGGATGGAGCAGGGGCAGTTCAAGGTTGGACAGGGTGGCAATGTGGGACAGTGGGATGACTTTAGGGGGTATCTCATGCTGGCGGGGGTCTTGACATCCTACTCTGTCTTTTTTTTGGATCTCAGGCTCCTCTTGCGGGGTGGTTGTTCTTCAGCAGGAGGTGGGGTTCTGGTGGCCTGTCGTTGTGGTGGGGCCTCCTGTCCACTAGCGCCGGCGGAGGTGGTAGGCTGTTCCTGGTCCGGGCTAGTGACAGGGGCCCTGTGTGGTGCCACATGGTCCCGCAACGTGTCTTCTATCCGGTGGAGGGCCTGGACTATGCTCCCCATGGCGGTAGAGATGTTGGTGAGATGATTGTTGAACCCCATGTAGCGTTCCTCCTGCTGTGCCTGGATCTCCTGGAACCTGGCCAGTACCGTCGCCATCGTCTCTTGTGAGCGGTGGTAGGCTGCCATGATGGTGGTGAGTCGGTTCCCTGGGCCTCTCCTCCCCCCCCTGTCGCACAGCAGCCCTCCGAGTTGCCCTGTTTCCCCCGGACTCTGTCCCCTGGACGGTGTGCCCACTACCACTGCCCCCAGGTCCCTGTTGTTGTTGGGGTGGTGGGTTAGCCTGGGGGCCCTGTAGTGGCAGACACACCGCTGATTGACCTGTCCTAGAGACAGAGCCATGGGCCCGCTGGGTGGGAGCTGTGCTGTTGTTCCCAGAGGGGGTTTGGTCTGCTGTGGCCTGTGTGTGGGGAAGCAACTGTCCAGAGGTCCCCGATGGTCCGGGCTGGTCATCAGGTTCCAGGTCGACAGAGCTGCTGTCATCACTGGGTGCCTCTTCCGGGGGGGGGATGGACATTTCTGGACCCTCCTGGCCGGTGTGTTGGCGTTCGGGTCCTGCATGGGGTAAGAGAGTATGGTCATTGTTTCTGTGTGTGCTATTGTGTGCGATTTATGGGTGCCCTTGTCCCCCAGTGCTGTCATTCCCTTGGGGGAGGTGTTGTGGGGGTGTTTGGGGGGGGTATGTGCAGTGGTCATGCTTAGGTGATGGGTGTCCATAGTTTGTGGTGGCATGCAGGGGTTGGTGTTGGGTGGGTTGTGCTGGGGAGACATTCTCAGGGAGGATGTGTGATGGGGGGTTGGGGGTGAGGGTGGTGGTGGGGGTTGGCATGCTGGGGGGGGTGAAGTAGTTGAGATTGTACTTACCAGAGTCCATTCCTCCGTGTACTCCAGCGAGGCCATCAGGATGCAGGATGTTTAGTACCTCTTGCTCCCATGCTGTGAATTCGGGTGGTGTGGGTGGGGGTCCCCCGCCAGTCTTCTGCACTGCGATGTTGTGTCGCGAGACCATCGAGCGCACCTTTCCCCGTAAGTCATTCCAACGTTTGCGGATGTCCTCTCGATTTCTGGGATGCTGTCCCACCGCGTTTACCCTGTCCACGATCCGCTGCCATAGCTCCGCCTTCCTGGCTATAGTGGTGTGCTGCACCTGTGAGCCGAAGAGCTGGGGTTCAACTCTTATGATCTCCTCCACCATGACCCGGAGTTCTTGGTCCGAAAAGCGTGGGTGCCTTTGGGGTGCCATGGGGTGGTGTGGATGAGGTGTGGGGTGGTGTATATGGTGAAGAGTGTGTTGGTGTGTGGTGCTTTGTGCTTCTATGTGGTGTGTGTGATGGTGTAGTGTGCCTCTGTGTGATGTAGCTCTCTATTCTGTGATGTGTCTCTCTCTCCTTCGTCTATGATCTTCGGTCGTAGGGGTTTGTGGGTGATGTGGGTGTGTGTTTTTTAGTTGGTTGGATGTGTGGGAGTGTTGTTTGTATGTGTGTCAGGTGTGTGTATTTCAAATTGTCCAATGTGGCTGTGTTTTGGAGCTGTGTGTGTATTTTGACCGCGGCGGTGTGTACCGCCAATGGAATACCGCGGTTGAAAGACCGCCGCGTGGATTGGTGGGTCAGAATGGCATGGGCGTGTTTTTGTTGGCGTGACGCTGGAGGTTTGGTCATCTCCAGTTTTCCGCGGCCCGCTGATGAGGCGGCCTTCCTTGGATGTCGGGATTTTGGCGGTTTCGCCGTTGTGGGTCAGAATGACCCTGGCGGTTTACCACGGCCGCGGCGGTAGAATGGCAGACTTCTGACCGGCCGTAAGGGCCTTTTACCGCCGAGGTCAGAATGACCCCCAAAGCTTTTTGACTCTTCTACATATAAACCAATATTACTGTGTATCACTGGACAAGCTTGTACTGTGAAAGGCTTCCTTATTAAACTTCTTACCAGTAACCTCTAAAGACTAGTGATACAAATTTAACAGCACCAACAAGATTAGCTGCTCATAATATTAAAGGAATTACTCTGCATTGACTTCTTGAGTATCAGAAGTTATCTGTTGACGCTTTCCATGAAATATGCAGATCACTGAAAAAGATGACTTCTCATCATTGATGAAGTAAGCATGGATTCAAACATAATGCTTGCTTTCATTCACTCAAGGATGAAGCTACTTTTAACAACAAACTATATTGTACTATTTGGAGGAAAACGTCTAATTGCCTTTGGTGACCTACTCCAACTTACCACTATAAAAAGACAACCAATTTTTAAAACACTGCATAGTGAAACAATAAATTCCCTAGGAAGTATTGGCAATGTAAACATTTGGTTAACCTTTGAGTACAAAGAATTGTCTTTCTCCAACTTTTCTAATCTGATCATCATGGTAGCGATGTCCCATCTCATGTCTGATTCGAAGATGGATGTTTCGGCTGGAGCAGGTGGCTGTAGGGGTGCCTGGCTAGAGACAGGTACAGCAGATGAGGAGGGGGTCGGGCCTGCTGAGGGACCTCCTCCCCAGGCCCTGGAATTCTTCCCTGATGTAGCCTGCTTTGTTGTTGGCTGTTGCAGAGGTCCCCCATGTGTAAATTCACGCCAAACCCCAGGGGCTTTCTCCTTCATAATTCTCCTCACTATCCTTTGGTACCCAGCGTTCATCTCCAATATGGGCCTGTGCCTGTCAGCCCACTTGTAAAAAGCATGTTTTTCTGCCTGGGTCATATTGGCAGCTGAAGTAGGAGGAGAATAAAGCATTAAATACAACATTGGGTGAAGGTCGAACAAACATGCAATGTACACAATATCCTCAGATGACACATGCAGTCCACCACACATTTCACAACAATGACTGACTCCAAATCTATACCAGATTCCTATTAGCCATCTATGGCATTATGTACATTTCACTGGGGTAACGGCTATCCATTGTTGACCAACAGGGCCCAGAGGTAAGTGGACTATTGCATCCTTACTCAACAATTGTGTGATTAAACTAGTGAGGATCCAGTGGCTGAACAAGTCCAGAATCCCTGTGCCATTGTGAATATGTGGTGTTTTATACATAATCCACCACTTTCACACCCCTAGTGCTACATCAAGCCTTGCCCAGGCATCATGGATGGAAGGTAGGGGTCATCTGATAGGGAGACAGGAAACTTCCCACCGGCAATTCTAAGGTTAGGTAAAGTTTCATTCATGTGTCCTGGTTTAACACCTGCCAAGGGCACACGCTACAGGGGGGCACACCTTTGCTCACACTGTGCCCACATGTACAATTCAGGCAAAGTGCCCATATAGTTTGGGCAAATCCTGACCAGCACATCAAAGTTGCAGACAGATTTCATATCTGTTTGCCCCTACCATGTGCTATCTTGGGCAAAATGTGTAATGGGTACACACATGGTGGCTGTATAGATGCCCTTGGGGCACAGTAAGATTTGCACTGCATTGGGTACAGCTACAGTATTCCTATATACTGAACAACATGTACACATGTCAGACATCTCCTGAGTCCCAGGTACACACACAGCACTCACATTATATACACATGTGATGTGAGCAAGATCACTCTCACATATGATGTGACCAAGATCACTCTCACATACGATGGATAGACCATTTTGGTAAATCCGTAGAGATCTAGCTTGCTACAATCCGTAGACATTTCCCACAACCATCAGGAACTGAGTTGTACTCTCGTTGTGTACACTACAGACTGTTGGCCAGCACATTAATGCTCCTTGCACAACTGCAACCTCAATTAAAATCTGAAGATTAGTGAGGCACCAGTGGTACAAGTGTTTCCCACATAAGCCCCCTAGAGACCTCAATATAAGACATATTGGGGGTCATTACAACCCTGGCGGACGGTGTTAAAGCGGCGGTAAGACCGAAAACAGGCCGGCGGAAAAAAAAATGGTAATTATGACCGTGGCGGAAACCGCCAACAAAGACACCCACTTTAACACTCAGACTGCCACGGCGGTACAGACAAACAGCGCGGCGGTCACCGCCAACAGACAGGCGGAAGACAAAGTACTGCCCACAGTAGCACAACCTACCAATCCGCCACCTTTTCCAGGGTGCATTCACCGTGGATAAAAACACGGCAGAAACAGCCATTTCAATGGGAAAACGCTCACCTCTACACACTCCAAGAGGAAGGAGGACACCATAGAACCAGAACTCCAAATACTCCCTGCGATAGTCTTCCTGCTCCTGTATGACCATCATCAACGCCGGCGAAGACAACGGTGAGTACTGCATCTATGACATAGGGGAGGCAAAAGTCAGGGACACACGCACGCAACACCCCCACCCCCACCCACTACAACACACACATCAATCCATATCCAAACATTACAGGAACAACCCCCAAACCCCCCGGAAGAATGCAAAGACAAAAGGAAATGAATTCAACCAGTGTAATATATCAAAATACAGTAACCAAATATATACAGATATAAATTCACATTGAACAAAATATACATCACGATTAGTAGTGCAGGTAATGCACCATTCAATGTCCGTGGACCACTGGGCCCAAAATGCATGGGCGAGGCCCACACACGATACTGAGCAAAATGGAGAGAACACTGCTGGGGCATCAGATAGAAATACAACAGGCCCCTCAGGGGGAAGGGAAAGGGGGGCACCTCAGCCGGATGAGTGCACCACGCCAGATCCACAAGGGGGCTCCATGCCCATTGATGTATCCTGGGGAGTGCAAAGCCACAGTCTCTCAAGTCGATAACAGTCTCCACTGGTTCTGGAGGGGGATTGGTGCCCAGAGTGCATCACTCTCCCTGTGACGGTCCCAGTTCCGTCACTGCCCCTGCCGCACATGGGCTAGCGGTGCTTGAGTTGGTGGTGCTTGCCCTGTTCAGTGGTGCTTGCCATGGCAGTCTGTGCCCTGCTCAGCTGTGCTTGCCCTGTTCAGCGGTGCTTGCCATGGCGGTCTTTGCCCTGTTCAGCAGTGCTTGCCCTGTTCAGCGTTGCTTGCCATGGTGGTCTTTGCCCTGTTCAGCAGTGCTTGCCCTGTTCAGAGGTGCATGCCCTGTTCAGTGGTGCTTGACTTTGCTGTCTATGACCTGTTCAGCGGTGTTTGCCATGGCGGTCCTTCATTGCCCAGCGGGGCTGTGTCTGCCGGAGCCCTCCTGGGCACTGACTCTGGCGGTGGCCTCCTGGCCAGTGACGATGGGGCTGCCCTCCTGGGCACTGACTTTGGCGATGGCCTCCTGGCCAGTGACGATGGGGCTGCCCTCCTGGGCACTGACTCTGGCAGAGGCCTCCTGGCCAATGACGATGGGGCTGGCGGTGGCCTCCTGAGCAGCGGGGATGATGGCGGTCTTCTCCGCCGTGCTGCTCTTCCCAGACTTTGGCAATTTCTTCTGCCCCTTCCCCACATTGGGAGGAGTCACAGCTGAGTGGACACTCCCCCCGGGACCCTTGTGAGAGGCTTTGCCGGCTGGAGTCTTCCCCCTCTCCCGTCAGGCACTGTCCAACTTCTGGTGCTTCACAGGGGGGAACTGGCTGTGCAGTTTCTCCGTGTCACACTGGCTGCCCTGGTGCCCGGTGCACTCCACATACCTCTAACAGGCACCACTGGTACCTGCGATATTTTGGCTCAGGTGCTAGTACGGGACCTATGAATTGGAGGGGGGTGGGAAAGAGGTCAAAGTTGCTCAGGAAAAGTTTCTTACGAACACTGGGTCGGGTAGCTGGAGGGGGTCTGGGAGTGGAGGAAGAGGAGGTGGTTGTAGGAGGTGTAACTTTTGTTGGTTTGGGTGCAGGTGCATGCGCTGGAAGCTGTCGTGAGGTGGATGGCTGTTGGGTGGGTGTGTGCCCGCGTTTGTGTACTTTGCGAGGGGGCGTCACAGACACACTGGGAAAGGACACATGGGATGTGTAAATGGAAGTGGGGGTGGTGAGTGCAGGTGAGCGGGGTGTGGTGGTGGGTGTGCTGGTGCGGGACCTAGTGGCTGTAGTTGTAGTGCATGTAGGTGAGAGTGTAGACGACACTGGGAGGGAGACGACGAGGAGGGGGACACAGTGGAGGCAGTGGATGTTGCTGTGTCTGTATGTGTGTGATGCTTGCGTGAGTGCCTGTGGGATGTGTGGTGCTTATGTTTGCCTGAGCTTCCTTGTGTGTTGAGGTGTGTGCAGGCTGGTCTGACGGTGTGCTTGGGATAGTCTGGGGTATAGGGGATTGGGTCTGGGAGGAGGAATTAGGAGGGGGGAGGCTAGAGACGGGGACAATGGCTGCCATCAGTGCTGAGGCCAGAGATTGAAGGGTTCGATGAAGGGCAGCCTGACCAGAATGAATGCCCTCCTGGAATGCATTTGTGTGTTGCAATTTCTCTTTCTATACCCTGGATGGCATTCAAAATGGTAGACTGCCCAACAGTGAGTGACCTGAGGAGGTCAATGGCCTCCTAACTGAGGGCAGCAGAGGTGACAGGGGCAGGGGCTGAGGTGCCTGGGGCGAAGCCCACCCTCCTGGGTGAGCGGGCACGGGGCAACGGCTGAGGGGCTGCTGGGAGGGCGGTGCTGGTAGGGGGGTTGGCGGCTGTACCTGTAGAAGTGGGGGGCACAGATTTTGCCACCACCACAAGGGAGCTCCCATCGGAGGACACGTCCGTGTCGCTGGTTGCTGATCCTGTGACCGCCGTGAAGCTCCCCTCACCCTCCGTCCCACTGGTGTATTCGGAGTCCGTGGTGTGGCCCTCCATGGCCATGTGGGATGCAGCTCCCTCGTGCTCCGGTGCCACTGTACCTCCACCTGATGATGCTGATGCACACAAGAACAGGGAGAGCACAAAAAGGGTGGGGGGACGACAGAAGAAAGACAGGTTGAGTGCATGGCTTACCGCTACCGTTGACGGACAATACAGACACAGCAGCCCCCTGCACTACACCGCGCTGTTGAGCTCTACTGATGACAGTTCCTGGGATATGGCCTACATGGCTATGGTGGACATCAGCACACATAGATGACACAGGGGAATGTATACCTCTACTTGGCACTCTACAGAGGTGGGGTGGAGTGCCACATGGCCTGCATTACGGAGGGACCTGGCCTACAGAACTCGCCCTGGCCTAGTGAAACCCACAGCCCTCCTCCCCACCCAGACACCTTCACTGCGTGCAAAGTCCGCTGAATGAGAGTGTACTCACCCCCTTGTGTCTGCTGTGATGCCCTCAAGCGCCCATCCAACTCAGGGTAGGCCACCGCCAGGATCCTGAACATCAGGGGGTCATGGTGCGACGGCACCCCTCCCACGTTGGGAGGCCATCCCCAGCTGAGCCTCTGCTGTCTTCTTGCTCCAGCGGCGAATGTCCTCCCATCTTTTACGGCAGTGGGTGCTCCATCTCTGGTGGACCCCAGGGTGCGAACATCCTTGGCGATGACACACCAAATATCCTTCTTCTGGTGGGCGCTGACCTACATGACATGTACAGGGGAAGAAGAGAAGTCATTACCAACTGCACCGTCAGAGTGAGTGGCCCACATCCCTACCCTTGCCATGTGGCACATGCATCCACAGTCCTTCATGCTCGCAGAACTCTGCCCCCTTCCTTCTTACAACCAGCCCTCTCCACCCAGGCATAGCCCATACAACTTGCTCCCTGTGTACTCACCTGTTGGTCTGGAGGACCGTAGAGTAGCGTGTACTGGGGGAGGACCCCGTCCATGAGCTTCTCCAACTCATGTGCAGTGAAGGAAGGGACCCTTTCCCCAGACGCACAAGCCATTGTCTCTTCCAGACCGAGGTCACAGCAGCACTTGTGGTGTAAGTCCTCTCCTGTCGAAGATCAGGTATCGAGTGATTCAACAGATAGAAAGTGCGTATCATCACCACCGGCGCACTTCGTCATTGGCTCCTGGGACCCATAGGGTCCAATGTTAACCAATTCAGCATTGCGCAGCGGTCTTCGACCACCTACCGCGATGGTGTACAAAGCCAGCGCAGTTACCTCACATCCCATTGTCCCAGTGTAGAGGTCAGGCAGCCGCCATTTCAGGGGCCCACATGGGTTCATTTTCAACTGCGTCACACATACCTAGGCCTGGACTCAACACACATACAACTTTTTGGATTATGTTTCGTGTTCTGTGTAGACTGTAGGTACATACCTCTGAGTTGATTGACTCTGTGGTCGCTGTTGTCCTTCCTAGGCACCGTCAGCTGGGACATGTGAGGAGATAGCAGAATCCTCCGGTGTACCGACCGCTGGTGGACCTGTTGACAATTGAGGAGCAACATTTAATCATCACCTACAGGTTTGACCGTGCCACAATCCAGGAACTGTGTACCCAGTTGGAGCCTGACCTGATGTCAGCTATCCGCCATCCCACAGGGATCCCCCCTCAATTGCAGGTGCTATCAGTGCTCCATTTCCTTGCAAGTGGGTCTTTTCAAACAACAGTGGCCATGGCATCAGGGATGTCCCAGCCTATGTTTTCCTACGTGTAGTCCAGAGTGTTGTCTGCCCTGCTGAAACACATGATGAGCTACATCGTTATCCCACAGGTGGAGGATTTGGCTACTGTTAAAGGTGACTTCTATGCTTTTGGACATATCCCCAACATCATAGGTGCCATTGATGGGACCCCATGTGGCTTTAGTGCCCCCCCCCCACAGGAGTGAACAGGTGTACAGGAACCGGAAGAGTTATCATTTGATGAATGTACAGATGGTATGTTTGGCAGACTAGTACATCTCCCAGGTAAATGCTATGTTCCCTGGCTCAGTGCATGAGGCCTACATCATGCGGAATAGCAGCATTCCTTATGTGATGGGTCAACTTCAGAGGCACTGTGTGTGGCTATTAGTGGACTCTGGTTACCCCAACCTATCATGGCTACTGACCCCAGTGAGGAATCCCAGGACCAGGGCAGAGGAACGCTACAATGAGGCCCATGGGTGGACTAGGAGGGTGATCGAACAAACCTTCGGCCTCCTGAAGGCCAGGTTCAGGTGCCTCCATATGACAGGTGGTTCCCTATTCTACTCACCAAGGAAGGTGTGCCAGATCATCATTGCCTGATGCATGCTTAACAATCTGGCTTTGCGACGCCAGGTGCCTTTTCTGCAGGAGGATGGTCCAGATGACGGTGTTGTGGCAGCTGTGGAGCCTGTGGACAGTGATGAGGAGGAAGCAGAGGAAGAAGACATTGACAACAGGGACTCAGTCATCCAGCAATATTTCCAGTGACACACAGGTGAGAACACATTCTTGCCTACTACAAGTACTTTCACACTTCTACCTCTATCCTGTCTGTCAATTTCAAGCAGTATATGGTAACTGAGTTGTACATTTCCATTACGGTTTAACAGGTGTGGTTACCAACGTGAGTCATCTGCTTACATTCTTCATAGACTTGTGATGTGTGACATAGGTATGTTGACATTACATTTGAGAACAGATTTTGTCACTGACATTGCTAATACACATTTTCAAGATCACAGACTGACTCCTGATAGTTGTGTGCTTCAAGGGTGTTTATTGAAGTGCTAAATATTGGAGGGGGGTGGTAAAATGGTGAGGGGTGATGGTGGAGGAATGTCCATGGCAGAGTCCAGTCTATTAGTCTCACAGGTGCACTGCCCATATGGACATAGGAAGTGGAGCTGGGGCAGTTCCAATATGGACAGGTTGACAAAGTGGGACAGTGGGATGACAATCAGGGTGGTTTCATTTCTTGGCGGGGGTCTTGCCATTGTGCTCTGTCCTGTTCCTGGATCTCAGGGACCGCTTGTGGGGTGGTTCTCTGTCTGCAGGGGGTGGGGTGCTGGTGAGGTGGTCCTGTGGCGGTGCCTCCTGTCCACTAGCGCCGGCGGAGGTAGTGGGCAGTTCATCATCCATGCTAGTGTTAGGGGCCCCTTGGAGTGCCACGGTGTCCCTCCTGGTGTTCAGTATCTCCTTCAGCACCACTACGATGGTGACCAGGGCGGAGCTGATGGTTCTGAGCTCCTCCCTGAACCCCAAATACTGTTCCTCCTGCATGCGCTGGGTCTCCTGAAACTTGGCCAGGACCGTAGCCATCGTCTCCTGGGAGTGGTGGTATGCTCCCATGATGGAGGAGAGGGCCTCGTGGAGAGTGGGTTCCCTTGGCCTGTCCACCCCCTGTCGCACAGCAGCTCTCCCAGTTCCCCTGTGTTCTTGGGACTCCGTCCCCTGGACCGTGTGCCCACTTCCACTGCCCCAAGGTCCCTGTTGTTGTTGGGGTGGTGGGTTATCCTGGGTTCCCTGTAGTGGTGGACACACAGCAGATTGACGAGTCCTACCAGAGGGTGGAAGGTCTGTGGTGGGCTGTGCCTGTGCAAGGGGAACCGACTGTCCCAAGGCCCATGATGGTCCGGACTGGTCATCTGGATCCAGTTGGCCAGAACTGCTGTCATCACTGTCGGCCTCTTCTGTGGGTGGGGTAGAGATGTCTGGACCCTCCTGTCTGGTGACGTTAGGTAGTGCTCCTGCAGGGGTGTAAAAGCATGATTATTACATGTGTGTGTGTCATGGTGTGCAATGGGTGGGTGAGCATGTACCCCGGTGCCAGCATTACTGTGTGGGGGCTTGTGTGATGATGGTTGGGGGGGGTGTTATGGGTATGTGCAGTGGGCATGCTTTAGTGAGGGGTGTCCTTGCTTTGTTGTGTCATGCAGGGCTTGGTGTTAGGATGGGTGGTTTGTGTTATCAGTACATTAGTGAGGAGTTGGAGTGATAGGGGAGGGGGTGAGGGTGGGGTTCTGTGATAGCATGCAGGTAGGGTGGGGGATATGATAGTTAAGATTTGACTTACCAGAGTCCATTCCTCCACCGACTCCTCTGAGGCCCTCAGGATGCATAATGGTCAAGACCTGCTCCTCCCATGTTGGTAGTTGTGGGGGAGGAGGTGGGGGTCCGCCGCCAGTCCGCTGTATCGTGATGTTGTGTCTTGAGACCACGGAACGCACCTTCCCCCGTAGGTCGTTCCACCTCTTCCTGATGTCCTCCCGATTTCTTGGGTGTTGTCCCACTGCGTTGACCCTGTCCACTATTCTTCACCATAGCTCCATCTTCCTAGCTATGGAGGTGTGCTGCACCTGTGATCCAAATAGCTGTGGCTCTACCCGGACGATTTCCTCCACCATGACCCTGAGCTCCTCCTCGGAGAACCTGAGGTGTCTTTGCCGTGCCATGGGGTGGTGTAGGTGATGTGTGGGGTGGTGTATGTGGTGATGAGTGTGGTGATGTGTAGTGGCGTGTGGTGTTTTGTGCGTGGATGTTGTGTGGGTGATGGTGTTGTGTGCCTCTGTGTGGTGGGGTTATCTATGCTGTGCAGTCTCTCTGGCCTTCGCAAAATTTTTGGTAGTAGGGGTTTGTGGGTGATGTGGGTGTGTGTTTTATATAGTGTTGGGTGTGTGGGAGTGGTGTTTGTATGTGTATCAGGTGTGTGTATTTCGAATTGTCCAATGTAGTGGTCTTTTGGAGATGTGTGTGTATTTTGAGCGCGGCGATGTGTACCGCCAATGGAATACCGCAGTTGAAAGACCACAGCGTGGATTCGTGGGTCGTGATAGCATGGGCGTGTTTCTGTTGGCATTGAGAGAGCGTAGCTAAAATATTACATATGCTAACGTGAAATGTTTAACAAAGCTGCACATAGAAAACAACAATAGTGTAGTTCTTTACTTAACGTACATTTGAATCATGACTATGATAAACTGAACTAATGACAATAATGAGTAAACTTGTCTATGATATGATTAATCAAACTTATATTAGTATTTACGATATTACATTGAAAATACTATAGGCCTTAAGTTAGCGTGAGTCGAAGTTTTAGCCGTGTAACTCTCATGTTAAAGCATATTTTCTGTTTTTCTAGTGTGCTGACTCGCAAAGGGCCATGACCCAGCATTTGTTCTTTTCTTCGTTTCGTGTAACAATAATGATTTTCTTCCCATCCGCATATTGGCTGATTGTACAATGGACTTTATACGTTTTGCAACAAAAGTAGAAATATTCAAGAACATTTGACCATGGAAAAGTGAACTTTTGACCTGAAGAACGTGCCAAGGCGATGACATCCTCCGGATGTGCCACCTACGAAGACGTCAATTATGAAGACCAATCAAAGTGTTATAAATTATCGTGGGGTGACAATTTGGATTACCTAATGTATAACTTGATAGGCTAAAGATAGTGGGGTATAGCGAAAATCCAATAGAATTTTGTGGGACGGTATTGTGAAAAACGGATAAAAACTCATGACACAGAGGGGTCGTTAGAATTAGGTAGGAAATGATATCGATTGCATCCAGAAACTCTGTCACTCTGTTTGGTGATTTGAGACTTAAACAAAACCATCCTCATCCATAGACTGCCCCTTTACACTTTTCCTCCTTATGAGGGAAGTGTCCCCTGTACCTTAGATGAAATAGACTGACGGTGATCTAACTGATGTCCTGAAGATGAAGACTGATCCTGAATGCCGACTTATTCCGAGGAGGGTAATTATGACAATACTATTGTAACTTGTCTGCTTGCTTTTCCTTTCTAGGTACCAACTGCTGTATTTTTGGATAGAGACCTTAGTCAGATGTTTTCCAAATTTGTGTTCAAAATTATTTTGCATGAAGTCCAACATGCTGATGCTAATTAGTGGTTAGGCTAGGTGATCACTTTGACTGACACAAATAGACGTGATTGACATTATGCTATGCTGAACTGAGACATATATGATATTCTGTGCACTTTGATCTATGCGTATCTTATGTTGGTGCTCTTATGTTTGTGATCTTTGCATTTTCAAAGTCTTAGCACAGCTGCCGTATTGTGATTTTGTTATTTTGATTCTTGGTTTTGAGATTAACACTCCTACTATTAGATTGTAATCAATAGGGAATAAAATTCACAAAACTCCAATAAAGGTGTGGTTATTCATGACTGAAAGGTCATGGTTGCTCCGACAGTTTAATAAATGTCTTTATCCAAAGTAAAGTATACTGTGGTGATATATATTGATAACGTCATTGATATATTGCGTGGCATATTGATCAGTTATCTCGTTCTGCGGTGTCTCACCAGTGGGTCAAATGATTCATCGGCCTAAAACGAGTCCTGATGTGTATAAAAGTGACATAGAGGGACGCGTTAACAGTTCTGGTAGCAGAGCGACGGTTTGGCCCTTGGGGGCCCTAGAACGGAGAATCATTGTTTAATTAGTTTTTTGGTGATAATGCAAATTGGAGATATGATAAGTTTCTAAGTTCACCATGACTTTCCCGGGATCTCGGAGCCTGCTTAGGTGAGTTGGGAATGTTCTCGGCGCCCTTAGTATATGTGGTTAGGGTTTTTGCGCTTTCTTAGCTTATGCATTTTGCAGGTGATTGTGAAGGTTTGTGTGTATTTAGGCCAAACTAAGTGTTGTTTAGTAGGAGTGGGCGTACTCCACAGTATGAAAGTAGGGAAGTCGGCGTACTTCATATGATTGTAGTGCTTGATGCTTAAAATTATCCACGTGGTTGGTTGTTTATGTACGGACCTGTTGAGGTCTAAGACTCCGGAGTATGAAGACAAATGTGGTTTATGTTGCAATCCGTACTGTTTAATAGGTCAATCGGGCGTGGTTGAGAAGTCAAGTTTGAATCATATTGTATGTGTGAGACCTTCGATGGAGATTTGACAAATTCTAAAGTGCACTAGAAGGAGTCATTGACAAGTCGAGAGTAGAATTTGCGGGTCGAATTCTGCTTGCGTATGCGGGAACTGATAAGGAGAAAGTAGCGTCCGAGGCTTCAAGTGAAATCTTTGTAAAGTTCTGAAGCAAATGTGTTACCCTTCCTGTAGTAAACCGGCAGATTTGTGTTGTCATTT
Organism: Pleurodeles waltl; assembly: GCF_031143425.1. Lineage (NCBI taxonomy): Eukaryota > Metazoa > Chordata > Amphibia > Caudata > Salamandridae > Pleurodeles > Pleurodeles waltl. Next base: position 1,038,456,292 of record NC_090447.1, read on the forward strand.
AAGGTGCTCGCAATAATTGCATTAGTTTATGTGAGATTGTATAGGTTCAGTGAGAAGTGGATGAGCCGCTAGACTTTGTCAGCTGCAGTGTGTGTGAGTGTGACATCAGTGGTTCCGCGCTGAGATAGGTTGGTTGTCGAGAGGGGTCGCGCACGGATTGGCTGCCGTCCGTGAGAGGCAATAGGTTGAGAAAGGCGGGTGAAGAGTGTCCTGGGAATTAAGTCACTTCTGATTAAATACGAAACTAAGAAAATCGCAAAATGAATTTTGTTAAAGCATTCAAGAGCGCTCTGAAAGGAGATGTGTATATTGTCGCAACCGATGGGGAACCTACACCACCCGAGGGTACTCCAGCTTATATAGTTATGGAAGAGAAGGGTGTCGCACCTTGTTTATGGAAGAAACAATGGCACAAATTAACAGAGAAAGAGGGATGCTTAGCGTTCCCAGAACATGGGACGTTTAATCCAAAGGTACTGGAAAATTTAAGGTGGATGTTAAGTACACAGAAACCACCTCCGAGACCAGCTCAATATGAGGCTTTGGCAATTTGGGATTTGATGGCTCTTAAACATAGACAAGAAAGGTTTCAGAGAAGACTGAGAAGGGCAGAAAAATCTTATTCAGAGGCTAGGTGGGATAATGAGAACAAAATATGGAGACGGGGAATTGTAGACGGATTGAAATTGTTTCCAGCAATAGCACAGGGAGAAGAGACACAGGGAAACAAAGCCTCTTGCAAAACAGATAAAGACTCGAACAAATCTAAAGAGAATAAAAGATCTTGGGAAGAGGAAGATGATTCAGACGACGAGGAATTTATGGATAGATTATTACATGATCGTCCGCCACCATATGCGGTGAGCGACGGTGCTTCAAGTACTAGCTTGGATCCTGGGTACCAGACACAGGAAAAGGGAGTTACTGATATGGCACAGACTAGCGATAGAGCTTCGATACAGAATGGTGTCAGTGTACCCACTGCACCAGACATACCGATACAGTTTCAGCCTCCACCGCAGATACAGAGAATCTACCCCGACGTCCCAGTGCTTGAGACAACTACAAATCTAATCGTGCCACCAGACCCGATATATACGAAGCCAAAGTTAATACAGATTGAATCAACTCCAAAATTAATAATTCAACCACAACCACAGCTAACACCAGGGTACAACCCTGTAGCAGGTCCACCATTAGTACTGGTTCCGGGTATATTGGAACAGACCTATGGAGTTGCTGCTCCAAGAAGTCTGGGTCCGGGTCAGACACCTGCCGCTATATCGTTACCCATTACTGTCGGTCCACCAGTGCCATTGTATGCACAGGGTAAAACGGGTGTGTGTGATCAGGGAGTGATGACTCAGGAAGCGATAAGAGGAGGGTCCATGGGAACTCCACAGATAATGGCCCCCGGAGAATAGGTAATTGAACAGCCTAGGCCCTTAATGGACCTTAGTTCGGTAGGAGCACCCCTTGAAGCAATGAGACAAGCAGGTTTGGGAGTTCTAACTCCCCAAACCATGAGCACGAATACCTCACATTCCCCAATGATGCATGCAGGGAACATTTCACTACAAGGTTTTACAGTTCAACAGTTAAACGAATGGTTAGAAAAAACGTATACTTCACAGAAGACCGCAGTGGTTACAGTCGAACCAGAGAAAGGAAAACAAGATGAATACCTGAACTTTGTACGACTAGGGGCGGAAGCTGCCGAGTTGGTAGAAGGGACAATGGGAGTAAATAGATTGGAGTCATACACAGAGGCAGATTTGAGATACTTATGCCCCAAGATTACTAAAGAAGTAGATAATGTGCATCAAAGATTATCGAACTTGGCAGACAAATACAATATTGATATTGGAAACACTAAACATTTGAAAAGAAGTTACAGATTAGATTTTGATTCAAAAGATTTCGAGCACATGAGATCTGCAGGAATGAAGGCACATTTGAGAGAATTGCTGCAAAGCACACAAATTTGGGGTGCACTGGAGAAATGGGAAGGCCGATGGGCAAAGAAAAGAGATAAGGGAAAGGGTGACAGCCCAGGGTCTAATTGAGCTAAGACCTCACCTGATTTGAATTCAATAAAAATATTACCTATGAGAGAGACAGCTGGTGGTGTTTTAGTTCATGTGGCATGGACTAAAGGAGACATTCTATGCTTCACTAATGATTATCCCAGATTGAGAGAGAAGCCGATCGAGTGGTATCAACAAACAGATATGTTTGTGAAACTTGCAAAGTGTCTCTGGGAAGACTTGAACACCTTGTTTGAGATCATTGTTCCGCCTGATTTGTGGCTCGAGTGCAAGAGAGGTGTTGATTGGCCGACAAAAGAACCAGCAAGGGATAAGGTGACTGGAGCACCTTCTGAAGAGGTGATGAAGTATTATCATAAAGTGATTGAGTTTTTGAAACAAAAGGTTTCGCTGAAAGTGACTGATTGGCAGAAAATCGACTGGACCTCTCAAGAGGTTAAAGAGTCAATACATGCTTATTATGAGAGATTGTTAAAAGCGTTTAAGCACTACAGTGGTACTAAGACTATTGAACCGAAGGACATGAACCATCTTGTGTTCAGATTCGTTGAAGGATTGAGACCAGAGGTTAGCCAGATGATTAAGAATCATTTGATTTGTTGGCAAGCTAAACCGATTGATGAGGTGTTGCAGTATGCAAAGTACTGTAGTGATGAGATCGAGTTAAAGCAGAAAAAGTTGAAGGAAAAGGTGATGGTGATGCAGATAAGGGCTGCACAGGATGGAATACAGGGACATGGAGTCCAACAGATGATACAGCAACAACCACAAATGAATGGTGTGTTTCAGACCCAACCGAGGGGTCGAGGTCGAGGGTTTGTGAACCGCAGTTCAGATTTGAATACGGTTGTTATTCAAAATGATGTTCAAGGGGCGAAGAAGATGTCACCATGTCACGTGTGCGGGGGCGTGGGGCACTGGAAACGGGAGTGCCCAAATATGGTGCAGGATGGTGTTGTTCAGCAAGGCACTAATGTTGGTGCATTACAAAATTCACGAGGCCCAAAAATAAGACATCAGAACCCAAATTTTCAGAACACCTTGGTTCAAATGCAAGGGGTACAGCCCATGCAGCAGATGCAAATGCCGCATTTTCAGTCAATACAAATGCAGCCAGAACAGCAGCAGATTCCTATTGTGCCTAGACAGCAAATGCAATTACCAATGGCTCCGATGGGACAGCAAAAGGTGATGCTTCCTCAGCAGGTCACAGGCCAGGTAACAAATCAAAGCAATACTGTACAACAGTTCCTATTACGAGGTGAAAATGGCATGAATGGACATTGGTCAGATGATAGCTCAGACAGTGAAGAGTGCAGGCTAGCAGCATCTTTAGAGGTAGACCAGAGAGGCCCATATGTCGAGGGAAAGGTGATGGGGTATAAGGTTTCATTTCTGGTTGACACAGGAGCCACACGCTCTACAGTCAGAAGTGCGGAAGTTCCGAGATTGCCTCTGTCAGGGCGTACCATACGAGTGGTTGGAGTAGCAAATCAGTATCTGACCAACCCGATTACAGATCCAGTGCAAGTTGAGATTGGCAACTTCCAGGGGCTGCATAGATTTGTAGTATGTGATTCAAGTCCGATATACTACTGGGAAGAGACTTACTGTGCAAGACAAAATGTTCGATTACCTGTTCCAATGACGGAATTGAAGTACAGACAAATAGTGACGATGAAGGAGATGAAAGTCAGTTTATAGAGGAAGAAACAGGAACAAATGAAGATTACCCTCTGATTACTTTATTCCCAATGCATACACTGATTGATTTACCTGTCGAACTACAGGGGACAGTAACAGAAAAAGTGTCGGACTTAACTGGGAAAGAAGTAGGATTGGTAAAAGGAGTAGAACCGGTTAAAGTTCAGATAAAACCAAATGCAGTGTTCCCTCAAGTGCCACAATACCACATGACCCAAGATGTTCTTATCAAAGTGTCACAAATAATTGCAGATTTTCTCGGCAGGGAGTTCTGAAAGAGGTCTTCAGCAGTCCATGTAACTCTCCAATAATGGGTTTAAAGAAGCCCTGTGGAAAAGTTCGAATTGTGCAGGATTTGAGGAAAATAAATGAAATTGTGATAAAATGTTGCCCTGTGGTGCCCAACCCAGCAGTAATCATGTTCCAGGTCCCTTGTGATGCTGAATGGTTTACCGTAGTAGACCTATCACAAGCCTTCTTTTCAGTACCTCTTCAGGAGGACAGTCAATTTTTGTTCAGTTTCAAATTCCTGGATAAGGTGTACAGTTGGTGCAGAATTCCTCAGGGGTTTTCTGAGTCACCGTCCATCTTCAATCAAATATTGAAGATTTTAATTCAACTCTTGTGCAGTACATTGATGATTTGCTAATTGCGTCCAAAACAAGGGACAGTTGTAAGTATGATACCATTGCATTACTGAATCATCTGGGAAAGAACGGACATAAGGTGTCACCCAGAAAACTACAATACTGTCAGAAGGAGGTGAAATATTTGGGACATTTGATTGAGAAAGGTTCCAGGAGAATATCAAAAGAAAGAATAACAGCTGTCTTGCAAATGAACCCCCAACGACACAGAGAGATGTCAGGAGGTTTTTGGGAATGGTGGGCTACTGTCGCCAGTGGATACCCAACTTCTCGATCATCTCAAAGCCATTAATAAAACTGACAGGAAAAGAGATTAAGGATGAGCCTTATACTATAACCTTGTCAAAAGAAGAGTTTGAGTCATTTATGGAATTGAGAGAATGCATGTGCAGGGCACCAGCACTAGGAATGCCAGATTACGAGAAACCTTTTCTGTTGTTTTGTCATGAACGTGATGCTTGTTCTTTGTCTGTCTTAACACAGGTCCACGGAGATGCAAATCGCCCTGTAGCATATTTTTCAGCTACCTTGGACCCTGTCGCAGCAGCCTTACCGGGTTGTTTGCGTGCAGTTGGTCAGAGCCTTTTACAATGTGAAGGCATAGTCATGGGATACCCTCTAACAGTAATGGTTCCACATTCAGTTGAAATTCTGTTAACTCGAACTAAGACTCAGCACATGACAAATGCATGTCTCACTAGGTATGAGACGATCATACTGGGGTCACCAAATGTCACGCTTAAGAGATGCACTGTACTGAACCCGGCAACTTTACTACCTAATGAAAATACTGAGATCAAAAATGAGGAAGAATTTGAACATGATTGTCTTGAGGTGACTGAATTGTGCACCAAACCTCCTCCAGATATTCAGGACACTCAATTGAAAGAAAATTACTGCATCATGTTTGTTGATGGGTCCTGTCTTAGAGATTCTGCCGGAACACTGAGAGCTGGTTATGCGGTATGTACTATAGCCGGCATCGTCGAAGCCTCCTGGCACGAAAAAGTTTTTTCGCACAAGTGGCAGAACTGATCGCCCTTACTAAGGCATGCCATGTAGCTGTAAATTTGAAAGTCACCATCTATACTGACAGCAGGTACGGATTCGGAATTGTACATGATTTTGGCCAACTTTGGTCACAGAGAGGTTTTATGACCTCATTTGGTTCTCCTCTTAAAAATGGTGAACAAATAAAGGATTTGTAGCATGCGATTCAGTTACCTCTTGAAATTGCCGTGGTGAAATGCAGTGCTCACATTAGATCACAAGACTTTGTGTCCATGGGAAACGGCTATGCAGATCAAGTCGCAAGATTCTGCGCACTGAACTGTATATCGTTCAAGGAGCAATGGGAATTGTTACCACAAACTGAAAATTACACATGTTTAAACCTAGCATTGCGGGTAGTTGACACATTGGACGAGCTAAAAACATTACAAAACTGTGCAAGTAAGGAAGAAAAACGCTCTTGGAAAAGAATGCAATGTGTACAGAGAGCGGATGATTTATGGGTTTCAGAGGAAGGGAAATTAGTTTTGCCAAACAGTCTCCTGTCACAATTTGCCAGGCTCTACCATGGGCAGGCTCACTTGGGAAGAGATGCCATGATCAGGTCATTTAAAATTGATTGGTTTAATCCAAAATTCAGACATGCCGCAGAAATTATTTGTCACAGATGCGTCATCTGTCAACAGATGAATGCAGGAAAGGGAACCGTGGTAACTTTGAGCCATATTGGAAGAGCTGGAGGTCCATTTAACAAAATGCAAATTGATTTCATTGAAATGCCTGTTTGTGGAGGACTGAAGTATGTGTTGGTGATCGTGTGTGTTTTCAGTCATTGAATTGAGGCATATCCCACACGTAGAAATGACAGCCTTACAGTAGCCAAACTACTACTTAGGGAACTGATACCAAGGTTCGGGTTTCCGGTTTCTATAGAATCGGATAGGGGTAGACACTTCGACAATGAGGTGATTAAACTCCTGTGTGCCGCACACAACATTGAACAAAAGCTGCATTGTAGCTATTGCCCCGAAGCATCAGCACTAGTAGAGCAAATGAATGGTACTTTGAAATCGAGAATGGCAAAAATGTGTGCAGCAACTAACATGAAGTGGCCAGATGCCTTGCCTCTAGTGCTGATGTCAATGAGAAACACCCAAGACAAGAAAATAGGACTATCCCCCCATGAAATCCTCATGGGCAGAGCTATGAGATTACCAGCAGTACCTGCAAATGTACTAGTGAATACTACAGATGATATGGTGTTGGATTACTGCAAAGGTTTGGCTGATGTGATTCGCTCTTTCTCTCACCAGGTGGAAGCTAACACGTTGCCACCGATCGGCGATCCAGGCCACTCTCTTCAAGCCGGTGACTGGGTGGTTATCAAGAAGCACGTGAGAAAATCGTGTCTAGAACCACGTTGGAAAGGGCCATATCAAGTAATACTGACGACTACTACTGCTGTAAAGTGTGCCGGGGTTCCCAACTGGATACATGCCAGTCATACAAAAACGGTAACGTGTCCTGTTGAAGAGGAACTTGAAGTTTCCGGCACAACAACTTTAGAAAGAGAAGTCTCAGGGCCAGAGAACAGTCAAGAAGAAACTGAGACTACCGGAGAGCCCACTGAGAACAGCCTTGTCCCTCAAACAGTCAATGAGTTTGAGAGAGGTGACAGAGTGCCTATCTCAGAAGAGGCGACAGGAGAACTAAGTCAAGGAGAGGTTCTCCCAGAAGCAGACGGATACGGGTTAGAGTTAGAACCCGGCACAGAACCGGAAGAAGAAGAAGAAGGAGAAATTGTAGAGAGGAATCAGAACGTATCAGAATCTCCTGAACCAGCTGCAGGTCCATCAAGAGAATGCACCATATCACAAGAGGAGGGTGCTATCCAGCGTCCTGAAGGAAAACGTCGAGAGAAGACACATAAAGGTGACAATTGGCCAGATAAGCCACTCTTCAAGATAAGAGATGTATCAAATGACACAATAATAGAAGAGAACAATACATCTAGAGTGGATGATCTGAGTGAAAGAGAACAACAGGGTGAGAGAAGGTTAAAAAGAAAAAGAATTGCAAACAGAAGATATACAGGTCCTGAATGGGCGTATGCTACAACTTCTGAATGTCAACAAGAATTCCTAGCATTTTGCTTTGATCGAGAAGTACCAGGCCAATACTATGGTACCTGAATGAATCTGGGAAAACACTTGGTTAAATTCTGAAAAACATTGAAACTGAAAAGAGATATTATAAACTACTGAAAGTGACACTAAAACTGGATTGACTTTAAACCTGATTACGACAAGCTGCTAACCGAATTTGACAAGAGGTCCTGGAGTGAGTGAAGACGCTGTAATATACGCAGAAGAAGAAATAGCAGCAAGGGAAGTAAAGTGTGCGGTTGGTTCGGTCTTATAATAGGTGTTGTGTGTGCAGTAATAATTGTGGGAGTGATTGTAGGAATGCCATGGATAGAGAAAGAAACTATTAATGCTACTTCAAAACCTGAAACTACTACACTAACACCGTGGGAGAGATTTGAGCAAGATGCAAGACACATGCAAAAGGGGAACTTTCTACTAATGTCTTCTATCGCCTACTAAACGAGTATGTGGAAACTATGGATGCGAAAGATTGTTATGTATGTACTAAAATTCCTTTGTCTGTGCAGGAGGGAGTTACATATCACAGCCTCCCTCTTACTTATGGAATTAGTTGCAGCTTGCTACTAACTAGATTCTATAATCAAGAGCATGTGCAATATTTTTATTCAAATCTGGATGTCGTGTTTTCTTTTGTGCCTGTGATTGTATTTTTAAACACGTTAGCTAAAGAACATGATATAAAAATAGTTAGGGGATTCTTTGAGCCGACACTTACATTTGGAACTGCCTATGCACATTGCAATAATTTGACTTGCTTATTATCGCCTGTAGAGAAAAGCTTCTTAGATCACACAGATGATAGACGCAAAGCATTAAAAGAAAGATTAGAAAAAGGATTAGAGAAACGCACATACGTAAATGATTATGCTTACACTGCAATCAAAACACAAGGCAAATTAGCTATAGACCTATTACATGTAGGTAGGCTTTGCATATATAGGCCAAAATCTGAACATGATAATTTGTTTGTGGGAACGAGTGAATGTAGGCATGTGTTTTTGTTCCAGAGCAAATGGACCTTCATGCGAAATGGACAAGATCCAGCGATTCCTGGAATCTATTACATCTGTGGGCTAAATGCTTATTACCGTCTTCCTAAGGGATGGTATGGGACATGTTATTTGGGAATAGTTTTCCCAAAGATTTACCAAATTGATGACTTAAAACAGATGCCTAAGACGTCTGAACTACAACATCCTAGACAAAAACGAGAATCAGTGGCAGCTGTCATTGGTGATATATTTGGAGCTATAATCCCATCAGTAGGGGTTATCTTGAATTCTATGAAGATTCAAAAGTTGTCTACTATAGTGGATAACATGCTGACAAATTTTACAGGGGCTATACTCCTGATGGATACTGAACTTGCTGCAGAAAGAGCTATGACTCTTCAAAATCGGCTTGCTTTAGACATTCTTTTAGCTAAGAGTGGAGGGATCTGCAAGATGCTCAATGAGCGTCATTGTTGTTCATTCATACCAGATAACAGTAAGAAGATTAGAAGTTTGCTTACTAACATTACTAGAGATAGTACAGATCTGAAGGATTTGAAGGAACTTGGTGTTTGGGAAAAATTTGGAAAAGGAATTGCCAGAGTTAGGAGCTGGTTTACCAATATTTGGAATGGGGTACTTGCAAAAATTTTGATGGGTTTATTAATTGTTCTGGTTTGTCTATTAGGATTGTGGGGGGCATTCACAATTAATGACAAAATAAAGAGAAATTGGACCAAAAGAAACAGGAGAAATGAAGAATATGAAAGAGAGAAAATGTTTAATGAAATTTGGGAAAGTTCACATTAAGGCCAAGATGTTGAAATGCGTATTATGCGCAAGGTGAAAAATTTGAAATGAAAGATCAAAGGAAAAATTTGTGTGATGACGAGCGTCATCAGAGGAGGGACTGAGAGAGCGTAGCTAAAATATTACATATGCTAACGTGAAATATTTAACAATGATGCACATAGAAAACGACAATAGTGTACAGTAGTTATTTGCTTAACGTACATTTGAATCATGACTATAATAAACTGAACTAATGACAATAATGAGTAAACTTGTCTATGATATGATTAATCAAACTTATATTAGTATTTATGATATTACATTGAAAATTCTATAGGCCTTAAGTTAGCGTGAGTCGAAGTTTTAGCCGTGTAACTCTCATGTTAAAGCATATTTTCTGTTTTTCTAGTGTGCTGACTCGCAAAGGGCCATGACCCAGCATTTGTTCTTTTCTTCGTTTCGTGTAACAATAATGATTTTGACCTGAAGAACATGCCAAGGCGATGACATCCTCCGGATGTGCCACCTACGAAGACGTCAATTATGAAGACCAATCAAAGTGTTATAAATTATCGTGGGGTGACAATTTGGATTACCTAAGGAATAACTTGATAGGCTAAAGATAGTGGGGTATAGCAAATATCCAATAGAATTTTGGGGGAAGGTATTGTGAAAAAGGGATAAAAACTCATGACGCAGAGGGGCCGTTAGAATTAGGTAGGGAATGATATCGATTGCATCCAGAAACTCTTTCACTCGGTTTGGTGATTTGAGACTTAAACAAAACCATCCTCATCCACAGACTGCCCCTTTACACTTTTCCTCCTTATGAGGGAAGTGTCCCCTGTCCCTTAGATGAAATAGACTGACGGCGATCTAACTGATGTCCTGAAGACGAAGACTGATCCTGTATGCTGACTTATTCCGAGGAGGGTAATTGTCTGCTTGCCTTTCCTTTCTAGGTACCAACTGCTGTATTTTTGGATAGAGACCTTAGTCAGATGTTTTCCAAATTTGTGTTCAAAATTGTTTTGCATGAAGTCCAACATGCTGATGCTAATTAGTGGTCATGCTAGGTGATCACTTTGACTGACACAAAAAGACGTGATTGACATTATGCTATGCTGAACTGAGACGTACATGATATTCTATGCACTCTGATCTATGCGTATCTTATGTTGGTGCTCTTATGTTTGTGATCTTTGCATTTTCAAAGTCTTATCACATCTGCCATATTGTGATTTTGCTTCTTGGTTTTGAGATTAACACTCCTACTATTAGATTGTAATCAATATGGAATAAAATTCACAAAACTCCAATAAAGGTGTGGTTATTCATGACTGAATGGTTGCGCCGACAGTTTAATAAATGTCTTTATCCAAAGTAAAGTATATTGTGGTGATATATATTGATAACGTCATTGATATATTGCTTGACATATTGATCAGTTATCTTGTACTGCGGTGTCTCACCACTGGATCAAAAGATTCATCGGCCTAAAACGAGTCCTGATGTGTATAAAATTGACATAGAGGGATGCGTTAACAGCGTGAAGGTGGAGGATTTGTTTTCGCCACTTTATTACTGACCTTTTGTGTGGCTGACTTGTGTGGGTGTCTGAATTTCGGCGGATTCCGAGATGTGGGTCATAATAGCTGTGGCGGATTTCCACGGCCGCGGCGGTGTATTGGCGGTCTTCTGCACGGCGGTAAGCGGCTTTTACCGCCAATGTTGTAATGACCCCCCATTGTATTGTATTGTATTGTAATAGTATTTATATAGCGCTTACTACCCCTGACGAGGCGTTGAAGTGCTTTTTGGTGAGTAGCACGCTACTCTGGAACCCAACAAGAATTAGTGATGGATTAGTATTGGGAAATATGAGTACAGTTTTAGTATTATTATGAGTTAATTTGAGCTGCGGATATGAGAGTTTGTTAGTTAGATTGACTGGAGTAATGGAGGGGAGGAGGAGGAAAGAAATCCAGAAGTGTTACTTGGGAGTATATCCCTCATGTACTCAACCCAAAGGCTTGGGACGAGTAAAGGGGGATGGAGGAGGTAAGAGTCTGTGGAAGGGATAGGGAGAGCATAGTAGCAGGATGAGATAAATGAGGGAGAATTTAGTAGGGTTGTGTTGGAGGTCATGGTAGTAGAGTGAGGTTTGGTGAGTTAGATGTGGAAGCGGAGGGAAGAGCTTAGGCAGAGTTATTTACGAGATGAAAGTAGTAGAAAGGATTTGGGATGAGTCAGAGTGGGAATGGAGAATAGTTTGATAGAGACATGACATATGATGATGGGTAGATAAGTGTGATAAGATGAGAGCAGGGATTCATAGATATCTAGTATAACAACCCACCCAGGAGCCATGCAATGACCCACGAACATGCCAAGCACAGAACTATATACACATACATACATATTTATACATACACACACACATACAAACACACATGAATACACACATATATGTACATAGACTACATTATTAAAACCATGGGTAAATATATTAGGTATAAGGTGATAGTGCCTAGGGTACCCACTACAAACCAGGCCAGCCTCCTACAACAGTACCTTCTGTTTGGTTCACAAAAGGCTACCAAGAACACAGTTACAGACAGAGGTTTAGTGATCTTAGTTTAGAGTTTATGGGGTGCTTAAATATCAACTCCTGGCAAAAGATTTCAAAATTACAGCACATGGTGTGGGGTAGCAAATTTAGACATGCATACAGTTTACAGGACGGATGTGTAGAAGTGTGCAGATTATATTGGCAGTTCTCACTTTTACAAGAGTCTCACATTTACAAGAGGCTCAGGAGACTGGAAAGCCTGATCAAATACCTCATACTAGATTATCAGTATTCCCCTTAGAATTTTTATGTGGCTACCCATTCAAATTGTCGGCTTCAGCTTCTGGTAAGACTTGTGTAGACCAGAGTGACCTCAATCAGTTTAGCGCTAACATTTGCCCTAGTCATTCATTCATATATACTGCAGTTTTCTAGCATGCAGACAAGACTTAAATTGGGGGCGTGGGTCAAATAGCTTTACACAGAACGTAATTACAAATGAGAACCAACACATCAAAACGTTGGACTATTTTTTTTTATAAGGCCATTTACATGGCTCTATATAGACTTATCACAGGTGAGTACGATACAGAAGTAACTGATATTTTGATCCTCTTTAGAAGGTTTTGAAGAAATTCTTTTGCCACACACTCAGACAAGGGTTGTCAAAGTGTTCTTTTCATTTGGAAGGCTGTATCTCAGTAAGGAGAATACAATATGTTCAGTTTACCCAAGGCTAACACATAGGCTCATAATGCACTGGGCTGACACTTGGGTGAGATGGATCCCGGTGTAGAATTTGTATTAAATATTTGCTTGTCCACAGGACACGTTGCTTCATAATCTACTTGCCCTGTAAACAAACAAAAAAAAAATCCACTTGTCCCCTTGGTGCCATGTATTGCGGTGAAATATTATGGCAACAATCTCATTATACAAGAGCTCTAAATGATAGCCTCTCTGATTATGCCAGGGCTCATATTTTTGTAAGGTTTGAATGCTAGCAACTCCCTTATTTTGCCACCTTTCAACAGATCATACAGGGGCAGAAGATGGGGGTGAGTGTAAGGAAATGGCTCCCTGTTGCAGTTACGCCCCACTTTTTGCCTGATACTGATGCTGACTTGACTGAGAAGCTTGCTGGGACCCTGCTAACCAGGCCCCAGCACCAGTGTTCTTTCACCTAAAATGTACCATTGTTTCAGCAATTGGCACACCCCTGGCACACAGATAAGTCCCTTGTAAAGGTACCAGTGGTACGAAGGGCCCTGTGACCAGGGAAGGTCCCTAAGGGCTCCAGCATATGTGGTGCCACCCTAAGGGACCCCTCACCTAACACATGCACACTGCCATTGTAGATTGTGTGTTGGTGGGGAGAAAAAGCCAAAGTCGACATGGCATCCCCCTCTGGATGCAATGCCCATAAATTACTGCCTGTGGCATAGGTAAGTCACCCCTCTAGCAGGGTGCACTATACCACAGGTGAGGGCATAGCTGCATGAACAATATACCCCTACAGTGTCTAAGTCTATTCCTAGACATTGTAAGTACAGTGTGGCCATATTAAGTATATGGTCTGGGAGTTTGTCAAAAACGAACTCCACAGCTCCATAATGGCTACACTGAATACTGGGAAGTTTGGTATCAAACTTCTCAAAATAATAAACCCACACTGATGCCAGTGTTGGATTTATTAAAAAAATGCACACAGAGGGCATCTTAGAGAGCCCCCTGTATTTTACCCAATTGTTCAGTGCATGACTGATTGGTCTGTGCCAGCCTGCTGCTGAGAGACGAGTTTCTGACCCCATGTGATGAGGGGCTTTGTGCTCTCTGAGGACAGAAACAAAAGCCTGCTCTGGGTGGAGGTGCTTCACACCTCCCCCCTGCAGGAACTGTAACACCTAGCAGTGAGCCTCAAAGGCTCAGGCTTCATGTTACCATGCCCCAGGGCACTCCAGCTAGTAGAGATGCCCGCCCCCTGAACACTGCCCCCACATTTGGTGGCAAGTCCAGGGGAGATAATGAGAAAAACAAGGAGGAGTCACCCACCAGTCAGGACAGCTCCTAAGGTGTCCTGAGCTGATGTGATCCCTGCCTTTAGAAATCCTCCATCTTGATTTTGGAGGATTCCCCCAATAGGAATGGGGATGTGCCCCACTCCCCTCAGGGAGGCGGCACAAAGAGGGTGTAGCCACCCTCAAGGACAGTAGCCATTGGCTACTGCCCTCCCTGACCTAAACACACGCCTAAATTCAGTATTTAGGGGCACCCCAGAACCTAGGAAACTAGATTCCTGCAACCTGAAGATGAAGAAGGACTGCTGACTGAAGCCCTGCAGAGAAGATGGAGACACCAACTGCCTTGGCCCCAGCCCTACCGGCCTGTCTCCCCACATCAAGAAAAAACTGCAACAGCGACGCGTCCCCCAGGGTCCAGCGACCTCTGAAGCCTCAGAGGACTACCCTGCATCTAAAAGGACCAAGAAACTCCTGAGGACAGCGGCTCTGTTCCACAAAGACTGCAACTTTGCAACAAAGAGGCAACTTTTAAAGACCACACGTTTCCCGCCGGAAGCGTGAGACTTTCCACTCTGCACCTGATGCTCCCGGCTCGACCTGCAGAAAACTAACTCTACAGGGAGGACTCCACGGCGACTGCAAGCCCATGAGTAGCCAGAGTTGCCCCCCCCCCGAACCCCCACAGAGACGCCTGCAGAGGGAATCCAGAGGTTCCCTCTGACCGCGACTGCCTGCTTCAAAGAATCCGACGCCTGGGAAACACACTGCACCCACAGCCCACAGGACCTGAAGGATCCGAACTCCAGTGCAGGAGCGACCCCCAGGCGGCCCTCTTCCTAACCCAGGTGGTGGCTACCCTGAGGAGCCCCACCCCCCTTGCCTGCCTGCATCGTAGAAGAGACCCCTGGGTCTCCCATTGAATCCTATTGCAAACCCGACACTTGTTTGCACTCTGCACCCGGCAGCCCCTGTGCCGCTGAGGGTGTACTTTCTGTGCCTTCTTGTGTCCCCCCTGGTGCCCTACAAAACCCTCCTGGTCTGCCCTGCGAAGTCGTGGGTACTTACCTGCTGGCAGACTGGAACAGGGGCACCCCTATTTCCATTGAAGCCTATGTGTTTTGGGCACCACTTTGACCTCTGCACCTGACCGGCCCTGAGCTGCTGGTGTGCTAACTTTGGGGTTGCCTTGAACCCCCAACGGTGGGCTACCTTGGACCCAACTTTGAACCTTGTAAGTGCTTTACTTACCTGTGAAACTAACAAATACTTACCTCCCCCAGGAACTGTTGATTTATGCACGGTGTCCATTTTTAAAATAGCTTTTTGCCATTTTGCCAAAACTGTAAATGCTATTGTGAGGATTCAAAGTTCCTAAGATACCCGAGTGAAATACCTTTTATTTAAAGTATTGTTTGTAAATCTTGAACCTGTGGTTCTTAAAATAAACTAAGAAAAGTTATTTTTCTATATAAAAACCTATTGGCCTGGAATTGTCTTTGAGTGTGTTTTCCTCATTTATTGCCTGTGTGTGTACAACAAATGCCTAACACTACCCTCTGATAAGCCTACTGCTCGACCACACTACCACAAAATAGAGCATTCGAATTAGCTCTTTTTGCCACTATCTTACCTCTAAGGGGAACCCTTGGACTCTGTACATGCTATTTCTTACTTTGAAATAGTACGTACAGAGCCAACTTCCTACAGTGAGCTATAGTTCTAGGGTTGGAATGCCCTTTTGAGTCTGTGCAAACTTACTAACTTGCATGTTTTAAGGGTTTTCACCAGCTCTTTTCTAATCTTTTCCCCATACAGATAAAGGCTGGAAATGCAATCCTGACAAGGGCAGAAGTGAAGCTTCTTCAGGGTTAGGAAAAAGTGGTTTAAAGGAAAGGGAACTTGTAAACAATCAACAGATTTCCACATGAGCAAATCTACACATGTAGATTTGCTCGTGCTAAAATGCAGTTCAGAAATATTTTCTAGGAGTATGATTTCCTGACCTACTTCTGTAAATTCTAGTGAATTCATGAATGCCATAAATCTGCACTAATGCGAGGAAAAATACCATTGGTGCACCTTCGTGAATTTAAGAATTGGGACATTTTGTTTTTATTTAAATTTTATCTATCCCTCTATTTAACAGCAAGCTTCACTGTGTGGCTGCATTCTGCTCTTTCACAAGGAGCATATTGGCATATAAAGTAGTCTTGTTTAGTGCCATGAACTACTGTGGCAAGATGTGCTTTTTGAGATGAAAAATATTTTTGCCAATGTTAGTTATGATGGTGAGGGTCCAGCAGCTCCCACAACAATAAAGTTGTACAAAACCCATGTCAAAACAAGACACGCATTGATAAAATCAAAAGGCTGACCATTAATGTCAGATCTAAAGGTGTTTGCCAATGCTGGTTTAGTTCATGTTTCTCATAATCTTATTGGAACTGGTCACACTGATTTTTCCATTATGAATATGTTTGGGGAAATACTACCATGCATCAACAGATTTTACTGAATGATGCTTCAAAGAAATGGGGCCTAAATTGCACTGTGGTATAGCAAAACCTTTATTGTTCCTAGTTGCATTTGTTTGTGAACATTTTATTTTGAAAGCAAAGATCAACAATCATGCTTTCAATCTACTGCAAATATTTGCATCAAAACCAGAGCGCATGCTAGGAGCACTATATGTAGCCTCACATTATTAAACTTTGCAATTGTGTGCCCACATTTTTATATTGAAACCACTGTCAGTAGTGCAGTCCACGCTTACAACATTTTGTTAGAGTGGTCACCCTAATAATAAAGACTTTGCATTAATGAACCATTAATCCAAGTTCGAACAGCATTTTAATCCATGGGCACAGATATTACCTTAACAGCAGACAATGCCCTTCCCTGATTCATAATGGATTACTGCAAACAGACAGCTAAAGGGTTTGTGCTTCAGGGGGTTGGGCCCACTCGTCCAGAGGACAAAATAGAAATTAAAATGTGTTTTCCTTCACTCCAAACAGTGTGTCTTGGGCGTCGGGCTGCAGGAATTCCACAACCCTGATGGATGCCTGGATGCCTGTCTGCTCAGTTTATTAGTCTCTACACTGTCTATTCCTGGTAGATGTTCCGTTGTTATGTTTAACGGTCTCTCGATGTCCCATCTCCAAATCTCTTCTGCTATCCTTGATGGGGCTAAGGATTTTGATATTGCTGTCCTTTTGAATTTGTATTGATTTTCCCGACAGCTCCTTCTGAAATGCTTTTATGGACTGGAACACCATTTTTAGCTCCAATAAGTTTATGTGCTGCACTTCTGGTCAACAGATCTCTCTGATCTTTAGCTTCCCCATTTAAGCTCCTCAACCCATATGCAAGGCATCTGTAGTGAAGGTCACTGTTGGAGTTGGTGATATGAAGGGTCTTTGTGTGGTTACATTCATCTTGTTCCACCACGCCATTTCCTCCTGCACTCTTTGCGTGGCAACCACTAGATCTTTCCAACTTCCTGTAGCTTGTGACCACTGGCTCTGGACCCATTCCACTATTTGTCTTATGTATAACCTTGCACATATTATTAGTGGTATGCAGAAAACTATCATTCAAAGCATCTTCCCTAAAGTCCTCACAGTGAAAGACTGACCCCTTCTGGTATTGACAAGTTTCTTGCATTATAGCCAGCATCCTCTTCTTGCAAAGATACACTTTCACTTCTGCTAAGATGATTCTTGCTGCCAGGAAAAGCTTCTCTTCTTCTGACGTGGGTGACTATTTTTCCATGTTTAATGAAAAGCTCAATCTGTGGAGGGCCGTCATCACTGTTTTTATGTTGTTCCTGCACCTGTGTAATGAGTTCATCTTTACCAGCCAGTCAGTTAGGTAATGGTACACATGTACTCCTTTCCTTCACAGGAGAGCAGCTACTGCTACTAACCATTTCATATATACTCTGTGTGCTGATTTGATCTAATGGCAGCACCCTGAGTTGGTAGTGTGCTTTGCCTATTCTGAAGTGCAAGAATTATTTGTGCTTGTCTTCTGTGTCTTTATGAGCTTCTGTGTCTTTATGTACTTCTTCAAAAAAAAGATCTAGTATAGGCCATAACGACTCCGCTGGTTTTGGTATCAGGAAGTATGTTGAGTAGTTTCCCTGGTTGATCTTCTTCCGGGGCAATCTCTCTACTGACCTTTTTTGAAACAATTCTTTCAACAGGCCTTTTCTTCTCTTGTGTGGGCGTTTTTTTTCTTTGGTCTTCGCCCTGGTGGGTGTTTGACCAGTTCTATGCAATAGCCATGTTAGATGATGTTGAGTATCCACTTGCCTTAAGCAATCTCCCTCCACTGGAAGAGGGTTCCTATCCTCTCACCCCACCCACACAGGTGTGTGGTTGGGGGTTTTGTTTTTCTAAGTAACTTCTAGCTGGTGCTGCAGCCCCTCTCCATGGCTGTCCTCTGCCTCTTGCCCGTCCACGAAAGGGATTCTCTCTGTGGCACATAGTACTGTCACTGTTATGTCTGTGTTTGTACCTGGGTTATACTTTGAAAGCTCTTGTGAATAGTAGCACTTTGAAAGCCCCCTCTTCCCACAGGTCTCCTCGCAGGTGTACTTGCTTGTCTCTTTTGCCTCCTGAAATACAGGGCTTTGCTGCATCATTATCTTTCTTCAGCTACTGCAGTGTATCGTCTACTGCGCTCCCAAGAAAGTGCTCCCTGTTGAAAGGGGTGTTAATGATATTGGCTTGAACTTCATTTTTGAAGCCTGACACTCACAGTAAGGCAAGCCTTCTTAGAGTTACCCATGCCACAATTTATCTAATCGTCGTGTCTGTAGCATCTAGTGCCAATTTTAAACAGGTGTTGGTGATATTCCTCCCTTCCTCTGCGAAGGATGCCGCTCTCCTCTGATGTTTCTCCGGTAGGTGTTTCATTAGCTTTGCCATCTCTGCTCAGTGCTAGAGAAGTTATCTATTGAGCAGGCCATTAGAGCTAGCGATGTACCATTTGGTCACTGCTCTCCTTTCAAACTGCCTCCCCCCACCATGTCTATTCTCTTGCTCTCTTTATTCATAGGTGTGCTTCTTTAACGTTACCTGTGGCTGATTCTTTGTGTTTTCTGTGTTCTCACTCGACATTGATTACTTTCTTTTCGATGTCCAAACACTCTCCTTCAGCGATCTTGTCCTTTACCTTGCTCGACAAACCCTGGTCTCTCAGCGACTGAGATTCCTTCTGCCCTTCATAGCGTAGTGTGCTTACCTTTGTTTCTCCCTTGCTCTTTAAGTCTCAGGGTTTGATTTCCGGGCATGCCTTCCAGTTCTCTGTACTGTGGTCTCTTGGTAGGCAAAGTCGCTCTTTTGTCATTCATGGGTTTAGGCACTCTAGTCACACGCATGCAGTCATAATTCTAATCATGTACAAATTCACCCATCCACCGACACATTCCTGCCTTCACCCAGTTACACAATCATTAATTCCCAGGCAAAATATATTCAAGATAAATAAAATTAAAATAGAAAACTAGGAAAAAAGAAAATAAGCTGCCGCATAAACATGGCAGGCATATGCTTTCAACAAAACAGAAAATAATTACACACAGCAATGGGCAGTTGTCTATCAGTGGAGGTATAACAGCAGGCTGGGTTTCTTGTGCTCTGTTTAAGAGAGAACCTGGCTTGGCAGTTCGAACAGACCGTCCCAATACCAATATGAGGTGGCATGATGGGAAAAAAAAAATGGGCTGAATGCTACTCCGAACGATTGTCAGTATTTACAGTATCTGCAAGCAATCTTCCTATCACCCGTTGTGTGTTTTCTTTTCACAAGGCATCCATGAGGCATACCGTTATAATATTACTAATACATACAAAATGACAGTTGGCTAAACAAAATACTCTCCCACCCAAGAGGGCCTAACAAGGATTAACACAGTGAAAATCTTCAATTCCCATTGTTTGTCAGAGAAGGTAACCAGTATCAAAACCCTTGCCTACTACGGTAATATGTGAGATTCCATGTAACAAAATACATCTTTGTTGTCTGTAATACAGAGTACTAACAATCCATCATTAAAAGCCTATTGGCCCTTACATAGGCTTCTCACAATAAACATATCAGGTTACTGCCTCCGTCATAAGGTTTCACAAAAACACAGATCATGCCCATAGCCTTGATCATTGGCTGCTAGTACAATCAACATAGTCCTACTGCCCCAAGAATAAGCTTTCCCAGATGGCAAAAAGTGCAATATAAGGAAAATTATTTATTGGAAGCCCAAGACTTCTCTCAAGTCAAATGCTGTAGTCAAGGTTATCATTATGGGGGAGGAGCCACAACCGCTTTATCAGTAGTACTATTGAAATCTACTTTCTGTTGATCATAGAAGTTAACATTAGCTGCACTGTGGAGCAAGAGATACAAGCAGATCAGTCTGAAAAAGTGGGTCCTAGCCTCCATTTTGAAGGCATGGTGGTAAGTCTAGGCCAAGAGCTTTGGAGTATGAGGTGTAAACCAACTTCACATCCCTCTCTTCTCTTTGGTAGAACTTGGTCATGGTCTTTAAACCAGTACAAGTACCCATAAAAGAATTGCCTCTCCAGCTGCAACCTGCCACACAGAATTGAAGTTATTATATCAGTGACCAATGAAATATAAAACCCAGTCATTTATCACTAAGTTAATATCTAAATGAAAAAATAATCTCTTAATATAGCAGTTGTTAACCAAACTAACTATAAATTATAATAAGAGGTATTTACAAAACACTTGCAGGGTTGTATTCACTCATAAATTGCTCACTAGTAAGACTAATCCCCTCACAGATACCCTTTGAGACATATTAAGTCCAAATTACCATGTGAAAGCCATTTTGTCTCCAACTTATTTTGTCCAAAGTGCCCAGTGCTTTGGTAAAGAAAGGTGTCAGGACTTGGGCACCTGCATCGTTTACGAAGAGTTAAAAGATTATGCAATTTAACTAGACATTTTGCTTTAGATGTTACAGGGCACTGTGTAAATGTTAAGTTATCACAAGGAGAAGATTTCGTATTTCACAACTCAAATCATGTTTGATATTTTAAATACTCAAACCTCTGTTTAAGAAGTTACTAATTAGAGTTGAAAGAAAAGGCACTCAGTTATGCAGCTCTGGACCTTAAACATACATGCATGTGTTCATTTAAATGCAGCAGATTCACTTTCCGAAATGTGTTCATGCTCCATAGCAGCAAGCTGTTTACACAGAGGACTGTTAAGGGTGTTCCAGGACTTTTTATAGAACATAAAGAATTGTATTTCATATCTGAGGAAGACATCTAGGCATATTTAAGTCAGAAACAAGTGCTAAAAATTCTGAAAGTGAAAGTATGATAAAGTTATTTTTTGGGGGGGGGGGCATTTTCAGATGGATCTCAAAGAAAAAATATAAATTTGAACCCTCCAGGCGTACCCTCCTTCTCAATGACATGCCAGTCTAGAAAAAATGAGGTGAACAAGGTGACAAGTAGGATAAAGCTTTCCAGGAGAAGGCCGATATTTTGATCTCTTCAACCACTCCTCCCCCCACCCCCTGCCGCCCCCCAAAAGACTCCTTGCAGGGTAAATTGTTAATAACTGGGTCCTCAGCATGTAAACTGGCAGAGCTGGGGAAGGGTGTCGGACCGTGAGTATAAAATCCAAACCTTCATCAGATCACAGGACAAGAGGCAAAGGCCACTCTTGGCACCGTGGCCCACAATGCTTCCTTTAGATTAGATGCGGTGAGTTCCTGAGAGCCCTGAATTGCAATTTTCTTCAACACAAACCAGAATATCAGACCCCTCTGTTCAGTCTCCATGCCACCAGTCATAAGCTCCAAAAAGCCTGGATGGAGATCTATGGACAATTTATGAGGGACTTCCAACAGTGAGCCAATGCGGCTTACAAAGATAGAAGGGAGTGCAGACATGCTTGCAGCTGCACTGTTCTGTGTTGCAAGAGACCCTTCCTTGTTCTGTATTGAAAACTGCTGCTATTAACTTAACAGAAGCATTTAGGTTAGTTTGTGGTGGGACTTCTGTAAACTGATGACCTAATCAAATCATTACAGGACCTCGCAATCCATACCTGTGTACTGACCAGACTAACTTAGTCTGCAAATTCTAAGACCACAGAAATGTCAATATTAACAACACTCTGTTTCCTTCCTTTCTTAAATCCAATCATCTCCTAGAAACATCACAAGCTGCTATACATCCTACTCGCAGCACATGGCAGCTATGAATGGCATTTGTTTGGTTCGTAAACATTGACCTCTAGCTGTTTTGATTTTACTTAGTCTGTGACAGTCTTCTACTGTATGCTAAATTTTCAACTAAAAGAACAAGGTGATGGCTGGAGTTACTGAATTAATCTGAGCCACTGACAATCACATGGACCGCATCCCCATCCATTGTTTTTTTTTTAACCAACCTTGCCACCTCAGTCCGGACCCAACCATATGCCAATCAGTCTCAACCCGCTCTAATAGGAACAGTCCAGCCCAAACCGCAATGCCAGACCCTCCCTGAACCATAGCACAAATAACCTAGGACCGATTTTGCAACAACTATGGCTCATCAGCCAGGCATAGCTTGATTCCAGTGGCATAGTGAACATAGGACGCATGTTTGTGCATATCCATCGCACTTAGGGCATCAACTGTAACAAGGTGATGGATAAAACGCTTGAATTAATCTCAGCCACTTGCAATCACTCAAGGCCGCATCTAAATCCGCTGTTTTGCATCCACCATGCTGTTGTATGGATTGCATTTATTCTCCATTTTAGTTTTCGACTTGACATCTTTTTTAGATAAGATTTGAGCAGGTTTTCAATAACATGAGAGAACGCCATGCAATCAATTATTTCACTCATTGTTGTACTGTAGTCTGCACAGTTAGTCACTGGGACAAATGTCAGAACACAACATGCTTGCTTTATTATGTGGTTGTAGGAGACAACTTTTTCTCTTCAGACTATGAGCCTCATTACAACCCAGGCGGTCAAAGACCCCTTCACGCCAGCCTTTCCACGGTGGTAGGAACCGCCATTGAAAGGCTGGCAGGAAGGGGAGTCGCGTTCAGTAGACAGCCAGCAGCCATTTGGAGCCGGTTCCCATGTTGCGGCCGACATCCCTGCTGGGCCGGCGGGCAGAAATTCTGTCTCCGCCCGCCGGCCCAGCGGGGATGTCATAATGGGCACTGCAGGAGTGCGGCCACACAGCGGTTTGCAACTTGGCGGGCTGCGGTTGCCGGCTGCCAAAGTTGTATTGAGGGTCTAAGTGTCCCTAGCAGAATGAGATAAGGCTGGTGTTTTATTATTTAACCCATGCTAGTGTTGAAGTCTGTGAGAGGCACTTCATGCTGGAATTATCATGCATGCTGTGGATCACCGCAAATGAAACACAGTCTTACAGGCCCGACATTTATCCTAAGCAGGAAGACCACTGCAGAGGCAGAGATGTGTGCAGGCTTGCACACAGATTATGTGCATTCGTTAATGCACTGAGGCTAGCTTACTTTGTTGTTACATCCAGGTGTGGGGGGGTTAGATCATTCCAACTAAGGTCTTTCCCTATTATATGACTATTAGTGTTAGCAACTTTAGTTACAATGCAAAATGGTTGAATTATGTGTGTTTTTCATCATTCTAATAATGCTTGTTACAGTAATGCGTCTCATCTGTTTAATAATTGCAGCTCATGTTTTTAATACAAGGATTAGATGTTTACAACAAACCTTTGAAAAAGTATTATATTTTTCTGTTCTTTTAGGGCTCGAAAAATCAACTCGACCACCTATCAGTCTTATTTGATCAGGTCGAGCCACCTCCAATACCCACTAGTCCCCTCCGGTGAGCCGACACCGAACAGGCGCTCCGCTGAGTCGAAAAGCGGAGGGGCAACAAAAGATGCCTTCAAATCTTGCCCCCGTGCCACACCCGCTCTGCGCCCACAGACAGGCCAAAAGTCAGTTCCTCCCACAACCAACCTTCCCCTCCGACTGCAGAGCTCCAGGACCCCGCAAGGTGAACCGTTCGACCTGCTGCCCAGAATGCAAAATAAAAGGATACAGGGTGTCAGGTTCCTCCCAACACACAACATTCAAATGACTAAACCAACAGTGCAATCACTCCAAAATATACTCCAGTAGCTGTGAAAGCAGCCCCTACACTTCTGCCGGATGAAAAAACATTTCAATAGGATGAAAACAAACCAGAACACCCCACGTGTCGATGTGCAAAGGACACGCTCCCTGAAACCCAACCCCCACAGAGATTGTCAATACACCATATTGTCCTATCAGCAAGGCCCCAAGTCAGTGGAGAGGCCCGTAGACACGTCCCGGAAAGTCACTGTGCGCAGACGACAACACGTTACCACACCATGGTTCAGCAACATATTCATCAAAACTGAGTGTCTAAAGAAACCAAGAAACACTCCCGTCCCGATGGGAATGTTGTCAGCAAACCAAAAGAAGTCCTAGGTTATGTGGGCAAGACCTCATGGGTATGTGATGCATGCAGCAAACTTTAGTCGACTTAAACAAAAGAGGTGTTTTTGTACTGCAGAAATGCTGAGTTCACATATTTGAAGGTGCAATCATATGTGAGAATTAAGAAAAAGGCGACTTTAAACTATTGTCCTAGGATCACACAATTTGAGATCCATTTAGGGGGCAACTACATTACAGTTAGGTCAAGTAGATTACTTCAGTTACTCAACCGGCAGGTCTAGTAACATTTTTATGATTTTTCGAGCCCTGTCTTTGTCAAACTTTGTGCATGCAAAACTAACAAAGAGTTAGATCGGTTTCCATGAATTTCTTGGAATCAGAGTGACCATGTTTGAGGTTACAGATACGATTTATAACCCTGGAAGAATAGAAGTTTAGATGTGGTCCTGTGAGCTAGTTGAACCAACATTCACTGATCATATAAGAACAGCAAGTTCATATATTATTGAGTTTTGTTGATCCAATCCACAGTTCTACTGTATTTGTAGAAACCAAGCAACAATGCCACTTCAGTTTGGCCCCAGCAATATACAAGTCAGTGCTGACCTGCTCCAGTGGGAGCAGTCCAGCCCAAATTACCAAGCCAGGTCTTCTCTGAACAGGAATACAAGCAACCTAGGACAGGTTTTGCCCTGAAACTTTACTAATGGATGTCAGTCACCTTAAATTAAACACCAATAAACGATAGACTGTTGTTTCTTGTTTCTCAATTGTTTGGTCTCTGGTGGTTTTCCAAATGACAGCATCCAGTGCCCGTCAAACAGGTTTATCATCTTGGATTCAACTCTGATCAGCAATTATGTACGCTGTAACTAAGTGAGCTATTTTGCTCATATTTTTTGGCCATGACAGCCATCAGAAAAAAAGTGACCCTTTATTTTTAATATGCTGCTGAAACACTATCCCTCAATTATCCCCTACAGCCATCTAACATTTTCAAAGAGAGAACGTGAGGCATAGACTGCATGTGCCTCATGAACGAAATGAGTATGTAAAAGGTCAATAAAAATGGAGGCTTTAACTCTTAAATGGGGCCAAAAGCAGGTGCACCTTCAGAGAGAATTATTGTATTCCATGTAAGCTAAGACAACACTTCTGTCTCACAGCCCATAGGAGTATTCACCCTTGTTAAGAAGTGTTTAATCTTGTTAGAGTCCCTCCCTTTCCGCAAGACAGAGTTATGTAGAGGAACTCAAAGGGTAGTAGGGACATGAATCTGCCAAAAATACACAAATTCTTAAGTGGAGGGAGAGTATTTTGAGTTTCCTCCAAAACCTCTCATCAAACATAGCAACAGGATAACTTGTGGACTTCACTGTCACAGTCCTGAGAGTCAGAAGTCTCTTTTTGTCTTGGGAGAGCTGGGTAGCTGACTTTCAGTTAAAAGTAGCCCTATTGAACCCTGTTGCTTAAACTGAAATAGACACTGCTAGAGGTATAACCCCACGTTGAGGAACACAATTTGCTCCAGGGACAGCAAAAGCCTGAAGATGCTTAAGAAGAGGATACAGGGAAGACATTCACAAAATAGCAGGTGAAGAAGTGCTCCAGCGTTTATGGAAATGCTCCATTTCATCTCTGTAGTTCTGCAGGAGCGACAAAGAGCTAGAATCACTGTAAGTGCAGCCCAATTCCTCCACCAAGCCACAAAAAAGATTTGTTGAGATCACGAGAAATCAATCACATTCTGCAAATGCACCTGCTCTTGCACGGAATTTGGGTATGTAGGTGAGTAAATATCTTGCTAGTACACCATGCAGAAATCAAAGCGTAGCATCTTACAGCCCCTGCAAGCCTGATCCAGCAGGTGTCCTTCTCCATTTGCACATGTTTCGGTGAGGCAACTTGCAACCAGTAGCTCAGCCAGCTGGTACTCCACACACCAGGTCTTAAACAGTGCTCTGAGGTGCAAATATTGGTTGCCACCCCAGCTCACCTTTGCAGCTGCTTGGTCTACATCAACAAGAGAACAAGACTACAAATATTAGAAATGAAATGTAGGACTGCTATTACAGAAAAAATCCAAACTGGGACTTTTTGAATGGTGTGAAAATAGATAACCCAACCCCCATGAGAAGAGTTTAGATTTCTTGTTTAAAAAGTAATAAAGCGTTCAGTCGCAAGGTGGATCGCCTCAACGTTAAAGGCCTGACCAGAGGAATAGACTTAGAGGATAAAATAAATGAGACTCGGGCACATTTATTTGGTAGCTTGTGGTGGTGCTACAAGTCAAGCACTTTACTTTAGGCCTAAAGTTGTGTTTCAGAACTCCTGTTATGGCCACAAGCAGACTACATTTTAAAATGGCATTATGGACTTTGTAATGCACTTGTTACAGAAATGTACGTGTATCTCGCAGACTGAGAAACAAATACTTTTAAGATGGCTTGTAATGTACTTATGACATGTGTAATATGTCGGTGACACAAGCAAAATGTGAATAAGGTTTGAAGAGACCAACCAATGAATGAAGAGAAGCCAAAAGCTCCTGTATCTATTTTATTATTATGTTTTGTTAAAACTAAAGGCTGGCGATAGAGCTAAAGATATCGCTAGCCTGGGACCTCCAACCTTTTCTGACCTGAGAACTACTTACATTCAACGAATATTAACACAAGCTACTGTTATTACTGTTGTAACATTGAGCATATCAGACAAGATTACATAAGTATAAACCAAAAAAATTTGCACACACGGTTCCAAAAGGCGGGAAATAGTATCTACCGGTTCTGCAAATCAGGGAAACCAAAAGGTTGTAAGCACGAGCCCCCACTCACCTTTCGGTGAAATGCTTCATCATAGGGCTCTGCTCCTCGTCAGGCCGGTGCTGCAATGCCTGACGGGCCCCACACGGGGGCTCTTTGCCAGAGATCTTTTTAAGCGAAATGCGTACCGGTCAAAAGTAGGAAAACGAGGATTGGAATAGAAAAGGTTAAAAATGTCTAGAGGTAAAAACTGTTCACATCTTTAATTAAATGTTAGTACCTCTGGCAAGATTAAAAACAAAGAATAGGGATATAGTAAAATAATGTCTACACTCCCCATAAAACGCAAAAATGTTATCTATAGCCACCACCTCTCATACTAGAGAGTGGTGTAAATGAAGTGAGGTAAACACAGGATCCCCTGTGTTACTCTACATCACAGGTCAACATGTTTCTCGCTATGCGATTCGTCAGGACCTCAAAGACGTACCTAATCCTTCAAACACTTGGGCTGCCCATATTAGGGAAAGCAGAACCGAAAAAGTAGAGAGAAACATACATCAAAAAAAGAGAAGAGAGAAATTTGGACAAAAGTGACATATACTCAATGTCTTGAAAAAATACAGTTTCCACTCGTGAGAAAACCCAAAGGTGCCATGCGATGAACATACAATGGTTACAAGGAGGAAACACAGATTAGTATCACTTCCTTAATGCTTACCCTCCAAATACTAAATGCAGGGCCTCATCGGGGGACAAACATCGAGTTGAGAAAAATCCTCTGTGGTCTATATATGCAGAAATACACAGACTTCAAATCGCGTGTTAAATAAGTTAATAGTTGG
Source organism: Pleurodeles waltl (assembly GCF_031143425.1). NCBI lineage: Eukaryota > Metazoa > Chordata > Amphibia > Caudata > Salamandridae > Pleurodeles > Pleurodeles waltl. The sequence goes on from NC_090447.1 coordinate 1,038,484,320, forward strand.
GTAATCATCACGATATATGTACATGGACCTTAGCACACACAATTTAATTAACAAGCCTAATTAGGGGTCCTCTACTAGAGTCTGACATCCTCGCCTAGCAGGGCCAGGGAGAGTACAAGGTATAAGAACAAATGCATGCTGAAAAAACAGTAATGAAAGTTTTGAAAACCAACAAACAACAGGTAGTGCCTATCGAAATGTATATGCGCATGCACAAGGGTGCACCATCTACTGAATTACAGTGAGGTTTAATATAGAGTGGGGTATGCATAAAGATCATCTCTGTCAATAAACAAATAACTTGGACCCACATACTGAGATGCTAGCGGTATATCAAGTAAAAGGTTAATCCAGGTAAAAAGCAGGTGGGACTCACATAGTTCATATAAAAGTAAAGGGACTGCTAAATGGTGCCGGCAGCAGTAGACAGCAGACAAAAATGGTGGGTGGTGGAGCGCGTCGATCGACGCGTCTCTCAATCACCTAAAGAATCTCCCTGACGCTAGCCGTAGCGTCCCTGTCCCAGCCCGCGAGGAAATGCGTGCTTGGGCGAAAGTGCCTCCGATGCGGCATCGCGTCTCGAAACATGTTGAAGTGAACAAACATATTACTGCTCGCTTCAATGAAAGCGGGCAAAAAGATTAAAAGGATTGCAAACGGCCCGTTCGCAGTACACTTACTTTTCTCTGGTTGTGATGCAAACTGTAAGCCTACGCTCGTTGTGGTTCCCCGGAACTGGGGAGAGCATACAACCACGAGCCTTTTAGAGACGAAGGAAAGCAATAGTCATGGAAGAAGGACTAAAGAGGACACATAAGAGGTGGCAAAGTTATGTCGGCCATCTTAAGAGAGGAAATAAGTAGTCTATTCTCTTATAGTGGAGAAGGGTGTAAAACTAGAAAATATACAGAAGGCAAAAATGACACCAATACCCAACAAAAAATAAAAAATATACAAGATGGTACGTTGAGTTAGGTAAGGTTAAACTGGTTTAGTTAAGATAAATCAAGGTGTAGGGAAGGCGAACTGTCACTATTGAGAAAAATCTGAAAATAGAGAAAAGCCTGCAATAATACATAATAATCATCAGTGGATAAAGTTAATCCACTGAATGTCATCGTTGAGTCCAAGGATGTGGGTCTGTAATCTGAACACCCACCGTTGTTCTTTCTCAAAGAGTCTAGTGGTGCAATCTTTATTATCTCTAATAGTCTCTAACACAATCCATTTCATGTCATCAGGAGTGTGTCGTTTTTCGATATAATGATTAGTCAATTTCGTAGAAGATCTCTTGCATCTGATAGTGCTGCGGTGCTCATTAATACGGATTTTAACCATTCTGGTTGTCATGCCTATATATCGGAGATCGCAGGGGCAAGTAATCATATAGATGCAATCCCTAGTGCGACAATTGGTATGGGATCTCAGTTGCCAGGTCTTGGATTCACCTAGATCGACCTCTTGCATACAATTAGTCAAGGTACAGACATTGCAACCACCACAAGGGTAGTGTCCTTTGACTCTCAACCATTGACTGGGGCCCACGTCATCTGTGTGTCGGGACGTCGTCGGTCTAGTGTGAACTAATAGGTCTTTGATGTTGTGGGTTCTTTTAAATGCAAAAAGAGGGTACTCTAGTGTTTCGCCAGCACTAGTCAGAATCGGCCAGAGTCTGCGTACAACACCTTTAATCCGGTTGCTCAGGGGAGTGAACGTAGTCACGCAAGTAAGTCTGGATTGATGTAAGCGGGTATTGTTGGTCAGTAATGTTTCTCTAGGGATGTTACTGACTCGCTTCTTAGCTCGTCTAACATTCTTTGGTGGATAGTTGCGTTCGCAAAGTTTCTGGCACAACGTGTCTGCTTGGGTATGGAAGTCACTAGTGTCAGAACAATTACGCCGTATCCTAAGGAACTGGCCAAAAGGTAGGTTCTCTCGTAAAGCCTTAGGATGGTGGCTATTATAGAGTAGAAGACTATTCCTATCCGTGGGTTTGTGGAACACGGATGAATGGAGGTACCCATCCCTAAGTGTGACTCGTAAATCAAGAAAGGATACCTCACTGTCAGAGATTGTGGACGTGAAGCGCAGATGCGTGTCCAAAGTATTAACCCATTGTGCAAAGGCTCTGGCTTGGTCTATATTACCCTGCCAAATCACTAGAATGTCGTCTATATAGCGACGCCACAATCTAATGTTGGCAAAAAATGGTTGATCAGGGGTGAGGATGTGGCGTTGTTCAAAAGCAAACATATATAAACACGCCAGACTAGGCGCGAAAGTGCTTCCCATGGAAGTGCCCTGTATCTGATGAAAAAGAAGATTTTCAAATTGAAAAAAGTTTTCTTTAAGGGCCACACTTGCACATTGCATAATGAAGCTTACAGGAGTGTTATAAGGCCAAGTCTCAGCCAAGAGTATATCTTCCACTGCAGCTAGAGTTGCGTCTTGCGGAATGTTGGTATAAAGCGACTCTACGTCTAGACATATTAATATGTCGGTGGTGCCTGAATCATTGATATCATCAAGTAGGACCAAAGTATCTTTTGTATCCTTTAAAAAGGTTGGTGTCCTCTGCACAATTGGTTGTAGAAAAAAAAATCGCAAAATTTAGAAAGGGGTTCCAAAAGGGAACCGATGCCTGAAACTATCGGGCGACCAGGTGGGGGTATACCTTTGTGAATTTTCGGGAGGCAGTAGAAGTAAGGAATCCTGGGGTTCTTAGTATCCAGGAACTCGGCTTCTTCGTGAGTCACCCAACCAGCTGCCTCTGCTTCTGATATCATTCCCCAGATTTTACGTTGTAACCATGGGGTCGGGTCACTTGGAATCCGATGGTAATAAGATTCATCACTCAGCAGCCTAAGACATTCCTGTCTATAATCAACTGTGTCCATCACTACTATTGCACCGCCTTTGTCTGCAGGTTTCAAGGTGATGTCCGGATTATTTGATAAAGAATGAATGGCGGCCCGTTCCACTTTGGAGATATTCTGAAAAGGGCAAGGAGGCTCGAGAAGTTGTATTTCATGACGAACAGCTTTTTCAAAAGGTAAGAACCTCTAATGGGACCTTATTAGTAGGAGGAGTGAAAGTCGAAGGATTCCTTAGGTTGGTATCTCCTCTTAGATCCGGCGCCGGACTGTCTTTAAAGAAAAAGTGTAATCTGATTTTACGGAATAATGCTGCCATCTCGCAGTTAAGTCTGAATGGATCTTCCTTGGGAGTAGGTACAAATCCAAGGCCTTTCTCAAGAACTGCCATCTCTGGGGGTGTAAGGACAGATTTTGAAAGGTTCACGACAAGGGTTTCTTTTGTAACGTTAGGCCGCGACTCCTGGTGATCATCTGAGGTTACTCCTGTGCCCAGTGAACGTTTCTGCCTCTCCTTCTGTTTCTGCCTCTGCCTCTGACCCGGCCTCTTCCTAAAAAAGGATTAAAGTTATATTGTGGCTGAGGTTGGAAAAAAGGCATAGGCATAGGCTGCTATGGTGGGATCTGTTGGTAAGGGAATGGAGAGTTGAAATGCATTGGTGGAGCATAACGGTTCCGATTCTGCCTCGGTCCCTCGTCACCGCTCCACTCATCTGAGCTGGAGCTGTACTGTGGTGTACGGGAATGGCGTTGCAGGGCGTCCGAATCATCTGAGGTCTCGGAAGCTCCTTCGCATTGGTAGTCATCTTTGGTATAGGGGTAGATTTTTTCTCTGCTGAAACGTTTGATGTCCTTCTGTAATTTATTGATTTTCTGTCTAGTAAGATATTCCTTCGTCTCGTTAAGTTCTAAATTGATCTCGGCCAGGCGGGACTTAAACTGAGACAGTTGCACTGCAGTCTTCATGGCCGCTTCAGTGATGGAAATTTGAATGGTAATGGAATCCGCTAATCGTTTGGAGGTGTTAATGATCAAGATCAACCAATCACAAGTGCATTTCCAAGAAATCTGAGACCAATCAAGTCGAAATTGTAAGTCCTGTAAAAATATCCTTGGGACATTGGTGACGATAAGGCCATTAGGTGAAATGTTGGCCCTAAGGTACTCTGTCATAATTATCCCGTGTAGGATAGTCTTTATAAGTTCTTTTTTTAAAGTTGACAGCTTCGTCCAGTCTTCTTTAGTACCGCTAGAGGGGCCACTATTCTCATCATCCAGGATGGATGGGGTCTGAAGTATGGCCTGTACCATACTATCATCAAAACTCAGACCTTGTAGGTCCGACATGTTCACCACCAGATATACTTTATCGGAGTGTACTTAGAAGAGCCCCGTAGCCAAACGGCTACACTTAATCATCAAAAAACAACAACAGGAGGGGCGGAGTGTGGGATATTTGGAGGATAGACTCCTGGTCCAGTGTGTGGAGCTCCCAATACTGTATAAACCAAAAAAAGATCTCCGGCAAAGAGCCCCCGTGTGGGGCCCGTCAGGCATTGCAGCGCCGGCCTGACGAGGAGCACAGCCCTATGATCAAGCATGTCACCGAAAGGTGAGTGAGGGCTCGTGCTTACAACCTTTTGGTTTCCCTGATTTGCAGAACCGGTAGATACTATTTCCCGCCTATTAGAACCGTGTGTGCAAATTATTTTGGTTTATACAGTATTGGGAGCTCCACATACTGGACCAGGAGTCTATCCTCTAAATATCCCACACTCCGCCCCTCCTGTTGTTGTTTTTTGAAGATTACATAAGTGTCAACCCTATGCACGATTACCAGCTGTGATCACCTCAGTGCCCTGAAGTTGCCACCACTAAAGCAAAAAAGGTTTTATAAAGTTGGAATGCCTCTACATGTGTAATACATATTTGTTTTTAGCAGTAATGTCCCTGGTACTAAGGTATTAATATGAGTAATAGGTCTTCCCAGAGCAGTATTATTTATAAAATAATGGCTTCAAATAGATTTTAAAAAGTCAGCAATCTTAAAAACAATTTTAATAGTAAGCTTCTGATTTCTTAAAATACAAATATTTTCATTTTGAATGCACATTTTTTAATTTTTGTTATGCATATATCATTTCAACCAAGCAAAAGATTCTAATTTAGTAGGCTAGGCTGCATGCAGGAGAGATACTTAAAAAGTAGCTGAAGAGCTACCAATAGCTTATAAACTACACCTTGGTGAAACCTGCTCTAGGCCAAATCTACAGACTGATAATTGTCTTCATTTCTCATTTTCAACTGGCGTATTTGAGAGGTCAGGGCCAACCTCCAGTTAGCTAGTCCTTTTCAAGTAGCAGCTGAGCATGGAGTGTAAAAAATGTGCACAGGAGCCACTGCAGACCTCACAGCTGTCAGTGTCCCTTTGTTATGTATGTCATCAGGTTGCCATGTATTTACTTGCCTCTGCTTCAGCAGCCATTAATACAAAAGGTGCAGCTCAAAGAAATGATCATTCCTTGGACACAAAAACATCCAGTAGGAGCTTTCTCAGGACCTCCTGTCAGATCTTCATAAAAGGAACTAAGGCCCGTATTTATACTTTTTTAGCGCCGCATTTGCGTCACTTTTTGACGCAAAAGCGGGGAAAACTTGCAAAATACAATTGTATTTTGTAAGTTTGCACTGTTTTTGCGTCAAAAAGCGGCGCAACTGCGGCGCTAAAAAAGTATAAACACGGGCCTAAGTTTTCATGAATTTCTAATCTCAATGGGGACCCCTATTGGGTGCTTTGTAGTGCAGCTGGTGATGAGCAACCTGAGCCTGATACTGCTGGTGTGTCAGCCTGGAGTTGGGGCAAGTTGACATCGCAGCCCCACAATGCCAAGCAGGACACAGGCAGCACAAGTCTGTGAGCCGCATCAGACCTCTTTAGTTAGCTGCAGCCTCAGAGAGTTGACTGGCAGTGAAGTGAGGCTGACGGCCGGAACCACTGTTCCGCACTGTCCTGCCAATGGACAACCGGGCCGAGGCCTGGTATGGAGAACAGCAGATGAGTGCCCAAGGCATCCCCTGCACAGTCCTGTGGTGGGAACACTTTCGCCTACCGGATGCGGCACTGGCAGAGTAGCCCTTCTTCTTGGCTATGAGGGAACAGGACTTGATAGTGCATTCACCCTGACCAGTCATACAGTCGGCAGGGACTGGAGCGTGGCATTTAACTGTGGCGGCCAGGTGTTGGTCCTTCCTGATGGTGGTACGGATGCTAAGCTTCAAAGACTGAGATGCCATACAGCAACTTGCCAGGGACCATAGGTTTTAGATCACTCCCAGATTCATATATTTCCCGATTTCATCACGGAGGTTTAGTGGCGTTGGTTTGCCTTTCTTGAGGTCAAATAGGCCTTCCGTAGGAAAGACTTGCACTAGGCACTTCTCTATCCTGCTAAAATACGTGTCATAAGGGATGGAACTGAGAGAGCGTAGCTTATATAATCTATATTAACATGAAATTTTATGAATTAATGTGTGATAATGCCGCATAGAAACTGTAGAAATGATTTTTCGCTTAAACGTGCACTTGAAATGTAACCACGGGGAGTGGCCGCCAATGTATACATGGACTAATAAAAATGACTAATGGTGATGAATTATATATTAGAGGATAGTTTTATACTAATTAATGATTACGTTATTGAATTTGTGCTGAAATCCTCATAGGCCTTAAGTTAGCATGCGCTGAAGCTTAGCTGCTTGGCTCTCATATTAAATGTATTTTTCCTATCTTGCAGTGTGCTGACTTGCAAAAGGACATGACCCCTTGCTGTTTTCTTCAAGCTAGAAGCTGAATGTAACCATAGTAGATCCGTTCCCATGAAATCCCCATTGCTTGTAGAAAATGTTAATCAAAATGCAACAGTGTAGATTAATGTAAAGTACAAGGTCGTTCAAACTTGTGAAGACAATGGTGCTATTGACCAAAAGATGTGCAAAGAATTACAGAAGGATGAAATCATACCAGAATTGCTACCTCCGAAGACGTCAATCATGTGGACCAATAAAAAGCTTGTAAAATATTATGGGGTGAAAGATTAATGACATAATCCATTTCCTAATTGGGTAAAGATAGTGGGGTATAACTAAGATCCAATAAAATTTTAGGGGAATGTACAACGAAAAAGGGATAAAAACCCATGACACTGGAGTAATTTAGAATTAGGTAGGGAATGCTATTGATTTTATCCAGAAACTTTGTCACTCTGTTTGGTGACTTATTGGTATTACTTAAACCATCCTTTTCTTAGATTGCCCATTTTACACTTTACCTCCTTATGAGGGAATTAACTGATGTCCTGAAGACGAAGACTGAACCTGAGTGCTGACCTAAACCTTGGAGGGTAACTAGGACAATACAATTGTGATTTGTCTGTTTGCTTTTCCTTTCTAGGTACCAACTGCTTACTTTTGACAGAGACCATAGCTAGATGTTTTCCAAATTGGTGTTCTAAATTATTTTGCTTGAAGCCCAACATGCTAATGCTAATCAGTGGTTAGGACAGGAGTTCACTAAACTGACGCAAATAGACAAACTACTGAATCTATGCTTTGTTGAACTGACGCATTGATGACACTCTGCTAAAATGGATTTATGTTGACGCTGTGTTATGTTCTAATAATTGCGTTTCTCGTGTTGTTCAAGTCTTATTTGAGTTGCCAAATTATGACAGTGATATTGAGTGTTTTGCTAATGAAATTAACACATATGCTCTTAGAATTGTAATCAATAGGGAATAAACCTCATAAAATTCTACTAAACTGGTGTGGTTATTCATGACTGCAAGGTCATGGTAGTGTCTTGACTTGATTAATGACTTTGACTAAAATGAAATGTATTGTTGTGATAAATATTGATGACATCATTAATGTATTGATTGACATATTGATTAGCTATCTCATCCTAAGGTGTCTCTCAACTGGGTCAAAAGATTCATTGGCCTAAAACGAGTCCTGATGGGTAATACATTATCATAAAGGGACATGTTAACAGTTCTGGTAGCAGAGCGACGGTTTTACCCCTTGGGGCCCTAGGACAGAGAATTACTATTTAAATTGTTTTTCTGAGGTAATGCAAATTGGAGGTATGATGCGTTTCTAAATTCACCATGACTTTCCCGGGATCTCGGAGCCTGCATAAGTGAGTTGGGGATGTTCTTGGCATTTTAGCATGTGTGGTGTAGGATATGCGCTTGCTCAGCTTATGCATTTTTGCAGGTGATTTGTGAAGCTGGTTTGTATTTAGGCCAGGTAATGTTGTTTTAGTTGGAGTGGGCGTACTCCACAGTATGAGAGTAGGGAAGTCGGCGTACTTCATATTAGTGTGGCGCTTTGTGCTCAAAATTATCCATGTGGTTGGTAATGTACGGACCCGTCGCAGTCTAAGACTCCGGAGTATACTGACAAGTGTAGAAGACACTTGGGTTTATGTTGTAATTTGTGCTGTTTAGTAGGTCAATCGGGTGTGGTTGACAAGTCGAGTTTGAGTCAATTGTGTGAGTGAAACCTTCGATGGAGATTTGGCAAGTTCTAAAGTGCACTAGAACAAACCATTGGCAAGTCAAGAGTAGGATTTGCGGGTTGAATTCTGCTTGCCGGTGTGGGAACTGAGAAGGAGAGAGTAGCGGCTGAGGCTTCGAGTGAAAAATCTGTAAAGTTCTGAAGCGGTTGTGTATCCTTCCTATAGTGAGCCAGCAAATTTGAGTTGTTGTTGTTGTTGTTGTTGTTGTTAAAGGTGCTCGCAATGTTGCATTAGTTTGGTGTGAATCTAGTGAGGGGTGGACAAGCCGCAAGACTTTGTCAGCAGCAGGGTGTGTGAGTGTGACGTCAGTAGTGCCACGCTGGGATAGGTCAGTTGCCGAGAGGGGTCGCGCACGGATTTGCTGCCGTCCGTGAGAGGCAATAGGTTGAGGAAGGTGGGTGAAGAGTGTCCTGGGAATTAAAGTCACTTCCTGATTAAATACAAAACAAAAGAAAAGATGCAAAAATGAATTTTATCAAAGCTTTTAGGAGCGCTCTGAAAGGAGACGCATACATTATGGCGAGTGAAGGGGAGCCTACACCCCCTGAGGGTACTCCAGCTCATACAGTCATGGAGGAAAAGGGTGTTGCGCCTTGCTTATGGATGAAACAATGGCGCAAACTGACAGAGAAGGAGGGATGTTTGGCGTTTCCGTAGCACAGAATGTTTAATACGAGAATTTTAGAGAAATTGAGGTGGATGTTAAGTGTATGGCGCACCATGGTGCATGTAGGGGGCAATTGTGTCAATTTATATGGATGCATATGAAGTACTCAGCAGAAGCAGCACTTAAAAATGTGCACAACATCTGCTGAGTACATAGGGGCCAATCATATAGAATAGTATGCCCCTTTTTAACACCTCCTGTGAGCAGGCGTTCTAAGTGAAGGGAATATGGCGCTAGGAAATATATCATTCCCCTGACCCATACACTTTAGTCACCCATACAGGGGTAGACCCCCCCCCCCTCCCATACATGATGCCTGGTGCAGTCATCATGTTGTACAAGGCTTAACTGAGTGGCGTTATGAATGCATCGCACTACTTTGTTATTATGGCACAGGCAGGATGGTACTTCTGCTCTGCCTCAGTTTCATTAATGAAAATCACAATGGTGGTGCTGGGGCTGTTTAATCAGGCCCAAAACAACCTGTTCAGATCCCTTGACAAACATGCTGCACTCAACCTTATGTCCCCCTGTCATGCACATGCAAATAATGGAGTCGCTATGGAAATGAGATACTTAGCAATTGGTCCACCACCTGAATCCCAAGGTGATTCCGTAGGTCTTGCGCCCTTGAGATCAGTTCAGCCCAATGGTTTGTGGTCATTGCGTCCTTCTCCAAATATTCGGTTTGGTGGTGGAGCACATTGCCCCACAGCTGCTGCCAGACCTCCGTGGGGTAGCCCTGAATCATGCAGCCCCCAAAACCAGCATCATCTGTAGGTAATGCTGCACAAGCTATATGAACCCTCAGAGTTCATATGCCGTCATCTTTGTCATCCTCTCTTTCTCATACATAATGCAATTTTAAGAGACTGCAAAAGAATGTGCCCAAAAATATTTTCTCATAAAACTATCCCATCTACCCCAAATACTGCAACAAGCTATACTACCCATGGACAAAGACCCCACAATACAGTGACAAGTATAGTACAAAAAACAACAAAAGATTGTGAAAATGACAAATACAACAAGACAGCACAAAACTCTCCTACAACTCCAACAACACCAGCTCAACACACCCTCACACAGTCACTAAGACTGGAGTGAAGGTAAACCATATGTGCAGGCAGGATGTCCTGTTTCATCACTTCCTGGGCCAGTGAGTCACGTTTTCAGACATGCATCATTTTTTTGTTTTTTTATGCACGACGGTCATGCGTCAATTTTTTTTCCATTCAGGCTGACAAGGCCTCAAGACTTGTGATTCACACGCAGGGGCCAGGCATCATATTTCTGAACAGGAAAGTATGAAGTTGGTGTTTTAGTCCAAAATTTTGATCCATGACGGAATGAGTGGTATCCCTTCCCAGGAAGCCGGACAATGCCTGTGGACTCCTGGGAGGATGAGGGGTATTGTGGAGGTGGGAAGCAGGGCTTGGTGGGCTGGGTGGTGAAGGTGGGAAGCAGCGAGGAGGTAGCCTTGGGGACAAGAACCTGAACATTGGGCCTTGGACCATGCACCGGTAGGGGCTGGCTACTGCTCAGGAGCAAAAGGCTGGCAGTGAGGCAGACAGTGGGGGGGAAGGGGGGAGCTGAAATCGACCTGAATAACAGAATGTTCTTTTTTTACCAATCTGAATGGAAAATACCTGTATTGATAGCCTGGTTAAGTTATGACATGAGAGGAGGGGGATAATGTATTTATTATCTCATGACATATTTTTGGTGGACAGAAGTCCATTAAAGTACCCGATTTGATTTGTTTAACAAGGTTAAGCACTCTTTCAGTAGCGAGAACAGGAAAGCTGAGAAGCTTAAAGTGGTTTATCTTGACCGTTTCATTAGTAGTGGGATAGGAACTAGAGTTTAGTGTGGTGTCAAAGGCTTTGTATATGGATTCTACTTTGTCATTGAAGAAATCAGCTAGACTGTTGCAAAGTTTTTGACTAGGATTTAGATTGCCACAAGAAGGACATGTAAGTTCCTGTAGCGTTTTAACCCTGCAGGTGCCCGGGATGAGGTGGTTACATCCGATGCTGTGGCACTCAGGCGCCAGGGATGTAACCACCTCGTCCTCACATGGTCCATCGGGGGGAGCGATAGTGCTCCTCCCGAAGGCCTAGCACCCAACTCCCCTGGGCAGGGATGGAAGGGGAAAATTGCTTCCCCTTCCACCCCCTGCACGCATGTGGCATCTGATGATATCAGCGTGCAATTAGACGCTGACCTCAGAGGCCTACCCCTTTGTACCGGAAGCTCAGCTTTCAGCACGGATCAGAGAAGAAATACAAAAGCATTTCTCGTCCGATCATGTGGATGGGCGAGAGAGGCATGAAAATAGAGGAAAGGCCTTTCATCTCCTTTCAGGTCTCCCAGCAATGCGATCTGGCATCAGAAATGCCCACTAGACAACAGGGAATTTTTTTTTTTGTTTGTTGTCATGAGGGGAGCGACCCCTTGGGCAACAGTCGCTCCCTAGGGGAAGGAATTAATTTAAGGCCATTTATGCCCACCCTATCAGCCTATTTTTATTAGGCCAATCTGCCACCGGGGGGGTGGGGCAGAAACACCTAGACACCACGGATATATATATATTTTTTTTATATGTGGGGAGTGACCCCTTAGGCATGGGTCGCTCACTTGGGGGGAAAATAGTCTTCAGGCCATTTCTGCCCCCCAGTGGAGGCAGATCGGCCTATTTTTATTATGCTAATCTGGCCAAAGGGAGCAGAAACCACTACACCCTGGGGATTCTTTTTTGTGCCAATTTCACACAAGTAGAGCGACCCCTTAGGTAAGGGCCGCTCCGGGGGGGGGGGGGGGGGGGTCAAATTTATTTTAGGCAATTTCTTCTCCCCTTGGGCATTTTTAGAGTATATTTAAGAGGTTTCTCAAGGGAATGCAAACCATTTAGAAGTCTAGCAGAACGAATTAGAATTTCTTGCTACCTCTAATTTATTAAGGTACAACCCCGTCCCAGCACATTTTAAAGAACTGGAAAGTTCATGCTCAGGTGTTTGGGAGATTTTAATGAGAAATTAGATTTTGAAAGTTAAAATATGTGTCTAGAAAGTGTTTGAAGAAGAGAATAACATTATCAGATGCATGGTCTACCCCCCACCCCAAATAAATGGGGCTAAAGTCATTCTGCCCAACAGTGATGCCAAGGAATTAACAAACAAAAAAAACAAAAAAAGAAGAGGCGGTGGCTACCAACCAGTATGGGTATGATTAAGCCCTCACCCCAACTGAAGAGGGTAACAGTCTTTCAGCTCTCCCCCGTACACTAAAACTTCTTATCCCACAGCAAGCAAGAGGACATTTGATTATTTTGGGTTTTAGTTTTACATTTGGGCCATGAGAGATTGGCTAAATCAAAATCATCCCACTTGGAATGGTGAGGGCTGCACTTTTTGGACTTTGGGATGCTGCCATGTAGAAAAATCCACAAGACCTAGACACATCTGAAAACTAAACATCTGTGTGAGTCCAGGGTGGTGTGCTTCATATGCAACCCACACCATTTTCTTACCCACAATGCCCTGCAAACATCCAACTTTGCTGGAAATCACAAACTTTTTTCCACATTTTTGTGATGGAATATTCTGGAATCTCCAGGAATCGACAAAATTCCTACCACCCTGCATTGTTTCATCTATAGCAATAAAAATTCTGCCCCACGTATCAGCCTAAAAATGTTTTTCTTCCAAATTGCCCTTTTGGACCTGCTTTGTTTCCCACTCAATTTTGACATGTTTTTGGCTCTTCACTGTCACAGGCATCTGGCCCACCTACACAAGTGAGGTATCATTTCTACCAGGAGACTGAGGGGAACATTGGGTGGTAGGAAATTTGTCCCGGTGCGGGGATCCCTCAAAGAAATGTGGGAAAAATATGATTTTTTAGCTAAATTTGAGGTTTGCCCAGGGTTCTGGGTAAGAAAACACTGGGGGATCCACACAAGTCACACCTCCCTGGACTCCCTCAGGTGTCTAGTTTTCAGAAATTTCTGGGTTTGGTGGGTTTCCCTGTATGGTTGCTGAGCCGAGGACCAAAAACGCTGCAGGTGCCCCGCCGAAAAAACAGGTAGTTTTGTATTTGATAAGTCCAGATAGTGTTTTGGGGCATTTCCTTTCACGGGCAATAGGCCTACCCACACAACGTTTATTGTGAGACTTGGGGAAACGCTGGGTGGAAGGAAAATAGCGGCTCCTCTCAGATTCCAGAACTTTGTCACTGAAATGAGAGAAAAAGTATTTTTTGGGCCAAAGTTTGAGGTTTGCAAAGGATTCTGGGTAACAGAACCTGGTGAGAGCCCCACAAGTCACCCCATCCTGGATTCCCCTAGGAGTCTACTTTTAAAAAGTGCACAGGTTTGGTTGGTATTCCTAGGTGCCGGCTGAGCTGGAGATGAAAATTCACAGCTAGGCACTTTCCAAAAAATACCTCTGTTTTTAATGTAAAAATGTGATGTGTCCATGTTGTGTTTCCTGTCACGGGCGTTCTGCCTACCCACGCAAGTGAGGTACCATTTTTATCAGGAGTGTTGGGGCAACACAGAATAGAAGGCATGTGCTATTGTCACTTCTCTTTCTCTACTTTTCCTTCCAAATGTAAGAAAATGTGTAAAAAAGATGTCTATTTGAGAAAAGCCCTGTAATTCACATGCTAGTATGGGGACCCCAGAATTCAGAGATGTGCAAATAACCACTGGTCCTCAACACCTTATCTTGTGACCATTTTGAAAATACAAGGGTTTTCTTTATACCTATTTTTCACTCTTCATATTTCACCAAATGAATTGCTGTATACCCGGTATAGAATGGAAAACCATTGCAAGGTGCAACTCATTTATTGGCTCTGTGTATTTAGGGTTGTTGATGAACCTACAAGCCCTTTATATACCCACAACCGGAAGAGTCCAGCAGACGTAATGGTATATTGCTTTAAAAAAATCTGACATCGCAGGAAAAAGTTAGAGTAAAACGTGGAGAGAAATGGTTGTTTTTTTTTTTTTACCTCAATTTCAATTTTTTTTTTATTTTAGCTGTTATTTTCTGTAGGATCTACACAAATGACCCCTTGCTGAATTCAGAATTTTGTTTACGTTTGAGAAACGTTTTGTTCCCCGGGATCCAGCATTGGTTTGACACCCATTTCCGTCACTAACTGGAAGGAGGCTAAAAGCACACACTTTTTTTTTTGTGTAAAAATGGGGAAGGTTCCAGTAAATTGCCCAAAATGGGGTTTTCTGATTCAAGTCTGTCTGTTCCTGAAAGCTGGGAAGCTGTTGATTTTAGCACCACAACCCCTTTATTGATGCCATTTTTCAGAAAAAAAACAACAACAAAAAACAAGCTTTCTTCTGCAGCCCTCTCTCCCATTTTTTTTTTTTAATGACATTTTTGCTGTATTTTGGCAAATGTATTGGTCTCCTTCTGGTGAACCCACAAGCTCTGGGTACCTCTACAATCCCTAGGATGCTGGAAAAAAGGATGCAAATTTCGCATGGGCAGCTTATGTGGACAAAAAGTTATGAGGGCCTAAGTGTGAACTGCTCCAAATAGCCCAAAAAGGGCCTGGCACCTGAGGGGGGAAAAGGCCTGATAGAGAAGGGGTAAAAGAGCTCTTGAGATAAATTTTTTGCCTTTTTTTTTTCTGTGTGTAATTTAGTTTTTTCATCCACTATCATATTCTTAAACCTCTGAATCAAATATTGATATTTGACCTTTTCCTCAGCAGAGTACTTACTCCTCCAAATCCTGTCCTGCCACCTACAGTTCTTTTTCATTTCTCTCACATTGGGAGATAACCAAGGAGCTGTTGCCGTTGTTTCTAAAAGATTTATTGGATTTAGCCAGAGACAACTTGTTGGCAGCTAGATTAAGCCACTCCATATATTCTGCAGGAGCAGTGTTATGGTAATCTGACAGGGAGGGTAGAGTTTTCTCCAAATTATGGCTGGGCTCACTCATGTCTATTTTATTCAAAGCCCTCATTATCTCGGTTTGACCTAGAATTTTGATGATAGATTTGTCTGAAAGTAAGTAGAAACTACAATCCACTGATATCTAGTCTGACCATGGGAGGGGAAGGATTTTTTCCAACTGTAAGTCAGGATGATTAGTGAAAATGCCTTTCAAAATATGACCGGCAGTATGTGTAGCAGCACCTTACTTGTAACTCCATAATATATGATAGTACATGCACCCAGTGTCTTTAAATAAACAGTTTCTAGTGAGCTTGCAGCATTCTTTGTGTCACTCATTAAAGTAGCACTTAAACCTGTCTCAGGGCTGCCATTGCAGCCTTTAGGACAGTTTTAAACTACCAGTTGAACCTAGCAAACTAAACATTTTGCCAGGCCTAACCATCCGTTTTAATACATACAAGTCACCCCTAACTTAGGCCCTAAAAGCTCATGGCATGGAAAGAACTGTATTTAAAAAGTAGGGCATGTAGAATTACGTTTTATATGTCCTGGCAGTGAAAAACCTCAAAATATGTTTCTCAATATTCTCCCACAATTAACACTGGGTTACCTTATTACATTTAACAAGTGCTAACATTCTATTTGGAAGCAGGTAGAGGTACGTTGTTTGGTCTCAAATGAACTTTAGTCTAAAATCATCTTTAAGGGCAAAGTCAGATTTTAAGTTTAGTTTCTGAAAATGCTACTTTTATAATGTCAGCATTTGGCACTTTTACCAGTATCCTGGGTAACTGGAATGTAGATGGCTCTGTTGGGCTTTGTACATTCATCCAGACAGTGACAAAAAGGCGATTATTTGCAGACAGAATAGGTCATCCTGTCCGGATAAATGATCCCATTTGAAATGTCATCGGTGATGTCATAAATGATGTGATAGAACATGTCATGAGTAATGCCACAGGTAAGGTCAGAAGCAGTGGATGGTGGGGGCACAAGTTATAGTTAATGCTGCTAACTATAACTAGTCAATTTATTTTTTTAGTTCAAAACATTAACATTATCACTGAGAAATTCACCTAACTATAATGTTACTTTAACTTTTTTTTTCTCAGTGAATTTCTAAGATTTTATTAAAAATCAAAAACAGATATTTTGAATACACACAACTAAAATTATGCTTTGACCTTCTGTTTTTTAAGTGAATTTCTCTATATATATTTTTTTAAACAGAAATTATTTAGGTGTGTATGTATTGTGCATTTATGGTAGACTGATTTTGTAATGCATCTTGTGCTTAGATAATATTTTATAAAAATAATGTTTTCTTGTAACATAACAGGGTATTAAACATATAATTATTAAATATTTCAGTAGATAATGTGTATTTGCAGAGTTTATGTAACTCTCAAATGGATACATGATACCAGCAATCTATTTTTAAGGTGTCATTTTTCTCACGTGAGTTTCCAAACTATTAACTGACACAGGTCTTTACAGAGCTACCCGCTAGCTTGATCATTTATGTTGTTTTGTACTGTTCCTTTTTTTTTTTGTTCTTAAATTTACTTGTGAGCCTCTTGCATGAGCAAGAGAAGCCCATCATAGCCAGCAGCTTTTGCGAGAATTTGTGAGAGCCAGGGAAGCAATCTCTCATATGCTATTTGAGGGAGGCAATGCTTCCTGTTTTGCTCTCAGTAGCCTCTCACAAACTGAATTTGCATTTACACTCCTCTCAGGAGCCACCAAGATTGACTGTTGCAATTAACATTAAGCTGCTAAGGCTAGATCTAAGATTGGTGGCAGAACGGTTAACTGTAACAGAGAAAAATGTGGGACTCCTACAATGAGAGGTTAGTGTACTGCAAGATACTGTGTCCTCACTGCAGAAGTTGATGGTATGATTGAAGGAATTAATACAGTTGAATGTACCTGGTGAAATTATATGTTGTGCATGAAGGGGGAAGTATTGTTCTTCTTCACCTTGGAAGAAGCTAGCCACTGGTTAAATACCTTGACACATGACTCTCACAGAGGAAGCGTGGAGAGTTTTGATGATGACGGGCTCTTAGACCTGACAGCGTTAGGGTGGTCATTCCCCAACTTCTTGTCTGCCTCCCTCCACTTTTCTAACACTGTTTTGCTGGTTTTAGGACTCTGCACACTACCGCTGCTAACTGCTAAATGCGCATATGCTCTCTCCCTTAAACCTTGTAACATTGGTTCTTCTCTGTTAGACCTGACAGCCTTAGGGTAGTCACCCCTAACTTTTTGCCTGCCTCCCTCCACTTTTTGGACAATGTTTTTGCTGGTTTATAGACTCTGCGCACTTTACCCCTGCTAACCAGGGCTAAAGTGCATATGCTCTCTCCCCTAAAACATGGTAACCTGGAATCATACCTGATTGGACTATTAATTTACTGATAAGTCCCTAGTAAGGTGCACTTTATGTGCATAGGGCTGGTAAATTAAATGCTACTAGTGGGCCAGCAGCACTGGTTGTGCCACCCACTTAAGTAGCCTCTTTTCCTTGTCTCAGGCCTGCCATTGCAAGGCCTGTGTGTGCAGTTTCACTGCCACATCGACTTGGCATTTAAAAGTTCTTGCCAAGCCTAGAACTCCCCTTTTTCTACATATAAGTCACCCTTAAGGTGTGCCCTAGGTAACCCCTAAGGCAGTGTGCTGTGTAGGTAAAAGGCAGGACATGTACCTGTGTAGTTATATGTCCTGGTAGTGTAAAACTCCTAAATTCGTTTTCACACTACTGTGAGGCCTGCTCCCTTCATAGGCTAACATTGGGGCTGCCCTCATACACTGTTGAAGTGGCAGCTACTGATCTGAAAGGAGCAGGAAGGTCATATTTAGTATGGCCAGAATGGTAATACAAGATCCTACTGACTGGTGAAGTCGGATTTAATATTACTATTCTAGAAATGCCACTTTTAGAAAGTGAGCATTTCTTTGCACTTAAATCCTTCTGTGCCTTACAATCCACGTCTGGCTGGGCTTGGTTGACAGCCCCTTGTGCATTCACTCAGACACACCCCAAACACAGGGTACTCAGCCTCACTTGCATACATCTGCATTTTGAATGGGTCTTCCTGGGCTGGGAGGGTGGAGGGCCTGCCCTCACCCAAAGGACTGCCACACCCCCTACTGGGACCCTGGCAGACAGGATTGAACTGAAAGGGGACCTGGTGCACTTCTTAGCCACTCTTTGAAGTCTCCCCCACTTCAAAGGCACATTTGGGTATAAAACAGGGCCTCTGCCCTACCTCATCAGACACTTGCTGGAGAAGAAACCTGAACCAGAAACTACATCCTGCCAAGAAGAACTGCCTGGCTGCTCAAAGGACTCACCTGTCTGCTTTCTACAAAGGACTGCTGCCTTGCTGTTGCCCTGCTGCCTTGCTGAACTCTTGTCTGGCTGTGAAAGTGCTCTCCAAGGGCTTGGATAGAGCTTGCCTCCTGTTCCTTGAAGTCTCAGGACCAAAAAGACTTCTCTCTTTTACTTGGACGCTCCGTGCGGCGAAATTTCGACGCACAGCTTGTTTCGCGGCGAGAAAAACGCCGCACTCCGACGCTGATCGATGTGACGCTCTTGGGACGATCGAAGATCCGACGCACGGCCTCGCAAGGACAACGCCGCCCGACCTCTAGAGGAGAAATCGACGCGACGCCTGCCATGAGATCGTAATTTCAACGCGCAGCCCCGCAGATCGAAGTCTAGAGGAGAAATCGACGCGACGCCTGCCGTGAGATCGTAATTTCGACGCGCAGCCCCGCAGACCGACGCGCAGCTGGAGAACAAGTAGGAAAATCCACGCACAGACCCGGGACATCTGGTAATCCCCGCGACCCACAGAAAGAGACTGTCCGCGCGCCGGAAAACGACGCCAGACTTCCCCGCGTGGAAAATAACGACGCAAGTCCGTGTGTGCTGGGGAGAAATCGACGCACACACCCTTTTTCCACGCACCTCTTCTCTTGTGGCCCTCTGAGGAGATTTTTCCACTCCCAACCAGGTACTTGTGCTTGAAAGAGACTTTGTTTATATTCTAAAGACTTTAAGACACTTTATATCACTTTTCCGTGATATTTCTACAATTTTCCATTGCAACGTTATTCTTTTTGACCTACAATTATCCTGATAAATATTATATATTTTTCTAAACACTGTGTGGTGTATTTTTGTGGTGCTATATGGTGGTATTGTATGATTTATTGCACAAATACTTTACACATTGCCTTCTAAGTTAAGCCTGACTGCTCGTGCCAAGCTACCAGAGGTTGGGCACAGGATAATCTTGGATTGTGTGTGACTTACCCTGACTAGAGTGAGGGCTTTTGCTTGGACAGGGGGTAACCTGACTGCCAACCAAAAACCCCATTTCTAACATTCTCCAATTGGCCTATTTGATTTACTTGTAAGTCCCTAGTAAAGTGTACTACATGTGTCCAGGGCCTGTACATGAAATGCTACTTGTAGGCCTGTGGCACTTACTGTGCAACCCACCTAAGTAGCCCCTTAACCATGTCTCAGGTCTGTCATTGCAAGGCCTGTGTGTGCAGTTTCACTGCCGCTTCCACCTGGCATTTAAAAGGTACTTGCCAAGCCTTAAACTCCCCTTTTTATACATATAAATCACCCCTAAGGTAGGCCCTAGGTAACCCATAGGGTAGGATGCCTTAGATAAAAGGCAGGACATGTACACATGTTTTTTATGTCCTGCTAGTATTAAAAAACAAATTTGTGAGTTTTTCACTATGAGGCCTGCTCCTTTCATAGACTAGCATTAGATCTGCCCTCATATAAGTATTAGATTCTGATTTGAAAGGGGTAACCGGGTCATATTTAGGGCCACATTTACTAAAAACTAGCAGCACCACACTGCATCACTTTAGAAATGCAAGGATGCAATGTATTTATTAGAATATGGCGCAGCCCTGCGTTTCCCCCTGCATTGATGCTAAATTTAACTGCCAACGCAGGCATCCTTGCACTATCGTGCATGGATGTCTGTGTTGAGGAGTTTGATTGCAGCACACATAGAAGTGCCAAAGTGTCATTTTGAAAGATTGTTTATGTGCAGGAAGGGACACCTTCCCGCACAAACAACCATTTCTGCCATTTTGCTCTTTCTATGTGTGCTGCAAAATGCAGCACACATAGAAAAAGCAACAAATGAGTAGGAATAGAAGTATTCCTCTTCATTGCACCTTGCTACCGCCACCCCTGGAGTGGCATTAGATGTTGGTGCTGCCTCTGGTTTACGAAAATATGTAAATCTGGAGCAGTGTGAAAATTCAATGGGTGTTGCTGTTGCACGCCCACTGCAACACCCTTTGCATGCCTCTTCTACGCAAAGTGCTGTGTGTGAAGGGGCCATATTTATAAGGTGGGGTTAAGCGACAAAGCGGCTTAACGCCACCTTGTAAATAAAGAGCAGGGCATTCTGCCACTGGAGCATCACATAAAGTGATACTCTGTTAACAGTAGGGACTCACAATTATACCCTTTAGCAATGGTAAACCTGATCATTGGCGAGGTTGGATTTTATATCACTATTTTAGAAATGCCACTTTTAAAAAGGGAGCATTTGTCTAAACTTAAAACACATCCATAAATTACAGCCTTTCTCCAGTCAATGTCTGGGCTGGGCTGGGCTGGTTGACAGCTCCCTTGTGCATTTCACCCAGAAAACCACAAACACAGTATACTCAGCACATCTGCATTCATCTTCATTTTGAATGAGTCCTACTGCGCTGGAAGGGTGGAGAGTCTGACACTTGCATTTCAAAGGCCAATGGCCTGCCCTCACACAATGTACTAACAAACTCCCTGCTTGGGCCTCGGCAGACAGGACTGAACTAAAATGGGAAATTGTGCACTACAAAACGCACTCTTTGAAGTCTCCCCCACTTTGGATGCGTTTTTAGGTATATAAACTGGGTCTCTGACCCCCACCAACTCCGACACTTCTGGACCTATACCTGCATCCTGCCAAGAGGACATGCCTGGCTGCACAAAGAACTCACCTGGACTGCTTTTGTCTGAGAAGGACTGTTGCCCTGCTGGCCTTCGACTTTTCTGGGAAGGACTCTGCCTTCCCCAAAAGTGCTCTACAAGGGCTTGGCTTGAGCTTGCCTCCTATTTTCTGAAGTCTCAGGGCCAAAAGGAATTTGTCTCTTCAAATAAATTCCTGTGCATCGAAAATTTATTCAAAGCCTGCTAAAAACAATGCAAAGCCTGCCTTGCGACCAAGAAATTGAAGCACAGCCGACTGGATCGATGCAGCCCAACTTCCCGAGTGGAAATTCAATGCACCACCTACCCGATCATCGCAACACGCATGCCTTCATCCAGTGCACCAAGGATTTTCATGAATCATCCCTAGGTGTCAAAATATCCCCGCATTGCAGTGAGGAACTAAGACTGCAAGCCCATTCAAGTGTGGAAAGAAACAACATTTTCTCTATGTCGCGTTGGAAAATTTGATGCAACACCCTATTTTTCCACGCATCTCCTCCTCTGCTGTTTCCATGCGTCTTCATTTTTGACACATACCAGGCCAAGGATTAAGATTATTAAACATTTTTAAGAGTGATATTTCAACTTGTGCTTACTAGATCTTTGTCGTTTTTACCTTATATTTGTGGTGGTTCACTGTGTCACAGTCTGATTTATTGCTCAAATATTTTGCACATTGCCTTCTAAGTTAAGCCTGACTGCTCAGTACCAAGCTACCAGAGGGTGGGCACAGGATAGTTTGGATTGCTTGCGACTTACCATGACTCGGATTGTGGTCCCTACTTGGACAAGACTGTATACCTCTAACAACTAAAGACCCAATTTCTAAAACGGGCACAGAGAGACACTCATCCTGCCCACAAAAATGAAGTAAACAAGCAAAAGGCCCAGACAACATACATCAGACAGGAAGGATTGTGGTTGGCCCAGGCGGCACCCTCATGGACACTGACATTGTGCTGGAATCTTGTGACTCATTTCAGAGGTGGTAGAGTGGTAGAGTGACCTGGGATGGGCAGTGACAGCAAGGATGTTGGTTCTCCCTCAAGAGTGTTCACCGTACAATGAATACTGACCCTACATGAGGGAGGTGGGACTGGGCCAGTGCCTACTGTGGCCCTAAATGATGCTATGGACTGGATTGAGCATCCCTTTGATGGCTCACATATAGTAATGAAGAAGAGAAGGAGAGTTCTTTGTCATTTGGATTGATCTTGCATGCAGGGTGGGGGGGGTCTGGGAGTATGTGACTTGTATCTACCCCCTACATCCTATATTAGGCTGGCAGAAGATACTGGGAAGAGGGGTGCAAACACAGGGAAGTGGTTTGAGTGCCTCATCCCCACGACTCCCATTGGGCCAGGACCTCTAGTGACAGAGATCAATTTGTGATTGTGTTCGGCACTTTGGATGGGCATGAGATGTGTTTGATGAACTATGCTCCTTATGATTGTTCAGACTTTGTTGCAGGAGGTGATGGTAGCAGCATTGGCCTTCATGGCAACAGATACTGCCCACTCGGCAGCTTTAACTGTGTCCTTGATGGGGAAACATGTGCCAAAAAAAAAAAAAAAAAAAAAAAAACAAGCCACAAATGTTGAGGGCATTCAAAGATATGATTCAGGGTCTGAACTTGATTGACCCCTGGAGAGGGAGAGGCACCCAGTAAAGAAGTGGTATTCCTGCTATATATCTGTACTGGGACACATAGGGGGTGATTCTAACTTCGGCGGGCGGCGGAGGCCGCCCGCCGAAGTTCCCCCACCAAAATACCGCTCCGCGGTCGAAAGACCGCTGAGGGTATTTTGGGATTTGCCCTGGGCTGGCGGGCAGCCGCCCGCCAGCCCAGGGCAAATCAACCTTCCCACGAGGACGCCGGCTCAGAATTGAGCCTGCGTAGTGGGAAGGTGCGACGGGTGCAGTGGCACCCGTCGCGTATTTCAGAGTCTGCATAGCAGACACTGAAATACTTTGTGGGGCCCTCTTACGGGGGCCCCTGCAGTGCCCATGCCATTGGCACCCGTAGGGGGTGTCAGAATCCCCATGGCGGCGGAGCGCGCTCCGCCGCCATGGAGGATTCTGCAGGGCAGCGGGAAACCGCCGGTTTCCCGCATCTGACCGCGGCCAAACCGCCTCGGTCAGAATGCCCTGCGGGGCACCGCCGGTCTGTCGGCGGTGCTCCCGCTGACCCTGGCCCCGGCGGTCTCAGACCGCCGGGGTCAGAATGACCCCCATAGTAGCTTAGACTATTGTTCTGTATTACTGGAACGGCACAGGAAGTAAAGGAAATTTCCTATCTTGCCTGCTACTTGTCAGATCATTACCCTGCACTGATAAGTGTGGGAAGGGGGTGAGGGTGTATGTCAGTACTGCGTTGGCAGCTGCAGGTGGAGTTGTTGACAGACCTTCCCCCCATTTTCAGGGGAGGTCATAAGGCAGCCTTGCATTATTTTACTGAGAAATGGGGAATTGAGGAAAGTAGAGTACTCGACTGAGGTGAGATGAAAGTGGTCCTCAGGAATGTATGTCTCAAGACCACGTATGGTGTCAGGTGCCAGCTGGAACAAGACTTGGGCAGCCAAGAGAAACACCTGGCAAACATAGAAAAGTTGCTTCCTATCCAGCTTAACAGACTTGGAGAATGATAGCAGTGCTGTAAGGAACTGCTAGATGACCAGAATAGTTTAGAGAAGCACACATGTATGGTGTTCCCTTTTCAGACTATGGGGGGGGGGCGTCATTACAACCCTGGCGGCTGTTGTGGCGATTGCACCGCCAACAGGCTGGCGGTGCAATCCAGGGAATTATGACCGCAGCGGAAGCGCGGCGGTCGCACCGCTGGGGCCGGCGGTTTCCCGCCACATTTGCCCCGGCGGTGATAATCTGCCTGGGCAGCGCTGCCCAGGGGATTACGAGTCCCCGACCGCCAGGAAAAGGCTGGCGATATGGGGAGTCGCGGAGCCCATGCACTGCCCATGCCACAGGCATGGGGAGTGCCGGGGGCCCTTGTTAAGGCCCCATGCAGCTTTTCACTATCCGCATAGCAGACAGTGAAAAGCGCGTTGGGTGCAACTGCACCCGTCGCACAGCCGCAACACCAACGGGCTCCATTTGGAGCCGGCCCCTGTGTTGCGGCCAGGATCCCTGCTGGGCCGGCGGGCGGAAAACAGGTTTCTGGGGATCTCATAATGACCGCTGCAGGAGTGCGGCTGCATTGGTGGCCGCCCGGCGGTCAGATCTTGGCGGGCGGCTGAAGCCTCCCACCAAGGTCATAATGAGGGCCTATATGCTGAAGAGGTTAAAATGGGAGCAATACTAGCTCAATTGGTTAGACTGGAAGAATCAAGGACCCCTGTTACTGGCACTCAGAGATGACATGGAGGTCTTAGTCAAAACAGATTTGGGCATTAATGGAGTATTCAGGTCCTTTTTATTTAAAATATGTGACATTTAGTGATGAGCAGAATGACTGGGGTGCTGCCATTGTGGCATGGATGGAGCTCCAAAATTTTACAGCAACTAACAGAGCCCCTAAAAAGGGAGTCATTACTCACAGACAGGTTATTGTAGCAATCAGAGGAATGAGAACTGCAAAAATATTGGGAGGTGATGGTCTCCAAACAGAGTTTCATCATCGATATACAGGCACAATGTCAGATTAATTACTCAAGGATTAGCAGGACTCCGTCCAGTTGGGGCGATTACCAGACACTGTGCATGAAGAACGAATGGTAATGGTGCAGAAACCAGGCAAAAATCCAGCCGAAGCCTCCTCAGAATACTCCCACTTTTAAAAGTGGATGTTAATATTCATAGTGACATCTTGACAGCACAATTGTTACCCCCTTCTCCTGGCCTCAAATTATGCTAGCCAGAGTAGATTTACGCAGCAGAGAAGCACCCTACACAGTCTGAGACAGCTGTTGCATATTTACCATGTACCACAGCTAAGAGGGGCTATATATGCCCTGGCATTCCTCAACATCAAACAAGTGTACAACTCTGTGGATTGGGAATACCTTTGGAAAGTGCTGGAGAAAAGTGAGGCTAGGCCTCAAAGAGAATTAGCCTGGGTCAAGCTTCTCTATATTGTCCACGGAACCAGGGTGAGGACAGGTAGAAATGTCTTGAGCATTTTCCAACTGCATAAGGGTACCTGGCAGGGGTGCCCCTGTAACCCCTCCTGTTTGCATTTGCTGTTGCGCTGATAGCGGAACTGTTGTGTTTTATGCTGGGCCCCAAGGTGATCACAGTGGGTGATAGTACCCATGTGGTTTCATATTATGCTGAAATTTCCTATCTGTGGGATCCAGAGTATTATTTTACCATCCTCCTGAATGCACTCTGGGCCTTTAAGGAGGTATTAGGGTGTCATGTCAATCACCACAAATTCCAACTTTTCCATATGAAAGAACTGGCTGGAGTCCCAGCTGAGGCACTGTTCCATGTTGGACTCACCTGAAGGTCGGAAGGTATGAGATATCTGGGAATCTGGATGCCCCCCACACAACAGAAATTCCTCATCTTAATATCTGCAGGATAATGGAGGGTTTACAGGCATTGGTTTGGTTCTGGAAAGAACGACCTATATCCTTGATATGCAGGGTCACAATAGTGAAGGTGATCATGCTCCCTGGTGTCCACATACATTGCAGGGAAAGCTCTATGAGATTCCCCCAGTGCTATTTACCAAAATAGATAGCCTGGTGGTAGATCTGTTATGGGCAAATAAAAGGAAGTGAGTAAAACTGACCATGATCAAACAAACCTAGGGATGCCCTTCTGATGGGAGGTTGTGGGGAACCTTAATAGAGTCACTGGCTGGAAGCTGCAGCCTACAATGTGTGCTGTTATGCCTGGCCTGATTTTGATCCTAATAGGAAGAAACTTAGAAGGAAATGTATTCAGTTAGGCATACTGCTGGCAAAGCACCACATAGCTATAAAGTGGTTGGGGCCGCACCCCCAAAATATGAAGACTGGCTCAGAAACATGTCAGAGTGGGCAGTGGCTAAAAAAGTGCTCATAAGATATGTCTGTCAAGATGTGAGATAGGATGATGATATAAATGCCTGGGCAGCCATTCAGCCTTCCCTACGGGAACACCTGGAAGCAAGTTCCTGAGGAGTGCCAGTGGGATTGCAGAGTGGACTCATTGAGATTGGTTCAGGATAGGACTGATGATAAGTGGGGCTGACAGCGAACGGATAGGTGTGAGGAGCTGGGAAGAAAGACCAGAGGCAAATGGTATGCCAATGTTATAACAGAATGAAGGGGAAATAGAAGGACCAGAGAAGGACACAGAAAACCAGATGGTTTCCTTCTTTCCTTGGAGTATAACCATTCACTGCTTGCTAATGCTAAAGTATAAGGGGAGGGGCGTGGAGGAGTTGGGATAATAGATATATGGAAGTACTTATGGCTAATGGTCACTGTCAATGCATATATATATATATATATATATATATATATATATATATATATATATATATATATGAGAGACAGAGAGAGAGAGAGAGAGAGAGAGACAGCGAGAGCGAGAGAGAGAACACAGAAATATTCACCTAAAAAACAGGTTAGAGGGACATTTAGGCCCTCGTTACAACCCTGGTAGTCGGTGTTAAAGCAGCGGTAATAACCCCAACAGGCCGGTGGTAAAACAATTGGGATCACAACCACGGCAGAAACCGTAAGCCACTTTAACACTCCGACCGCCATGGCAGTAGCAACAAACACCTCAGCGGTAACCACCAACAGACAGGTGGAAGTCAATGTACCTCCCACCTCATCACAACCCGCCCATCCGCTAGCTTTTCCGGGGTGGTACAAACACCATCAAAAGCACAGCGGAAACAGTACTTGGAAGGGAAACCACTCACCTTTCGACACTCAACCAAGAACTAGGACGCCATGGAGCCTGAGCTGCACGTCCTGCCCATGCTGGTCTACCCCCTCATCTACCAGGAGTACAAACAGCGGCGGCGGCGACGACCACTGTGAGTACTGCATCTAGTACACAGGGGAGGGGGGGGGAGGAAAAAGAGTGACATACACACGCAACACCCCACCCCCACAACACCATACACACAAACACATGCATCAACATTACATTTACACCCCATAACCCCCTGGAAGAATGCAAGGACAAAAGGAATAGAGTCAAATCAATGATTTTTAGAAATAGTCAGATATATGTAATTTGAAAAACAGTATTTACAAAAATATACAATATGTACAAAAGGCGGTACATGGTCCACTCAAAATGTCTGTGGGCAACAGGGCCAAAACTCATAGCCCAAGCCCACACTTGACTCCTGCGTCAATACAGAGAATACACTGCAGGGGGAGGAGGTCAAAAACACACAGGCACCTCAGGGGGACGGGGAAGGGGGGCACCTCAGACGGAAGATGGTATAACGCCACTTCTCCTGGATGGGGCTCCATGCCCACAGCGATGTCCTGGGGAGTGCAAGTCCACAGTCTCTCAAGTGGGTGGTTTGCCCACTGCTTGGTCCTGGGGAGTGCAAGGCCACAGTCTCTCAAGTGGGTGGTTTGCTCACTGCTTGGTCCTAGGGAGTCCAAAGCCACAGTCTCTCAAGTGAGTGGCTTGCCCACTGCTTGCTCCTGGGGAGTACAAGTAGATGCATATCTCCACTGGTTCTGGAGGGGGCTTTGTGCCCAGTGTGCTTCATCCTGGCAAGGCTGCGTTGAGTGGATGTCTTCTTGCACTCGTTCTGGAGGGGGCTGTGTGCCCAGTGTGCTTCGTCCTGCCAAGGATAGGGTAAGTGGATGCATTTCTCTACTGGTTCTGGAGGGGTAGTCCATTGAGGCAGGGCTAGACTCCATCCGGCGGCGGCTACAGCTGCAAACTGGTGGTAGTGCTGCCAGTGGTGGAGGCTCCAGCACTTCTCTTGCAGCCTCAGAAGTCTGCCCACTGGGGCTGCTGCTGCTGAGAGTAGTGGTGCTTGCGGCTGTGCAGATGGCGGTGCTAGCGGAGAGGATGCTGATGGTGCTGGCCGCAGTGCAGGTGGCAGCGCTGGCGGTTGTGCTGGTAGCCACCAGACCTTCGCCTGCAGCCTCGGATGGCTGAGGTGCCTTCCTGGTATTTTGAGCCCCTTCCTCACCTTGGCAGATGGTGGTGTGACCTTGGGCCTTGCAGCTGGAGTATTTGAGGTGGCCTTGCTGAGTGGTTGTGGCTCCTTCCCCTTGCTGGATGCTGTCCTCTCTTCATCTTGGCAGGTGGCGGAATGGTTTTGTCCTTGGCAGGGGTTGGTGGCACACTGGCTACCCTGACCGGTGTCCCCTTTGGGCCTCCGATAGCTGCAGGAACCACAGCGGACGTTGACTTGGTGGCTGAGATGCTGGGCAGGGTTCTGGGCACTCTGGCCCAAGGGGAAGGATGGGGGGGAGGAGGTCAATGTTTGCCAGGAAAAGCTTCTTAGAGGCACCTGGGCGGGAAGGGAGAGAGAGTTTGGGAGTGGAGGAAGAGGGAGTGGTTGTAGGAGGTGTCTGTCTGCTGAGTTTGTGTGCAGGTGCATGGGCTGGATGCTGTTGTGAGGTGGACGGTTGTTGGGTTGGTGGGTGCTTGCGTTTGTGTACTTTGTGTACTCCTGTCATTAAGAGTACATTTATCAACCTTAGTATCCGTTTCTCATCGCCACATATCTAGTGGGAGTCCTTATCCCCATTTCTAATTCTCAATTTCTGCTTCGTTTCACGTGCACATCAAACTTTTGGTGATATTTCTAATAATAACTAGTTTATCAGTTGTGGTAGACTGTAATCACAGTTTTTTTTCTGTGGCTCCGTTTGGTAATGTCACTTGCTGATTTTAGACACTCATGCGATACTGGTGAAGGACTTGGCCACGATGTTAGTGCCAGGTATTAATTTTCCATAATCATGTATAACTACAGATTATGACCAAGCTCATTATTATGTTTCTTACAGCCCTGAGGAAGTCACTGAGATTAATTTCTCAGAGACGAAAAATGTGTTGGCTGTTGGATGTTGTTGTGATGACCATATATGGAATCTTTCTGATGTGATGAACATGTATGAAAACCTCACACAAGAATAAAGACACTGAACTTTAACTCTGTTTGGCTTATATATTGATTCTCCGAAGACCAAGAACCTAACTGCACAGAATCTTATCTTATTTCATACGAGTGCCCTGGCCTTTTGAATCATTTTGTTTTTTCCTATTGGAGAAACACTGGAGGTGCTGGGAGGACCCTCTGTTTGGGAGCACTGTATTTACTATCTATTGTTAAAGAAATGTTTTGGTGATATTCTGTTAGCGCCTATCCCTATAATTTTCCCCCCTTTTCTTCACACCGTGGGAGAGGACACAGGGGACGTGTGCATGGATGTGGGGGTGGTGACTGCCTGTGAGGGGTATGTTGTGATGGGCATGCTGGTGATGGAGGTAGTGGATGAGGATGTAGTACATGCAGGTGTGAGTGGAGACACTACTGGGAGGGAGGTGGATGACGAGTAGGAGGGAGACACAGTGGAGGCAGTGGATGTCGGTGTATCTGCATGGGGATGGTGCTTGTGAGAGTGCCTGTGAGATGAAGTGTGGTGCTTGTGTTTTCCTGAGACACTTTTGTGTGTTGATTTGGGAGAATGTTGGTCTGAAGGTGTGCTTGGGATAGGCTAGGATTGAGGGAATTGGGAGTGGGTAGAGGAAGTTGGAGGGTGGAGGCTGTAGACAGGGACAAGGGCTGCCATCAGTGAGGAGGCCACAGGCTGAAATGTTCTATGTTGGGCAGCCACGCCAGAGTGAATGCCATCCAGCTATGCATTTGTTTGTTCCAAATGCCTCTCGACACCCTGGATGGCATTCAGAATGGTTGACTGTCCAACAGTGAGGGATCTCAGGAGGTCAATAGCCTCCTCACTGAGGACAGCCGGGCTGACTGGGGAAGGGCCTGCGGTGCCTGAGGATTCCCACCCTCCTGGGTGAGCGGGCACGGGAAACACACTGAGGGGCTGCTGGGAGGGTGGTGCTGGTGGGGGGGGGGGGGGGTGATGGCTGTACCTGTAGTTGGCGTTGGCAAAGAGGTGTCCGCCACCGCCAGGGAGCTTCCATCGGAAGAGGAGTCGCTGTCTGTGGTCTCCCTCCTGTCCCCATCGTGGTGCTCCCCTCGCCCTCCGTCCCACTGGTGCCCTCACCGTCGGTGGATTCGGCCTCCAGGCCCATGTGGGATGCAGCTCCCTCCATCGCCTGTGCCTTTGCTCCTCTGCCAGATGATGCTAATGCAAACAAGGACAGGGTGACAAAACAAAAAGGGGGTGAGAGACAGAGGATACACTTGGTTAATGCCAGCAACACCACTACTGTTGGCGTACACAACACACAGGGAGCAGCCCTATGCACTAGGCCATGCACTACCACTTAATAAGATAGTCACCAGCCCATGGGTGTAGGAGGCTGGCCTGGCTTATAGTGGGTACCTTGTGGTACTTACACCTTGTGCCAGTTCCAGTTATCCTTTATTAGTAGATTAGTAGTGTTCTACCAGCTTAGGCTGATAGAGGTAGCTATAGCAGAGCAGCTTAGGCTGAACTAGGGGACATGCAAAGCTCCTACTATACCACTTATATCATATAGCACTATATCATAAGAAAACACAATACTCAGTTACTAAAAATAAAGGTACTTTATTTTAGTGACAATGTGACAAAAGTATCTCAGAGGAGGTAATTAATATACAAAAAATATACACATAAACCAACATCAGGTATGTAAAACACTTAGAGAAGTAGTGCAAACACTGTAGAACACAATAGAATGTAATAGGAGACAATAGGCCTAGGGGCAACACAAACCATACACTCCAAAAGTAGAATGCGAACCATGAATGGATCCCAGGCCTAGTTTAGTGTGTAGAGGGTTGCGGGGAGTGTAAGAAAGCACTAAGGGTGTCCAAGATACCCCACCCCAAGACCCTGAAAAGAGTAAAGTTACCCTACTGCCCCAGAAAGACAGTAAAGACGAGATAGGATATTCTGCAAAGACAACAGCTGACTGCAAAGCACTGAAGACGGATTCCTGGACCTGAGGACTGGCAAAGGAAGGGGACCAAGTCCAAGAGTCACAAGTGTCCAGAGGGTGGCCGGAACCCACTAAACCCCGGATGAAAGTGCAAAAGGGCTGTCTCTGGGTGGAATAAGCCAAAGATTCTGCAGCAATGGAAAGTGGCAAGAACTTCTATTTTGGTCAGAAGATGTCCCACGGCATGTTGGAGGATGCAGAGTTGTTTATATGCAGAAAGACCACAAACAAGCCTTGCTAGCTGCAAGAGTCTTGGATGAAGATAATGGGTGCTGCCAGGGCCCAGGAAGGACCAGGAGGTCGCCCCTTGGAGGTAGAAACAGAGGGGGTGCTCAGCAACAAAGAGCCCATGCAGAAGCAGGCAGCACCCACAGAAGCACTTAAACAGGCATTCAAGAAATCTGAGCACAGCAGTCATCTCAGCACAACAAAAGAGGGTCTCACGAAGTCGGAGGTCAACTCAGCGAGTTGGCCAATACAGGACGGAGTGCTGGGGACCTGGGTTATTCCGGGCAGGAATGACGTCTTGCAAAAGTGCACAGAAGCCCTAGCAGCTGCAGATCAAGCAGTACACAGGACTACTCTCTGGCGTGGAGAGGCATGAACTTACCCTCACCAAATTTGGACAGAAGGACCACTGGACTGTCGGGGTCACTTGTATCCAGCTCCTGTGTTCCAGGGATCACGCTTGTCAAGATGAGGGGACCCAGGGGACCAGTGATGCAGAAGTTTGGTACCTGTGGTAGCAGGGGGAAGATTCCATCGACCCACTGGAGATTTCTTCTTGGCTTCCAGTGCAGGGTGAAGGCAGACAGCCCTCAGAGCATGCACCACCAGGAAACAGTCGAGAAAGCCAGCAGGATTAGGTGCTACAATATTGCTGGTAGTCTTCTTGCTACTTTGTTGCGGTATTGCAGGCGTCCTGGAGCAGTCAGCGGTCAATCCTTGGCAGAAGTCGAAGAGGGAAGTGCAGAGGAACTCTGTGAGCTCTTGCATTCATTATCTGAAGAGGAACCCACAGGAGAGACCCTAAATAGCCCTCAGAGGAGGATATGCTCTTACCTGGTTAGGTAGCCAATCAGGAGGGGTCTCTGACGTCCCCTGCTGGCACTGCCCATTCAGAGGCCTCCATTGTACCCTCACATCTCTGCATTTAAGATGGCAGAGGTCTGGGACACACTGGAGGAGCTCTGGGTACCACCCCTGGGGTGGTGATGGACAGGGGAGTAGTCACTCCACTTTTCTTTGTCCAGTTTTGCGCCAGAGCAGGGGCTGGGGGCTCCCTGAACTGGTGTAGACTGGTTTATGCAAGGAGGGCATCATCTGTGCCCTTCAAAGCACTCCCAGAGTCCAGGAGAGGCTACTCCTCTCAGGCCCTTAACACCTATTTCCAAAGGGAGAGGGTGTAACACCCTCTCTCAGAGGAAATACTTTGTTCTGCCTTCCTGGGACTGGACTGCCCAGACACCAGGAGGCAGAAACCTCTGAGGGTTGGCAGCAGTGGTAGCTGCAGAGAAAACCCCAGAGAGCCAGTTTGGCAGTACCCGGAGTCCATGCTGGAGTCCCGGGGATGCATGGAATTGGCACCCCAGTAACGGAATTGTCCACCCAAGCCAGATCTATGATCTTAGACATGTTACATGGCCATGTTCAGAGTTTCCATTGTGAAGCTACACATAGGTATTGACCTATATGTAGTTCACATGTAAAATGGTATCCCCACACTCACAAAGTCCAGGGAAATTGCCCTGAACAATGTGGGGGCACCTTGGCTAGTACCAGGGTGCCCTCACACTAAGTAACTTTGCACCTAACCTTCACTAAATAAGGGTTAGACATATAGGTAACTTATAAGTTACTTAAGTGCAGTGTAAAATGTCTGTGAAATTACGTGGATATTATTTCACTCAGGCTGCAGTGGCAGTCCTGTGTAAGAATTGTCCGAGCTCCCTATGAGTGGCAAAAGAAATGCTGCAGCCCATGGGGATATCCTGGGACCCCAATACCCTGGGTACCTAGGTACCATATACTAGGGAATTGTAAGGGTGTTCCAGTGTGCCAATCAGAATTGGTCAAATTAGTCACTAGCCTGCAGTGATAATTTTAAAAGCAGAGAGAGCATAAACACTGAGGTTCTGGTTAGCAGAGCCTCAGTGATACAGTTAGGCACCACACAAGGAACACATATAGGCCACAAATTATGAGTACTGGGGTCCTGGCTAGCAGGATCCCAGTGACACAGGCAAAAACAAACTGACACACAAGTAAAAATGGGGTAACATACCAGGCAAGACGGTACTTTCCTACAATGGGGTACATTGCCTAACGCCATTAGCTGTACACCTGAATCCCACAGAACCCTGCCCAGTAGTAGATGCCCACTAATACTACTGGGATAGGAGTGCTTCAGAGACCTCCCAACAAGGGACCTACCCTGCCATGTTCGCCCTGGTCTAGGGGCACCCAAAGCCCCCACCTAGGTAAACCTTATTGCGTGCACAGTCATGATTCAGATTTTTACTCACCCCAGCTCCGGATAGGCCACTGCCAGGATGCGGAACATCAGGGGGGTCAGGGTACAATGGGCCTCCCTTCCTCTTTGGGAGGCCAGCCCCAGCTGGGCCTCCGCCGTCTTCCTTGACCAGCAGCGCAGGTCCTCCCACCGTTTGCGGCAGTGGGTGCTCCGCCTGTCAAATACCCCCAGGGTCCGCACCTCCTTGGCGATGGCACACCAAATACCCTTTTTCTGATGGGCACTGACCAGCATGGAAAAGATAGCAGAAAAGGGAATTAGTTAACCGTCCGGACTGTCACACTCATGGCCCACCAGATCCACCCATCCCCTGACACACATACATTGACCACCATACAAGCAGCACTCTGGCCAGGATGCCTCAGCCCTCCCTACATGTGACTTACACACACAGCAATCCATACATTCATGGCACACGCATCATGCTCTCAGTGTCCTCATCTGTTTGTCTGGAGGACCGTAGAGTAATGTGTACTGGGGTAGGACCTCATCTACCAGTTTCTCCAACTCTTCCACAGTGAAGGCAAGGGCCCTTTCCCCATACACATAAACCATTGTCGCTTCCAGACACATGTCACAGAAGCACTTGCAGTGTAGGTTATCTCCTGTTGAAGGTCAGGTAACAAGTGAGTGAATAGATAGAAAATGACGGTCATGTCTGCAGCGGTCTGTACCGTCACTGCCGCCGTACATCACCATTGGCTCCTGGAACCCATAGGGCCCAATGATAACCAATGCGAAGTTGCACGACGGTCATTGACCGCCTACCCCAAAAGCACACAACGCCAGCAGAATTAACTAATTTCCACTCGTCCCTCCTCAGAGGTCAGGCAGCCGCCATTTCAGGGGAGCACAGGACTTGGCACCTAACTGCGTCACAGCAGACATATACACAACAACTGACTTTAGGATTCACATACAGGTTATGTAAAGGAAAAGATGCATCACTTTTTCACATGATGTGTGAATATGACACTCTGCTCACCATTTTCCTCCATAGGCTTCAACCACTGAGGATAAATATGAGATGGCGACATCCTCCTGTGTACAGACCCCTGGTGGACCTTGCGACAACCGAGAATAGACACATTATCATAACATACAGACTTGATAGTTCCACAATCCAAGAACTGTGTGCTCAATTGGAGCCAGACCTGATGTCAGCTATCGACCAGCCCACAGGTATCCCTCCTCTAGTGCAGGTCCTGTCGAAGCTCCATTTCCTGGCAATTGGTTCCTTCCAAACAACAGTGGTCATGGCATCAGGGATGTCTCAGCCAATGTTCTTCAACATGTTGACAAGAGTGTTGTCAGCCCTGCTGAAACACATGCACAGCTACATAGTATTCCCCCAGGTGGAGGATTTGGCCACAGTGAAAGCTGACTTTTATGCCCTCGGACATATCCCCCAACATCACTGGTGCCATTGATGGTACACATTTGGCATTTGTCCCCACACAT
Source organism: Pleurodeles waltl (assembly GCF_031143425.1). Taxonomy (NCBI): domain Eukaryota; kingdom Metazoa; phylum Chordata; class Amphibia; order Caudata; family Salamandridae; genus Pleurodeles; species Pleurodeles waltl. The sequence continues at coordinate 1,038,519,454 of NC_090447.1, forward strand.
TTGCCACTTGTCCCCCCCAACCCCGGAGAAATGAACAAGTGTTCAGGAATAGAAAAGGCTATCACTTTCTGAATGTGCAGATCGTGTGTTTGGCGGACCAGTACATCTCCCATGTGAATGTCAAGTATCCAGGCTCGGTGCATGACACATTTATCTTGATGAATAGCAGCATCCCATATGTGATGGCTCAACTCCAGAGGCACTGGGTGTGGCTAATAGGTGAGCCCAAGGTTCCCACCCAGTATAAGTTGGTGTCTGGGTATGGGGTTGTCCCTAAGGGTTAGTGTGTGTCTAACAGTTGTCCCTCGATATTTGCAGGTGACTCTGGTTAGCCCAACCTCTCATGGCTACTGACCCCAGTGAGGAATGCCAGGACAAGGGCAGAGGAACGTTACAATGAGGCACATGGGCGAACAAGGAGGATAATTGAAAGAACCTTTGGCCTCCAGAAGGTCAGGTTCCGGTGCCTCATTCGGACTTGTGGATCCCTGTAATACTCACCCAAGAAGGTGTGCCAGATAATCGTTGCATGTTGCACAACCTGGCCTTGAGACACCAGGTGCCTTTTCTGTAGGAGGATGAGCCTGGAGATGGTCTTGTGGCAGCGGTGGAGCCTGTGGACGGTGAGGAAGAGAATGCAGAGGAAGAAGATGTGGACAACAGAAGTAATATAATACAGCAGTACTTCCAGTGGCACACAGGTAAGACACTGTAACTTCAGTTTACATTTCATTTTTCTGTTCGACATTGTACATGGCAGCAGCCTGATTTCCCTATGTCTATGGCCACTTACAGTACTCTTTGGCATCTCTATTTTCAGGTCATTCCAATGTACATTTAATTGTACATATGACTTGCAATGCTTTGATAATGTTGTACTAATAGATATTTTAATTATTTGACAGACTCCAGATTTGTATTTGTTCCAAGGGTGTTTATTTAAGTGCTCTTAAGTAGAGGGGGATGTTCAATGGGCTGGGGTGATGGTGGAGGAATGTCCAGTTAGAGTCCAGACTTTTGGTATCACAGGTGCATGGTCCAAGGGGGCATAGGATGGGGGGCAATGGCAGTTCAAGGTGGACAGAGTGACAGAGTGGGACACAAGGGTGACAATCAGGAGAGTCTTTTCCTGGCAGGGGTCTTGGCAAAGTTCTCTGGCTTCTGCCTGGATCGCAGGGACTGTTAGTGGGGTGGTTCTCCTTCTGCAGGGGGTTTGGTGCTGGTGGCCTGTTGGTCCTGTGGTGGGGCCTCCTGACCACTTGCGCCGGCGGAGGTGAAGGGCTCTTCTTCTGTGTGGCTAGTGTCAGGGGCCCGTTGGTGTGCCACTGCCTCCCTCATGGTATTGGCCATGTCTGCCAGCACCCCTGCAATGGTGACCAGGATGGTGTAAATGTGTTTGAGGTCCTACCTGATCCCCAAGTACTGTCCCTCCTGCAGTCGTTGGGTCTCCTGCAACTTGGCCAGTATCTGGCCCATCGTTTTCTGGGAATGGTGGTATGCTCCCAGGATGTTGGTGAGTGCCTCCTGGAGAGTGGGCTCCCTGGGCCGGTCCGCCCCGTTACACAGCAGTCCTCCCAGCTTCCCGGTTGTCCTGTGCCTCTGTGCCCACTGCCACTGACCCCAGATCCCTGGCCGTCCTGGGTTTGTGGGTTTGCCTGGGGTCCCTTTAGTGGTGGATACACTGCTGATTGACGTGTCCTGGGGACAGTGGCATGGGCCCGCTGGGTGGGTGCTGTGGTGGTGTTTCCTGAGGGGGAGGCTCTGTGGTAGGTTGTGACTGAGGCAGGGTAACTGACTGTCCAGAGGTCTGTGACCGGGCAGGTTAGTTATCGTGATCCAGGCGTGCAGAGCTGCTGTTGTCACTGTGGGCCTCTTCTGCAGGGGACTGGATGTTGCTGAAAAGGTCCTCTCCTGTGAAGTTGAGTAGGGGTCCTACGGGGATGCAAATGCAGTGTTATTGTATCTGCGTGTGCCACCTTGTGCATGGGTGTGTTTCTCTGTATGGTTGTGATTTCCCTGTCAGCTATGCCTTGTGTGCGTTGTGATTTTGTGGGCTAGGTGATTTTCTCTACTGGGCATGCTGTGGAGATGGGTGTCCATGCAGGTCTGTGATGGGGGTCCATTGATTGTTGTGGCATGCAGGGCTTTGTATTGGGATGGGTGGGTTGTGATAGTGGGGTATGTGTGAGGTGGTGGAGTGATGGGAGTGAGGGTGAGGGTGGGGATATGTGATGGCATGCAGGTTGGGGGTGATAGTAGTAAAGATTAGACTTACCAGTGTCCAGTCCTCCTGCTACTCCTGCGAGGCCCTCAGGATTCATGATCGCCAAGATTTGCTCCTCCCATGTTGCTAGTTGTGGGGGAGTATGTGGGGGTCCACCACCAGTCCTTTGTACTGCTACCTGGTGTCTTTCAACCATGGAACGTACCTTACCCCGTATGTCGTTCCACTTCTTCCTGATGTCATCTCTTGTTCTGAGGTGCTGTCCCACGGCGTTGACCCTGTCCACGATTCTTCGCCATAGCTCCATTTTCCTTGCAATGGACGTCTGCTGCACCTGTTATCCGAATAACTGTGGCTCTACCCAGATGATTTCCTCCACCATGATCCTTAGCTCCTTCTCTGAAAACCTGGGGTGTCTTTGGGGTGACATGGATTTGGTGTGAGTGGTATGTGTGAGAGTGTGTACGGTGATGTGTTGGGGTGTGTGGTGTGAGGTGCGTGGATGGTGTATTGGTGATGGTGTTTTGTGGCTCTGATTGAATGGTTGCTCCCGGCTTGTCTCGCTCTGTTTGCTATTTTTTTTTCATACAAATGGTTGTGGGTAATGTGGGTGTGTGTTTTATATTGGATTAGGTGTGTGGGTGTGGTGTGTATGTGTGTCAGGTGTGTGTATGTTGAATTGTCCAATGTGGTGTAGTTTTGTAAGTGTGTGTGTATTTTGAGCGCGGCGGGGTGTACCACCAATGGTTTACTGTTGTTGAATGACTGCCGCAGTGATTTGTGGGTCCTGATTGATACTGTGGGCATATTCCTGTTGGCGTAATGGTGTGGGTTTTGATACCGCCAGTTTATCACTGACCTTTGATCTGGCAGATTTGTGTGGGTGTCTGTATAGTGGCGGATTTCTCAGTGTGGGTCATAATACCCGTAGCGGAATACCGCCGAGGGCACAGTGTGTTTGGCGCCAGTCAGCATGGCGGTAGGCAGCATTTACCACCAGGGTGGTAATGAGGGCCTTCGTTTGGTTCCTAATTTACTTGCACAAAACCAGAGAAATTCAGCAGTTATCAGTTCAGTTATTTCAGGTAGCTATAATTCACTGCCTAAGGTAACTATGACTCGCCCCAACCATGCAAAGGTTTTTCTTCAATGAGTTGACTTCTAATGTTTTATTATTATTTTTATTTATAAAAGTTGTCTTGAGTGCTGTATTATCTGGGGTAGTTAGCCAGTGCAGGGCGAGGGCGTGAGTAAGAGTTACTTTAGACCGTGAGTTAATTACTTGAAACCGCTGTAACTTTAACTGCTGAACTTCTCTGGTTTTGTGCCAGTAAATTCAGAACATAACTATAATATACCTGTAACCTTTTTTTAAGTGAATTTCTAAGGTTTTTTAAATTCTATTTCTTACCTACAACCTCCCTTTAACATCTGGTATTTTCAGTGAATTTCTAGATTATAAAGTAATTTTCATTGCTATATGTTAATCCAACCACTGCCACGCACAGCCTTTTGCCATGTGCTGCAGGAATTAGCCACAAGGCCTGCATCCAACCTTCTATAACCATTTAAACCCATGCAGGTGGTTTGGCTCTGTTGAGGTAGGAGTTGGCTGCAGTGCCTGTCTCTCTGGGTGTGAGAATGAGTGTGAAAGGGTTTATGTGGATGTGTGAGTGGGTGTAAGAGGGAGCCCTTTCTACTAGTTAGTTAGGAAGTGCTTCCTCATTGGATGAATGGCCAGTGTGGGGGAAGTGGGCCTGCACAGCACACTTCCCTTGGCTGGTTTCAGCCCCAGGGATCCCAACCCCAGGGCCTACTTCACTTCAATGGAGGGGCCCACACAGCCCCACTCTCCTGGCTGATCTTGGCCACAGGGACCCCATCTCCCGGGGCTGGCCTTAATTAAATGGAGGTTGGGGGCCAAGCGGCCTCCTCCCCAGCCCAAATTTGCCCCAAGGGACTTCATCCGATGGGGTCAAGTCTTAGTATTTTATTTTTTAACCTGGGCCAATCTTGGCCTCTGGGACTCCATCCATGGACCCAGCCTTAAAACATTTTTTTTAGGGGGGGGGGGCATGTGGCCTGCCTTCCACTGTCCAATCTTGGCTAAGGGGCCCTCATCCCCTGGGACCCAATCTAAACATTTTACACCCAGTGTGCAATGGGACCACAAGGGGAGCCTAATGTCCCCCACATTCCCAGACAGCTCCTTGCCTTGTTGTAGCTTCACAGTAGTACTGGACTCATGAATGCATCAATACCTTTGGCAAAGAACAACATAATGCTGCACATTGCTTAAGTGTGTAATGTTGTAGTCAGAATATCTATCAGAACATGCCTCAGTGTACAAGTAGCACCCACCAGTCTGGTATGAACCGCCTCATGGCATTGAACACTAATATAATAAGTCTCAGCAATCATAAATAGAAATGTGTCCAAGAACGTCCCCAGTATATCAAAAGCATCAACTGAAACAGCATACCCAATCGAAACCTAACAATCCCATGATAATGTAGCAATTGCACTACTACATGACAAATTAATGGCACATGTCAAAATAAACACATACATTCTCCAGTCACAAAAACAGAAACACATAATTGTGGTATAAGTGTCCAGTAACAACATGAATGCTTGCACCAAAATGAATATGTCCATCTCAAATGTACAACACTAATGTATGTACTGAAAAATAATCTAAAATAGTGACAAGCACAGGCTGTATATCACAAATGAGAGTAAGTGCAGGGTACACACATTATCAGAAAGATCATCATCAGTTAACAATTAGTAACAATCAAAATATAAGGCTAGGAAAAGGGGATTTTAAACTTTTATTTTTATATAAATGAGATACCTCTCTCATAAAATAAATCACTAAGCCATGAATTCATCATATGGGTGTTTGATCACAACTTGCCTTCTGATGTCACTGCCAAAATAAATATACTCTGGAAGGGGCATCTATGTGGCAGAGAGCAGGCGACTCAATGATCTTAGCATGCGGGGGGTCATTGGGTTTGGGAGGGGTGAGTTTGGGTTTGAGAGAGGTGGGTATGTATTTGGAAGGGGTGACATAGGGCTTGGATGGGGTGCGTTTGGATTTAGAATGGGTGGGTTGGATTTTGAAGGGGTGGGTTAAGGTGTGGCAGGGGTTTCAAGATGTTTGGGTAGGGTGATCTGAGATGAGGAAGGGTCAGGGCCAGGATAAACATGAGATCTTCTTAAGGAAAATATGTAGGGTGTTCAGGAGGGATTTGTGGCTGGGAGGAAGAGGTTGTGGCTGTGTCTGTTGTGTGAGTTGAATATGTGGGTATTTGAGGGTCTTGTGTATGTGCTGTATGTTTAGATCTGTGTCTGTTACAAATGGTGTCTCTGGTTGGCAGTCAGTCAGTTTGCACTCTGTCCAAGCAGGGACCCTCACTCTTGTCAGGGCAATGGAGATACTTGGATAACATATGCTCACCCCCTGGGTAGCCTGGCACAATCAGTCAGGCATATCTCAAAGGCAATGTGTAAAGTGTTTGTACCAACATACACAGTAATACACTACAAAACGGACACCACACCAATTTAGAAAAATAAATATGACCTATCTAAATCGAACAAGATAAAAACCTCACAAATCTAACATGCACAAGCCAAGTTATGAATTTCTAAAATAAAGATTATTACTCCATGAAAGACAAAGGAAATGTGTTTATATAAAGCATCTGGTTTGTGTAAAACAAAAATAAAGCCGCACAGGTGAGCGTGCGTAGGAAAAGTTACCAATGCATCAATTCCTTGCTCTTAAGTGAGGATGTGTGTCATTTCTTCTATGGTCAGGTAGGCGATGCGTCGTTTATCTCTCCTGCAAGGGAGAGATGCATTGATTTCCAGACAGAGCACCTCGGATCCGTGTAGGTTCATGATGATTTTGATGCCCAGTGATGTTGCGTGAGTAATCCAGGGACACCGTGATTGAAGACTGTGCTACATGGGGTTTATGTTGTATTCAGCAGCCGCAAACTGGTGTTGCATCATTTCTCCATCTGAGATGCAGGTGATGCGTTGATTTCCTAAGCACAATGCAGGTGGAGCATCGATTTTATCTGCAAGACGGGTGGTGCGTAAAGTTTACCGCTGAGATGCTGGTGGTGCATCAAACGTTTTCCTGCCTGGCTTCTTGTGAACGGATTTCAGTCCTCACCTTTCACTGCCCAGGGAATGGAAAGGGCACCACAATGGCGGGTCAGGAGTCTCAGCAGAGAGTCCAGGTGCTAGCAGTTCAAGCCCTTGGAGAGACTTTACAAGCAGGAATAGACCACAAAGTCTAGTCTTTGTCCTCTTCCTCAGGTAGAAGCAGCAACTGAAAGATAGCCCAACAAAGAACAGTCTTGGGCAGCCCTGCTCTTCAGCTCTTCTCCTTGGCAGAGGCTCCTGTTGGTTCCAGAAGTAAATCAAAAAATTGGTTTTGGCAGAAGGGGGTCTACTTATACCCCTTTGTCTTTGAAGTAGGCAAACTTCAAAGGAAAGTCTCTGTTGTTCACAAGATCCTGCCTTGCCCAGGCCTGGCACCAGACTCATACGAGCGCATACCAAACAGACAATTTAAAAAACAACTTTACCAAAAGATATATGTTTAAATTGTGAATTCAGAGACCGCAAACTCCACATCTCCATCTGCTCCCAAAGGGAAATTGCACTTAAAAGATATTTAAAGGCAGCCCTCATGTTAACCTATGAGAGAGATAGGTGAACAACGAATTTGGCAATATTTCACTGGTAGGACATTTAAACACATCAGTACATGTCCCACCTTTAACATACACTGCACCCTACCCATGGGGCTACCTAAGGCCTAACTTAATTGGTGCCATAAATGTATAAAAAGGGAAGGTTTGGGCCTGCCAAGTGGGTATACTTGCCAGGTTGAATTAGCAATTTAAAACTGTACACACAAACTGCAGTGGCAGGTCTGCGTCATGTTTACATGGCTACTCATGGGGCTGGTACAATTAGTGCTGCAGGCCCACTAGTACCATTTGATTTACAGGCCCTGGGCACCTCTAGTGAACTTTACAAGGGACTTACCAGTAAATCAAATATGCCACTCATGGAAAAGCTAATTACACATACAATTTACACAGTGAACACTTGCACTTTAGCACTGGTCAGCAGTGGTTTAGTGCCCAGAGTTACTAACTCCTAAAAAATAATCCAGCACACAGTTAAAACTTGGGAAGCAGAGGCAAAAAATAAATAAAAAGACATGGGAGACCATACAAGGATGCCAGGTCTAACACTATAGCCCTCATTATGACATTGGTAGCAAGTCCCGCTTACCGCCATGCCAACTGCCACCAACATACTGGCGTCGCAGCAGATTACCGCTACCCATATTATGACACACATACCAATCCGTCACTATACAGTGACCCACACAAGTTTGCTAACCCAAAGGTCAGTGATAAATTGGTGGTACCAAAACCCACACCATTACACCAACAGAACTACGGCCACAGCATTATGACCCACGAATCACCGCGGTGGACACTCAATGGTGCTAAACCATTGGCGGTACATACCGGCACACTCAAAATACACACAACCAGACAATCACATTGGACAATTTCAACTACACGACAAACACCACAACCACAACACTATAAAACACAAACAAAATATACACAACCCCATACGATGAAAAAATATTGCCAGCTGAGAGAGACAGACCAAGAGCACCCACAGAACCAGAGCCACAAAACACCATCACCCATACTCCATCCACGCACCTTACAGCACACACCCAAACACATCACCCCACACACTATACCCATGGCACCACTAAGACACCCCAGGTTCTCAGAGGAGGAGCTAAGGGTCATGGTGGAAGAAATCACCCGGGTAAAGCCACAGCTATTCATATCACAGGTGCAGCAGGCATCCATTGCAAGGAAGATGGAGCTATGGCAGAGGATCGTGGAAAGGGTCAACACCGTGGGAAAGCACCCAAGAACAAGGGATGACTTCAGGAAGAGGTAGAACAACCTACGGGGGAAGCTGTGTTCTGTGGCAGCAAGACACCAGATAGCAGTACAGAGGACTGGTGGTGGACCCTCACCTACTCCCCCACAACTAACAACATGGGAGGAGCAAGTCTAGGCAATCATGCATCCTGAGGGCCTGGCAGGAGTAGCAGGAGGACTGGACTCTCGTAAGTCAACTCTCTATTATTATTATCACCCCCTACCTGCATGCCATCACATACCCCCATCCCTGCCCACACCCCATCACACCACCACCTCACATACACCCCACCATCACAACCCACTCATCCCAATGCCAAGCCCTGCATGTAACACCAATGCACAGACCCCCATCACAGACCTGCATGGACACACATCACTAAAGCATGCACACTAGAGACAATCACCTAGCCCACCAAATCACTACTCACACAAGGCTAAGCTGCCAGGGCAATAACAACCATAGAGGGCAACACACCAATGCACAAGATGGCACACACAGAAACAATAACACTGCATTTACATCCCCACAGGGCTCCCGGAGAGGGGGTGCCAACATCATCCAGTCACCCCCAGAAGAGGCCCACAGTGATGACAGCAGCTCTGGACGCCTTGATCTGGATGATCAACCTGGCCCATCAGGGACCCCTGGACAGTTGGAAACCTAGGCACAGTCCCATACCACCACAGAGCCTCCCCCCTCAGGAAACATCACCACAGCACCCACCAACCGGGCCCATACCACTGTCCCCAGGACACATCAGTTAGCAATGTGTCCACCACTACGGTTACCCCAGGCCACCCCACAAACACAGGATGGTCAGGGACGTGGGTCAGTGGCAGTGGGCACACGGTTCAGGGGACAGAGGCACAGGAAAACAGGGAGGCTGGGAGGACTGCTGTGTGACAGGGGAAGGACAGGCCCAGGGAACCAACTCTCCAGGAGGCACTCACCAACATGCTGGAAGCATACCACCATTCCCAGAAGACAATGGGCCAGATACTGGACATGTTGCAGGAGACCCAGCGGCTACAGGAGGGACAGTACCTGGGGATCAGGGCGGACTTGAAGGACATCCACACCACCCTGGTCACCATTGCAGGGGTGCTGGCAGACATTGCCAACACCATGAGGGAGGCAGTGGCACACCAATGGGACACTGACACCGGCCACAACGATGAACAGCCTTCCCCTCTACTGCCGCTAGTGGACAGGAGGCCCTGCCACAGGAACAATAGGCCACCAGCACCCCTCCCCTTGCAGAAGGGGAACCACCCTGCAAATGGTCCCTGCGATCTAGACAGAAACCAGAGGACATTGTCAAGACCCCCACCAGGAAATAAGATTCTCCTGAATGTCAACCTTGTGTCCCACTCTGTCACAGTGTCCACCTTGTACTGCCATTGCTCCAACTTCCTATGCCCCCTTTGACAATGCACCTGTGATACCAATAGACTGGACTCTACCCTCGACTTTCCTCCATCAGCAACCCAGCCGCCTGCAATACCCTCTCCTCTTATGAGCACCTAAATAAACACCCTTGGAACAAATACAAGTACAGAGTCTGTCAAGTGATTATAATATGTATTTGCTTAATAAGCTGTAAACATTGCAATTCAACTGTACAGTAATGTATACGTAGGTATGACCTGTAGTTGGCAGCAGTCAACACACCAGAGTGGGGCACAGATATCTGAAAATAGAAAGGCCAAAGGGTACAGTAAGTGGCCATAGTAGTGGGAAAATCTGCCTGCCGTGTACAATGTCCAACACAAAACTGTCAATGGACGGTGAAGTTATAGTGTCTTACCTGTGTGTCACTGGGAGTACTGTTGCATGATTCAAGTCCTGTTGTCTTCATTCTCATCCTTGGCCTCCTCTTCGTCACTGTCCTCAGGGTCTACTGCTGTCACACGCCCATCTCCAGCCTCATCCTCCTGTAGAAAAGGCACCTGGCGTCTCAAGGCAAGGTTATTGCAACATACAGCATGCCACGATGATCTGGCATACCTTCTTGGGTGAGTAGCACAGGGATTCACCAGTAAGATGGAGGCAACAAAACCTGGCCTTCAGGATGCCAAATGTCCTCTTGATTATTCCTCTTGTTCGCCCATGTGCCTCATTGTAACATTCCTCTGCCCTCGTCCTGGGATTCCTCACTGGGGTCAGTAGCCATCAGAGGTTGGGGTAACCAGAGTCACCTGCAAATATAGATGGATACCTGTTAGCGAAATATTAACCTTTAGGGCTAACACCATACCCATACACCAACATATACTGGGTTGGAGCCATGGGATCACCTATTAGCCAGACTTGGTGCCTCTAGAGTTCAGCCATCACAAATGGGATGCTGCTATTCCTCAGGATGAAGGCATAATACACAGACCCAGGATACTTAGCAGTGACATGGGAGATGTACTGGTCCGCCAGCGCACTATCTGCATACTCATAGAGTGAAAGCTCTTTCGATTTCTGAACAACTGTTCATTTCTCCGGGGGGGGGACAAATGCAATACATATACACTATCAATCGCACCCAATAATGTTGGGGATATGTCCCATTGTATAGAAATCAGCTTTCACTGTGGCCAAATCCTCCACCTGGGGAAACAATGTAGCTGCACGTGTGTTTAATCAGGGCAGACAGCTCCCTGGTCAGCACTATTGAGAACATTCCTGCTGCCAAGCCCACTGTCACTTGGAAAGAACCAGTTGCCAAGAAATGGAGCACAGATAGGACGTGCACAAGAGGGGGATCCCAGTGGGGTGACAGATAGCAGGTATCAGGTCTAGCTCCAATTTGGTGCACAGCTCTGTGATTGTGACCCTGTCCAGCCTATAGGTAAGGATAATGTGCCTGTCCTCCATTGTTGCCAAGTCCACCAGGGGTCTGTACATTGGGGGATGTCTCCATCTCCTATTCATCTGCAGTGGTTGTACTCTAGGGGACAAAATAGTGAGCACCTGTTTAGTATTCCACATTTCCAAACTGTACACTGTATTGCATATTGTGACAGTAACAGTATGTTTTTGGATAGGCCCAAATGGTGCCTATGTGTACTGTGACACAGTTAGGTTTCATGTCCTGCCCCCCCCCTTCAAATGGCGCCCACCTATTCTGTGTGGATGGACATGTGGAAATGAGGTAATGCCGCTGTCGTGGTACGCCGTTGCAGGATCTGGTCAAGTTCCGCCGTGCAACTCCTCATTGGTTGTCATTGGGCCCTATGGGTTACAGTGGCCAATGGTACGCACCGCCGTGGACGTGACTGCCATTTTCTATCTGTTCTCACTTACTACCTGACATTCAACAGGAGAGGACCTACAATGCAAGTGCTGCTGTGACCTGTGTCTGGAACCGTCCATGGCTCGAGTCACTGGGGAAAGGGCACCTGCCTTCACCACTGCAGAGTTGGAGAGACTGGTGGATGGGATCCTACCCCAGTACCCAATGCTGTATGGGCCTCCAGACCAACAGGTGAGTACACTGAGCATGATGCATGGGGCATGAATGCATGGAGTGCTGTGTGTGAGGGCCTCGTGTGAGGGGGGAGTTGGTAGAAGGGTCCTGGGCAGCGTGCTGCATGTATGGTGAGCAAAGTCTGTGCGTGAGGGCATGGGAGGGCTATGATGGGACATGAGTGTAATAGGCCGGACGGTATGGCTGATACCTTTTTCTATGTTTGTCTGCAGGTAAGCGCCCATCAGAAAAAGGGTGTATGGTGTGCCATTGCCAAAGACATGCAGACCCTGGGGGGGTCTACGGCAGGCAGAGCACCCACTGTAGCAAACGGTGGGAAGACCTGAGATGCTGGGCACGGAAGCCGGCAGAGGCCCAGCTGGGGATGGTCTCCCAATAAGGAAGGGCTGCCCTTCGAACAGGACATCCCTGATGTTCAACATACTGGGGGTGGCCTATCCGGAGCTGGATGGGCGCTTGAGGGCATCACAACAGCCACAAGGGGTGAGTACAGTTTCCAAGTCTATTACTTGTGGGTGGTAGGGTGGTCTACGGGTGGGGGATGTGGCACTGAGGGTGCCCCTAGGCCAGGTCAGACATTGCAGGGTAGGTCCCATGGTGGCAGGGGCTGAGGAACACCACCTCCTACAAAGTTAGTAGGCATCCAATACTAGGCAGGGGTCTGTGGGTGTCAGGTATGCTGCTATTGGTGTTAGGTATTCCGGTCCTTGGGCTGGTGCCTAGCATTGTGACTGGTAGAGCATTGCATAGTGCGTAGGTCTGTCACTGTGTGAGGGTGATGTGTATACCAACGGTGTTGTTCAGGCAGCCATTGACCAATGGTATCCTTTGTCTCTTTCCCCTCCCCTTTTTGATTTGTCACCCTGTTCTTATGTGCATTAGCATCATCTGGCGGAGGAGCAGTGGCACTGGCGAGGGAGGATGCTGCATCCCACAGGACCCTGGAAGCAGAGTCCACCGATGGTGAGGGCACCAGTGGGATGGAGGACGATGGGAGAACCACGGCGGAGAAAGGAGGGGACAGTTCTGACAGTGATTTCTCCTCCGATGAAAGCTCCCTGCTGGTGGCGGACACCTCTGTCCCCACCCCAAATACAGGTACAGCCGCCACCCCCATACCAGCACCACCCTCCTCAGCGAGTTTCTCGTGCCCACTCACCCAGGAGGGTAGACATCTCCATCGCCCCAGGCACCTCAGGCCCTGCCCCAGCCAGACCTGCTGCCCTGAGTGAGGAGGCTATTGACCACCTGCGATCCATCTCTGCTGGGCAGTCAACCATAGTGAATGTCATCCAGGGGCTGGGCAACAAACAAATGCATTCCGGGAAGGCATTCACTCTGGCATGGCGGGCCAACAGAGATCAATCCAGGCTCTTGCCTCCTCCCTGGTGGCAGCCATTGTCCCTGTCTCTAGCCTTCCCCTTCCCCTTCCCCTTCCCCTTCCAACTTCCTCTACCCAGTCCCATTCCCCTCAACCCCAACCTATCCCAAGCACACATTCAGACCTGCATGTGCCCACGACTTCACACAGGAGTGGCTCAGGCAAACCCAAGCTAACACATCATCCCACAGGCACTCAAACACCATCCAGATGCAGACACAGCAACATCCACTGCCTCCACTGTGTCCCCCACCTCCTCCTCATCCACCACCCTCCCATAGAGTCTCCACTCACACCTGCATGCACTACATCTTCATCCACTAACCCCATCACCATCACGCCTATAATTAAACACCCCTCACTGGCAGCCACCACGCCCACATCCATGCACACGTCCCCTGTGTTCTCTCCCATTGTGTCTGTGCCCCACCCTCTCAAAGTACAAAAACGCAAGCACTCAGACACCCAACAGGCATCCACCTCACAACAGCATCCAGCCCATGCACCTGAACCCAAACACAGCAGACAGACCCCTCCTACAACCACTCCCAAACCTTCACCCGCTTCCAGCCCCAGTGTCCCTAAGAAGCTTTTTCTCTCCACGTTGACCTCTTCCCTACCCCTTCCCCCCCATCCTTCACAGTGGGCCAGGGTGGTCAGAACAACAGCCGAGCACCTCAGCCACCCAGTCCACATCCACAGTAGTGTCTGCAGCTACTGCAGGTATTAAAGGCTCCAGGGAACCAGCCATCAGCACTGAGTGTGCCTGCACGAGCTGCCAAGGGGAAAGGCAAGGAGGCACCACCAGCTGCCAAGGGGAAAGGCAAGGAGGCACAGGAGGCCTGGTGCTGTGACTGATTCTGAGCCCCCAACACCAACCATGGCTGTTCAGCCGTCCGAGGCTGCAGGGGAAGGGCTGGCGCCTCCCCCCATCACTGGCATTCCCGCCACCAGCACCACTGCCAGCACCAGCAGCCCGAGTGGGCAGCCATCCGAGGCTGCAAGGGATGGGCTGGAGCCTCCCCCCACCACTGGCATTCCCGATGCGAGTATCACTGCCAGCACCACTCCCAGCAGCAGCAGCCCCAGTGGGCAGTCATCTGAGGCTGAGGGGATGGGCTGGAGCCTCCCACCACCACTGCCAGCACCGCCACCAGCACCACTGCCAGCAGCAGCATCCCGATTGGGCAGCCATCTGAGGATGCAGGGGATGGGCTGGAGCATCCCACCACCACTGCCAGCACCAAACACCAGCACTGCCACCACTGATCAGCCGTCACCGCCGGTGGGCAGTGTGTAGTCCTGCCTCCATGGACTATAATGCATCCTGGACCCTGCAAATCCTGTGGGTGTGAAACCCAGGTGAGAGACTGACCATGCACTCCCCAAGTGCTGCTTCACAGGGCACCAGGCCCCCTCCAGAACCAGTGGAAGATGCCATCCACTCACCCCATCCTTGCCAGGATCAAGCACACTGGGCACAAAGCCCCTTCCGGAACAAGTGGAGAAGCCACTCACTTGAGAGACTGTGGCCTTGCACTCCCCAGGACAAAGCAGTTGGCAAACCACCCACTTTAGAGACTGTAGCTTTGCACTTCCCAGGACCAAGCAGTGGGTAAACAACCCACTTGAGAGACTGTTGCCTTGCACTCCCCAGGACCAAGCAGTGGGCAAACCACCCACCTGAGAGACTGTGGCCTTGCACTCCCCAGGACCATGCAGTGGGCAAACCACCCACTTGAGACTGTGGCTTTGCACTCCCCAAGACCATGCAGTGGGCAAACCAGCCATTTGAGACTGTGGCCTTGCACTCCCCAGGACATCGCACAGGGCATGTAGCCCCCCCCAGGACCAGCGGTGTTGTACCATCTTCTGGCTGAGGTGCCCCCCTGTTCCCCGTCCCCCTGTGGAGTCTGTATTTTCGACCTGATGCCCCTGTGGTGATCTCTCCGTGTTGTTGCAGGAGTCAAGTGGGGCCTTGGCCTATGTGATGTAGCCCTGTGGCCCACGGATATTGTGGACCGGGCAGTGTCCCTCTATTTGTATATATGTATGTACTGGTTTGATTTTGAAGCACGATTTTCTACACTTATCTTATTACACTCACTTTAATCAATTCCTTTTATCCTTGCATTGTTACTAAGGGGTACGTGGTGAATATGTAATGTTACTGCATCTGGTTATGTGTATGATGTTGGGGGTGTTGCATGTGTGTGTCACTCTTTTTCCTCCCCCCCTCCCCTGTGTGCTAGGTGGCAGTACTCACTGTTGTAGCCTTCGCTGGCGTTCATAGTGAAGAACGAGATAAACAAGCATGGGGAATACCTGCAACTTGGGCTCCATGGCGGCATGGCTCTTCCTTGCGTCTCCAGGGCGAGTCATTTGCCTTCTGTGTACTGTTTCTGCTGTGCTTTTGTCTTCCGCCCGGCTGTTGGTGGTTACCGCTGCGGTTCTTGTTGCTACTGTGGTGGCGGGCGGTGTGTTAAAGTGACTGTCTGAGCGGTTTCTGCTGTGGTTATAATTCCATTTTTGTTACCGCCAGCCTGTTGGCGGTATTACCACCACTTCATCACCGAATGCCAGGGTTGTAAAGAGGGCCTATGTCTCTTACTGATCGTCTGTTGGTGTTTGGGTTTAGTATGTTTGTGTGGATGTGTCTATTGTGGATTTAATGTGTGTTGGTGTGGTGTGTATGTGTTTGTGTGTGTTGGTGCATGCATGTGTGGTAGTTGGTGCGCTGACTCTGGTGTGCTTGTGATTTGTGGGGGTGTTGCTGTAGTAGTGGGTGTGCATACTGAAAGTGTGCTTGTGGTGTGTGGGGGTATTGGTTTAGTGGTGGGTGCTGTGTCTGAGGGTGTGCTGCGAGTGATATCTGTGGGTGTGTTTGTGGTAGTGGTGGTGTGTTTTTTTTTTTTTTTTCTGTGTTGTGGTTGTTGTTTGCTGCTTGTGGTTGTTGTTCTGGATGTGTGAAAATGTTTGTGAGTGCTTGGGACAGGGCTGGGTTGGGTGGGAAGCTGAACCCAAAGTTGAGGCCAGACCCTGGAATGACTGCTGTATGCCAGAAATGGCACCATGAATGCTATCCAGGTAAGCCAGCATTTGTGTGTTCTGACCAGCCAGCCCTGGATGGCATTCAGAAGTGCAGTTTGGCCTACAGCGATAGTCCTTAATCGGTCTACAATCTCTTCAGTGAGTGTAGCCTGGGATACCGGGGTAAGGAGAGAGGTGCCTGCAGTGAAGGTGATGCTGTCCCTTTCAGGGGGCGGTCTATGGCTAACTGAGAAGCAATAGGGAGGATGGAGCTTGGAAAGTGGGTGACAGATCATGACGAGGTGTAACAGTCACTCCAGGGTCCACCACGACGAGGGACTGGTCTTCATTAGAGGCCTCCAAAGAAGTTGATGAGTCAGTTCTGGCCTCCATGCCACTGTGTACCTCACTGGTGTCCACACTTGATTACCAGTGACTTTCTTCCTCCCCACAGACATAACCATGTCACCTTAGCCTTGATGATGCTGAAAATACAGTTTCAACAGTTTGAGGGTATCTGTGCAAATACAATTCAACATTAATGTTCAAGACACAAAGGAGCAGATTTATGAAACCGGGCACTGCACCTAGTGCAGCACCACTTTCCTTGCACCCCTTAACAACCCCCTACCACCACCATGTGTGAGCTGTATTAAAATACGCGCACCATGGCACAGGGTATGGGGCAGCGGCATCATTTTTTTGGATGCTATTTATGTACTCTGCATGAGTAGAAACACAATGCTGGTGCTACTCCTGCATAGTACATAGGGAACATTATGAATAACAGCACGTATCAAGTGTGCGTGCCCGCTTCCCTGGGTCAACACATGATTCACTTGTAATACAGAAAAGCAATATACACATGCAGATGTCTCAACTTGAACCAGAAAGGGCTTGGCTTGTTGGCAAGTATAATATGACTTGGTGATGTCTTGTCTGAATCATAGTTTAGATAGGAAGAACGGCTTGATATGCAAGTAATTTGTTGATGTTTTGCACCCACGTAGGAGACTCAGCATATCTTAACTGACCATGGTTATTGGCATCGCAGAGGAATCCAACAATGCCAGGGGAGGTCCTCTTCAGTGAGACACATAGAAGAACACGGAGTCCAGTGGAATGGGCTTTTGGGCTCCTGACGGCCAAGTTTAGGTGCCTGGACAAGACTGGTGGAGCCTTCTTCACTCATTCAGAGGAGGGAGATCAGGATGAGTCGAGCCACAGAGTGAGGATGCTGAAATGCCCAATGGAGGTGACAGTGGTGAAGAAGGAGTTGACATTGGTCAAGATGTGATTGACCACTTCTTTACCCGAGTGTAAGTTTACCTTTACAAATTGCATCCTGCAATGTCAGAACAACTTGTGACATAGGGAACATATCAGTCTGAAATTATAATTTGTTAGGAATGGTCAGTGCAGGATATTCTGATGCAAAGATGCCAGTGGATCAAAGTCTCCCTACACTGAGTACTGTGGTCATTGAGATATGAACTTTGATTGTGCTAAGTATGTGTCTCCTCATAACTTGTCATGTGAGGAAGATTTAATATGTGAAACCATTAATTATCCCTTGTTATTCTGTTTGAGTCCTTCACCAGGTCATCTTTATTTGGACATTTCAAAGTTGTGACATTTGCAGTGATATGTTGCTGTTTGAAAGTACAAAGGGAACATGTGTTGATCCTGGGATCAACATCAAATTGGGATGGACAAATTGTGTACAGAGACAACTTGCACTCTGATAGTATTGCCATAGGACTCTCATTGTTCATATAAGACTGCTGGAATCATGGAGGCAGCACCGCTACTTGTGGGTGACTGAGTCTTTGCCACAGCCGTTGGTGGCTGCCGTCCCAACCCTATCAGGTTTCTAGCAGCACCTCACGCAACCGAAGAAGGAAAGGTGACTAGTTGCAGCCTATTGTATGTCACTCTAGTGACTTTTCTGAGAAGCTGAGGTAAACAGGTCTCACCACTTTCTCTCGTTAGCAAAAGGTCTCACTTACACACACACACACACACACACACACACACACACACACACACACACAGGCAATAAAGAGATGCAGGGTGGTTTTCTATATATTTATTGAAAAGACTGCAAGCTACAATAAAATATACCTGCTACAATTATTACGAAAATGAAGCATAACAAAATTAGGACTATGATGGTTAGTAAGAAAAAGATTAACAAGTTCAACAAATTGCCATGAACATATATTTAGAATTCCTACCTAACTCCTAACATCTAGAGCTAGCTAGAGAACAGCAGTGATAGCCTAATCAGTCCATACTCGGTCTGTGAGAAGAGCACACACCGCCATTACTTTAGAATGAAAGTCTGCCCTTAATCTTCTTAACTGCCTTGCAGAGACAAGGCTGAGGTCTTGCTGAAAATGCATGCAGCATTAATGGAATCCTGGTCAGAAGGACCCCTCTCAACCCCTACTTGACCTACATGGTGTTTTCTAGAATACATGTTTTTAATCTGCCAAATAGGCCTGATGTTGCCATATGCTTAAGTATTAGACTATGGGGGTCAATACAACCCTGGCAGACGGTGTTAAAGTGGCGGTAAGACCGCCAAGAGGTCGGCGGAAAAAGTTTTGGAATTACGACCGTGGTGGAAACCGCCAACAAAGACAGCCACTTTAACACTCCGACCGCCATGGCGGAACAAACAAACAGCTCGGCTGTCACCGCCAACAGACAGGCGGAGGACAACGTACCGCCCACACTATAATGGACAGGCCAATCCGCCACCTTTTCCCGGGGCAGATTCACCATGGATAAAAACACAGCGGAAACAGGAATTTCGAAGGGAAAACGCTCACCTCTACACACTCCACGAGGAAGAAGGACACCATGGACCCGGAACTCCAAATCCTACCTGCGATAGCCTTCCTGCTCCTGTACCAGGAGCACCAACGCCGGCGGCGAAGACCACGGTGAGACCAGCACCTATGACACAGGGGAGGGGGGGGGAGGCAAAAAACAGGGACACACACACGCAGCACGCAACACCCCCACTCCGCCCTCACCCACTACAACACACACACTAATACATATCTAAACATTATAGTTACACCCCTCCAACCCCCCCGGAAGAATGCAAAGACAAAAGGAATTGAGTGTAACCATTGTAATATATCAAAATGCAGTACGCAAAAATATACATATATACACTATTAACAAAATATACACCAAGAATAGTAGTCCAGGTATTACACCATTCATAGTCTGTGGACCACAGGGCCCAAAATGCATGGGCTAGGCCCACACACGATACCAGATCAAAACAGAGAGAACACTGCAGGGGCATCAGATAGAAATACAACAGGCACCTCAGGGGGAAGGGAAGGGGGGGGCACCTCAGCCGGCACGACGCCAGATCAACGAGGGGACTCCATGCCCATTGACGTATCCTGGGGAGTGCAAAGCCACAGTCTCTCAAGTCTCTACAGTGGGTGGTTTGCCCACTGTTCCATCCTAGGGAGTGCAAAGCCACAGTCTCTCAAGTGGATAACAGTCTCCACTGGTTCTGGAGGGGGACTGGTGCCCGGAGTGCTTCATCATGTTAAGGACAGACGGAGTGGATGAATGTCTCCACTGGTTCTGGAGGGGGACTGGTACCCGGAGTGCTTCATCCTGTTAAGGACAGATGGAGTGGATGCATGCCTCCACTGGTTCTGGAGGGGGACTGGTGCCCAGAGTGCATCACTCAACCCGTGACGGTCCCTGTTGTGTCAGTGCCCCTGCTGCTCATGGGCTAGCAGTGCTTGAGTTGGTGGTGCTTCCCTGTTCAGCAGTGCTGTAGTTGGCGGTGCATGCCCTGTTTAGTGGTGCTGTAGTTGGCGGTGCATGCCCCGTTTAGTGGTGCTGTAGTTGGCGGTGCATGCCCCGTTTAGTGGTGCTGTAGTTGGCGGTGCATGCCCCGTTTAGCGGTGCTGTAGTTGGCGGTGCATGCCCCGTTTAGCGGTGCTGTAGTTGGCGGTGCATGCCCCGTTTAGCGGTGCTGTAGTCGGCGGTGCATGCCCCGTTCAGCGGTGCTGTAGTCGGCGGTGCATGCCCCGTTCAGCGGTGCTGTAGTTGGCGGTGCTTGTCCCGTTCAGCGGTGCTGTAGTTGGCGGTGCTTGTCCCGTTCAGCGGTGCTGTAGTTGGCGGTGCTTGCCCAGTTCAGCGGTGCTGTAGTTGGCGGTGCTTGCCCTGTTCAGCGGTGCTGTAGTTGGCGGTGCATGCCCCGTTCAGCGGTGCTGTAGTTGGCGGTGCATGCCCCGTTCAGCGGTGCTGTAGTTGGCGGTGCATGCCCCGTTCAGCGGTGCTGTAGTTGGCGGTGCTTGCCCTGTTCAGCGGGGCTTGCCCTGTTCAGCGGTGCTTTAGTTGGCGGTCCTTCATTGGTCAGCTGGGCTGTGGCTGGCGGGGCCCTCCTGGGCAGCTGGGCTGTGGCTGGCGGGGCCCTCCTGGGCAGCGAGGATGGGGCTGGCGGGGCCCTCCTGGGCAGCGAGGATGATGGCGGTCTTCTCTGCCGTGCTGCTCCTCTCAGACTTGCCGGCTTTCTTGTGGGCCTTCCCCACCTTGGGAGGAGTCACAGCTGAGTCCACACTCCCACCGGGACCCCAGGGATCGGCTTGGGTGGCTGGAGTCTTCCCTCTCTCACGCTGGGCACTGGCCAACTTCTGGTGCTTCACGGGGGGACTGGCTGTGCTGTGGCTCCGTGACACACTGGCTGTCCTGGTGGCCGGTGCACTCCACATACCTGTCACAACAGGCACCATTGGCCCTGGAGATGTTGTAGCGGAGTTGCTAGTTCGGGACCTATGAGTTGGACGGGAGGGTGGGAAAGAGGTCAAGGCTGTCCAGGAAAAGCTTTTGGGACACACTAGGCGGGGTAGCTGGAGGGGGTTTGGGAGTGGAGGAAGAGTTGGTGGTTGTAGGAGGTGTACGTTTTGTGGCTTTGGGTGCAGGTGCATGCGATGGAGGCTGTCGTGAGGTGGATGGCTGTTGGGTGGGTGTGTGCCTGCGTTTGTGTATCTTGGGAGGGGGTGTCACAGACACACTGGAAGAGGACACAGGGGACGTGTGTATGGTAGTGGGGGTGGTGACTGCACGTGAGCGGGGTGTGCTGGTGAGGGACGTAGTGGCTGTAGAGGTAGTGCATGCAGGTTTGAGTGTAGACGAGACTGGGAGGTAGGAGGGAGACGACACAGTGGAGGCAGTGGATGTTGGTGTGTCTGTATGTGTGTGATGCTTGCGTGAGTGCCTGTGGGATGTGTGGTGCTTATGTTTGCCTGAGCTTCCCTTGTGTGGTGAGGTGTGTGCAGGCTGGTCTGATGGTGTGCTTGGCATCGGTAGAGGTACAGGGGATTGGGACTGGGTGGAGGAAGTTGGAGGGGGGAGGCTAGACACAGGGACAATGGCTGCCATCAGTGCTGAGGCCAGAGTTTGAAAGGCTTGGTGAAGGGCGGCCTGACCAGAATGAATGCCCTCCAGGAATGCATTAGTTTGTTGCAACTGCCTTTCTACACCCTGGATGGCATTCAAAATGGTAGACTGCCCAACAGTGAGTGATCTGAGGAGGTCAATGGCCTCCTCACTGAGGGCAGCAGGGGTGACTGGGGCAGGGCCTGAGGTGCCTGGGGCGAAGGTGATGCCCACCCTCCTGGGTGAGCGGGCACGGGGCGAAGGCTGAGGGGCTGCTGGGAGGGCCGTGCTGGTAGGGGGGGGTGGCGGCTGTACCTGTAGATGCGGGGGGCACAGATGTTGCCGCCACCGCAAGGGAGCTCCCATCAGAGGACGTGTCCGTGTCGCTGGTTTCAGCTCCTGTCCCCGCCGTGGTGCTCCCCTCGCCCTCCGTCCCACTGGTGTATTCTGAGTCCGTAGTGTGGCCCTCCATGGCCATGTGGGATGCAGCTCCCTCGTGCTCCGGTGCCACTGCTCCTCCGCCTGATGATGCTAATGCTCACAAGAACAGGGAGACCACAAAAAAGGGTGGGGGAAACAGAAGAAAGACATGTTGAGTGCATGGATTACCGCTACCGTTGGCGGACAAGACAGACACAGAAGCCCCCTGCACTACGTTGCGCTCTTGGGCTCTACAGTGCAATTCCTGGGAAATGGCCTACAAGGCTATGGACAACATCTGCACACATAGATGACACAGGTGCATGAATAGCTGTACTCTACAGAGGTGGGGTGGGGGGCCCACAGGCCCATGCCTTACGGAGGGGCCTAGCCTACGGAACTCGCCCTGGCCTAGGGGAAACCCCCAGCCCTCCTCCCCCACCCAGACACCTCCACTGCACGCAAAGTCAGCAGAATGAGTGTACTCACCCCCTTGTGTCGTCTGTGATGCCCTCAAGCGCCCATCCAACTCCGGGTAGGCCACCGCCAGGATCCGGAACATCAGGGGGGTCATGGTTCGACGGGCACCCCTCCCACGTTGGGAGGCCATCCCCAGCTGAGCCTCTGCCGTCTTCTTGCTCCAGCGGCGAATGTCCTCCCATCTTTTCCGGCAGTGGGTGCTCCGTCTGTGGTGGACCCCCAGGGTCCGGACGTCCTTGGTGATGGCACACCAAATATCCTTCTTCTGATGGGGGCTGACCTACATGAAATGTGTAGGGGAAGAGGAGAAGTCATTACCAACTGCGAACTGCGCCGTCAAAGTGAGTGGCCTCCATCCCTACCCTTGGCATGTGGCACATGCACCAACTGTCTTTCATGCACGCAGAACTCTGTCCCCTTCCTTCTTACAACCAGCCCTCTCCACACAGGCATAGCCCAACAACATGCTCCCTGTGTACTTACCTGTTGGTTTGCAGGACCGTAGAGTAGCGTGTACTGGGGCAGGACCCCATCCACGAGCTTCTCCAACTCCTCTGATGTGAAGGCAGGGGCCCTTTCCCCAGACGCACAAGCCATTGTCTCTTCGAGACCGAGGTCACAGAAGCACCTGCAGTGTAGGTCCTCTCCTGTCGAAGATCAGGTATCGTGTGATTATACAGATAGAAAATGGCGGTCACGTCCGCGGCGGTGCGTATCATTACTGCCGCCGTACATCATCATTGGCTCCTGGGACCCATAGGGTCCAATGTTAACCAATGCAGCATTGCGCCGCAGTCTTCTGCCGCCTACTGCGACGGTGTACAACGCCAGCGCAGTTACTTCACATCCCACTGTCCCATTTCAGGGGCCCATATGGCCTAATTTCCAACTGCGTCACACATACCTAGGCCTAGTCTCAACACACATACAGGCCACATTTTGTGTATGATTGGTGTTCTGTGTAGACTGTGGGTACATACCTCTGAGTTGTTTGACTCTGTGCTCGCTGTTGTCCTTCATAGGCACCGTCCGCTGGGACATGTGAGGAGATAGTGGAATCCTCCGGTGTACCGACCGCTGGTGGACCTGTCGACAATGGAGGAGCGACATTTGATCATCACCTACAGGTTTGACTGTGCCACAATCCAGGAACTGTGTACCCAGTTGGAGCCAGACCTGATGTCAGCAATCCGCCATCCCACAGGAATCCCCCCTCAAGTGCAGGTGCTATCAGTGCTCCATTTCCTTGCAAGTGGGTCTTTTCAAACAACTGTGGCCATGGCATCAGGGATGTCCCAGCCTATGTTTTCCAACGTATTGTCCAGAGTGCTGTCTTCCCTTCTGAAACACATGCGGAGCTACATCGTTTTCCCTCATGTGGAGGATTTGCCTACAGTGAAATGTGATTTCTATGCCCTGGGTCATATCCCCAACATCATAGGTGCCATTGATGGGACACATGTGGCTTTGGTACCCCCTGCAGGAGTGAACAGGTGTACAGAACCGGAAGAGTTATCATTCGATGAACGTACAGATGGTATGTTTGGCAGACCAGTACATCTCCCATGTGAATGCCATGTTCCCTGGCTCAGTGCATGACGCCTACATCCTGCGGAATAGCAGCATCCCTTATGTGATGGGTCAACTCCAGAGGCACCGTGTGTGGCTATTAGGTGACTCTGGTTACCCCAACGAGGAATCCCAGGACAAGGGCAGAGGAACGCTACAATGAGGCCCATGGGTGAACTAGGAGGGTGATCGAGCGGACCTTCGGCCTCCTGAATGCCAGGTTCAGGTGTCTGCATATGACAGGTGGATCCCTATTCTACTCACCAAAGAAGGTGTGCCAGAACACCGTGGCCTGCTGTATGCTTCACAACTTGGCTTTGCGACGACAGGTGCCTTTTCTGCAGAAGGATGGTCCAGATGTCGGTGTTGTGGTAGCTGTGGAGCCTGTGGACAGTGATGAGGAGGAAGCAGAGGAAGAAGACATGCAGAACAGTGACTCAATTATCCTGCAATATTTCCAGTGAAACACAGGTGAGAATACATTCCTGCCTACTACGTGTACTTTTACACTTCTACCTCTATCCTGCCTGTCGTTTTCACCCAGTGTATGGTCACTGAGTTGTCACTTTCCCTTACGGTTTCACAGGTGTGGGTCCCACTGTGTCTCATCTGCTTAGACTCCTCATGAACTAGACCTGTGTGACATAGGTATGTTCACATTACTATTTCAAGAACATTTTGTCACTGTAATTGCAAATACACTATTTCGAAATCACAGACAAACTCCAGATCTTTTGATGCTTTAGGTGTGTTTATTTAAATATAAATTATTGGAGGGGGAAGTTAAATGGTGAGGGGTGATGGCGGAGGAGTGTCCATGGCAGAGTCCAGTCTATTAGTCTCACAGGTGCATTGCCCATATGGGCATAGGCAGTGGAGCTGGGGCAGTTTCAATATGGACAGGGTGACAAAGTGGGACAGTGGGATGACAATCAGGGTGGTCTCATTTCTTGGCGGGGGTCTTGGCATCATTCTCTGTCTTGTTCCTGGATCTCAGGGACCGTATGCGGGGTGGTTCTCCCTCTGCAGGTGGTGGGGTGCTGGTGTGGTGGTCCTGTGGCGGTGCCTCCTGTCCACTAGCGCTGGCGGAGGTGGTGGGCAGTTCATCGTCCATGCTAGTGTCAGGGGCCCCTTGTAGTGCCACAGTGTCCCTCCGGGTGTTGAGTACTTCCTTCAGCACCCCTACGATGGTGCCCAGGGCAGAGCTGATGATTCTGAGTTCCTCCCTGAAGCCCAAATACTGTTCCTCCTGCAGGCGCTGGGTCTCCTGAAACTTGGCCAGTACCGTTACCATCGTCTCCTGGGAGTGGTGGTAGGCTCCCATGATGGAGGAGAGGGCCTCGTGGAGAGTGGGTTCCCTTGGCCTGTCTGCCCCCTGTCTCACAGCAGCCCTCCTAGTTTACCTGTGTTCCTGGGCCTCCGTCCCCTGGACCATGTGCCCACTGCCACTGCCCCCAGGTCCCTGTTGTTGGGGTGGTGGTTTATCCTAGGTTCCCTGTAGTGGTGGACACACAGCTGATTGATGTGTCCTGGGAATGGAGATATGGGCTCACTGGGTGGGTGCTGTGCTGGTGTTTCCAGAGGGGGGGAAGGTCTGTGGAGGCCTGTGCCTGTGTGAGGGGAACCGACTGTCCCGCAGCACACGATGGGCCGGGCTGGTCATCTAGATCCAGTTGGACAGAGTTGCTGTCCTCACTGTGGGCCTCTTCTGTGGGTGGAGTGGACACGTCTGGACCCTCCTGTCTGGTGACGTTGGGTAGTGGTCCTGCAGGGGTAGAAAGGCACGATTAGTGCATCTGTGTGTGGCATGGTGTGCAATGGGTGGGTGACCGTGTACCTCAGTGCTGGCATTCCTGTGTGTAAGCTTGTGTGATGATGGTTTAGGGGGGTGTATGGGTATGTGCAGTGGGCATGCTTCATTGATGGGTATCCATGCTTTGGTGTTGCATGCAGGGCTTGGTGTTGGGATGTGTGGTTTGTGATGATTGGACATTTGTGAGGAGTTGGAGTGATAGGGGCGAGGGCGAGGGTATGTGATGGCATGCAGGTAGAGTGGGGGATGTAATAGTTAAGATTTAACTTACCAGAGTCCATTCCTCCACCGACTCCTGTGAGGCCCTCAGGATGCAGAATTGCCAAGACCTGCTCCTCCCATGTTGTTAGTTGTGGGTGAGGAGGTGGGGTCCGCTGAACCGCAAGGTGGTATCTTGAGACCACGGAATGGTCCTTACCCCGTAGGTTGTTCCACCTTTTCCTGATGTCCTCCCGGTTTCTTGGGTGTTGTTCCACTGCGTTGACCCTGTCCACTATTCTTCGCCATAGCTCCATCTTCCTTGCAATGGAAGTGTGCTGCACGTGGGATCCAAATAGCTGTGGCTCTACCCAGACGATTTCCTCCACCATGACCCTGAGCTCCTCCTCCGAGAACCTGGGCTGTCTTTGCCGTGCCATGGGGGGGATGTAGGTGATGTGTGGGGTGGTGTGTGTGGTGATATGTAGTGGTGTGTTGTGTGAGGTGCGTGGCAGTTGTGTGGGTGATGGATGTTGTGTGCCTGTGGATGCTAGTTTGTTGATGGTGGTGTGTCTCTCTGGCCTTCGGTCGTAAATTGTGGTCGTAGGGGTTTTTGAGTGATGTGGGTGTGTGTTTTATACTGTATTGGGTGTGTGGGAGTGGTGTGTGTATCAGGTGTGTGTATTTCGAATTGTCCAATGTAGCTGTGTTTTGTAAGAGTGTGTGTATTTTGTGCGCGGCAGTGTGTACCACCAATGGAATACCGCGGTTGAAAGACCGCCGCATGGATTCGTGTGTCGTGATAGTGTGGGCGTATTTATGTTGTCGTGACGGTGTTGCTTTTGTTTTCGCCAGTTTATCACTGACCTTTGGTGTGGCGGACTTGTGTTGGTGTCTGAATTTTGTCAGATTCCGGCCTTTGGGTCATAATGACTGTGGCGGAATTCCGCAGCCGCGGTGGTGTGTTGGCGGTCTACTGCATGGCGGTAAGCAGCTTTTACCCCAATGTTGTAATGACCCCCTAGGTGTGTGCTCTTGAGGCAGCATCCTAAAATGTTCATTCTAAAAATAAATAAATGAATAAATGAGAATAGAGCATATTATCTAGGTAAAAGGTCACAGACTGCAGGGTTAATCGAAGCTAAAATATATGTGCCCGAGGAAGGTACTAAAATTAACTACAGCTGTATAGAAGCTCATAAGATTGTATAATACCTGTTTTCTGTGTGATGTGCCATTAAGGCAACATGTGCCACTTAACATGCTCAAACCACATGAGTATGTTGAGTCGTAGCATACTATTCCTCCTTCCCATTGGCTAAATCTTCAATTTGTGGTCAATGGAGGTAGCTGGTGATGTGTCTCCTCATAGTTGATAGAACTTTTGTTAGCACAGCACTGAATGGCGAATGCATCATTGCAACAGATACTGACACA
Organism: Pleurodeles waltl; assembly: GCF_031143425.1. Classification (NCBI taxonomy): domain Eukaryota; kingdom Metazoa; phylum Chordata; class Amphibia; order Caudata; family Salamandridae; genus Pleurodeles; species Pleurodeles waltl. The sequence continues at coordinate 1,038,546,923 of NC_090447.1, forward strand.
ATGTTCTGTAGTAGTCATGTGGCTTCAAATTTTACTGCCATGATGTAGACTATTAGAACTATTGATCTAGGATTTCTATTGTGAGGGCAGGATGTATGACTCCAACTGAGGTCATTCATCAGTGATAGTTTGCCTATTTAATTCAATCCCATCAAATATTTCCTTTACTCCATGGTGTCAAGGTAGTGGAGCGTATCACCCTGAATAGCACAGACTTCTGAGGTTAGACCTGGCTATTGAGACCCAGAATTCATTTCTTCAAGGAATTGTTGCCAATGTATGTACGTCTAAATATATAATTATGTTTTTTTTTTTAAAATGGATAACACTTTACCTCTTTGTCATTTAAAAGTTTCTTTAGCAAATAAGGGGCATATTATTAAAAACTTCTCTTGCGCCCACCTAACGTCACCATGTGTGCACCGTATTCAATAGACGGTGCACCATGGTGGTAATTAGGGAACTAGCATTAGAATTTGATGCTAGTTCTGTGCTTTGCAGGGTTATTGTCACAATTCTGAAGCTAGTCCTGTAAAGCACCCAGAGCCCTACTGAAACTAATGAGAGCTCGGAGCAGGTGTTAAAAGTGCCAAAAAATAAGCAATTTTTTCATGCTCCCCCCCCTCCCCTCCCCTGGGGAAACACCTACTTTGCATACATTATGCCTTTTGCATGCATTATGTAGCGCATAGGGTTACAAAGTGGTACAATGCACGCATTGTGCCACTTTGTAATTTTACCAAGCAATTTTGGCCCTGTTGGGCCACATTAGCGTAAAAAGAAAAATGAGACTAATGTGGTACAATGAGGCACTAGGTGCTCTTATATCTTCCCCTAAATGTTCAGAAGAAATGACTACATGATGGTGGAAGACAGACTTGACAAATGAAAGGCCACAATAAATATAAAAATTATCTTGTAGTTTGTGTCTATACCATTTATTAGCATGGCACACAAACAGAGATGTAAATCACACAATGTGGAAATAAAACAAGTACGTTTATCATGGTGGATGGAAATATGGTAGTAGAGCCAAGAACAGTTTGGAGTCCAATGCTGTTAGACCTGGCTTTCTTGTCGTGGTCTCCCCTGTCTTTTTTGCCTCTACTTCCCATGTTTTGACTGTGTGCTGGATTCTGTTGTTGCTGGTTCTGTTACTCTGGGCACTTTACCACTGCTGACCAGTGCTAAAGTGAAAATGCTCCCTGTGTAAATTGTATGTGTAATTAGCTTTTCCATGATTGGCATTTTTGACTTAGTAAAGTGCACTAGAGGTGCCCAGGGCCTGTAAATCAAATGCTACTAGTTCGCCTGAAGCACTGGTTGTGCCACCCACAGGAATAGCCCTTCAATCATGGCTCAGACCTACCACTGCAGTGTCTGTGTGGGCAGTTGTAAATTGCCAATTTGACCTGGCAAGTGTACCCACTTGCCAGGCCCAACCCTGCCCTTTTTATACATGTAAGGCACCCCTAAGGTAGGCCCCAGGTAGCCCCATGGGCAGGATGCAGTGTATGGCCAAGGTAGGATAAGCACTGATATGTTTTACATGCCCTACCAGTGAAATACTGCCAAATTTAGTTTTCACTGTTGCAAGGCCCATCTCTCTCATAGGATAACAGAGGGACCTTTAAAATAACTTTAAAGTGCACTTTCCCTTTGGGAGCAGATGGAAACAGAGTTTGGAGTGTCTGAACTCAGTTATAAATACATCTTTGGGCAAAGTTGGTTTTTAGATTGCCAGTGTAAAAGTACTTTTAGAAAGTGGTCATTTTCTTGCTTGACCTTTCTGTGCCTCTGCCTGCTTGTGTATTTCTTGTCTGGGTCAGACTGACAGTTGAGGTTTTATGAATCCCCCTCTAGGCAGTGACACAAAGGGAGTTGGGGTTTAGCCTGCATATCCTGATGAGCCATCAGGGCTCGAGTGGAGGGAGGAGTGGTCACTTACACCTGAAAGTGCTGTGACTGCCCCCACACAGTGCAGTCTCCAACCCCCTGATGTGAGTCTGGAGCCATGCCTGGGCAAGGCAGGATCTTGGGAACAACAGACTTTCCTTTGAAGTTTGTCTACTACAAAGACAGAAAGGGGTATAAGTAGTGGACCCAAAACCCCAGATTTTGAGACAGATTCTGGAACCAAGAGGAACCTCTGCCAAGTAGAAGAGCTGAAGAGCTTAGGAGGAATACTGCCCCTTTGAATTTACTGGGTTGGCCTGCAGTTGGTTGAGATGTTGTTACTGCTGGGGTGAGAGGTGTGGTGTGGCGAGAGTTGTCAGGCCAATATGACCACATTGACCAGGGGCTCCTGATCATCCAGACTTGCAGGAGTGGTATCCTCACTGTAGGTATGCTCCTGCTCTAGAGTGGAGGTGTCTTGGGTGGCAGTCAGTGCTTCACTTTTCTGGGGTGATAGACCTGCGAAGGATGTAGAGAATATGTAATTGATATCTAGTTTGTGCATTTTATGTGTCTTTAGCTACAAATAGGGCAACCTAAAAAAGTAAAATCAGACTGATAGAATGATTAGGCCTTTGTGTGCTTTTCATTGTTTTGCAAATGACGGCTTATTTATGCAGATGCCAACTCCAGCAATGATATTGTAGAGATGTCATGTAGTCCAAAAGTAATTTTTCAGCATTGTACATTACATGTAGTAGACTTTCAAGCCAACACAGTGACAAGCATATTACAGTACTGGACCATTCTAAGGCATAACAGGTTACAAGGCATTAGAAGCAATGTGGGTCAACTCAAAATTTTAACTGTCATTGGTGATCGCATGGGCAGTGCATTGGGAATTGTGTGAGGATACTACTTTTATTCAGCATGGCACATCACAATGTAGGACATCTTGTATGCTGAAGACTATGACATATGAACATTTACATCACTTCAATGAGAGCAATGAGAAGGTGTTAACAGGCTTGAGATACAGAAAAAATGACAGTTTAAACCATAGCTTTACATGGTGACTGTGAAATGAGCAATTTGTTGAGATGTGTGCATATATGGAAATAAAAGAAGGTGGAGACATATTACACAGCACAATAGTTTTGCAGATACACAAACAGGGCATCATGGTAGTTATTTCTGAACACCACAGACAATAATGCCTTTTGCATATCTGTTTCAATGACTATAGTGGAGATGAAAACACATTAACAACATAAATACACATATGGGCATGATGTGAATAGGAGAGAATACTACTTACAGACACCATACCTTCCTTTTCAAATGGATGGAGTTTATGGCCTGTTTTTGAGAGAATAACATACATTTATAGAACCAATGGGATTGGGTAACTGCAATGGATGATCCATGGGGGGCAACAAATAATCGGCATACACATGTTGTGCATTGTTACTGAAAGAGGTCTAACCATGAGGCTAAAAACTAGTATGAAATAAGATATTTTGTGTAGTCAAGTTACGTTATAGGGTATTGAGGAATTCTCAATCTCTAACTTAAGGACAGAATACCATTTAGTATTGTTGAGACATTGCTAAGATCAACTTACCAGACTCTATTGCACCAGGGATTCCAGTCAAGCTTTGAGGATGTAGGATATGCAAGACCTTCTCTGCCCAGGGAAAGAGTTGTAAGAGGGGGCTGGGAGAACCACCACCAGTCCTCAGTCTCTTAAGGTGATCCTTGGAAGCGAGGGAATGGACCCTTCCCCACAGGTCGTTCAACCTCTTCCTTATCTACTCCTGCATGCACAGATTGTTAGATACAGTATTAACTCTGTTCACTATTCTGAGGCACATTTGCCTTTTCTAGGAAATGGTACTATTTTATACTCGTGCTCCAAACAATTGTAGCTCTATTCTAACTATTTCATACACCATGAATCCCTCTGTGAAATGGGGATTTCTCCTCCCTGCCATTGTGATTTTTCACAAAACAAAATTTATATTACACCAAAAATAAGAGTAATTAAAAAAATAAATTAAAAAATAAATAAATAAAAAAAATAAAAAAAACACACAGAAGGAGAGGAAAACGTAATCAAAGAAAAAAACTTGTATCCTGGTTTGAAATTTCTGGTGGCAGAGTGGTCTGCTACAGTGAAATGGCAAAGGATCATGGTCTGGAACGGTGTGTTTTTTATAGTGTGTTTTGCAGGTATTCACAACTTTCCAATATACAACAGGTGTCAGCTACTTGCATCCAACCAATGCCACAGCCATAGAACTATACTGCACGGGTCCCACAATGGACTCCCACCATCATGGGCCCACTACTGAAACATCGCCAGCACAACTGGGTGATCAAAATTGGCTTAGCGGGATGCTGCCATCAAGTCTACAATGGAGGGCCTACTCATCAGCATTGGATTCTGCTGCATCCGCTGAGGGATGCAGCTGGTGCCATTGGAGTACACTCTCTCACGGCGCTATTTGACTTCTCTGCAATACATCTAAATACAGCAAGTGGAAGGCCACAAACTTCTCACTCTTTTCAGGCCCACCGCCATTGCAGCTTGGCAGTGAAGATCTAAATCTGGCCCTTAGTGTTTGCTTTACATTGAAAGAGTTGTTACAACTTCTGTAAAGCAAAAGGAAACAGCTATCTCCCAAGATTGGGCAACTTGGGAGATAGCAGGAGTCGGCCCTGGGGTGGGGGGGATGACCATCCTCAGGGGCTTTAATGGCTTCAGGAAGAGCACCCCTCCTTAAATTGGCAAGGCTGTCCCCAGGGAGGTGGTGATCCCCAGGGCTATATTTGACCCAGGGAGGCCCCCTCCCTCTTTTAAAAATGTAATTGGCCAGGGAGGTGGTGGTCCCCAGGGTGTGTGTGTGTGTGTGGGGGGGGGGGACCTCTGTGGCCTGCTGCAATAAATTTTATTTAGCCCTGGGGAGGTTGTAGTCCCCCAGGGCTTCCAACAGCCCCAGGAAAGATAAGTGTGTGACCTTCCTACATTAAATCAATAAAGCCCCCGGGAGGTTGCCGTTCCGGCGAATCATTTGAGCTCATGGAGTGGGGTCCACGTGGCCCTCTCCAAAATTATTATAGAGCCCAGGGAGGTGGTGGTCCAAGGCTCTTAAGAGCCCTAGGAGGGGGGGGGGCCATACACACCCTTTTTTTTTTTTTTATATGTGCATGACCCCAGAGCATGGCCTACCCGAGGGGTTAAGTTTTAACAAGCAATTTAAAAAAAAATGTCAGCAGACTAGTTGATCGTCTGCAAATTTTGATGAAACTTTTTATAAAAAAAGGCTTTTTTGTCCTAGCGGTGTCCTCGAGCACCAAGGTAAGGGGGTTGGGGAATTTCTACCTTTCCTCTTTTCTTTTTTTTGTGCATTGTTTTGTTTTGGACTTGGCTGAAAACTGAGTCAGCAAAATGGCAGCCAAACACATTGTAGCTGACATGTTGGCAGTCAATCAAATCCCCGCAAGAGATCTCTGGGTATATCTAGATGTATTTTCCCTTTAATATCTTTAAAACTACCAAATGGATTCATACCAAATCACAAAAGGCAAGCTTTACGGGCCAAGAGCTAGCTTTCTACCAAATTTGGTGTAATTCTACCCAGCAGTTCGGACTGTAGTCGTGTTCAAAATCCCTATGGAAATCTACATAGGTAACACACTTTTATTGACACTCCTCCTTTTTCCAACCCGTGCTTGATGAATCACCCCAAAACTTAAACTGCACAATAAGACACAGAAGGACGCTTTTTGGGGGAAATTTAATAAAGATTTTTCGAATGGGGCCAAAGTTATATGCAAGTCAAAAAACACTTTTACTATGGAAACTAGGTCCGAACTATATCTACTAGCGTCAAAGCAAACAGCCACCTCACAAGAGTGGGCACCTGGAAAGATAGCAGGAGCTGGCCCTGTGGCGGGGGGTTGGCCCCTGGGGTCATGAGTGGCTCAAAGAGGAGGGCCATGCAGTCCCTAGGGTCAGGGGGTCTGCATGGACCCCCTCTTAAGTTTATTGTGGCCCCAGAGAGGTGGTGCTACATGGGGCCCAAGGGGGTCTTGCGGGACCCCCCCATTTGTAAAAACAAATTATCGACATGGGAAGGTTGTGGTCCCGGAGGCCTCTGGGATCTATACTGGCCTATGCATAACTACAGTGTTGTTGCCCTGAACAGATGGTGGTCCCCAGGGCCCGAGTGATAGTGCACCCGTGCATACTTTGTTCTAGACCTGGGGAGGTGGTGGTCCCCAGGGCCGTAGAGAGTCTGTGCGCCCCCCCTGCATAACTACAATGTTTTTGCCCCAGGTAATTGGTGATCCCTGGGGCCTAGGGGGGTCTGCACGCTCCCCCAACATACTTTGCTTTAGCCCCAGGGAGACAGTGGTCCTGAGAGGGCCCCCCATATGTTACATTATTCAGCCCTGGTGAGGTGGTGGTCCATGGTCTTTAAGAAGCCCTAGGAAAGGATCCTGTGCACCCCACCCTCCTTTATATTTTGGGAATGTCCCTGGTCACTAGCCCACCTGGGTGAAATATTAAAAGCAAGCTTGAGAAAGCACGCAGAATTCAGAATTATTTAGAACTTTTGCTGTGAATTTTAAAATAAAATGCTTTTTTTTTGCCCTGGTGGGATCCTAGGGTGGCCCCAGGACCAAGGCTAGAAGATTGGGACAACAGTACCTTGACCCCCTTCTAATTTTTTTATGTTTGTTTTGGGACTCGACTGAATCAGAGTCCCAAAGTGGCTGGTAACACTTGCTGGTTGAAGCGTTGACAGCAAATTAAATCTCAGCACAAGATTGCGACTAATTGCTAAGTATTCACAATATTTGTTAGAAGGTGAAAAAGATTGAGGCAAGTCAATCCATTTTTTTTCCAGTGGAAACATCGTCCTAACTATAACTACCTACTGGTGACCCCCCCAGGCCCTAGCACCAAAGTCAAGCAGAGGAAGCAGCTGGCGATTATGGTCAATTAGGATGGAGACTATGTAGAGAGAAGACAGCCCAGCGTGCTTCCACATACTGTCCCATGTCCAATGTAGGCATTCCATGTTGTCTGTCCCTACCCTTGATGCCTAGGTAGAGAGCTGTGGCTAAGGGTCATGGCTCAACACAATCAGCATCAATAGATACATAGGGCTGGAATATCTCTGGATGTATCCAATAATGCAGATATGTATCCTGGGCACACATTGCATTTAGTGAAATATCGGGTGAACCCGGAGCACCCTGGTTGTGTGGGAGAATTGGGAGTTCCCATTTAGTACATTGATGTTTGCCAGCCCAGATTACTGCTAGAAGGTTGGACTATTTGTCCAGAGATGAATAGCAGGAGCCAGGACTAAAGGGGTATTCTGTCCTCCAGCAATGAGATGACACGGCTGTAATTGGCCTCCCAAAGCTCGTCCAGGTGATCAGTGAGCCAGATTCCCAAGTAGTGGACCAGTTTGGAGGCCCATTGATATGTATATTCTAGTGGGAATAGATGTATGCCATCGGTGAGAGTAAACAGGATGAATTGGACTAGTTGATATGTATGCCCAAAAAGGCGCCAAAAGGAATGACCTCTCTGTTGAGAGGAACAAGCTTTTCTTGGGTCTCCCAGGTGTAAATTGTGACAGTCAGCAAAAAGGGATGTAACCAGCATTTTGAAACCTAGACCGCAGTGTGTATGGTGCTGCTGGAGGTGAGCCGCAACACCATGGCTCCATTGTGATAGTGAAAACAGTGGGTGGCAGTGGGCACCCCTGGCGTGTCCCACAGGTGAATGGAATAGCATTCGATATCATACCATTGAGCTTGACAAGGGGAGTGGGTAGAGTACAGAGGTGGTGTATCCGACAAAGGAATTAGGCACTCCGGATGAGGTGCACAAGTGGTTGGAAAAGGTATGGCCACCACCAAGATCTGGGGATGCAGGTGGTGCACAACAGCAACAATGGGATGTAGATCATGGAATGTAGAGCGACCAGGGATAAACCCAGAATGATCAGTCCTCACCATCTTGGGTAGTAACAGGAGAAAGAGGTTCCCTACAATTTAAGCAAAGCTTTTAGTGTCCATGTTGATAAGGGAGAATGAGCAACAGAGGGTTGCAGGTCTGTTAGGTTTAAGAAGCATTACAATAAACACCTCTACTGGATGGGGTGGGGGAATCTCTCTCAAGGGATTCCTCGAACATTTGAAGAGTCAAAAGACAAGCACAATCTTTATAAAAAGGCAAAAGTTTGCCCGTCAATGCCTGATGCCTTTTCGCCTGGCAGGCTACGGATAAGTTGCATGAGGCAAAATAAGCATGATGGGCCTGATCAAGCCATGCAAATTGACGTTCATCAAGGTATGCAAGCACAGTAGCATCAGGTTGAACTGGGGAGGCAATACTTAATCTAGCAAAGAAGGAGGTAATTTTATCTAAGAGCTCCTTAGCGGTGGAATGGGTGACACAATTGTCGTCTAGCAGTTTCACTATATAGGTGGAAGCTCACGGTTTGTCAAGCAGGCGTGCAAGGGTTTTGCCCAGATGGTGGTCACCCTCACCACATTGATGAGCCTGGGTATCACAATCCAGGTAGCTGACTTACTGATCGGCTTCCTCAGTGAATTCCAACAGGGAATTTCTTCAAGCGCAGCCACTCCCTTAGACATGAAATATTCTGATTTGAGGGCTTGGATATCACTTTCCAACCAAGCTAGTATCCTCTGAATGGCCTTCAGGACTTTGTATTGTTTTGTAATGCATATTTCAAGAATTAATACCTCTGAAGGCCTCAAAGGGCATGGATGGAGATCTAACAGAACACTCACTGCAAAATGCTCCAACATTTCCTTACAAATCCCCTCGTAGAAGGTGGCATCTTGTAATGCATGCAGGGGAGTCACCAAGCAGAGGCATGAGGGGTGAGTGAGGGATTAATAGAATGGGAGCTTGATCAGTGAGGGTAAGGGGTAAATGCCTTATCTTAGTCATCCAATCCTGAAGGTCCTGGGATATTAGCCAGTAACCATGCATCCTTGACATGCATTTTGGAAAGTTGTTATGCATGTGTCCTCCATGTGTACATGGTTTTTTTGACATCAGATTGTAAATAATTGTCCTGGATGCTGAGCACAGCAACATCCATAATCAGCAGTAGAGTTAGTCAAGGAGTGTTTGCCATACCACTGATCTTAGCAGCACCAAGGGTGAAGCAACAAAGGGAGCTGGGGAAGGGTACTGTTTTATTCATTGTCAACAAGAGGATTTTCCAGCGGGTCCCACGGGGAGCTCCTGGGCATCTACCTCATTGCTATGATGTGCTAGGCAAATTTGAGAGCAGATTTGGGGGTCAGTAAAAAAGTGAGGCTACCCTTATGTGGGATACTCCGTTTGTCAGGGTGCAGAATGGCATAGGGAACGTCTGCTTTTTGAAGGAGTTTTTTGGCTGGCAGAAATTCCCCGCTTCCTGTAAGGAAAGGGTAAAGTCTGGGTAGAATGAAAGGATATTTCCTTCCTGGTTGATGGTTGAGCACTCACAGGTGAGCTGAAGTATGGTGCCCCTGTCCTTATAGTTTGACAGATGTACAATTATGGGATGATGAGGAGGGCTGGACCCAGTGAAAGATGTGCTTACTCAACTATAAAAACAGGAGACAGGGCTTCACCAAAGAGGTTACAGATTAGGGACTCAACAAAGTCCTCCATTTCATTGATGGCGTTAGGTTCGGGGACTCCAATGATTCCAAGGTTGTTGCGCCTTGACCTTGCTTATAAATCTTCCTTTTTGGTTTTGATGAGATTGAGGATCTTATCCATAAGCAGAAGGTGACCCCTGTATTCAGCCTGAGCTTCATCTGCATCCGATACCCAGTTTTCTAGGTGGTCCAAGCTGGCTTCCTGTTTATCCACTCATTGCTTCATTGGGTCCAGGTGGGTCATGAGTGTCCAGCTTCACGGATAGATTGAAGACTGGTTTTCATCTCAGCCAGAAGGCATCTCAGGTCAGCGTCTGACTGCACATCACCATCCTGGCATGTGGGATAGTCCTCCAGTGATGTGTTCTGATTGGTTCAGTGAGAGTGGCACCTGCTCTCACAGGTAAGCTTCTGTTGGTGCACATTGCTTTTACCCATAGTGACAACAAGGGAGAGGGTCAGCCCCCAGATGACAATGTAGGTCAAAATGGAGCTATGCAGGACCAAAATTAGATGTACGGAGGTGAGGAAAGTCCAGTGGGGTGATAGTGCCAGACCACAGAATTACATCAGGCCCGCCAACCCAAGATGATTGCCTCCATGAGGGGGGGGGGGGGTCATTAGCTGGGCCAGAATCCCATGAGCCCAGACCCGGACAGGTGAAGTGTGTGGGAAAATTCCAGCTGGTTGTCTCACAGGTGTGCAATCTTACAGCCTTGACTGTCCACCTACCTCCAGGAGAGCACGGCCTGGTGGTCTTTTAATTGCTCAGTGCAAAAGAAAGTCAGTTAAATTGTGTCCGCTCCAAAGGCTCCACCTCTCCCCGGTGAGAACATATCTCTTGGGAGGCCCAAGCAGGCCCAAGGGGCAACGGATAGGGCAGATTGAGCAAGAAACAGGAGCGAGTGTCCCAGTTGCCTATGCAAGTTCAGGGAGCAGCCACTGGAGTGTTAGATAGGGCAAATATAATGGGGCCCCAACCGATGTTCAGTGCAGAAAAGCACCAATGTTGGCTGCGCAAGGCCCCCATGGCCGGAAGCAAGGCACTGTAAGTATAAATTACTAGTGCACCAGCCCCAGTGAATTGAACAGGGCTGGTGCTGTGCACCTACAGCCAGCTGTAGCATCCAGGTTGCCAGAAATGCTGAGAATGTGGCTGCTGTGGTCCAGGGTGTGCCCAGCCCAGTGGCTGAACCAGGCCCAGGGCCATGACACTCATTGCCTCTACCGGAGGTGCCCGGGGGCACAGAATGCAGGTAAGGCACAAGTCCCAGCTGCTGTGGTACTCTATTTCAGAGTCTGGCCAGAGGCCGCCCAGCCCAGATTGCCTTCCACTGACTGCCTCAGCACTCAAGAACCTCACGCCACACCAGGCCTCAAGGCTGTCCAGGCCTGATCTGCAGTGCTGACAGCAATCCAGTAGTAACAGGTGCTAGAAAACACACAGGCAGCCTCCCATGCCCCAGCTAAAAGCTGCTACAATGATATCTGGCAGGTTACAGCCCTCTGGGAGCAGATGAATGAAGGATGGTGAAGCCAGTCGGCATGGCCCTCTAATGAGGGACCATCTTGCTGCCTAGATAGGCTCGCCCCCCAGGCTTTATGACACAAATACAGTGACCTTGATGGATTTGACTTGCTACTCTGTATCCTTTATATGGATATTTTTGACAGAACTGATGTTTTGCATCCATTACATTAGAATGTGTTATACACTGTTAAGGAATAGAACACTGAAAAGCATGTGGCGTAATTTGTAATCAGAGTGCTGCTGTACAGGTTTTTTTTTCTTTTCAATTTTGTTTTATGCAATTTAGTTTCTATATGTACTGCAGTGGATCCTATCTTATTTTAATGAAAAACAGGAGTTAGCTTAGCCTTTTGGCTTCCAGTGACGTTTACCCTACTTAGTTATCTCTGTCTTAGCACTATTATTTAATTATATCATTCCAAGATGGCTGCATTGTTTTTAATTAAGGCCAATGTTTTAGTTTCATGTTCTCAATGCCACTGTGCTAAGTCATCACTATCAGCGCCAAAGAGAAACACACTGTAGGTATTCCTATTAGGTACTTTCCCTCTGCACTTTGAGGAAATGGTTTATGTAATTGCCGCCCCAAGCATGTCTTGTTACCTAAGGTTTGGCAACCGATCCACATCAGGAGTCTGATCAGATCTGTATAAATACACATTACACAGACAGACAGAGGGGTTCCTACCAGATGCCAACAACGCTCTCAATGCTGCATGCCGCCTTGACGCTGACACAGTCTCCATGTCCCGATGGTGGAAGGGGGCTCTTCTCATGGACATGGCATTGGCAGGTTAGGTTTATCACACTTAGCTCTCTTTAGGTTAGGGGTTCTGTTAATCATTTTAGGGTATTAGGACATATATCATATCTCATGTCAATTTATGTTATTGAAGATGTTGGGGGTTATTGTATTAATGGCTCACTTATTCACAATCCTGTTTCTTGCATTGTTTATTTTTCTTATCATTGCAGTCCATGCAATTTATCATAGATTGCAGTATTGTTAACAAAAACCTATTTAGACCTTACTGCATCTCTCTTCATTGCTGTGTGTCTGATTGAGGCATATTGTTCATGTGAGAAATAGGTAATCTCCGTTTAACCACAATACTCCCCGAGATGTCTCACTCGACTCCATATGTAAATGCTGCCACAAATCACCTTTCACTGTTTGGGCTTTTGGTGAGTTGCTCCTTGAGAGCCGGAAGGGTTGGGACGAGAGTTGCGACTTGTTGTTGGATTGGCTTAGTCACCTACAAACAGTACTGTCCTCCTTGAAGCCAGCAGTCTTGTCTAGAACAAGAGTCACACTATGACATGGCACCACCAACGATGGCGTTTAGGCACTAATTTATGGACTATCACTGTCTCACATACAACTGGTATCCTTCGTACCATTGTATGGAGACGTCAGTGGTCCGTCTTGGGGAAGATTATCCTCAGCTGAAGAGGAAGCACCTAACTAGGCTGTAGGTTGTTCAAGCCAGAACCATTAAAAGGACTTTCTCCCCTCTTGGTGCTCCATCTCTGTTACCAATTACACAGTACGGCTAATGCCATAGACATTTCTGAAAATGCTAGACAAGCGTTAACATTACACATAGTAGTGCATGGCTTAACAGAAGAGGGCAGGGATGTCACATTCATAATAGAAGCTAGTAAAACTTATCAGCAGAAACATTCTACTCTTGGGTCACCTTTCCTGAGGAAGACCAAAGATTATTTACATTCCACACATACTGAATAGCAAATGTACCTCAACGGTACCAAGCATACCAGTATCCTCAAATGCCAATTACTTATCAAGAACATCAGAATTGGTTTAATGGCACCCTACCACATGTAATATAACCCAATAGATTAGGTCCCTTAAGTAATGAATGACCAACGTGGCCTATGTTTGCCACATACACACCTCACCTAGGTATACAAAACATGCAGACAGCTGATCTGTGTCATCTATACCTTTGGCTTGTAACTCTATATAGATGACTTGTTCAGTTCATAATGTGCACTCTGAACACTACACCAGTGTGTCCAGCAGGATGGTTCCCTCAGTAGATGACTGCACCACATGTGGTACAATCTTCACTGCAATTTATACAACCACACATGGTACCTCGACACTTGCCAATTTACCAGTGTTAAAACAAATTCAGAATGAGCATGGGGCTGCACCAGCCCTAGACCTGGGAACTATGTTTGAGCTATCAAATGAGGGCAAGAACCAGGCCCCCCACTTTTTAGAAAAATGTGCTCAACTCCGTCAAACAAATACAATCAGGAAACTACAGTATTTACTTAGTTTCTTTAACTTTTGCAGAACTTACATTCCTGACTATACACAACGTATCAAGCCACTTTATGACTTAATATACTGAGTTTTCTAGCAGACACAGGACATCAGAACACACATTCATCCTTAGATGATTGTAACAGGACATGCTAGAAGCAAAACACTTGCCCACCACTGAGAACAAAACAAATTGGTTCATCAGAATTGTTCCTGGTGCCATTAACTTCACTTATGTCACCTTTAATGAAGCAAACAGTGTCCACAGAAAATAAATCACTTTTATACTCCAATGCAGAACAACGTTTTGCACCCACAGAAAAAACTCCAACTGCTGTACAGATGGCTGTCATGAAGGAGAGGCCACTTGCCCAAGGAAAACACATTATAGTGGTTACCCTGGTGACGGCCTCTAAGGCTGTCACCAAAGCAAGCGTTCCTAACGCTAAAGCATTACATCCACACTGGATTTAGTGGGCAACCTCCCTTACTGCCACTGATTTAGATTACATTTTTGATCCAAAGCTTCAGGCACAAGAATTTCTCTAATATGAACAGGAGTACCCTGCAGCTCTAGACATTTTGACACTTGACAGATACCATACGATCACTTACCCTGATGGTTCAGCACAACCAGCTAAAGGCAGCAAACATCAATACTCAGCCGCTTGCATGGATGGTGTATTCCACACTCAAAATACCCAAACGAAGAGCTGGCTTAACTGAACTGAAAGCCCATATTTTAGCACTAGAACACAGAAAGCCAGGACTACTTACTTTGATTGTCTGTGATTCATACTACTGTGTGCAATCATACAATAATTATCTTAACCATTGGAAGTTAAACAAGTTTAGCAGTTCCAAAGGGAACACCATAAAACACAGACTCTCTGGGTGAGGTGAATGATCTTAAGGATAAGCTACCTTGTGTCCATGTGGTGCATACATTGGGCCACCAACATGTAGGAGTAAACGTTACTGGCAGCAATTTGGCTGATAAAGCAGCCAATTCTGCAGTAGCTACCGCGGCTGCAGTGACATTCTCAAATGAGATTGGATAATGAAATTTTGGCTGTTGTGAAAGCTTTGGCTGAAGGCAAGCCTCTCCCAAAAAGCATACCCTAAAAAATACTCTTACCACGTCATTGCAGAGAATGTTGCTTATGCAACCATTTCTGGGGTTGGAGACCGAGCAATACCCAACCAAGACCAGAGATTAGATCTCATGAAAGCAGCGCATGAGGGTGTCGCATCTTCTTATGCTGGTATCTCGGCCACAATATCACTCTTACAGAAACACTTCTGGTGCTCTGGTCTATAGAAACAGACAAAGCAATACTACCTTTGTTGTGACATTTGCCAGCAATTAAGGGCTCCAACATCAAATGCCTACTGCAGATATCCCTCCTAGTGTCCAACTGGCCACTACAATGTGTATACCTGGACCAATGCGATTCCCTCCAACCAGACAGCGCATATAAATACACATCTTAGTCGCTGTAGGATCTTGTTTTAGATTCCTGTGGGTGTGGCCTCAGCAGTCGGCTGACGCTCAAACTGTTATAAAAGACTTGCTGATCTTGCGGTTGAAGCATTCCACTTGGACTAGGGCCCTACCTTTGCATCTAAGGCATTCAGAGACACCATGGGGATGATGGGTGTTTAACTTCATTACTCCTCACTGTGAGAAACTGGGGCTGATTGCAGAGGCCCCATAACTTTTTGCTCCCATTTTCCACTTTATGCTGGTGTTTTCCTGACTCTGATGGTGCCCTGGGTACTGCTAACCAGTCCCAGGGCCTGTGCTCTGTGTAAAATGGATATGCAAATTAGGCTAATTATAATTGGCTAAGTTAACCTACCTATAAGTCCCTAGTATATAGTAGGGCATGTAGGTTTAGGGACCACAGCATAGGTGGTGCACACCTAGGTGCATTGCTGAGGTGCCCAGTGTCATTTTAAAAGCAAGCCTGCCTTGCTGGCTGCTTTTAAATTAAAGTTATATGCAAATTCGACTTTGGAATTAAAGGTACTTCCAAAGTCTTAAACTACCTTATTTTTACATATAAGTCACCCCTAAGGTGTGCCCTATGTGCCCCTAGGGCTGGGTGCCATGTAACTATAAGCAGGGACTTTATAAAAATAGATTTATAAGCCCTGGTGAGGTAAAAACAGCCAAATTTGTTTTTCCCTCATTGAAGTAAATGGCCTTCATAGGCTAGAATGGGCAGACTTTATTTTAAATTTTAAAGTCTCCTTAAATGTTACATACCAAGAATTTGGTATCAAATTGATTGTTATAATAAATCCCACAACTTCCAGTTGTGGGATTTAATATAACCAGTTCAGGTAAAAAGTTTAGACTTTACCTAAAAAGTTGCCAATTTCAGCTCTGCATTGTTTTTGCTGCTGTGCTCTGATTGGCCAGCCTGCAGCAGCTTCTGCCAGGCTACTTTAATGAGGTGTGAAGTGGCCTGACTTTACACAAAGGAATTTGCTTGGGGGAGAGAATCTCCCCTCAGCAGATGGGGAAGCAGGAAGGGGGAGGGCTGCCAAACTGGTCTTCAAAGGCAGAGAAGGACATCTGGAGCACCCAGCAACACCCCCACATCCTGCAACCCCAGACAGCTAGGTGCCCCCTTGATTAGATTAGGAGAGGGCAGGAGAGGGGTGTGTTTATGATTTTTAGGGGGGCTCAGCCAGATCTCTCCTCTAAAAATCAGATTCATCCATTTTGGATTTTTAGAGACTGTTGCCTTCTGGGATGGATTTTTGCCACACTTCCCAGGAAGTGGTCATCACAGGGGGACGACCCTGTCCCTGATTGGAGAACCAGGGCCCCCCTGCTTTTCACCCAGGAGCAAGGATAAAACTGGCAGACCTGCACCCACGCCTCAGATCCCCACCAAATTTCAAGAAGAAAGAACTACAAGGAGAAGAAGGACTGCCCTGCTGGACCCCTGGCCTGCACCTGGACCCTGCACTCAGAAAGACTGCACCAGCTGCACACTTGGGCTTCACCACAAGAAGGACTTTGCCTGGCTTCCACTGGTTCAAGGAGGGACTCCCTGTTTGCTACAGGTGAAAAATTGCTAACCAGAGTCCCCTGCACCAACTCCTGAAAAAGTGACCAGCTGACCACTGCCCAGTGGCCAAAAAGGAGTTTGCGCCAGGTGCACTCTGGGGGTTGAAGTCCGCACTTCCCAAGGACCATCACAGAACTTCTGGACCCTTGGGGTGAGCTGTGGACCCCAAAAGAACCTTAAAAGAACATCTGGGTGAAGCCCCAGAAGTTTGGAAAAGATTGGAGAAATTTTGGAAAAAAGCTCCATAAAGTGACCGACCCGACGCGGAAATTCTAGCCGGCTTGCCTCAACCGCGACCCGGCCTGACTTCGTGGTTCGTCCCGGTAAAGAAAAACATCCGAAAAAGAGACTAAGTCCGAACGTAAAAAGTTGACCGGGACCTTCCAGCCATCGTATCCGAGAAGGGCTCCACGGACGTCGGATCAAGATCCAGGTTTACCCCGGTCGAAGGATTTTCATCTCGAAAAAACGACTAAGTCCGAAGGTAGAAATCACCACCGAGGAAACCGACTTCGCGTATCCGGACAAGGGCTCCAGGAGGTCGGATCCAACTGGCAGGTTCGTCCCGGTGAAGAAAAACTTCAAAATAAAGACTAAGTCAGAAGGTAACTTTTTAACCGAGGCCTCCCGCGACCTGTAGCCGAGCAGGGCTCCATCGCGGTCGGCCTGAAAGTTTGACTTTGTCCCGGTCCTGGTGCAACCAGATGACCCGATTGGCGCTTTTTGTTTCTATGCGCTAGAAAATAATAATACTTTAAAAATTCATATCTCCGGTTCCCCTGAACCGATTTTAATCGTTTTTGTGTCATTTTAAAGATAAAAATATAAGCTATTTTTATAAATTGGTTTTGGATTTTTAAACTGTTTCCTGTGTTTTATTTAATTACTGTTGTGTGATATTTGAATGCTTTACACTTTGTCTCCTAAGTTAAGCCTTGACGCTCGATGCCAAGCTACCAAGGGTAGAGCTGGGATTAATTTACTGAGACCTAACTGTACTTTTGTGGAGGTTTGTGGCTTGTTGCTAGGTGTAGGTACCTACCTGCCCTACCAATAACCCATTTTCCAACACTCACCATAACATCCGGGGAAATTTGTTCATGGAGAGGAGGAATCATGATCTGAAGTAGTCCTTAACAGCGAGAGTATTAGGTTCTGGTTGCAGCTGGCTTCATCACGTATATGTGGTCTAGCGAACACTGAATAATCTGCCAAGAAGGTCCTGGGGTGGGGGGGCACTTCCTATGAGGTTGTCTTTGGGATACCTATGTATGTCCCAGATCTTGATGGCCCTGGTATGGTGGCAGCAGATATACCATTTGACATAAATGAATGTCTCACAGTCTTACAGGAACTTCAGCAATTTTGCGACGATAATTCATCCACCAGTGCTGCCACCTTAAGAATAAGGAATTGCCAACAACTTCTACTGGCTGGATTCCTAAAGTTGGAGATCTGGTTCGTGAGAAGGTCACTGTAAAGAAGGAATTTGGCTCATCCTACAGAACACCGGTCCCAGTCCCGGGAATACAAGGTACAAGAACAGCTATCCTACCACAGCTGCCAGGGTCCAAAGCTAACAGATTAATTTCCATTGACGACATCAAACATCACTATGTGGCCGATCCTGCACAATAGACCCAGAGGTCCCTTGGGTAGTTCCCAGTCCCTTCTCACTGCCCAACAGAATATACTGCTTCAAAGAAGAAACAACAATACTTCTGACTACACAGAGTTGCCCAACAATTATACAAATACCTCCTCAACCATGGGACGGGAAGAAAATCAGCTATTGCTGAATCCAGTTACCAATCAACGACACCACCTGTCCAAGATGTGGCTGTCTTCTATTCAAACACAATGCAAAGGGACGACATCAACTACTAAGAACCTCCACGCGAAGTGGATCCATCCATCGGTGATGCACCTGATCATGTGTTTGCAGAGACTGCTTCTGGTTACTTCATCAATATTGATGACCTTTCTTCAACTTCATCCGCACCTGCTATTGAAACTGTTTCACAGATAAGTAAGCTGTATATATGACTTAAAAATAACTATTTAATTCACCCATGGAACTATCTATGGTTATTCTAGACATTATTTAAAAAAAAAATATGGATTGGTTTGGTGACTGTTTTCTTCCTGCTTATAAATGGTCATTACCTTTCTGAACGCTCCCCTGTTGAGCCTCTGGATGGAGCCTTAACTCCATTTCATTCCTCACATAATGTCCGAAGAAACTTGTCCCTTGTGAACATTACAGCTCTATCATTTCCTGATGGGATTGTGTGGGATCAAGTTCCATTGGATATATACAGGCATACTGTGGTCATTCAGATTCCTTATGTCTTTAGATTTTCCATAACTGATATAATTAACCCTGGTGTTGTATCTAATGATTGGGATATAAAAACAGTTGATTCTATGTTAACTGAAATGAAAGACTATGCGGTATTTGAAAAGGATGATGTGCACTCCAACAGAAAGAATTATGGGGACATGTTCTGCTATAACAACTGGGGACATTAATACCTGCATCATGAAACTAGACATAGATCAGTATTTAATTACACACAGTGGGAACACTGTTCAACTTCGCCTGTGGGGAGCCCAAAACATTATGCAGATAAATTCACTTAGTTTTCTAGGCATGATACAAAAAATGCAGAGTCATATTATTTCAAATTACCACCTTCAAAAATAAGGAAAGTTTTGCTAACTAACACAAAGTTAATTTACTCAGATTCCTTTGTTTCTTGTCTTGCAGTTGAAGGTTATGACTACTGGAAGAACACTATTGATCTGAAGAGTGTACTGGGAACACAAGATTGGCAAATATAGGGTAGGAAAGCTTTATTTAGAGCATGCCTTAGTCCTGTGCAAATGATTTTTTTTTAAATGACACCAATGCAACAGACATCTTGTCAAGGGTTAGCTAAAATGAGGGAAATGAGTGTGCCCAGTATTTACACACCAGCAAAATTTAATAACTGGCAATCCTTCCTGAATGTCACAGAGGAAGAACTAGATGCAAAGGTTCAGACTGGTACCTATAACTCTCCACTTTACAGTCCCGGTGGGTGGTTAGTATGGCCAATAGACACAAATGGTTGTCAGGCACGTTTTATGAATTCCTCTGAGGGTTTCAAAATTGCCTGGCCAGACCCACGCTTCATCTCGAGTCAACACAAGGTATAGTGACACATAAGATACAGTTAAAGAACATCTTAACATTCTTTCTGATGATATAGACTTTCAGGACTTCTTGTTAGGTCTGAGAAAGCCTCACTCTAAAAGATTCATCTATGCCATATGTAATGAGATCTGGAAGATTTCTCAGATATAAGCTGCTGTGTGTTTAAGGCAGATCGATAATACAATTTTGAAATGGCTTTTACTGTGGTCAACAACACCATGAACACTCCAATAGGATGTATTCACTTTACAACATAGTGTCAGCTGCGTTCCATCATGCAGTTAGGTTGGACGCTTTAGATTCTGAAAAATGGCCAGGTTCTGTGGAAGTATATTAACGGTAGTGATTTGTTTGCTGCTTTTAATTGATCCAAGGAACAACATACAATGGCTTAAAGGGGACCACGTTTCACCATGCTTAGCACAGAAAAGTTAGAGAAGTTGCCTTTCAAAGTTGCATGGAGTCCACCAATAGTATGGTTCCTACATGGCATTATAAATCTGTCCATTTCCACTTTTCATTTTATGAAATGCCTAAAACATCTTGCCATGAGGAAATATGAGCGACTAGGCGATAGCTATATTAAAGAAGAGTGGGATTTGCCTTTTGAATACAAGTGTCTGAATGTCAAAACAGAGGTCTTTCTTAGCGGAAGCGAGTGTGAGACTACTGTTAGTCATTCAATGATCTACAGGTGCCCCTTCATGGCCGTCCCTTTGATTCAACCAGCATTTCATGACTTTCAAATGGAAGTTACATGGTGCTGACTGACCAAAGTTATTGCAGTATACAACCAGAAGTTGCCTATGCAATTTCAGTCTCTAAGGTTTTTACGTGTTGCAGACATGTTTTATTACCCCCACACAAGAGATAAGAGTAGCAGAAATGTGGCCTTACATCCATACTGCTAATGTACATTATGACAAGCTGAGCAGACTGAAGGTGCTACTGTTTAAAAAACAATTTGCATTCACACTGGCTAGAGAAACATTTGCTCTCCGGATAGCAAGATCATCAGCAGAGATACAATCCCTTTTAAATACCAACTTCCCCAAGCACTTTGGAGAGCTGGTATCCAGAATTTAATGCTTCGAGCACTATGGGGACTGTCCATTTCTTTGAGGCTGTTCGGTTTGGATTTGTGTCCATCTTCCAGACTGTCTTCCGAGTCATTCCTTCAGTCATCTATTTACTCTTTTCAAGTGTGTTTGGTGGCTTTCCTATAACTTTGGTGTTATTGGGCAGAATACTACTGCTATTGGTTCCGATTCACCTTTCTAGCTAAGTGGAGTGATGGAGCCACTTCCACCAGCTCAGCTGTGCTGTCAATGCAAGTCTTTAATGCTCCGTTGCTGGAAGAGTTAGAGCGTGACTGGTCATTCAGACTGGTCCTGTGGTGTGTGCAGACAGTCTTTCGCTGCATGTGGTCCCTCTTCGAACATTTGCCTATAGTGTGCCTTGCTGTCCTGCCAGTGCCTCCTGCAGACCAAGAACCGCTAATGTCCTTGATGAGGGTTCATTCACTGTCGTGCCCCTTGAGACTAAGACGGATTTGCAAGGCCACTTATTAGCTGCCCTTGGTGAACAATCTGGTCTTTTGTTGCTGTGGAGAGTGCCGCTCGTGCAGGTGGACCCGTCACACACTACTGCTTCGTGGATCCGTCTGCCTATGTGGTCATTGATCTAACATCTGACGATGTGGCTGCCTATCTGAGGGTCTTTCCATTTAATGGCTTCGAAGAAACTCTTCAAGATCATGACTACTATTAAATAGATTTGATGATTGGCTTATCTCACCAAATTCAAAGATTGCCTTTTTACTTTGGCCTCCTGTGCTTGTCATAGTCGACATTATCTCTCTCTGTATGCCTTTTGGCTATTTTTTAACATGTTTTTAAATTCGATTTTTAGCTAGTTTTTAGTGATTTTTGGATTGTTTTTTAGTCCAGAGCATTTTCAGCTTGGATTAATTTGCCTTCATTGTTGTCATACGTGTTCCAGCAATGGGGAGGTTGTAGTAGACTATCTTGTTTAAGCAGGAATCAGGATTTAGCTTAGCCTTGCAAACTTGTGCCCCCGTCACCCAGTGACTTTCACCCTACTTAGTTTGCTCTGTCTTAGTGTCATTATTTATTTATATCCTTCCAAGATAGCTTCATTGTTTTTAGTTAGGCCAATGTTTCGTGTGATCAGTTCCACTGTGCTAAGGCATCACTATCAGAAACAAAGATAAACTGTAGATATTCATATTAGGTACTTTCCCTCTTTGCACTTTGAGGGAATTGTTTATATAATTGCCACCCCAAGCATGTCTTGTTATCTATTGTTAGGGAACAGATCTACATCCGGAGTCTGATCAGATCTGTATAAATACAGTTTACACAGATAGAGGGATTTCTTCCAGATGCCATCAATGCTATCAATGCTGCACGCCACCTTGACACTGATCCAGTATCCGTGTCCCCATGGAGTCTGATCTAGAGACCTCATTCCAAGGTAACAAGGGTTGGGGGGGCTCTTATCATGGACACAGCCTTGGCAGATTACGTTTATCACACCTAACGTTCTTTAGGTCAGGTTCACCATGTTAGAGTATTAGGACATATATCATATCTCATGTCATTTTATGTTATTGTAAGATGGAGGGGGTCTTTGTATTAGTGACTCACATGTTCACAATCCTGTCTCTTGCATTGTTCATTATCCTTATCATTGCAGCCCATGCAATGTATCGTAGATTGCAATTGTTATTAAAAACCTATTAAGACTTTACTGCATCTCTTTCATGACTTGTGTGTTTGATTGGGACATGCTCTTCATGTGAGAAAGTGGTGATCACCGTTTAGCCACGACACTCCCTGAATGTCACACTATTGAGTCCATGCATTAAAGCTGCCACAAATCACCTTTTACTGTTCAGGTTTTTGGTGAGGTGCTGCTTGTGAGCCGGGAGGGTTGGGATGACAGTTGCGACTTGTTGTAGGATTGGCATAGTCTCCTACAAACATAAGTACTGTCCTCCTTAAAACCAGCAGTCTTGCCTAGAGCAAGAGTCAAACTACGACAGCTCATTAAGACAATGAACATGAGATTAATGTGTTTGTATTTCACACTGGTTTTGCTGTCATCTTGTGGTTCATTTAAGCATAGTGTGTTTACTATGTTTTTTTAAGTTGTTATTGGTTCCGCATTATAATCTTTATATGTGTTTGAAATTATGACTTGATAAAAGTTGCTAAGCCGAAAAGTGTTGTCCGTTCCTGACACTGCAATAAAATTGCTACTTTTCTTTGTATCATATCATTGACATGGATGCCACAGTCGATTTCACAGCACTAGTGCAATTAGGTGGATGTGACCGGTATGATATTTTTATATATTAGGTATATATAAGTTCCATATATGTATTAAAGTTAAAATTAGGCAATAGAATAAAAACACATGGAAAAAATCACGTAAAAAACTAAAGGTTACAGGGACCCCCGAACTCACTGCCCCATCCCTAGGCTGTGTCTCTGGTTCATCCCAGGTCTCCCGATCCTCTTCACCTGCGAGGGGGGGGGGCCCTTTCCAGGTCTCGAGCAGACTCGCGTGCGACCCCCAGAGTCCGGACCCTTCCCCTCTGCTGCATAATCTTCGTTTCTGTGTCCATGAGTCCCCCTGATCCTCAGGGGGAACCCGGATCTCTGTTGTGGGGTCAGAAGAGTACCCCAACAGGATATTTGCCCCTCAGAATGGAGACAGAGATCGGAGCCTCGGACTACGCATCCAACTCCATTGCCAACTTAGCCATGCCTCCCACTGCTTTATTTTGTTGCACAAATACTTTACACATTGCCAAACTACTAGGAGGCTATCACAGCTTGATTTAGGGTGTGTTTGTGACTTACCCTTAAAGGATTGTGGTGATTTCCTCTGCCAACCAGAAACCCAATTACTAACAGAAGGCTTTGTAAGAAAAATGCTGATAAACGTATTCAAAAGCACAGTGCTAACCCCATATTCTCTTTTGAGCACACTTGCAGATCTTTTGGGTCACAACCCTACACAGAATGCCCCCTCTAGACCAATCAGTGCCAGGCTCCTTCAATTTAAAGGATTTGTACAGCGTTCTGTGACTAGCTAGACTGAATAGAGACCTTGTATCTTGGTAATAAGATCTCCATCAATTCTAATTTCTCCCTGATGATGCAGGCAGCTAGGCTAGAATTCCTCCAGCTTCATCACAGCTTGATGAAAGCTGGAATACAAGATGTCCTGCTGCTCCTGGCGAAGCTCTGAGTCACCATGAATTGAAAACCTCATATCTTCGGGGACTCATGACAAGACACCAAGTTTTATGGTAAATGTATTTGAATGAAGAATGTCAGATCATGGAAATGCAAAAGAGTCTAGTCTGACATCGACCTCAGCGAGGCTGACTGATACACATTGACTCAGGATGCAGCTTACAATACATCTTTTTGTACTATCCAAATAATGGATCCAAAGATTGATAATGTGCTATTATTTAGTAAAATGATGTTATACAGGGTATTAGTAACAGACCACCCTCATATGTGTTCCTGGTGTACACACCTTAGAGATGCTTTCCTTAGATAGAAAGGAAAAGCTATCACTGCCTCCCTCCACACAATGCTTTTCCTCCATTGTATATGCTGGTCATTACCAAAGTCCCATCCTTGTTAAAAATCGAAATGAGCACTTAATGATACCTACTGCCTCAGCTGCCCGTCTGTATCTTGAGATAAGGCTGGCCCTGTACCTTGACCTCTCTCAGGATACTTCCAAATGAAACACTTTCTTTTGTACGCACTGTTAGTGAGCTGTGGGTGCTCAGATGGACCGGTAGTTTGCATATTCTGCTATAATAATAGACCCACAATTTATTAATTTTTAATTTTTATTTTCTGCTTTATTTGGGGGAAGGAATATTAAATTTGACTGATATGATGGAGGCCATCAGACTGTCGGGATGTGGGCAGACAGTTAATAGAATTATGGTGTTGAAGACAAAACCACACACCCAAACAATATATAAGCAGAGTCTTGGTAAGCGATCCTGAAATTAGAGATAGTACAAACATCATAAACACATAACTCATGGTCTAGAGTGCACTAATGATTGGTAACTAGAGATGCTGACTCATGGATCTCACAGGTCGAGCATTTACCTATAACCCTTCCTGACCATACTTGAAGCTTGCCATACCCGGCATATACCAGAGTGCATTTGCATGGAGGCTGCCACTCAATACCCTTTGTTATTCAATATTCAGGACTGATGATAAAACTGACACCCTGTAGTATTTCTAATTAAATGAGGGTTCAGTATCAAAAATAGTCATATTGGGGAAGTAATTCAAAGCTGTCATGAGGAGGGATGTTCTTTACCTGGGTAAAGCAGCCAGGACAAAGGGGAGAGAGACTGAGCTGAGAAAACTGTTGCTAAAATTCTGTGTCAACTGTGGCTACTCTGTTATTACAAAGATCAATCCTGGAAATAATATGCTACTGTGCTGGTTAAGTCTCACAGGAGTCCAAAAGAGAGGACATTTATTTTTTAAGATGTAGTTGATGTGGCCTGACACAGGACATATCTTTTCACCACTGAAGAAATTATGCATGTCATTCAAAGTGTACCAGCAGAAAAAGCCCTTGAATTGGATTGGATAGTCGGCATGTGGCATTTGATGAAGAATTTGCTCAAAGAATAGTGCCACATATATTGGTAATGCACAAAGATATCAGTGAGATGGACATGATTGCCTGTTCCCTCTGTGAGGCTTTAATCATTAGTATCTAAAAGCCAAATAAACAACCAGACCAATGCGACTCCTCTCAATGTTTTCCCATGATTAATGTGGACAACAAATTACTGTCCAAACTATTGTCCAACAGGGTACTTCACCTGCTGAACTCTCAGAAAAAACTTGGTGGCATCCATAAGCACCACCAAACGTCATCTGGTTAGCTAGAATGCTACTTCCCCTTTATGTCATATGAACACCTCTGTTTTACCTGGAATCATAACACACAGATAAGACTACTGTACAATCAGACAAGCTTGTTGCACTAAGCAAAATGGAGTTGCTTTACCCCTGAAAATTCTAAAGACACCCAGCAGGGTTCCCCACTATTCGGTTAGCAGAGCAAAGCAATCCATTGTTTCCAGGCTAAGACATCATTCAGCCAGAGGAGTACGTTTTACTGCTAGACACTTGGTGGTCTCACTCTATGAAGATGCCATCACGTCATACAAAAGGCTCTGAAACCAACATACCACCCATGATTGGAGAGGTTCTCAGGTTTGACTACCATCAGAATGAGCTTCATCAAAATAAATTGCATGCAGGGCACAGAGATGAAATGCTTCAGCAAGCATGGAGCTGCTGTCGTAGCAGCTGTGTTGTTGCTGGAGCAATGGCACTGCAGGAGAAGCCTTTAGTGCCAGTCCACCGCAGTGCCAGGTAGCCTGTAAGGTCTTTTTATTGGAAAAAAAAAACAAAAACAAAAAAAAAGATAAATAGGGCAATGGGGAGCTATAAGCCGTGCCCTAAGGTAACTATAACTTGCATCCTCGTCATTCACTGCTTATTACCCCACAAATTACAGCACTCTTGCCATCTTTCATACCATCATTGATAATATCAATGTATTATTTGCAGTAAAATATTTGATGAAAAAACTGTGCCTGGCGAGGGCATAAGTTAATGTTACCTTAGGGCACAAGCTTTAGTTACTTGAGGTAACTAACTATAAAAGGTGAATTTTTATTGTTTTGTAAGTTTAAAATGTGAGCCTGCACAACATAGAGTGCAACTCAAGCTATGAGCAGGACAAGACACGGATACCTCACTTATTGCTGGAATCATAGAATAAATGGGTAACAGGCTAGGAGTCTCCTGGAAACAACAGACAGAGGAGGGATACAGCAAGGCACAGAAATATCCAGGTACTGCAGGGTGGAGGAGTGCTAGAGCATTTGAAAGCCATAGTTGACCACAGTAATTCGATGACTCAAGAAGAACTGAGAGGCCCCACTAACAGACCGGCAAATGGATGGCTAAGAATAGTGACGGTCATCACCATATTCGCCCCAGCATAGCAGTGGCAAACAGAATAAACAAACAAGTAACTACACCGCAACAGCTGTAAAACTGTGATAACTAGGAACCTCAGGATAGACATATACTTCCTCAACTCCCAGATGACGATGGGAAAACAAAAAACGGGGAAGGAGGCACTGGTTGGGCCCTCCCCCCCCAAGAGACAATAGAAGCAAGAAGACCGGGGGAACAGGAGCACTGATGCAACACACTGAAGTGATTCTGGCAGTCATACAGGACTCAAAGACAGCCCTAGAGAGTCAAATCGCAATGCTTGCAGGGGAGGTAGGTCTTTTCGGGACGATCACAATAAGCTGAAAGATCGGGTCAAAGCAACAGAAGTGATAATGCAGGAGACGACCCCACATGTGAAAACACTTACGCAAAAACTCGTACTTATGGATAATGAAGTAAGAATACTGGCCAGCAAATTGGAAGAAGCAAAAAGCCGGTCTCGGCGACACAATATATGCCTGGTGGGAGTCCCCGAAAAGGCAGCGGGCCCATCAATAGAACTCTACATAGAAACATGGCTGAGTGATGTGGTGCTACTGGGCAGAACCTCAAAATTATTTTGGGTGGATTGGGCTCACAGGATGCCGGCGGCCCCCCACCGCCTGGGGTATACCTGAGACCAATAATAGTGCGTCTGATGAACTTCAGAGACAGAGATCTGATCCTCCAGGAGACATGCAAAAGGGGGCCCTGGAAAATGGAGGGAAAAGAGATAAACATTTACCCAGACTACACAAACCAAGTGCAGAAACAACGGGCAGCATTTGTCACAGCCAAAAAAGTCTTCCGACAGAATGACATAAAATACGCACTGCAGTATCCGGCGAAACGTCGGAGGGATTATGAGAAACAAACACACTTCCTGGGAACGCCTCTAGAGGCCTGGGAACAGATAGAGATGCGGGGCCTCTGCCAAGTCAACGGACATGGACAAGAAGGCGTCAAGACCTGGTCGACGAGTAAAAAGAAAAGCAGTGGGGAAGGACTCCGGCAGGGACCGACTGCTACGCCGTCACAGGAAAAATATAAAACTGTGCAGAAGAAAGCTGTCAAGGACCTTAGGGAAACAACTGAGATACAAAAAGGAGTGACAGATGGAGGGAATCAGAGAAGGACACTGGTGGAACCGGGACAGAGCATTCGGGGTCGGGGACAGAGCCGGAGATGGAGCTGCCGCCTCATGTGACCCCAGTGACAGCGGACATGCTGGGCTAACAGATACTTTTGCAATCACTGATGAGAAACAGCATATCCTAGAGTCATAGCCCAGTGGAAAAAGACTGGGGGAGGGGCATGGGAGACATTTGAGGCCCAGGCGACTGGTCCCCCCTTCTCCTCGTACACCCCTCAGAGATGGGGGCGGCATAAGAACAATGGACAATGACAGACTAACTATGACATTGACAAAAATCCATGCCTCAGAAAGATGCACAATGGGGAATGACGATCTCCAATCAGGGGTTTGGGTAAACACATACCGAGAGTTGAGGGGGTGGTTAGTTCTACAATCACAACACGGTAAGGTAGGGTGGGGGGCTGTTGTGGTAAAGTTTACAGATTGTTTAATACAAACGGGGGGTAACGAGTTTGAAGTCGGTACAAAGGATAAGGGGAAAACAATTCAATATTCCCCTTAAAACCAACAATAGACTAATATCAATAACACTACTACCATGGGTACTGAGAAATTATCCATCCTCACTTGGAACATAAATGGACTAGAAAACAAACATAAAAGGAGCCTCATACATAAAGCCATATGTAGGTACAAATCAGATATTCTATTTATGCAAGAAACCTATCTAGTGGATATACAATATAAAGCTATGGAAAGAGGTAAATACAGGCTACTAGGACACACACAGTTAACTTCTGGATCTAGGGGGGCCCTGATAGGTATTAGAAAGGCGACCCGCATAGCTGTTATATAGCAGTATTGGGGGACATATAAAAACATGCCTATACTACTAGTTAATGTATATCTATCCCTGGGTCTCCAAGGAGGGATACTCCAAACAATTGGTACAATACTCACAACATCACCACCAGTATCAATCCTATTGGGAGGAGATTTCAACATGGTGATGAATACGGAGTTGGACTGGGCTAGCACATCAAGGTCAGGATGTCCCAGTAGGGGGAAACTGGAGGGCTTTGCGCAGGCAATGGGCTTATGTGATGTGTGGAGGTTCCTACATGGGCAAGAAAAACGGTACTCCTACTATTCAGCCATCCACAATACACACTCTCGACTGGACTACTTTCTGACCACACCGGACATGCTGCAGAGAGTTAAAATGATGGAATACTAAATAGCGACCATGCCCCGCTGCAGATGGCGGTATCTCTGGGACCCCGACCACCAGGAAAAGAATGGCGCATGCAGACATGGCGATTGCAAAACACAAAGGTGGCCAAGACCTAGAGCAAGTCACTCAGCACTACTTCACAGAGAATATGGGATCAGTGCCGAGCCCGATAGTCCTCTAGGAGACCTATAAAGCCACTGTTAGAGGGGAGATAATAGCGGGAGAGGTAACAGAAAGACGGCACAGAGAGAAAAGACTAGCAACACTACAAACTGAACTCATAGCTTTGCAACACACCCGACACCAGACATTAAAAAACACAGATGAAACAAGAGAGGAATACAAAGTAGTAAATCGGGATGAGGTATGTCAACAACACCTACTACAAAGCAAACTGCTATATGAGGCTAGAAATAAAGCAGGTAAACTGTTGGCATGGTTAGAAAGGAAAGAACAAGGTGATATCCATATTAGGGAAATAGGACAGGTGAAGGGAAACTAATTAGGGACCCTAAGGAAATAATGGAAGAATTGGTAGCCCAAATGGTGGACATTACAAATCCAGCACAACAATTCCAGATGCAGAAATAGATAGCTTCCTAAATGACTGCCCCATGACAAGTCTTTCCCTGCAACAAACAGTGGATCTTGAGAAGGAGCTCACTGAGGAAGAAATGTTGACAGCGTTGGGTCACCTACAGAAAGAGAAATCGCCGGGGCCTAATGGACTTCCTGTAGAGTTTTTTTCAGAAACTCAGGAAGGGGCAGATACCACACCTACATGCAGCGTTACATCATGCAGTTGAAATCGGGGAGCTTCCACTCGACATGAGAACAGCGACATTCATCCTACTAGCCAAACCATCCCAAAGATTGGGGGGACTCTTACTGCCCGATCTCACTATTAAAATGTTGAATACTGGCAAAGACACAGGCAATCAGGTTAAGCGGGGTGATGGCAACCCTGGTCCACCTGGACCAAACGGGGTTTATCTCGGGACGCTCTACAGCTCTAAATCTCCGAAGGCTCCATTATAATTTAGCCCTAACAACAAGCTTGACTAAAAGAAGAGCAATTCTCTCCTTAGATGCCAATAAAGCATTTGACTCGGTGGAAGGGAAATATTTGTTCGGCATGATAGCCAAGATGTGGTTTGGCCCCAGATTCAGGAGGTGGGTAGAGCTACTATATAAAAGACTAGACAGGGGTGTCCTCTATCACCAATGTTATTTGCGTTCGCGATCAAGGGGCTAGCTAACTGGATAAGGACAGATCCATTTATAAGGGGATGGCCAACAAATAGTGATGAGGAGGATCAGATTTCACTCTACGTGGATGACATACTATTGTATGTAATTCAACCACCATCCTCAATGGGTCGACTGGGAGACCTATTTCGAGCATTTGGGGATGTGTCTGGATTCAGCATAAACGGGGGTAAATCACTACTGTTCCCTGTGGGGATATGGGAGAATGAACAGTATACCGAGTTACCAGTTAGAGTGGAATTGGAGAAATTCAAGTATTTAGGAATTTGGATATCAGGCAAACCCCATTTACACTACACCATTAATCTCCAACCCCTACAGCAGAGATTTGAAACAGAGACTAAGCATTGGCAAACCCTCCCAATCTCATTGATGGGAAGGGCAGCACTCTAAGATGGTGGCACTACCACGCTTCCTCTACATTCTACACCACTTCCCTTACCCAATTCCAGAAACATTCTTTCGCCAGGCGGACTCCCTACTACGAACACTACTATGGTCAGGAGGGCAACCCAGAATCAAACTGCGCACTTTACAGAGACCAAAGTATGAGGGGGGGTATCACCCTGCCAAATATCCGGAAATACTATGAGACAACACAACTTAGCATGATAAACCATTGGGCGTTTGCTCCACAAGATGACCCAGCGTTTAGAGGGGATAGGGAAATGATGTACCAGCATTTAGCCCAACAAAAAAAACAGTCATACAAACATGGACACAACTTACTAAAGAGATGGGATGGGCAACACGTCTGATTCCCAAAACACCCTTATGGGAAGGGAACAAGCTACCCAGGATAATTTCTCTAAAAGGATATAAAGGCTGGGACAACATTGGTTTAACATTTTAAGCTGATATATGGGATGCAAACGGGGTGACACCCCACAAATACCTACAAAGTGAATATCAAATGTCAGATTCACAATGGCTACAATATGCTCGCTTTCAGACGGCTCTGAAACATAGTATTCCTGTAGAAGAAGAGACACAGGAACACACCCCATTAGAAATGAGACTCTTAGAGGGGAGGATACAGAAGAAATTAATATCACAAATTTATGGTACAATCATGAGACACACACAACCCTCTTTGTCTACTCCACGGGAACAATGAAAAAGAGACTGTACAGACTTAGAAGAGGAGGACTGGGTGGAGGTGGAGGCTCTGGTCTTTCTGGCAGAGGTGGCTATTCCAGCATCCCTCAAACTAATACTAATCAAAATAGTACACAGAGTATACTATACAAGATCTCTGCTCTTTAAGATAGGGAGGGCAGCAATCAACCAATGTCTACGGGGATGTGGGGGAGAGGGAACATTTTACCACATGCTGTGGACCTGCCCACGGGTCGTCGGGTTCTGGGAGGAAGTGAGGGAAACACTGGAGCGCGTGACAGACTAGCATGGAAATGATGCTGGAGTCAATGATATTGGGGGTATGGGTCCACACCGAACACACAAGATATCAAAAATACGGATTAATTTAGGATGTATGATTGCAAAAAGGGACATAGCTAGGAGATGGGGATTGGGTATAGCACCAAGACATGATGAACAGAAGGAGGGTATGGATAGATGCCGCATACTGGAAAGAGAAGTATTCAGAAATAGAGGAAATGAAAAAAAGATGAGAAGATATGGGGGAACTGGGAGATCGGATAGTTCAGTGGCTGCCCTAGGATCAACAGTGCTGTTAGAAGGTGGGACAGTAGCTGAGATGAAGCCAGGACAACTCCAATGAGATGAATGGGGGCTTGGAAGACTAGAGAGGTTGGAAAAGGAAGTCACACAATTCAAATACAATACAGGTCAGACAAGAGGAATCCTCAGTTGATTATACCAACCGGGGCGGTGGGGTGGAGAGAATTGAGGGATCATTGTTATCATGTGGTCATTATAGCTGATGTATTAAGTCAGAGATACACAAAATGCTATTCCAATTGCTGTTTTACATATAAGAACAAGAAGAAAAAAAAATATATATAATATATATAAAAAAGAAAAAGCAGGGACAAATAACACACAAAAAAATACAACACCCAGTTAGAGAAATAGAACTTAATTAAATAAAAATAAAAAAACAAGACCAAAACAACACAAATCCAATGATTATAAATTGGGATATTAATTTTTAAAGGAAAAAAAAAAACAGTAAAATAGCACTTAGAGGCAAAAAACATCAACCCAGGATACCTGACGGGGTGCAAAGTCAAGAGTTCAGGCAGACCTGAATATAGTGTGGGCCTGCTACAGGGCTCAGATTTGGCCTATTGAAAAAGTACCTTGGTTGGGGTTGCATTGATGACAATGGAGATGAGCACAGGTGAGGTGATGCATCAATGGCAATCCACACAGAAAATATGATACGTCTGTTCCAATCAGCACAATGGCAACAATGCATCTGCAGTAGGGTCGATGTGCTGTGCAGCAGCAGTGATGCGACAGTGCCAATCCTTACAATGACGGCAAAGTATCTGCAGTGTTGGGTATGTGCCAGTTCCAAGCTCTGCATTAACAGCGATGCATGGATTCTGCAGAAGCAGCACTTCAGCCCTACTTCCAAGGTTCCAGAATTGGATTGGCACATCTTGGCTGGGCAGACTCACAAGTGGGAGAGTCCCAAAGCTGGAGCAGACGTGTTGGAAGTCTTTTATGTCCCTGCCTAAGACTTCAATGAGGAGACCAGTCAGCAGTCCCTTGGAGTCACTCTAGGTTTAAGTGATATGGGTTCAGGCCTTCTCACCCAGGCAAGGAGGGCAGCATGCAGCAATTCAGCACAGCAAGAAAGCAGTGGTTCCAGAGTAGCAGTGCAGCAGTGTCAGTCCTTCAGAGGCACAGCAGTCCTTCTTTCTGGCAGATTATCCCCAGGTCTATAAGTGTGCTGAGGTGGTAGGGTCTGAGGTTAAATTCTTATACCCAGTGGTGCCGTTGTAGTGCAGAAGACTTAGAAGTGTTTGAAATACACAGAAGTCTTCCCTGCCTGCCCAGGTTGGATGCAGTCATTTGTGTGAGGACAGGACACATCTTATTCAGGTGTAAGTGTGTGGCTGTGGAGAGCTTCTCCCTCCTATCCTGTCCTCATAGTCTATCAGGGACTATCAAGTCACACCTAAGCTCCCATTGTGTGTGGCTGTCTAGAGGGAATACACAAAGCCCAGCTGCGGCCCACCAGAGACAAGTCATCAGAGAAAGGCTACAGGCAAAGAGCGGGAAAATATCAACTTTCTAATAATAATATTTTTAAAATTGTAATATGAAATTTGACTTTACCATAAAAGAGGATTTAACGTCACAATATCAAAAGGTACTAAACAAGAAAAATCTATCCCCATCTATCAGTAATTACAGCTTGTTAAATGTAATAAGGAATCCCCAATGTCATCAGATTAGAGGGCTAGGCCTCACAGTAGTGAAAAATGACTTCAGGAATTGTTCCCCTACCAGGATACATAACACATGTTGTGTATTTTATTTACATAGCACCCTTCCCAGTAGGCTACATAGTGCCTACCTTGAAGGTGACCTATATATGTAATGAAAGGGGTGTTTAAGGATTGGCAAGAGGTTTTAAATGCCAAGTCAACATGGCAGCATGACACTGCATTCAGGCTCTAATAGCAGACCAACGTCATGCATAAGGGGCTACCTAAGTGGGTTGGCACAATCAGTGCTGCAGGCCCAATAGTAGCTTTTAATTTCCAGGCCCAGAACATACGTAGTGCACTTTACAAGGGACTTATAAATAAATTAAATATGTCAATTAGGTATATACCAATAAAACCATGTTTTAGGAAGAGAGTAGAAGCATGTTTCCATGGCCTAAGGCCAACATAAATTAATTCAGTAAATTAGAGCCAAGCAGGCAAAAAGATTGCAGAAAGACAACCTTAAGGCAGACTGGAAATTATTAAAAATTGTGTCTCTAGCTGGCAGAGGTATGCATCATTTCCAAGTAGGGATCACAGTCCTAGTCAGGGTAAGTCAGATACACACTTCAAATTAACCTGTTCTCACCCTCTTATCAAGATTGATTTGCATATGGCTGCGTCCAAACTGGGGTGGCATAGTAAGCTAAAGAATTGATCAATTAAACCCAGATCGGTGACTGGAGGTGAATGTTTCATTGGTTCCACATTCCATCCATCATTTGTGTTTGCTTGTTTTTCTCACCCTAAGTGCGCTGGGTATGCTCAAACGTGGGTCCCGGGCTCACCATGCCACTGGATTCAAGCTAGCTTGGCTGATGAAGGGCGATACCCTGAAATTGGCCCTAGGATGCTGGTTTCCGGTCCAGGGAGGACCTGGCTTGGCAGTTCAGGCTGGACTTTTTCCATGGGGAACAGGGTCAAGACTGATTTGCCTATCGCTGGGTCCAAACTGGGGTGGCATAGTGAGCCAAAGAAGTGATGGATTAAACCCATATCTGTGTCTGTGGATGAATGTTTGATAGGTTCCACATTCCGTCCATCGTTTGTGTTTGCTTGCACCCTCTGGTAGTGTTGAACAGAGGAGGCAGGTTTATCTTAAGAGGCAACACACACACAAACACATTCAAATTGGCACAAAAAGACTCCACACTGGTTTAGAAAACTAGAGAATATTCATTTGATTAAAACAAGACCAAAGTGACAAGCCAATCAATAGACGTGGAGATATTTTTTACAACTTAAATGTGAAAAAGTGCTTAGAAGTTACTAGCGGTCAAAAGGTTACTTGAGGTCCTGAGGGACTAGTGCAAATCCAACATTCAGGCTGACTGAGATATAGGGTAGGCCGGCTACCAGACCTAGGCAGGTCCTACTAACAAATTATGCATGTATAATGTATAATTTATTGTACAGATAATAGAATCCATTACAATTTAAAACCAAGAGAAATCAAAGGACAATACACAAAATGAGGAATCTTAGCTACCGGTAAAACCCAATGTTAAAATCAGAAAGTAACTACATTTATATACAGTAACATCAAAATAAATAAAAAATCCCATAATAGCAGGGGATCCAGCTACAAAGTATAACATTGCACACAAGTATAATTAGGATTTTTTCTGGGCCTCCCTGCACGGCAGACACCTACCTCATTAACAGTAAACACGGAACCAACAACTGTCTGGGCCCTTAAAGTGCTTACGTCCATTAGTTGTTCCACCATAAAATGGTAACCAACAAAATATTAAAATCCGTAATAGGAAATTAAAAGGGAAGCATCCCGAACAACATGTCATGAACAACAAAGTAGTGGAAAATAAAAGCGGAACAACGCTTTTGTTTTCCACAACTTCCTTGTTCAGGGCCTTAACCATGCATGTGCTGAACCACGTATATGCGTGGTTAAGGCACAGAAGAAGGGAGTCGGCTGAGGAGGACGACGCAATAAGTTGGACTGGAACTGGGGCTGTTTTAAGGGCGGGGGTCAGGGTATTTTTAGTTTTAGGGGTGGGGTCAGGGTTTAGGGGTGGGGTGGGGTGGGGGGTGCTTTAGGGGCGGGGAGCCGGGGTATTTTTAGTTTTTGGTGG
Source organism: Pleurodeles waltl (assembly GCF_031143425.1). Classification (NCBI taxonomy): domain Eukaryota; kingdom Metazoa; phylum Chordata; class Amphibia; order Caudata; family Salamandridae; genus Pleurodeles; species Pleurodeles waltl. Next base: position 1,038,582,864 of record NC_090447.1, read on the forward strand.
TGGGGTGTGGGGCTTGGGGTGATTAAGGTTTAGGGGTGGGGGGTCAGGGTGCTTTAGGTTTTAGGGGAGGGGGCAATTTTGGGGGTGGAGGTTCGGGTGGTTGTGAGGGTAGGTCACAATAATTTTAGGGGGGCCACAGGGTGCGCATGCTGGAACCATGCATGCTGTGCACTAATGCCTTTACAAGGAATGCCTTTACAACAACAAAAATCGTTGTTAAGGCATTCGTGGTGAAGGAATTAGTGGTAACAACAAGGTCGTTTTTCAGCCCTCATTGTTCAGGCATGAGTGGTTCGAGCATTCGTCGTTCCGACATATAACAAACTAAAAACTCATGACTGTGCAAAATTAGCTCAAATCCCAAAGAAGCAAGAGCAGAAGGTAGTTTTCATACACCATTAAGCACTGCTTGCAGTGCCCATGGTGAACTTGGCCTGGGAGCCATTAACACATTTAGTCACCAAATACATTCAACATTGTTTTCCAAAGGTCAAAGAACAGAATAACAGCCTGCCAACAGGACCGGACCCCCAAAGCATTCCACTTATTCCTCAACAAGGAAATGGACATAGGCAGACCACATGTAGATTATTTGTAGTTGCCCACAATCCCCGCACATGACACCCTCCCCTGGGTTGGGGAGGCAGGTGGGTAAATGGTTCAAAAAAAGCCCAATCACCCATCCTTACAGCCATGAATTTCTCTTTCAAACAAATGCTAAGAGCAGGAAAGATAGATAGCTGGGGTAGTGTAGTGAAATATGTGTTTTTGACCACTGACTTTGTGTTGCAGCACTTTGCACCTGGATTAGCCATCTAGTGTTCACTGATTGTAGACTACATTTCAGTTTAGCTGCCTATTGACTTTATCGTACCATTAGACGCTGCCATGTTAAAGATGCGAGTACTTTTCCGTACAAACATGTTATGCAACGGGTTTTCAATTTCTGTGTATTCTCTTTCTCACCAAAGAGCTAGGACATATTATCACATAAGAACTAGTACATAATATGGAGGAGTTAGGCAGTCAGCACAATGAGAATGTACCAGACTGATATTTATAGTGCAACCAGGGAACAGTTTGACTTTGGGAGGAGTGCCTTGGGATTCTGGCCAGGACCCAACGCATTTCTTTCAAAGCTTACCTAAACTAGCCAGCATTTTTGATTCTTTCTTTTTTTATGGGAGTTTTTTTTTCTAGAAAGCCCCTTCTCCGGTTCTTTAACCCTGTCCCTGCCAGGCCTTTTCCCCCTCAGGTGCCAAGCCTTTTTTTGGCTGTTTGGGGCAGTTCGCACTTAGGCCCTCATAACTTTTTATCCACATAAGCTACCCATGACAAATTTGCATCCTTTTTTTTTTCCCAACATCCTAGGGATTCTAGCAGTACCCAGACTTTGTGGGTTCCCTTGAAGGAGACCAAGGAATTAGCCAAAATACAGCAAATATATTGTTTAAAAAAATAAAAATAAAAAAAAAAATGGAAAAAAAGGTGCTGCAGAAGAAGGCTTGTAGTTTTTCCCCTGAAAATGGCACCAACAAACGGTTTGTGATGCTAAAATCACTATCTTCCCAGCTTTCAGGAACAGGCAGACTTGAATCATAAAACCCCATTTTGCAACACAATGTTGACATTTTACTGGGACATACCCAATTTTTACTATTTGTTTTTGCTTGCAGCCTCCTGCCAGTTAAGAACAGAAATGGGTATAAAATCAAAGCTGGATCCCAGAAAGCTCAACATTTCTGAAAAATAGACAATATTCTGAATTCAGCAAGAAAATAACAGCTGAAATAAAAAAATATTGAAATTGAGGGGAAAAAAAAAGAAACGGTTATTTTTCTCTATGTTTTACTCTGTAACTTTTTCCTGCGATGTCAGATTATTGAAAGCAATACACCGTTATGTCTGCTAGACACTTCAGGTTGGGGGGGATATATGGGGCTTGTAGGTTCATCAAGAACCCTAGGTACCCAGAGCCAATAAAAGAGCTGCACCTTCCAATGGCTTTTCACTCTATACCGGTTATACAGCACTTCATTTGCTGAAATATAAAGAGTGAAAATTAGGTATCAAGAAAACCTTTTTATTTCCAAAATGGGAACAAAATAAGGTGTTGAGAAGCAGTGGTTATTTGCACATCTCAGAATTTTGGGGTGCCCATACTAGCATGTGAATTACAGGGCATTTCTCAATTAGAAGTCTTTTTTACACACTGTCTTACATTTGGAAGGAAAAAATGTAGAGAAAGACAAGGGGCAGTAACACTTGTTTTGCTATTCTGTGTTCCCCCAAGTCTACCGATAAAAATGGTACATCACTTGCATGGGTAGGCCTAATGCTCAAGACAGGAAACGCAACATGGACACATCACATTTTTACATTGAAATCTGACGTGTTTATTGTAAAGAGACTAGCTGTAGTTTTGGCCTCTAGCTCATCCGGCACCTATGGAAACCCTCCAAACCTGTGCATTTTTTAAAAGAATACACCTAGGGGAATTCATGATGGGGTGACTCGTGGGGCTCTCACCAGGGTCTGTTACCCAGAATCCTTTGCAAACCTCAAAATTTGGCTCAACAAAAAAGAAAAAAAATATATATAATTTTTCCTCACATTTCGGTGACAGAAAGTTCTGGAATCTGATAGAAGACACAAATTCCACCCATTGTTTCCCCAAGCCTCCCAATAAAAATTATACCTCACTTGTGTGAGTAGACCTAGTGCCTGTGATAGGAAATGCCCTAAATAACAATGTGGAAACATCACATTTTCCCAAAGAAAACAGAGGTGTTTTTTGCAAAGTGCATACCTGTGGATTTTGGCCTCTAGCACAGCCTATGGAAACCTACCAAACCTGTGCTTTTCTGAGAACTAGACACCTAGGGGAATCCAAGATGGGGTGACTTGTGGGGCTCTCACCAGGTTCTGTTATCAAGAATCCTTTGCAAACCTCAACATTTGGCAAAAAAAGACCAAAAAAAAAAAATACACTTATCCTCACATTTCGGTGACAGAAAGTTCTGGAATCTAAGAGGAGCCACAAATTCCCCCGCCCCCCCCCAAGCCTCCCAATAAAAATGATACCTTACTTGTGTGGGTGGCCCAGGTGCATGCAACAGAACAATTCCAATAATCTGTAGAGATTGAGGGGTTAGCACAACAAATTGATATGCACATATTTTTGTTTTACATATCTTTTAGGCTGACTCTGCTTTGGGGTCCCATACAAGTGAGGTATCATTTTACTTGGGAGACTGAGGGGAACACTGGGTGGTAGGAAATCTGTGCCGGAGCGGTGATCCTACAAAGAAAAGTAAGGAAAATATGCTTTTCTAAGCAAATGTTGAGGTTTGTAGAGGAGTATGGGTAAGTAAATGTTGGGGGATTCAGGCAAGCCACACCTCCCTGGACTCCTTGAGGTGTCTAGTTTTAAAACATGTCTGGGTTTGGTAGGTTTCCCTAGATGAAGGCCGCAACCGGGACCAAAAATATAGGTGCCCCCCAAACACAGGTATTTTTGCAAAACATCATTTTGATGTGTCCACGTGCATATGTGATGTTCAAAACACAAACATTGTGAAAAGAAACACACTTAAGTCATGTTAAAAAGACCTCTCACGCACCAACCAAGTTGGTGGCATGCTTCATCATCGGGGCCCCACCCAAGACTCCTAGCGTGTCACGGATGTGCTGCGAAGCCCAATTACAGCGGAGCAGGTTACTGGTTGGATTTGGCACGAAAGTGAGTGGTGGTTCAGTAGATCAAATTTTATTAACAAGAGATTTCACAAAAATGAAATGCACTGTTAATAACTGAAAGTCCCAAAAAACTGAACCAATGACTCACAGCTCATGAGCTGTAAAGCCACGACAAGGCATCAACCGCTTTACAGTCCATTCACACACCTTTCATAAATGGCATGCACAAGACCATTCACGCCGCCAGCCACGGGCCCAGCACATTATAACACTTGCATCGACAGACAGCGCCACTCAAGAGCCCATCACTTACATATGCCCTCATGCCAGATACAGCAATCACACCAGCTGATGGGAGTGTGTGGACTGGTGTTTGCCTGGCAGTGTGTTGCAGCAGCCAAGAATAAGTCAATATTTACACCGCCAGCCAAGCGCCACCGCACTCACACCGCCAGCCAAGCGCCACCCCACTCACACCGCCATCACTTTTATTTTGTTTTTAAACAACAAAGAAACCACTAATTATAAATAAGTACGAAAATACAAACACAAAAGCTCTAACTGAATACATGACAGTAATGCCAACCGTGAAACTTAACATCTGAAAATATTAAAAAACATCAGTTTACGCTCATGGTATTTCCCAATAATTCTTCTGTGTGTGGTAGCTCCTGAAAGACACCCACACACATCCCAGGCTTTGAAGGACAATCAGTGCAATACATCCTAGTCTCCTTCGGATACCTCTTCGAGCATAGACTCTACATCTCTTAGCAGGAAAAAAAATTTGGGCTGTGGGAGTAATATACTCAGCAAAGTGACGATCTTTCAATTTAGTCACATCCTCCACCACGGCTTCTCTAGGAACTCTTGCCTGTTCCAGCACAACAAGGCTCGCTATGATAGACTTCTGAAATTTCACAAATGTCATCCTTCACTCTGGAGAACTATCCTTGAACACAACAAAAGCATTCACAGTTGAAGCGCTAATTTCTTATACCAAACATAAGACTTACGAGCAGCAGTGTAAGGTTTCAACCTCTGATCTACTCTATCAACACCACCCATGTGGTTATTATAGTGTAAAATGCACACAGGTTTGCACAATTCAGCAACTTGACCCCCAAACAACCACAGGTGAAGTACTCTCATCATGGATAAGAGTTAGCATGTACACATTCCTCCTGTATTCAAATTTCAGAGCTAGAAACTCATCATTCCGCAAGGCACTGCACTGTCACTTCTCAATTTTTTTTATTTATTTTTTACAGACAAGCTCTCTTGGATAGCCTTTCCGATTAGAGTGGATTGTGCCACAAGCAACAGTGTCCACTCTTAACAACTCACAGAACAACTGAACTCCAGTGTAGAAGTTATCTACATATAAATGGTGACCTTTGTTAAACAGTTGTCTACCAAATTCCCACACTATGTTCCCACGAACTCCAAAAGTGGGTGGACAGTATTGGAATCCCTACCAGTGCAGACCCAGAAATTATAAACATATCCTGTACTACTTTCAGACAGCATATACGTCTTAATTCCATACTGTGCCCTCTTGCTAGGAATGTACTGCCTAAAAACCAAACGACCCTTGAACAGGACCAGAGACTCATCTACAGATATTTCTTTGCCTGGAACATAGATCTCTGAACAACTATCTACCAAATGATCAAGGACAGATCTAATCTTAAAAAAAAACGGTCAGAATCAGGGTGATCTTGCGGCAAAGCTAAAGCATTATCTACAAAATGCAACATCCGAAGAAGAAGCTCATATCTGTTACGACTCATGATTGCAGGAAATATAGCAGTTGCCATCAAGGGACTAGTAGACCAATATGAAGACAGTGATGGCTTCCTTATTAGCTCCATCCAAAAAGTTAAACCCAAGAACTTTAACTCTTCCAGATTTGTGGGAAGATACCGGCTAGCTCTAGAGTGTGGTCAAAATATGGCAGCATTGTCCCTCAAATACTGCTCTGCATACAAATGAGTCTGCTCAACAATCTCTTCCAAAAATATATTGTCCATAAACAACTCATAAAAGCTGCCAGGCAAAATGTTTTCTGTATTAACTCAACACCCTGGGAAACCAGTAAACTGTTGAGAGGGGGCCACTCACCTGAAAAGTAGGATAACTGCAGGGGCGATGGTATGTGCCCAACCTCCTGGAACACCTCTCAGCACTTCCTGGTGGACACAGAAACCTCGGCAGGTGTCCCAAAAGAAAAGGGGGAAGTGGAAGAGAAAGAGACAAAACACTGCCACATCTTGCCAGTCCAGCCAGGCACCCTGTATCTTCGGGGGGCTGGTCGTTGTTGACAGAGTGATAGTAGAGTTAGTGCACTCAACTTCCTTGAAACTGAATCTCTCTTTCTGATATGGGCATGGGAGTGGTAGAAGAACACCTGGATGCTCCAGCACATTTCTTGGATAATAATAAGTGTTGGCACAATTACTAACACTGCATTACCAAAAACCCAAACTGAGTACCATAACAATGAGTACTGCAACACTAGGGCTGACTTCACAGAGATTCACTGTTGCACACTACAATTAGAACTGTGATTTCACTTATCATGCACAAGAAAGACAAACAAGGGCATTAATTATATCACGTATAACTTTCCTGCATGCATAGAGTTAAACTAAAAGGAACAAAAACAATCCAAGAAAATACAAATGTCCACTCTGGGTTTAAACAGTTAGGGTGGCACAGTTTGATTTGGTTTCATTGTGTGAATCCCTCAAACCTGAAATAGAGGCATGAATGACACAATTTAAATCTAAGAGTTATGCTATTAGAGAAGGAAAAGTCACATAAATGCTCTTTTAAAATTGCACTGTCACTTTTTGTAGTACTTGAGCTCAAGCAGATTTCCTGAAGCACATTTAGGCAAGTAATTACAATAATAATATAGAATGTTCAGAAATGATTTGTCTCTTCAAGATAAGCACTCTGCCAAAATATGAGGTCTGAAATACACCAGCTGTTCTAGGAAAGCGAGGCGCTCAAAGAACAAACTCCCTGGAGAATACTAGTCACTTAGCTGCAGTCTTTTCTGGAGTGCTGGAGGAATGCCTGGTGTCAGCTGGTACAGGGACAAAGAAAATAATTGTCTCAAAAGTCCTGAATACGAGGATGACTCTGGGGGCTGGACTGCCAAATCAGATGCTGAGATCAGGAAGCAAAACAAAGCCAAGCAGGGAGGCATGCTTCACTCTGCTATTTATAGCCAATCAGGAAAGCAGTTTAGTTTACACATGTGGATGAGTCAGCACATCCAATTAGAAGCACATCTCTACACCACACCCAATTAGAAGCACATGTCTACACCTGCTCACATTAGCAAACAAGCATTGGTAAAACAAGCACTGATAAAACCAATTGTGTAACACAGCACATTATGTTTACTTAGAAACATGAAGGTTTAACCAAGAACAGAGATATTATTTAACCCTAATCCCTGGGGATGCTGACAGATAATGCAGGAGGCTCCTTGGGGATTCCTGACATAAACGCAGGCAACTGTGGCTGCTTTATGTTTGGTGCAACCCACGTGTCAGGTCTTCCAATGGGAAGCCTTTCAGCCGCTAGCTGCTGCACCATTGACACATCAGTGTCCTCCTCTAAAACAGGCCCTTCATCAGCACTGAGAGTGGCTTCATTATCAGATGATTCCTCTCTGACAGAAAATTCACTTCCATAATCTTGCACTTCCTGCTCTGCCTCAGCTGCAGAATCAGTCTCATAATCATGGTCCTAAGGCGACTCAAAAAGCACACCAACAACCTGCTGAGCGGTCATCCTACGGCTAGGTATGATCCTTCCTACAACAATTAACTGGACAAATGTACCATCAACAACCAGCACTGTGTAAGATAAGTAACAAACAAAGTGTAGCTTTATCACTAAGAGTTATAAACTCAAAAACTGTACTGCCCACTTGCCTGAAAAAGCTTGACTCACCAGCAACGACTCTGCACAGCCACAGCAATCACTAATGATATCCCACTAAAAAGAAAAACAAAAAGAAAATTAGACATAAGACAACACAGCAATCATTGTGCATAAATCTAAGGACAATTTCACACACAATCCTGCATTCAGTACACCACCTACAAACATGTCATTCATGCATGGCAACAATACTCTATTGGAGTAAATTTATTTACTTACCTAACACATGCAACTATAGAAACCGCAGGATAACCACTGCCAAAACTGCACCAAGCCACAGCAAAGGAAGCAAAAAGGTTTGAACTAGAACAAAAGGGAGAAATAAACTGTTATTATCATAAATGAAATTACTTTGCCAGTTGACAAACACCCCGCCAGTGAAAAAAAAGTAATCCCAGGTTTCTAGTGGCTTTCTGCCCCCCCCCTTGGGGACAGACCAGACTAAAAATAAGGCTGATCTGCCCCCAAGGGGAGCAGAAATGGTGAAAAATAGATTGCCCCCAAAGGAGAGCGACCCTTGCCCAAGCGGTCACTCTCTCACACAATAAAAACACACATGCACACACACAAATTCCCTGGTGTCTAGTTGTCATTCTGATCAGGCAGCAGGAATGTTCAAAGATACTGTCGAGGGAAAAGAAAACCCTTTCTTTCCCTCAATGCCTCTTTCAGAGGGACCCCCCTGCCCAGAGGTAAAAAAAAAAAAAAAAACACATACGTCCTTCCTGGATGACGCGCTGGAAGCAAATGGCTTCCAGCGCGTCTTTGCACCCTTTCATGATGTTGCGCACTGATGTCATTGGGGGGCAGGGTGGAAGGGGACGAGATTCCCCTTACAACCCTGACCTGTGGTGGGGGTTTGGGGGCGGCCCTTGGGGGAGCACTAGCGCTTCCCCTGAGGGCCAGTAATTGGACATAATAGTTACGTCCGTGGCGTCCAAGAGGTGCAGCCATGGATGTAACCATTACATCCGTGGCCCCCAAGGGGTTAAGGTAGAAAAGACGGCCCTGATTGGCAGTCGTGGATTCCGAGACCTTGGTTAGAATTTAGCTTTCAAATGCTCTAAACCTGTCCCGTCAGGGTGGAGATATTTCTCGCAGTTGAACGGTGTCATCTTATTGCTGGCATGAGAAAGATGAAGCATCTGGCAGGCCCTATGGTGATGAATTTTTACTTCATTATTTCCTTTGCATAATATAATTTATAAGTACATATACTCGCTGTGTTGAGAATCATTTTGGTATGTTTTCCTTTCATCACTGTGACTATTTTTAAACGTGTGCTTTGAACATGCTAATCTCCTTTTTAGGAGTCTCGTGGTGAAATAATAAATGTCTTCTTTGAACTGAGAAGTGCATTCTAGAGATTTTTGTCAGCTCGGTCATTAGTGAAAGCAAAACAGGTAGCTGGCCGGAATGAATTAACCCCATTAGGGTGGGTGTCGGCCACTGGCAGACGCCCACACTACCTCCTTGGTGCGGGTCACGACCAGTGGCTGACACAGGGGGGTTAAAAAAAAAACACACACAAACACCCATTTGGTGCAATGAACTGTAGGTTTTTATTTTTATCATCCCCCACCAGTCCAGCTGTGACATCAGTGCACCGCGAGGCATGCTGATGTCACATTTATCACCCCACTAGAGCAGCAGGTGAAAGAAAAAAAAAAAAAAAAAAAGACCAAGGCGGCCTCCCCAGATGCTAGGGAGGCATTAATGAAAAGGGGAGAGTAGCCCCTTTCCATCAATGCCTTCCTGGCACCGTTTCCTGGCCAGGGATCAAAGCACAGCTGCGATCCATGGCCGGGAAACACCCCTAAACACCAGGGATCTTGTTGGGGGTGGGGGAGGGGAGTCTGCCCCCCCTGATCGTGGCCACCCCCATGGGGGCAGTAATATTTTATAAAAGTATGTTGGGGTTCTTCTGAGGGACAATCGCGCACCCCCGAATATGAAATAAATGTTCAATTTTTTTTTTTTTTTTTTTTTTTTTTTTTTTTAAATGGTGGGGGGTTGGCCCTTTGTACACGGCCGACCTCTGGGGGAGGTAATATGTTAAATAGTTTCCCTGGGAGGACGATCACACACCCCTCAAGGAATATATAAAAAAGGGGCTTTTTTTTTTAAATGCAGGTAAGAGCGATTAGTAAAGCCAGGCACAACCTGTGCTTTAAACAAATTAAATGTATGTGGAGAGGGCTATGGAGATAGGAGGGGCACTTTTGCTGGGTGGTACTGAGGGAATTAAAAGAGGTCATAGGAGGCAGAGAACCAAAAAATGACTGTCACACTGGGTGCCACCACCGCTAAAGGCTTTGATGATGGGTATATGGTAATGTGAAGTAATAGTGTGTCTTTTTAGTTTTTTTCCATTGTCTCTGCTGAATCAGAGAAGAAGCAAAGGCAAGGTGATGACATTTACTATTGGACACATCACACACATGAGCAATTTTGTGACTATCTGCTTTCAACATAGGATAGAACTTTAGAGTGAAAGCTTAGTCCGTAGCAGAGATGGTGTCTCGTTGGATGACTGCTGCTCAAGCCCTAAGGCAGGATCAGAGACTGAGACAGCAAATGAGGGAGAGGACAATGGGGCAGAATCTGGGAATGGTATTTCAGTCAGTAGAGTCCCATCTGATGACACCTCTTCCAGTGATTCTGAGGGAGACGATGACAACAGTCGTGCTGTCCCTTTGCAAGCACAGTCTGTGCAGCACGGCAACAGCGGGTTAGGCGAACCCCGAGAGAAACCCACCTTGCAGTCCTACTGGATGACTCACACAGTTTGGGTAACCCCCATCTTCGCACCATACATGAACAGAGATAATTTTTTGCTACTGCAGCACATGCTGCATTTCAATGACAATTCTGCTGCATTGTCCTGGGACCATGACAGGTTGTTCAAAATTCGGCCTGTTGTAGAACATTTGTCTGCCAGGTTTCCAGAGATCTATACTCCTGGAAAGAATATAGCAGTCGATGAGTCCTTGATCCTGTACAAAGGACGGCTGCTTTTCAGACAGTACATTGCGAGCAAAAGAGCTTGCTATGGCATAAAGCTGTACATTCTACGTGAGAGCTTTTCTGGTTATGTGTACAGCTTGAGAGTGTACACAGGGAAGAACTCCACTCTAAACCCTGTAGGTTGCCCTCCCGCATTAGGAGTCATAAGTAGGATTGTATGGGAACTTGTCCAGCCACTCCTTAAAGATTATAACCTTTATGTGGATAATTTCTATACAGGAGTAGAACTGTTCAGTGAGCTCTACAAAGCTGGTACTGTGGCCTGCGGTACAGTTTGTTGTAACTGCAAAGGATTACCACAGGAGCTTATTTGCAAAAAGCTCCAGAAATCCCAGAGTACTGTGTTGTGTTCCAACGATCTGGTCACACTCAAGTTCCTGGATAGGTGTGATGTATACATGCTCACTACAATTCAATTCATTATGAGAATACTTCCCCATCACGGTTTGCGGTCAGATGGCTAAAGTACACAAGCCCATCTGTATACTTGATTACAATAAGTACATGGGCGGTGTGGACAAGAATGACCAGGTTCTTCAACCATACAATGCGTGTCGTAAATCTCACACTTGGTACAAGAAACTGTTTACCCACCTGATCCAGACAACATACAATGCGTACGTTGTTTACCGTCAGACAACCACAGGAAGACTCATGACTTTCCTTGACTTCCAGTTGTCTGTCATTGAAAGCCTCACTGCTGTCATAGAAGCAGCAGCAGCCTCCTCCTCCTCCTCATATCTTCTGGAGGATGTGGCAAGGCTGCAGGAGCGACACTTTGCTGATCGCATTCCTAAAATACCCCAAAACATTTGTCCATGTTGTCACTGTAAAGTGTGCTCAAAGCATGGAAAGCGGCCGGAGAGTCGGTATTACTGTCCCCAGTGCCCATCTCAACCAGATCTCTATGTCCCTACTTGCTATACGTTGTATAATACTAAATCAAAGTTCTGGGAAATCAACTGAGGTGGAGCTGTGGTTGGGTAATCCTTTCAGTTCATCTACTTCAGGAAATCACGGACTCCTTTATGTCCCGCTTAACACCTATATCCATTGTCAGAATGTGGTAGGTATTCTGTTCAATAAACGTGCATTATAGTCCCCATACTGCACATCCTAGTGGACAGAACATGTGCCACATTGTCACGGAGTAGCCTGTGTGGCAAAATGCTAAAGGCATGACTGCATTTTGAAGCACTTGTTAGGAAACATATGAATGCTACACAAGGACCACCAGGATAAATTCACCAACATTTCTACTTGTTTGAAAGTGTGTTAACTCAATCTGTAGCTTCACTTTCAAAGCAAAAGTAGAAGTGTTGGTGAATGAGTCCCACAGGATATTTGTTTAACTTTTTACTCTAGAGACCTTAGGATTTCTTCACCAGCATGTCTGCCTCAGTTTCAACGGTAGAGGAGCTTTTTCAGTTCGAGGCATAGGCCTCCCAAGGCATACTCAACACCCCCAACTTGCATCCACAAAGTAGTATAGGTTCACTTGCCAATTATACAGGATTAGTCAGGACTGTGATGAGGACAGACATGAATGGGTAAGGAAAGCTTATGATAGGTCTGTATTCACGGGGATATTGCACAGTTAGAAGGCAGATAGTAAAGGTAGGTCAGATGTTCATATACACCTGTGGGTTCAAACTCATTGGTGCCATCCCAGCACTGATGCACAATGACATGTATGGGTCAGTGTTTGACCTGCTTTTCATGTTCACCCTCCATCAGAACTTAGTAGATGTTCAATTTGCTGTATGATAAGTGCATTACAGTCACAGCACTGCACATGTTGGCTGGGACATATGCTATGTTCTCACGGACTCCCCTATGTGCCAAACACTACACATTTTCATAAACTATATCCTTCTCTTTAGGGATCATCCCGAGAATTTCCCAGCATGTCTGCCTTAGTTTCAAAGGTAGATATGCTTGCTCAGTTCGAGGCATTATTTGGCACGGCATACTCGGACACCCCCAATTTGCATCCACAAACTGGAAGGAGTTGTATTTAAAGAGTGCGCTAAAGGTGTGTGAAAAACATGTCTTCCTGAACCTTGGGTGGCTGTCATGGGAGTCATTAGTAAAGGTTTGTTATGCATGCCTTCGGTTATGATGAGGAAGAAGGAGGCAGTTACTTGACAGGTGGTAAAATGTAGTTAAACGTCTTCAGTCCTGTGGCATATAAATGGGATGGTCCCTTATCTGGCAGTGGTAAATTAAGGTGAGTGCAGTGATGGACTGGATTGGGCCAGAGACCGGCAGCATGAAAGGGTTGTTGTCCATGAATGGCATGTGAATGGACCATAAAGAGGTTGGTTCCTGGATGCGGCTTTATGGCCCACCTTCAGAATGCTTGGTTTCAATATTGAGATGCTTTGAAAAGTATTCATGCTTTGAAATCATAATTTCAGGAGGTGCTAAAACCAACCAGTGTGTGAATGGTGGATTAACTTTAACATAGTATTATCAGAGAAGTCCAAGGGTGCAGGACTTGTTTGGCACTCACCAGTTTTCCTTCACCTGGAATCCGCTTGAAATCACAAACTGTGCTTAAAAAAACAAAAACAAAAACAAAAAAAAAAACACATTTGCCTTCAGTGAGGGGAAGTGCTGAATCTGCAGGCAGCCACAAATTTTCTACCACCCAGCGTTCCCCTGAGTCTCCAGAGAAAAACATTGCCTCACTTGTGTGGGTGGGCAAATAACCGCAACTGGGAAGAGCCTAAAAACGGATTGTGGCGACATCAAAATTACCTGCCACAAAACAGCCCTGTTTTGTAAGACAGTCACCTAAGTATTTGGTCCTGGGCTCAGCAGCCATATAGGGAAACCTACCAAACCCTGACATTCCTGAAAACTAGACACCCGAGGCAGTCCAAAGAAGTTTAGTGTCTTTGTATTTCACAAAGTTGTATTACCCAGAATAACCTGCAAAAGTGAAGCTTTGATTAAAAACACTATTGTTCCTTGCTTTTTCATCACAGAAACTACAGGACTCTGCAGGGGCCTGCACAATTCATACCACCCAGTGTTTCTCCACTTGTCCTGGACAAAACAGAGCCCAACTTGTGTGCCTGTGCCTAGTGTCTGTGTCAGGAATGGATCACTCCAGGGTTAACAGTAGCCGTCATGTAAGGACCATCATTGACCCTTGTGTGATCCATTCCTGTCGCAGGCACTAACCTACCACACAAGTGAGGTAACATTTTTATCGGGTGACCTGGAGGAACATTGGGTAGAAGGACTTTGTGGCTCCCCTTAGATTCCAGAACTTTCCATCACCGAAATATGAGGAAAAAGTGTTTTATTTTGCCAATTTTTGAGGTTTGCAAAGGATTCTGGGAAACAGAACCAGATGAAAGCCCCACAAGTCAATCCATTCTGAATTCCCGGATGTGTCTAATTTTCAAAAATGTTTAGGTTTGCTAGGTTTCCCTAGGTGCTGGCTGAGCTAAAGGCCAAAATTGGCAGCTAGGCACTTTAAAAAAAAAAAAAAAAAAACAGTTCTGTTTTCTCTGGGAAAATGTGATGTGTCCATGTTGTGTTTTGGGTAATTTCCTGTCATGGGCACTAGTCCTACCCACACAAGTGAGGAACCATTTTTATTGTGAGACTTGGGGGAACGCTGGTTGGAGGCAAATTTGTCGCTGCTCTTAGATTCCAGATCTTTCCATCAACGAAACGTGAGGAGAACATGTTTTTTCTTGTCAAATTGAGATTTGCAAAGGATTCTGGTTAATAGAACCTGGTGGGAGTTCCACAAGTAACCCCATTCTGGATTACCCTAGGTGTCTACTTGTCATAAAGGTATAGGTTTTCTAGGTTTCCCTAGGTGGTAGCTGAGCTACAGTTCAAAATCCGCAGCTAGGCACATTCCAAAAAAACGCATCAGATTTCAATGTACAAATTTGAAATGTCCATGTTGCTTTTTGGGGTGTTTACTGTCGCGGGCACTATGCCTACTCACACAAGTGAGGTACCAATTTTATTGGGAGACATGGGGGAACACAAAATAGAAGAACAGGTGTTACTGCCCATTGGCTTTCCATACATTTTCTCCTTCTAAATGTAAGACAGTGTGTTTGATAAATACCCGATAATTAACATGCTAGTACGCGGACCCCCGAATTCAGAGATGTGCAAATAACCACTGCTTTCCAACACTTTATCTTGTGCCCATTTTGGAAATAGAAAGGTTTTCTTCATACCTATTCTTCACTCTTTATATTTCACCAACTGAAATGCTGTATACCCGGTGTACAATGAAAATCCATTGCCAGGTGCAGCTCATTTATTGGCTCTGGATACCTAGGGTTCTTTATGAGCCTACAAGCCCTATATCTCCCCGCAACCAAAAAATTCCTGCAGACGTAGCAGGGAAAAAGTTACAGTAAAACATGGGGAGAAATGGATGTTTTTGTTTTCCTGAATTTCAATATTATTTAGTTTCAGCTGCTATTTTCTGTAGGAAAACCTTGTAGGATCTACACAAATGACCCCTTGCTGAATTTAGAGTTTTGTATACTTTTCAGAAATGTTTAGCTGTCCAGGATCCAGCATTGGTTTCACACACATTTCTGTCACTAACTAGAAGGAGGCTAAAAATACAAAACAATAGTAAAAATGAGACATGTCCTATTAAAATGCCAAAATTGTGTTGAAAAAAAATGTGGTTTTCTGATTCTAGTCTGCCAGTTCCTCAAAGCAGGGAAGTTGGTGATGTTAGCACAGCAAAGCCTTTGTTGATACCATTTTCAGGAGAGAAAAAAAAAGAAAAAAAAAAAAAAAAAAAAATGCTTTCTTTTGCAGCCCTTTTTCCTCCCCATTTTTCTGAAGAAAAAAAAAAACAACCAAAACAATTCAGATGTATTTTGGCTAATTTCTTGGTCTCCTCCAGGGGAACCCAGAATCTCTGGATACCTTTAGAATCCCTAGGATGTCGGGAAAAAAGGATGTAAAGTTGGTGTGGATAGCTTATAAGGACAAAATGTCATGAAGACCTAAGTGCGAACTAACCCAAATAGCCAGAAAAGGGCTCAGCATTGGGGATGGGGGGGGGAGGTCTAGCAGCTAAAGGGTTAATAACTGCCCAGGCATGTTTACGCTTGGCAAGGAGAGCTTGATCTGAGTGGTAGAACCACAGCTGAGCACTCTTTTTAATACCCAATTCAAAAAAGGGTTGTTAGCCCAAAGGTCCTCGACTCAAAAGCCATTTACAATCAGATAAAAAGCAGTAGTGAGACCCTTTCACCATGGTCACACTAATCTCAAGCCAAAAAACTGACTCCAGACTACCCGGTTTAGCTCGCTGTAACTTATGACATAGTTTAAGGAAAGCACCTGCACCTACTGCCTGCTGATCTAAAAGGCCAAATTCCAGCTGAACGTGTGCAGGTGATGCAGATCTTCGGTAGATGAAAGACCCTCTTATAAATCTTAATAACCAACCTGTTTAGCAGACATGAGCCTTTACCTAACATAACGTCCTGCCCATAGGACAGCCAGGGTGTAATTAATCTTTGGTCTCATAACTTCCATTAAAGGAAGCAGATTAGGCCCCCTAAAAGTTTTTAATAGATTGGAAAAGGCCACCTGCAGGGCCATAACTAACTTCGATCTCCTTCTTCTGCCTAACACATCTCCTCAAAATGCACCCCTAACTATTTACAGGAGTGGCCTGAAATAAGTTTACTGCTCTTATAACACCAGTTGCTTCCCAAAGGCCTTTTCTTGCAAAAACAAAAAAACACTTTTGTTTTTAGAAGATTTACTTCCAGATGATTTGCAGCTGTATAAAGTGCAAGTTGGTTAAGAAAAATTTGTAGGTCAACTCCGGTGTGGGTAAACATTGGAAATACAAATCACACAACCCTGCTTCACTCCACAGAAAAGTGGGAATTTTCCTGGAAAGGGAGCAGCCATCTTCTTATTTAATGCAGACCCAGGTGTCTGTGTGTAATTCTATGATAGTCCCCAGGAGCACAAATGGAATTCCCCGGCTTGTAGAGCCTAATGAGTTTGCCTTCTTCATCAAAATGGATAGGGTTAATAGATTAGTAAATGTACCTAATACAACAGAGAACCCCATTTGCCATTTAGGAATTAGCTCATTCAGCTCAGCCCATGATGAAAGATATGCTAGCAAATGACTGGAATAAAACTAAGCCTCATTGTCAAGCAATACTAGCAGCCTAAAGTTGGCTGGATCAGACCTTGAGACACTTGTGTAATAGGTGACTTATAGCACCACACTAAGAATCAGGAATTCTTGAGGACAAGACACAACAATCAAAAAGGTTTGCAAGATGATCTGCCCAAAAAGTGATATCCTGTTTGACCAGTATCTGCACAAGGCCATTAGGACACGGAGCTCCATCCCTTTTTGCCCTGGAGATCATACGGCAAAGACGGGGCGGAGAAAAGGTCATAACTTCTAATTGGGGGGTGAGGGACACAGATGGCTGAGGATGAAATGTAATCAGTGCAACTACAATAGGGGGGTGGGGCCCCACACCTGGCTGACTCTCTTCAGACATACTTACTGAGAAGTGTCTGACCAAAAAAAAAGAGGTCCAGTTACCTTCTGAGATATTAAAAATGCCAAGCCGTCCTTGATTCTTTGTTAGGTTGTTAATAAGGAACCAAAAAAGATTTTGAGTTTGAGTCCTTACTTTTGCTTGTCTCTGATTTTCTTCAAAAACAGCTTTTATATCACCTTTCTGCAATCATTAAACTTGAATAATTGTGCCTTGGAGTCAAGACTCTTACTAATCGCTCTAGCAGCTTTCTTGCAGGTTTTCTTTAACTTATGGGTTTCCCTTTCAATGACGAACTGCGTGGATGAAATGCGATTTCTTACAGGTTGATGAAATCTTGACCATAAAAAGAAGTCAGAATTGTCCCATAACCCGATTGGAGACACACAGCCTGTCACATCAGGATCTCAGAAATGAACGCACTCAGCCATTGCTACACCACTAGGGGGAGAGATCTATTTTATACATTTTAAAGACTCAAAACATACGCCACCCTCAGGGTACATGCCACAGCAAGATAATGAAAGCTGGATTTTATAGTTAGTGTCTTGGGGCAATGGTCACTCTCACACCGAGCGGATATCGAAAACTTTGATAAAGGGGGAACAGATCCATATTATAGATAGTGTAATCCAAGTGAGAATAGGTTCGCTCAACACAGAGGGGATTCTCATGGCAGACGGCCTTTCAAGACTTTGAATCCCATACTATTTAGGTGTATTGCCACATATTCATCCAAGGGGCTATGTGGACTTTCCCTTGGTCTCAACTCTTCGGGGACTAACAGGTGGTAAAAGAAGGCAGGACCCTCAAGAGGTTCCGAGGTATCCTGAAACAAATTCATATTAAAATCCCCAGTTACCAAATAGTCAGCGAGAGGCTGTTCCCCAGCTAAGTCACCCAAAATCTGAATTAGGCGGGTCAACTTCCCTTTTTTCTCCCTTTGTGCCTAGAGCAATACAAACATTTATCACAAAGAGAGTTTGTTGAGAACTCCAGATATTATTCTTAATCCCCTAGACACAATTCTCTTCCAAACAAGTGTTGTAATATGGCCTTTTAGTTTAAAGGCTACATAGATTGATAACCTCCCCTTAGCATACTGCTTTTACTCACTCTTTGAGTAGATTTCCAAACTTCCAAAAACCCTGGTAGTGGGCAGCTAACCTCAGCCCATGTTTACTGCAAAGTAATTATTTCATAACAAGTAACACTGCATGAAAAAGCTGGCAGAGAACAGGTGCGCCGGGCCACAGGGGGGCTCTGCACTGCCCGTGCACTTGGCATGGGCAGTGCAGCACCCCCACCCAGCACCATCGCAATGTTCACTGTCTTCCTTGTGAGGGTACTTGTGCACCCTGCGGGCTACAACATTGGTGCAGGTTTCATTACGAGCCAGTGACAATGCTATAGCCTATTTCCCGGTAGGCTGGTGGGCGGAAACCGAGTTTTCTGCCTGCCAGCCTAGTGGGAAACTGCTAATGGGGCCAGTGAGGAGGTAGCCTGTGTGGCAGCAACCTCTTTGTCAGAAGTTCGGCAGACATTAAAAACCGTCCACCAAACTCCTAATGACCTCCATAATGTTGTGACCTAGCTCTGAAATTCAACACTCTTGAGGGGCTTATATCTGTTCCATACTACTTATGAAATAGGTCAGGGCCAGAGAGTGCCAATCATTTGCCCAAATAAGTACTACACAGGAATATTACTTATTACATATTTCACTGCCATATTCCCTGTGTACCCACAGTCTCTTTCACAGCACTCCCTGGGATAAAACACTGTTGAGTTTCAAACCCAACTTTTACTTTTGGGGTCTCCACAGGACACAGAACTGATGGACACTACATGAAGGAAACAAATCAAGAAACATCAATAAGTACTATAAACAATTACAAAGGGCTTTCCAATATCCTAAAGAATCCTTACACTTTTCGAATTACATCTGTTATTTGTGCAACCTAAAATGCCGTGTCCATTTAAACATCACTGGTATATAACGTCTGAGCACTGGATGAGTCTGAAAAATGAAACAAAATAAACAACACTCTGTAAAACCGTCTTCTTAAATGGGAGGGCAACAAAGGAGAAATATTAAAAAATTGAACAAACTCACTGGAATTCGGTTGAGCTCAAACGAGTCTTCTTGTTCAGCAAAAATACACGGTTCAATTTCCCTTAGTTGAGATGTAATCCCATGTTCCTGCAAAAGGGAAGCATGCTCATTCAGCCTGCTGATTCATCAATCGCATTCGAAAACTTAAGTGAATGAAGCCAAAATAAATTAAGTTCAGAGCGACAAAAAATGAGGCTGTTTACGTGAAATTACGGGGTCATTAGGTAGGCCGCATTTACAATTTCATGAGCTAACGAGGGAAGTGAGATTACAATCTCGATATAGTCGTACAATTGTGGACGGCTACTTTCGCAAATTATTGAAGCCACGAGAAGAGAGCATTCAAACAAGGGCTGAACAAATCGCTAAGCATGGCTGGAAATGATGCAAGTGCCTAGCGTCGAACCGTGCTCGTACAACAAGAATCAATTTAGCAGTAACGCTGGAAAAAATGTAACGGCTCAAGCAGTTGCTATAAATTATTTGTGAGCTCTCCTGGGCAACAGTGGAAGCACCAGCTGCAAAAGGTGACCTTAGGGCAAACGAACTTGTGAACAACCACTAGAGGTGGTGATTTGGTAAGTTGGAACAACTTATTTTCCAGATAAAATTAATTGTGAATGGGGACTGATTGTGAAAGCACACTTACTTATAAAAATGTGAGCCTTGCTTGACAAACCTGCACTCCGTGGCACAAAACCAGTGTACACTTACTTGAGGTATTGATGGATGACTCAAGAAGACATGGAAACGCTGTCAGGTCAGGGAAGATCTTGCTCGGCTAGGAACTGGGAGATTTAAAGTAGAGTAAACCAATAAGGGGACGACTATTTAGTGTGTGCTGAAAGAAAGTTCTTTCCGAGGCTTTGTGGGAAATGTAGTAATCAGCAGTGTTCGTTCAAAGCAGCCTGCAAGTAATGAAAACGAATTAAAAGGCATGGATTAATTGACTAATTAATTTATCATGACTGCATGATTTAAGCTGACGTGTTCGAGAAATGTGGTGAAAAAACCTGCACTTGCTATAAGAGACGCATTGTAATGCAGTGAGAGCAGAGAAAAGGCCAAGTGGTATTTAAAAAAATAAATCCGACTTCAACAGTAAAGAGGATTTATCATTGCCATTTTAATGATTTGAAACAGGAAGTAGGTACTCTGTTCTGATCAGGAATTACAGCGTAAAAGTATTTTAAGGAGAGCCCAATGCTGGCCTGTGACAGGAGTAGGCCTGACACTAATGAAAAAACACTTTGGGAGTTTTTGATTACAAGGACATGGTTCACTAGTAGCATTTCATTTACAGTCCCTGGGAATACCACTTTACAAGGGACTTACACATAAATTAAATATACCAATTGTGGATACACCAATGTTACCATGTTTAGGGGAGAAGCACATGAACTTTAGCACTATTTAGCAGTGGTAAAGTGTTCAGAGTCTTAAGCCCAACAAAAGATATAGCAACAAATCAGGAGGTAACAGGCAAAAAGTCTAGGGTAAGACCACTCTGATGATGCCAGGTCAAAAAGCACCGCCTTCAGGAACATCCAGGATGTTGTAGTTGTTGTAATGTGACCTAGCTGGGAGGACTTGATTCTTGAATATAGTCAGCTTTAGTACTTTCTCTATGTCCAAGAGCTTTTTTGCAGCTTAAGCTTCATCCTATCTATCTGATATAAGGTGCAACCAGGTGAACAATTGAATCACCATGTTTTTCTATCCATGCTCCTTCATTCTGTCCCATCTCAGTCAGCGAGTCGATCTTTGAGTCAATCATCCTCAGGCTTTGTTTAAATTCAGACAGCACGCAATGAAACTCATGGTCCAATGTCATAGCTGTAGCAGCCTGTAACTAGAGATATTTGCAGGATATTTTTAATTAAAGACCAATTTGGGCAGCTTATGATCCTGTTTTCCCATATTTTATCAACATGAGTGACCTTGTGGTCTCATATAATACACTGCATGAGCTTGACACAGCACAGTTTCTAGGCTAGAAAGTTTTATCAGAGATTAACTCCACAAGGCATTAGCACACTTCACCAGCCCTATCCCTACCTCCAACAGGTGTCATCAAAACATAGGGCGCAAAGTTAAAAATAGTAGAGAAGCAGATCAACCTTGTTTCTCACCCTTCAATATGCCCCATCACAATCTCACAAGCAGCAGACATAAAGGATCACCCCTGCTGATAGAGGATCCCCATCATACCTTAGTTGGTTGGTGATCAACCACCAATTTCCATATACAACACACTCTGCGTATCATTTTGCCCAGGTGAATGCACCCCTTCAATGTACAGTTCATGGGCAAATCAATGCATACTTTATGTGCATGATGCAGTCAGCTTGAGTCAATTAATATTATCTTTATTACAGGTAAATGTCCTCCTTGATAATCTTGCACTCAGTTTGATATTGACATTGGTCCTTGTCATGCACACCAGATGTTTTGCTGGTTGCACAAATTTCTCAGTCGTTCCCCTCAGAAACCACACAGGAGATTAGGTTGAGTGGTGAGGAGGGCCATTTTCCCCCACAGGACTGTGCAGACATGTGTGTCCCGCATAGCATGATCCCCCATCCAATTCCTCCATCACACAGAGGTGGCCGACTACCTAATTACCCAGCACAGCTAACGCCAGGTAGCGTACATTTGGATCTCCTATCTAAGCAACAACTATGGGCCCTTTCAGCAGCCCACACCTGCTTGAAGACAACAGCTGACTGAAGCCACTTCAAACTCTGGAGAACTAAATCAGACTGAGGGCACCAGCGTCAAAATCTGCAGATCTGGCCCATATAGGAATAATGACTGACAGGGACAGAGACCTGGCAGCAGCAGAAATCAATGGGGCCTGAAATACATAAGCCATTGCACTTTCACTGGCACAGACCTCTCTCACGGTGCCACACTCACAGCACTAGACCCAAAT
Source organism: Pleurodeles waltl (assembly GCF_031143425.1). Classification (NCBI taxonomy): domain Eukaryota; kingdom Metazoa; phylum Chordata; class Amphibia; order Caudata; family Salamandridae; genus Pleurodeles; species Pleurodeles waltl. The sequence goes on from NC_090447.1 coordinate 1,038,605,149, forward strand.
AGCAAAATTAAATTTGCAGCCACTACTAATAATTTAGTATTTCACGTTGCATTACCTGGTGGGCAGTTTAGATGCTGGATAAATGTTTGATACACACTCCATCTGTACAGCCTCACCAGAAGACAGTCATTTTGAAGCCTGTCATTCTGCCCCGCCTTTTGAAAGTACCTTTAATGGTAAGCTAAATCACAAATATTTCAGATACTGGAGCAGGTTTAACAGGAAGACTTGGATCCCACTTGTATGCCTCATTCACAACAACATATGTAATTTACGAGTCTCTAAAGTTATGCTCACCTCTTTTAGGTATATGACAGAAACATTCTCCAAATTAGCAAAATTTCTAATTTCAGTATTCAAAACTGTTGCCCACACAAATGTCTTTCGTCAGTAGTATATGACCTCTGACTTTTTTTACTGTTTACTTGAATACATCATTAAACTTTTTACATATATACAAAAATATATGTGACTTCATTCTTAACCATTTTTTCAATATCATAGTCTAGAAATGTATTCAAATTTCAATTGAATATATTTACCACCACCGTTGTGTCACACATTTACTAAGGTGCCCTATTACCATTAAAAAGTTAGTAAAATAAACAGGTAAAATGATAATCATTATGAATTGCAACAGCTAACAACTACACATGAAATACACCAGGAGGATCAGCAGAAAAGGCTGGATCAGTGCAACACAATGCAAGAAGGGATTCCAAAATCTACAACACCATGGTACAGCTACCCATGCACCAAATATAATAATTTAGCGCTGAATATTTTTGAAGTGTAAAGAGAACCCCAAAGAATACCAGTATGCTAATTACGTTTTATATGAATTTGTATATGGACATTAAAAAATGAGACTTTGGACCTAATTTAGATGTTGGACATGATTTAGAGTTTGGCAAACAGGGTACTCCAATACAAGCGGAATGGATATTACACACACCAGATTACAAGTGCATTATTTCCTATGACACTTGTACTAAGGTGGGCCAGATATCTGTGACGTTTGTGATCAAGTAATCTATTTTAAAGAGTATAGAAAGGTATAGAATATAAATAATCTAAGTGGGATCTCCACCAAATTTTGGTAATTGTCCAATGACTGCTAGTCTCCAAATAACTAACAAATAGACCCTCATTACAACCCTGGCGGTCGGTGTTAAAGCGGCGGTAATACAGCCAACAGGCCGGCAGTAAAAAAAAATGGGATTTGAACCATAGCGGTTACCACCATCCAAAACCGCCACTTTAACACATGGGTGGTAACAGCCGCAGGGCTGGAGACTTCGGTCTCCAGCCCGGCGGCCACCACAATCCCACCCTCGGTATTACGACCCGGCCTACCGCCATGGTTTTCGTGCCAAACTTACCGCCACGAAAACCATGGTAGTAGTCACTATCTGTGCCAGGGAATCCCTTCCATGGCACTTATAGGGGTCTCCCCTGGCCCCCTCCACCTCCCCAGAGTCCTCCCCCACCCTCCCCCTCCTTCTCTTGCCCCCACACATATACACACACGCACCCATATACACACATGCACACACGCATACCTACCACCACCCATGCATGCACGCATACATACCCACACACCGCAACACACACGAATATACCTTGTCACACACATGCATTCACAACACACAACACTCAGAATCACTCATTCACCCATGCAACCTATGCGACTCACACCCGCATGCACGCATACCAATACATACACACCCCCCACCCACATACACACAACACCCCCCCCTCTGGTTGGAGAACCCGACTTACCTGTTTGCAGAGGATCCTCCAGCTGGAGACGGTCCGCTGCGCTGCTGTCAGCAGCCGCGTCTGCCAGCAAAACACTACCAGGCCGTAACATTCCTCCTGATACGGTCAGCGGTGTTTTGCTGGCGTGGCGATACTGCTGTCAGCAGCGCCACCTTACCGCCATCCGCCGCCATGACCGTCGGCGGTGTTCCACCAGCATTCTGGCGGAATACCATCAGCGGTCACGATACCGGTAGACGGCTGGTAGCCACGGCGGCAGTATGTTGGCGGCCGTCGCCGTGGCGGTAGGCGGTCAATGCCACCAATGTTGAAATGAGGGCTATAGTGTTTTATCAGCCATTAGTGTCTTTTTGATATGTAAACAGTAAGCTGATATACACAGAGAATACTGATGAAGACTTGCCACACTTACGTCCCCCAACCATAAGGCTGAAAGACACTATTGGTAGGATAAACAGGATTGCATAAATGTTTAGGACTAGCATCACATATTGAGATATTAATTATATATATTAACTGAGGTCATCGTCACCAATGGTGAAGTTTTAAAGCTATTGTTGAAAAAGTGTGATTAACCCAATTACAAGATAACCACGTGTAGTAGTTGTCGCAATACCTAATCAGTCTGGGCACAGCAAAAGCTACCTTGACGTAGCCGTAATTGTAAATATTGCTGGTGGTAATATGTACTATTGCTAAAAGGAGAGTCATTGGTATAAGCATTACCTTAGATTTTCAGCAGCTGAAATAGGCAGTGATGCATTCGATAATCTTTGGTAGGCCTTTTTTTGGAAAAGAATTTAATAGACGCATCATTATTTTACATACATTTTTTAACATATAGCAGGTCAATGAAGGAATGAGAATCATTGTTCAGGAAAATATGTGATTTTTAAGAAGATTTTTATTTAAAATGCACTAACCGTTGTCATTTGTACTATGCCTTCCCTGGCACAAATAGTTTAAAAAATATATTTATTCAGGCTCATTGAGCAGAATGAAAATGCCAAGAGTTTTTCCGAGGTGATGCTGTTTACATGTAGGAAAAACACAGGTGATAAGAATTCCATTTGCAATAACAGGCTTAGCTTTTGGCAACATAAATGCAAACATGTGTTCTTTCAAGTAAATAGCATGAACAAGCAATTAAAATGTAAAACGCGATGACCAAGAATTAATTAGTGAGAAGACAACTACAATTTGTTAAAGAAAGTTAAATCATACTCAATTCTTTTACAGGCTTTTAGCATTGCTGGCACTCAAAATGTATTATCTCGCATCTTGCTGATCACAATACATTTATGTATGCGGCATAAAACATTTTATTCTGTTTACTTTTACCATTTACATTCAATGTATGGAATTTGCTTCTTCCAGAGTGAATATATGAGACAATGTTATTGCTCTTTTTAAACATTGTATAATTGTTCCACGTAAAAGTCTAAAGAAAATCAAATCAAGTCATTTGGTGTGTCTTTTACACATTTGCAAAAATATGTCAAAACTCGAAGTCACGAAAGGAGCCAGTCTGAAAAAGATTTTGTAAGAAAAAAATGAAGACATCATGAGATGTAATTTAAGCATACAATAATTAATGTGTGGGAATCTTTAGATTTTTATGTCTTCCCTTTAAATTAGTTCTTGCAAAAGGTGGTCTCGTGAGGACTAATTCAAGCAAGCATTAATTTATGTGTGGGACTTCTTAGATTTGTATGTCTTCTTTCTGAGAGAGTCCTTATAAAGGTGGTCTCTCTGACCCTACAACGTGGAACCACAAACATGATTTTAAGTACCCTAAACTCATTTTAAGAAAAGGTAAATTTTTACCACTTCTAAAATGGGATTGCATTCCTATACCAATCTGTTATTTGGAAGAGGAGATTTGGGGCTGATATTTTCAAATACTGAATCGGTATGTGATGTATCAATGTTTTGAGAACGTAATTTAGTCATAAAACATTGACAAATTACGGACTCCCAAGTTGCAGTAGTAACTCATCGACAAGAGCAAAGGGATCCTATTACCAGTAGCAGCTCACCTCAGAATCATACCCTGGCTTCCAAAAAAAATCAAATTGCATTAAAGAATTTCTATTTCATATACATAAGCATTGAAGACACAGCTTCTAAATATTAACAAGATAAAACAGTGCCGTACTATTCTACACTACATAAACAATGCAATATGCCCTATGCATAATCAACATGACACGCCTCATTTTAGTAGATTGCAGGAATCACGTCTGTAAATATAAAACCCAGTTACTGCAGGGCTGCCAAGATTGTCAGCACTTGTTTTGGTGCAAAGACAGGTCGTTTGAAAGAAAGGTGCAACTTCAGAAAAAAAAGATAATGTTCCTGATATTTTATGTGTAAGTGGTGGACCTTTATGCACTTTCCTTTCCATGTTAACCATTACGTATTTGGTAGACCCAGACAGTTACACTGCCAGTAGAAATGATGTGGGATGGGTCACTTTTAATAAAAGGTTTCTTTGAAAGCTATGCCCAGCAGATCTGCAAAGAGGGTTTTCAGTATAGCAAACATGGCTGCAGCTCTGCTGCCAGAGGAGATACCACTAGCATTTACGTTTGAATTTATTAAGAATAACAACATGAACAGTGATACAATAGTACAAGTTCTATTAATAATAAAATAGACGAAAGTAGCAAACATATAATGTAATAATACATATGAACAAATTATCAAACATTTATATAAGTATAAATGATATGCATACTACACTGTTCAGAAACTATATAAGTAAAAATAGAATATGGGGAGGGAAGATTAGGGATTCAAGGAACATTATATGAGTACATATTGTAATTTTAGAAAATGATTTTTAGAAAAAATAAAAATAAACATTATACCTAAAAGTTTATGAAACTATATACTATGGGCCAGATGTAGCAAAGGGTTTTTCCCATTCTGTGTCAATGGGAAAATGTGTTCGCACATATGGCCCTATATCTTTAATAGTATAACAAAGACAATAGGGTGAGATTCAAGGTGGCTTCCATACTTCATCTGATATAGTTATGACTGCATTAGTAGATGAGGTAGAATAGTATAGATACATAGTTAGTGGAAGCCATAAGGGATCCTCTTTTTAACTAAAGATATATGAGACATGGGCCCTCATTACAACCCCGGTGGTAATTGCCGCCTACCACCGTGCTGACGGCCGCCAACATACCGTGACAGCGGTGGTATTTCGATACAGGTATTATGACCCACACTGAGAAATACGCCACTATACAGACACCCACACAAGTCCGCCAGACCAAAGGTCAGTGATAAATTGACGATAACAAAACCCACACCGTTACGCCAACAGGAATAAGTCCACAGCATCATGACCCACGAATCACAGCAGCAGTCGTTCAACCGCGGTAAACCATTGGCGGTATACACCACTGCGCTCAAAATACACACACGCTTACAAAACTACACCACATTGGACAATTCAAATTACACACACCTGACATACATACACACCACACCCACACACCTAATCCAATGTAAAACACACACCCACATTGCCCACAACCCCTTACAGCTAAACAAAAGATAGCAAACAGAGAGAGACAAGCCAGGAGCACCCACTCAATCAGAGCCACAAAGCATCATCACCCATACACCATACACGCACCTCACAGCACACACCCCAACACAGTACCCCATACACCCTCATATATATCACTCACACCAGATCCATGGCACCCCAAAAACACCCCAGTTTTTCAGAAGAGGAGCTAAGGGTCATGGTGGAGGAAATCATCCAGGTAGAGCGACAGCTATTCGGATCAGAGGTGCAGCAGAAATCCATTGCTAGGAAGATGGAGCTATGGCAGAGAATCGTGGACAGGGTCAACACCGCGGGACAGTACAGCAGAACAAGGGATGACCTCAGTAAGAGGTGAAACGACCTACAGGGGAAGGTAAGTTCTGTGGTTGCAAGACACCAGGTAGCCGTACAGAGGATTGGCAGTGGGCCCCCACCGCCCCCCCACAACTAACAACATGGGAGGAGCAAGTCTTGGTGATCATGCATCCTGAGGGTCTCGCAGGAGTAGCAGAAGGACTGGACTCTGGTAAGTCAAACCTTTACTACTATCATCCCCAACCTGCATGCCATCACATAACCTCACCCTCACTCCCATCACTCCACCACCTCACACATACCCCACTATCACAACCCACCCATCCCAATACCAAGCCCTGCATGCAACAACAATCCATGGACCCCAATCACAGACCTGCATGGACACCCATCTCCACAGCATGCCCAGTAGAGAGAATCACCCAGCCCACAAAATCACCACACACATATGGCAAAGCTGACAGGGAAATCACAACCATACAGGGAAACAAACGCATGCACAAGATGGCACACGCAGATACAGTAACACTGCATTTGCATCCCCACAAGACCCCTACTCAATGTCACCGGAGAGGACTTGACAGCAACATCCAGTCCCCCCACAGAAGAGACCCACAGTGATGACAGCAGCTCTGCATGCCTGGATCACGATGACCAACCTGGCCCATCAGAGACCTCTGGACAGTCGGTTACCCTGCCATAGCCCCAACCCACCACAGAGCCTCCCCCTCAGGAACACCAGCACAGCACCCACCCAGCGGGCCCATGCCACTGTCCCCAGGACACGTCAATCAGCAGTGTGTCCACCACTACAGGGACCCCAGGCAACCCCACAAACCCAGGACGATCAGGGACCTGGGATCAATGGCAGTGGGAACACGGTTCAGGGGACAGAGGCACAGGACAACAGGGAAGCTGGGAGGGCTGCTGTGTGACAGGGGGAGGACAGGCCCAGGGAACCCACTCTCTAGGAGGCACTCACCAACATCCTGGGAGCATACCACCATTCCCAGGAGAGGATGGGCCAGATACTGGCCAAGTTGCAGGAGACCCAGCGGCTGCAGGAGGGACAGTACCTGGGGATCAAGGAGGACCTCAAACACATCTACACCATCCTGGTCACCATTGCAGGGGTACTGGCTGACATGGCCAACACCATGAGGGAGGCAGTGGCACACCAACGGGCCCCTGACACTAGCCACACTGAAGAACAGCCCTCCACCTCCGCCAGCGCTAGTGGACAGGAGGCCCCGCCACAGGAACAACAGGCTATCAGCACCCCTCCCCCTGCAGAAGGAGGACCACCTTGCAAACGGTCCCTGCGATCCAGGCAAAAGCCAGAGAACATTGCCAAGACCTCGACCGGGAAGTAAGACTCGCCTGATTGTCACCCTTCTGTCTCACTCTATCGCCCTGTCCACCTTGAACTGCCATTGCCCCCCTCCCCATGCCCCCTTGGACAATGCACCTGTGATACCAAAAGACTGGACTCTGACAGGTCATTCCTCCACCATCATCCCAACCCATTGCAAATCTACCTGTCAGATGGAGGCACCGGAACCTGGCCTTCAGGCGGCCAAAGGTTCTTTCAGTGATCCTCCTTGTTCGTCCTGGGCCTCATTGTAACGTTCCTCTGCCCTTGTCCTGGCATTCCTCACTGGGGTCAGTAGCCATGAGAGGTTGGGGTAACCAGAGTCACCTGCAAATATCGAGGGACAACTGTTAGACACACACTAACCCTTAGGGACAACCTCATACCCAGACACCCACTTCTATTGGGTGGGGACCTTGGGATCACCTATTAGCCACACCCTGTGCTTCTGGAGTTGGCCCATCAGATATCGCGTGCTGCTATTCCTCAAGATAAATGCGTCATGCATAAAGCCAGGATACTTGGCATTCACATGGGAGATGTACTGGTCAGCCAAACACACCATCTGCACATCCATAGAGAGATAGCTTTTTCTATTCCTGTTCATTTCTCTGGGGGGGGGGGGACAAATGCCACATGTGTATCATCAATGGCACCAATGATGTTGGGGATATGGCCCATGGCATAAAAGTCAGCTTTCACTGTGGCCAAATCCTCCACCTTCGGGAATACAATGTAGCTGCGCATGGGTTTCAGCAGGGCTGACAACACTCTGGTCAACAAGTTGGAGAACATTGGATGAGACATCCCTGATGCCATGGCCACTGTAGTTTTGAAGGAATCACTTGCCAGAAAATGGAGCCATTACAGGACCTGCACTAGAGGGGGGATACCTGTGGGCTGGTGGATAGCTGACATCAGGTCTGGCTCCAATTGGGCACACAGTTCTTAGATTGTGGCCCTATCAAGTCTGTATGTAATTATAATGTGTCTGTCCTCCATTGTCGCAAGGTCCACCAGGGTTCTGTACAACGGAGGATGTCGCCATCTCATAGTCAGCCTCAGTGGTTGAAGCCTATGGAAGAAAATGGTGAGCAAAGGGTCTTATTCCCACATCTTTTGCAACAATGATGCATCTTTTCCTTTACAGAACCAGCATGTTAATCCGAGAGTCAGTTGCTGTGCCAATGTCTGCTGTGATGCAGTTAGGTGCCATGCCCTGTGCCCCCCTGAAATAGTGGCTGCCTGACCTGTGAGGAGGGAAAAATGGAAATGAGCTAATTCCGCTGGCGTTCTGCGCTGTTGCAGTAGGCGGCCGACGACCACTGTGCAACTTTGCATTGGTTATCATTGAGCCCTATGGGTTCCAGGAGCCAATGGCGATGTACGCCAGTAGTGACGGTACACTTCGCCGCGGACATGACCGCCATTTTCTATCTCTTCACTCACTTGCTACCTGACCTTCAATAGGAGAGGACCTACACTGCAAGTGCTGCTGTGACCTGTGTCTGGAAGCGACAATGGCTCATGTGTCTGGGGAAAGGGCCCCTGCCTTCACTGCGGAGGAGTTGGAGAAACTGGCAGATGGGGTCCTACCCCAGTACACATTACTCTACGGTTCTCCAGACAAACAGGTGAGTACACTGTGAGCATGATGCGTGGGCCATGAATAAATAGATTGCTGTGTGTGTAAGCCACATGTAGGCGGGACTGAGGCGTCCTGGCCAGAGTGCTGCATGTATGGTGGTCAATGTATGTGTGTCAGGGGATGGGAGGGATCTGGTGGGCCATGAGTGTGACGATCCGGAGGGTTGACTAATTCCCTTTTCTGCTGTCTTTTCCATGTAGGTCAGCACCCATCAGAAAAAGGGTATTTGGCGTGCCATCGCCAAGGAGGTGCAGACCTTGGGGGTCTTCGACAGGTGGAGCTCCCACTGCTGCAAACGATGGGAGGACTTGCGCCGCTGGGCAAGGAAGACGGCGGAGGCCCAGCCGGGGCTGGCCTCCTAACGAGGAAGGGGTGCCCGTCATACCATGACCCCCTCTGATGTTTCGCATCCTGGCGGTGGCCTATCCGGAGTTGGATGGGCACTTAAGGGAATCACAGTAGCCACAACGGGGTGAGTACAGATTCAGAATCATGCCTGTGCGCACGTTAAGGTTTACCTGGGTCGGAGATGTGGGCTGTGGGTGCCCCTAGGCAAGGGTGAACATGGCAGGGTAGGTTCCTTGTTGGGCAGGCTCTGAAGCACTCCTACCCCAATAGTGTTAATGGGAATCTACTACTGGGCACGGTCCTGTGGGTTTCAGGTGTGCAGCTAATGGCTGTAGGCAATGGACCCCATGGGCTGGTGACGATCTTAGTAACTGGTAGTGCATGGCCTAGTGAATAGGGCTGCTTCCTGTGTGTTGTGTACGCCAACTGTAGTGGTGTTGCTGGCATTGTCCAAGTGTATCCTCTGTCTCTCCCCCCTTTCTGTTTCGTCACCCTGTCCTTGTGTGCATTAGCATTATCTGGCAGAGGAGCAGAGGCACCGGTGAGAGAGGGAGCTGCATCCGACATGGGCCGGGAGGCCAAATCCACCGATGGTGAGGGCACCAGTGGGATGGAGGGCAAGGGGAGCACCACAACAGGGACAGGAGGGGAGACCACAGACTGCGACTCCTCCTCCGATGGAAGCTCCCTGACGGTGGCGGACACCTCTGTGCCCACCCCAACAACAGGTACAGCCACCAACCCCCTACCAGCACTGCCCTCCTAGCAGCCCCTCAGCCTGTTTCCCGTGCCCCATCACCCAGGAGGGTGGACATCTCCTTCATCCAACGCACCTCAGGCCCTGCCCCAGTAAGCCCTGCTGCCCTCAGTGAGGAGGCTAGTGACCTCCTGAGATCCCTCACTGTTGGGCAGTCAACCATTCTGAATGCCATCCAGGGTGTTGAGAGGCATTTGCAACAAACAAATGCATACCTGGAAGGCATTCACTCTGGTGTGGCGGCCCAACAGAGAGCATTTCAGGCTCTGGCCTCCGCACTGATGGCGGCCCTTGTCCCTGTCTACAGCCTCCCCCCTCCAACTTCCTCTACCCAGTCCCAATTCCCTCAACCCCAGCATATCCCAAGCACACCTTCAGACCAGCATTCACCCAAATCAACACATAGAAGTGTCTCAGGCAAACACAAGTACCACACTTCATCTCACAGGCACTCACACAAGCACCATCTCCATGCAGACACACCAACACCAACTGCCTCCACTGTGTCCCTCTTCTCCTCGTCACCCACCTCCCTCCCAATGGCATCTCCACTCACACCTGCATACACTACATCTTCATCCACTACCTCCATCACCAGCACGCCCATTACAAAACACCCCTCACTGGCCCCACATCTATGCACACGTCTCCTATATCATGTCCCACTGTGTCTGTGACCCCTCCTCCCAAGTAAACAAATGCAAGCACCCACCTACCCAACAGCCATCCACCTCACAACAGCATCCAGCCCATGCACCTGCACCTAAACTCAGCAGACAGACACCTCCTACAACCACTCCCTCTTCCTCCGCTCCCAAACCCTCTCCCTCTTCCCACCGCAGTGTCTCTAAGAAGCTTTTCCTGGGAAACATTCACCTCTTCTCTACCCCACTGCCCCCGTCCTTCCCTCGGGCCAGAGTGGCCAGAACCCAGGCCAGCACCTCAGCCACCATGTCGACCTCTCCTGTGGGTCCTGCAGCTATCAGGGGCTCAAAAGGGGCACCCGTCAGCCCAACCAGTGTACCACCAACCCATGCCAAGGACAAAACCATTGCACCACCTGCCAAGGTGAAGAGGGGGACAGCATCCAGCAAGGGGAAGGAACCATAACCACCCAGCAAGGTCACCTCAAAGACTCCAGCTGCCAGACCCAAGGTTACACCACCATCTGCCAAGGTGAGGAAGGGGCAGAAAACACCAGGCAAGGTGCTTCAGCTGTCTGAGGCTGCAGGTGAAGGCCTGGTGGCTACCAGCACAACTGCCAGTACCGCCACCTGCACCGCAGCCAGCACTTCCAGCAGCTCCGCCACTTGCACCGCCGCAAGCACCGCCACCTGCACCGCCACCTGCACCGCCGCATGCACCACCACTGTCAGCAGCAGCAGCCCCAGTGGGCAGCAGTCCAAAGCTGCAGGAGAAGTGATGGAGCCTCCTACCACCACCTGCAGCACCGCCACCTGTACCACGGCCAGCACAGCCATCTGCACCACCGCTAGCACCGCCGCAAGCACCACCACCTACACCGGTGCCAGTAGCACCACTACCAGCAGCAGCAGCCCCAGTGGGCAGCCGTCCAAGGCTACAGGAGAAGGGCTGGAGCCTCCCACCACCACTGGCAGCACCCCCACCAGGGTTGTAATGAGGGCAATGGTAATTATGCTGCATTGAAAGCAAATGGCGTAACATTTTGGGCTTGTTTACAGTTTGATGCTATTAAGTAAAAAAGCATCAGCCAATAATAGATCTATCAATTTAAAATTTAGGGTTGTGCAATGCCACTGAGGTGACAAGCTACCTAAAACAATATTGATTAAGGAAAAATGGATGCTTACTTTAAAAATCTTTCATTTTGAGTCCAGACTACTTTCTAAAATTGCTTTTTAGGAGTGCATTCAAATAATGTGTTTTAAATCAGCATTTGGGCACGAACCAGACCAACAAGAAGAGGTTGTATTTGGAGAACAAAAGTTTAGAGTCACAGGGGTAAATAATAGATGATAGGAGACAAAGTATAGGGTATGGGTAGTATTTTTGGCTCATCCAGTTTTGTGACTTTTAAGCCATATCTTGCACCATACGGTAATAGACCGACATTGCATTAAATCTTTTTCCCAGGCTAGCTCAGTCTTTGTTCTGATGATGTCCATAGACATTTGTAGAGATTTGTAAATAACAGTTGCAGATGGAGGTTTGTCTAATATTGGAAAAACTAAACTTGAATTGGGAGGTGGGCAGGAAATATTTGGCAGTGTGAGACTATATTGATTGAGAGAGGTTTGTATGGTGTTCTAAAAATGAATGGCAGACAGAATTTAGTTTGAAGATTAGGAAAGGATGACAGTCGGTCATCAAAATGAAGTTGTGATATCCAGCACAAACCTTTGGCTCACCAAGTCTTCCAATATTTTGGACGATTGTTAATTTGTAGTAACTTATTATGCCAAATGGATTGTTGTTGATAGGTAGTAACTGAAGGATAGGTCGATGGTAGAAGGGGAGTCAAAAGGTTACAGGAGTGGCAAGTATTTTGAGTTCTTCTTTAAGTAATATTTGCTATGAAAGCAAGAATTTCCAAAAAAAGGGGAAATAAGAGATCTCTCTAATTGTAGCCATACAAGAATGGTGTGAGGGAAGTTCAGAGGAGACCCCTTGGGCAGCATACTTCAAAATTAATGCATAGTGAATTTTTTTTTAATCTGAAAACTTAAGACCTCAATTAGATGTGTCCATTTTAAATCTTTCTGGTGTGGGGTTGCCCACTTGCTGATGCCCAGATGGTCACAACCAGTGGCCGACACTAGGGAGGATGTTAAAAAATCTGCGCCAGAGTATTTTATTTTATTTAAAAAACTCCTGGGAGACACAGAAGAGCTTCCGTGTCTCCCCCCACTCTCCCACCGCCCCTTTGTGACACACTTGTTTTCCCCACCAGAGTAGGAAGCAGCAGGTAAGGCCGCTTCCTGCTCCGGTGGGAAAAACAGGCCCAAACAGGCCTCCCCACCATTTGGGAAGGCCTTGTTTGAAAGGGGAGATTATCCACTTTCAAACAAGGCTTTCTTGAAATTATTTCCTGCACAGCTGCAATTGTGGGCCAGGAAACCCCACTAGACACCAGGGAATTCACTTGGGAGGGGGTGGGGGTCCTTTATGGCCTCCAGAGAAACCATACAGCTATTAAAACAAATATAGATCTATGTATTTATATAGGTCTATATATATATATATATATATATATATATATAGATAGATAGGTATGTATATTGATCACTTTTGTCAATGCATGTGTGGTTTCTGTGGGGGCTGTGATCGGCCACAAGGAAAACCACACCCAGATATAAAAGTGATCTATTTAGGGAATCCGAGGAGGAGGTCATGGGAGTGGGAGCAGCAATAATGATTGTTGGTCTGGGCACCAGAAGCGCTAAAGACTGTGATGATTGGTATGTGACAAGGTGAAGTACTAGTGTGTCTTTTATGCTTTTCAGAGTGTCTTGAGAGAATGTGCTGACTGAGTAAAAAACCAAAGGTAAGGTGATTGACCTTTACTGTTGCACGCATCTCACATATACCCAACAGCAATTTTGTGACTATCTACGAAGGCTAGTGTTTTAGAGCAACAGTTAAGCCAGTAGCAGAGATGGTGTCTTGTTGGATAAATGCTGCTCAAGCCCTAACTTTGGGTTATAGAGTCCAGCTCTGATGTAGGATGAGAGGCTAAGACAGCAGATGCTGAGAGAGCATCTGAGGGATAGGACAATGGCGCACACTCTAGGAGTGAATTTTGTCTACTTTTCAGAAATGTTTAGCTGTCCGGGATCCAGCATTGGTTTCACACCCATTTCTGTCACTAACTTGATGGAGGCTAAAAGTACAAAAAATAGTAAAATATGGGTTTCTCCCAGTAAAATGCCAAAATTGTGTTGAAAAATGTGATTTTCTGATTCATGTCTGCCTGTTCCTCCAAGCTGGGAAGTTCCGCAAAACCGCAAAGCCTCTGTTGATGCCAAAAAAAACACATGCATTCTTCTGCAGCCCTTTTCCCATTGTTTTGAAAAGGAAACTACATTTTATCTTTATTTTGGTTCATTTCTTGGTCTCCTCCAATAGAACCCACAAACTCTGGGTACTTTTAGAATCCCAGGGATGTTGGAGAAAAGGATGCAAATTTGATGAGGATAGCTTATGTGGACAAAAATTTAAGAAGTCCTAAGCGTGAACTACCCCAAACAGCCCAAAAAGGGCTCAGCACGGGGTGGAGGAAGGCCCAGCAGCTAAGGGGTTAAAGAGGACAAAGGCATATGAGGAGAACTTAGACTTAGACCCCTAAGAACTTAGATGAGAGAGAGACTATTTTGTTTAAAAAAAGTACTCAGGGACATGAACAGGAATAATGGCAAGAGCATGTAAAATCAAGGGAGTGAGCATCATCTTAAAGGAATCAACTCTGCCCCACCAATAGAAAAAATAGTTGATGCCAGCATGCAATATTATTGTTTAATGTTTTGGTAATATAATCACAATTCAATTTTAGAGTTTCTTTAATTGTCTGTGAAAACCAAAATCCAAAGTATGTAACTTCAGAGGGTTGCATTGCTGAACCTGTGTGTTGGAATAATTGTTTGTTACACAAAACATTTAAAGGCACTACTTCACATTTCTCATGATTAAGTCAAAAACTTGATAAGTGAGAACACTTGTTGAAGAAAAGAAGGAAGGGAAGTTGTAGGGTTGACGCAATACAGAAGAATGTTATCAGCATAAACTGACATTTTAATTTGGTGAGATCCAATTTAGAAACCTGAAATACTGGCATCTTGTTGGATTTTGGTTAGAAAGTATTCAGTAAAATAATAAACAAAATAGGTTATAGAGGACAACCTTGGCGTCCCCCCCTGAACAAAGGAAAATAGTCTGAAAGCATGTCATTAACATAAGTTGCAGCATTAGGACCTGTATATAGTAAGGAAATAAGGAGATCATTTTGGGGAGGGGGACGCCAATCCATTGTAATGCTTGGCCATAAAATCCCAGTCAGTCCTATCAAAAGCCTTTTCTGCATCCAAAGCAATAGCAGCAATAGGATGACTTAATGTGGAGAGCCTTGCTTATGACATTGAAAAAGGCTCAAGAATTATCAGATGCTAATCAACCCTTAACAAAGCCGGATTGTTCAGTGTCTATTTTGTCAGGTAGAATTGGGTCAACGTGTAATGCCAAAATATTTGCAACGGAGATAGGACTATAGTTCTTGCACAAGCAAAGATCTTTATTGTCTTTTGGAATTAGGGAGATATTGGCCTCTTGGAATGAGTCTTGAGAGGCAATCTTAGCAATAAATGAATGAAATAAAAGTTAAAGATTAGGAAGGGGGAGTTTCGCAAAATGGCTATAGAATTCAATAGTAAAACCATCTGTCCAGGAATTTCCCGTCTATGCAATGTAGAGATTGCATGAGTAATTTCTGAAAATGAGATATCTGCTTCCAAAGCATCAGAATCAATATGATGGGAGGGAGGAGAAGCAATAGTTTGAAAATATTTGAGCAGGTCTGACTGCAATGGTTGTGCTTGAATAGACTATAAATTGTGTAAAAGGGAACAGATTCATTTAAAATGTATTTGTCCTTAAAGAGAGTAGTCCCTGTACTACTTCACAATAATTCTATTTTAGTTCAATCCCTTCTGATTTTTAAATGGTTAGCCAGCACTTTTCCCATTTTATTATGACACCCATGTTAATGATCATTGCTCATCAGCAGCATTTGTATAGGTATAACCTAACTTTTTGATTTTGTCAAGTAATTGGTTGGATTGGCTTTCCATTGATTTTTTCTTTTGCGAGAAAACATTTATTATAAAAAAATAATCTTGCCATTGCTTTAAAAGAATCTCAAACATTGCAAAAAAAGAGTCAGGTGTAGTGTTAATGACAACAAATTGTGAAGACTTAGGGCCTGATTACAACTTTGGCGGAGGGGGTTGATCCGTCCCAAATGTGACGGATGTCCCGCCCGCCATATTACGAGTCCATTATATCCAATGGAACTCGTAATACGGTGGGCGGGATATCCGTCAAATTTTGGCCAGATTAACCTCCTCCGCCAAAGTTGTAATCTGGCCCTTAGTAAGAAAAAGATAGTCTATACAGTATTGTTTATGCTGTGGATGATGTGGAGCTAATTAAAAAGTGTATTCACTAAGATCCGGATGGCATAACCTCTAAATATCAGCTAATGATTTACACTGTATGGTGGAATTGGGAGTACATTTTAATAAGAACAAATTTGATTGCACAATGTCTATCTAGAATGGCGGCATGAATTTGACTGTAATCACCACCAAATATAGCGTAGTCATCATCACATAAAAGCAGTTTAGCAGTAATTTTGGTCCAAACATTATTGTCAACAGAGACTGGACTGTATACATTAAAAATAGTTAAAGGTATGTTATCAACAAGATGTTTAACAGCGACCAATCATCCTTCGTATCTGTATCATAAGGAAAAAGGCAATACAGAATTAAAATACGGATAAAACAAGACAAAAAGTAACAGAAAAGGATGAAAGAAAAGCTATTACTTCATGAATATTGGAAAGAAAACAGGCATGGAAAATAAGGTCATATTTTAAGTGATCTTTGAAGTGTCCATATCCTCTGCTTCATGTTGCTGCTGGTTCTTTGTAAGTGGTCATTTTTCCTTTGTATATCACTTTAAATAGACAAGGATGGACTAGGCCAAATCTAGCATTCATAGCTCTTAGTTGAGGATGCATATCTAGCAATTGATTCTGATGAATTAGTGGTGGCTTCAACTACATGCCAAGAGTAAAAACACTCTGTGACCTTTCCAGTAAATTTGTTTTTTGGTTTTGACTGCTTTCATAATGTATAGCAAATAAGTGTAGTACAAAAAGAATACATTTACTCCTCATGGCTCTGTTGATACTCTAGGACAAAGTCAGTGCACCCTTTGTATGTTGAGTGGGGTAGTAGGAGGTATATCAAGAAGTTTTGGCAGAAGAGTTTGAAAGTAGTCAGTCGGATTGGAGTCTTCAATGTTTTCAGGATGTCCATATAGGTGGAGGTTATTTATGCAATTTTGATTTTCAAGATCTTCAGCGTGTCTTTTAAGAAGAGTTATTTCTTATTCCAAATGAGAAATACATGAATTGCAATCTGAAGAATTTCTGTTTTTGGATCCATCTCTAAAACTTGGGACTCAAAAAGGGACCATCTATCATCCAGATGTTATAGTGTAGTACCTGTTTCTTCCATGAAGGCTTTTAATCAGCAGATTTCATCAGGAATCACATCAATATGAGTTGGTATGGATTTTACTAGAGATGGGAGATCCTTTTTTGGTATTTTTATTGGATCCCAGAGGTGTTTTACCTTATAATGGAGTTTTTGGAATGGTACCTGAATGTGTCACGGTTTCGGGCGGATCTGATCAGGACTTTGGTTGGGATACCCCTTGAGGTCACCGAATATCCTAAAGAGGTAGTGTGCTGGGGCAGAAGAGCAGCTAAAGGCATAAACGGAAAGGACAACTATAGACAGGCACAGGAAACAGGAAAGTAAAAGCAGTGCAACCCTTATGTGAACAAATAGGAAATGCATTACTAACTGACAAACATGCTGCAGATGTACACAGAGTAGGGCGCAGAACCTCCCACAGTGACAGGGAATGTCAATGCCTCTGTGCAGTTTGCTCTTACAGATAGTCCCCATATAAAGGAGGCAGCAGAGGTGATTCTGTCTCTGGACCCTAGAGCACAAACAAGGATAGTACTTACATACACAAGACAAGCTCTTGTGGGTCCAGCTGGAAACACAGTGGCGATTCCTGGAACAACAGCAATAGCACACTGTCACGGTTAGGCACGAAAGACAATGTATAACACTAGACAAGGAGGGGGGCTGGAATTGCCTCCTGGAGACCAGGAGCCAAACCCAGTACAAAGGATGACACTTATACACTGGTGAAGACTGATAGAACACTTACCAGACACAAATACCCAAGAAGAAATGGAAACAGAAGGGGACAAAATAAGAGGCAGAGGCAGGAACTGGGAACAGGCTCAGGCTGAAGCAAAGGCAGGACGAGGACTGGAAAACAGGGCACAAACTTCTGGCTGGAAAAACAGAGACAGGACTGGGAAACAGAGAGCAGGCTCTACCGGGAACAAGCGAGGACAGGGCTGGAATACAGGGAGTAGGAATAAGCAGTAAACAAGACTGAGAAACAGAGAGCAGGTTCAGGCTGAAACAAGGCAGGACCAGGGCAGAGAAACAGGGAGCAGCTCTGGAAGAAACAAACAGGTACAAGGCTAAGAGATAGGGAACAGAATCTGGCTGGAACAATCAGGAGCAGGGCAGAGAAACAGGACACAGGTTCAAGCTGGAACAGGACAGGAATAAGACTGGAACACCATCCAATAAAGGGTCTGTAACACAAAGGAATTGAACTGCAATGTACGACCAAGGATCTTGAGGAAATGGGTCCTTATAAGCAGTTCCAATCTGCAGAAAACCTCATGTGGAATCACATGACTGGGCTGCACAGGAGAGGTCTCAGTTTCAGACACTCGAAATTCCTGGAGGAGACGATCCGGTGAAAAGGAGAAACTGGTCTTCTCCCATGGAAAACAATGGGAAACAAAATCCAGGCTTTTCGGACTACCAGGCTGTGAATTATGGGATTTGCAGTCCCAGGAAGCAAATGTAATACTACAAAAGTATACCATGGCAAAAAGAGAAACAAACGGGAGTCAGCAAGGGACTCTAGATTAGTGTTCAAGGTGATTTCCAGGCTTCTGACAGTCCCCTTACAGTGCCCCATAGAAATGGGACGACAGAGTCGTAACAGAATGAGATTCAGGCTTGTGGGAAATTGCGCCATCCATTTCGTTATAATTAGAGACTGATTCGGATAACGTATTAATGTTTGAGGTATCAGATAGTTTAAGATTTTTTCTTTTCCCCATAATTTGAAAAAGGATGGGAGAAATGCAGGAGATTGCAAGTTCTCAATGAGCATAAGAGGTCCTCTTACTCAGTTGCTTCCCAGTGTGCCTTTTCAAGATCAAACAGGATTTTCTGAAAGTCCCACTTGCAAATTTCCTCACTCACAGTTAGGCCCCGTCCCTGCAGATCAACCTTTAACTCTCTTGAACTGTGAGACAACAGGAGGCCCTTATTAAAGATTGAACCCATTTTGGAAAGGTAACAACACTGGAATAAACAACAAGAGCCCGAAGTGCAAGAAAATGAGGCAGGATTAACAATATACATGACCAATGAGAGAACAGGAGCAAATCAACAACACATAATGGTCTAAGGGCCAG
The DNA here is from genome assembly GCF_031143425.1 of Pleurodeles waltl. Classification (NCBI taxonomy): domain Eukaryota; kingdom Metazoa; phylum Chordata; class Amphibia; order Caudata; family Salamandridae; genus Pleurodeles; species Pleurodeles waltl. The sequence continues at coordinate 1,038,624,291 of NC_090447.1, forward strand.
ATGTACAAACCATTTTACCAGTCGCAAACTGCCCATTAGGCCATTGGCGACAGGTAAAATGTATTTTGCCATGTACAAAAGGCAAAATATGATTCAATAACTTGTTACCAAATCGCATTTTGCTTTTGTGATTTGGTATTAGGAAGGGCGTGTTTATGGGGTCTCTTCCATAAACATAATAGCAAAGGCATGTATGAATGTTTTGCAACCATGAATGTGGTTGCAAACATTCACAATTACCACCAACTTCAGGTTGATGGTAATCATTTGCAAACAGTAAGAGGTCCACAAGAATGTGAATGTGAATGCAAAATGTTTCCACTGCCTACTCTGAAAAAAATGAAATGAAAAGGTTTCTTTTTTTTTGTAATGCATCCTGCTTTCTTTTAAGGAAAATGGGCTGCATTAGAAGAAAAGACCTACATCATGAATATTATTTGAGGTGGGTCTTTATGACCCCATCAGGAATCACAAACAGTGTTCTTTACACTGTTGTACATATTGTTTTGTGACTCGCAATTTGTGATTTCCAAACGGATCGCAAATTGCAAGTCCCAAAACAAAATGTCAAATATCTGGACCCAAATGCTGAATTTGAAGTGTAAAATGAGTCATAGTGGTATTACGAAAATGCAAGTCCTACACTCACTGCTGATCACCAATGTTGGGGTTTCTGGTTGACTAGTGTTTGCACCTAAGCCAGGAAGGACCCACCACTCTAGTCAGGGCAAGTAGATTACAAACCAAAGATAACCTGTGCTCACCCTCTGATGACATGGCACAGAGCACTTAGGCTTATCCTCAGAGGTCATGTGCAAAGCATGACACTCCCACCAGTGACACAATAAAATACACCACAAAAGAGATTCCACACAATATTATATGTAAACATATAAACAAAGTATAATGTGCTCATCGACCAACATGACAATTCAGTGATACCTTGTCACTAGGCAATTGTCATAAACATAAATATCATGCCTATCATGCATGGACTAACAGAATACTCATATGAGAAGGTAAGAGCCAAGCTAGTATGCATTGTGTATCAACTCAACAGGAATCATAAATATGGCACAGAATAAGCTATTACTGAAGTAGGATTTGAGATTTTGGTCACTAAATGTCCCAGTATGACATAAATCAGAGTTATTGTGCATTGTCCAACATTAGAACCTTGCTCAACTTCCTGTATCAGGCAAGCCACAAAGCAACAGGCATCACATAATGCAAACAAGCAGCAAGGGCGAAAATCCATATGTCCAAGGTCCATGCAAGTAGTGCAAATAGGTCCTTTCAGACACACAATCTCCCCTGTACATTTGCAGGACACCGGGAACCTGATCTTCCTCCTTGAACAGCAAAGATAGGTTCCTGGCACCCTCGTACACACAGTTACCTTCAGGAAGTTCTGTGGAATGTGGGAATGCCTCCCCACCTATTAGGAAAATTAAGAAAATCCATTGATATGGCTGAAAACATATGCATATGTGCAGGAACCTCTGCTCCTTCATTAAACATTTCTAGGTATTCCTGGTAAGCTTCTAGATGCAGGCCAATCCCTATTGGTGGTTGGGATCTGCCGACAAGGCTTCCAACTGTCCAGCGACCAAGTGCGGTACGATTTCAATGGAAGTGGGGGCACACACATGAGAAATATTGCGGGGAGACCCTCCGTGGGCCTCTCCTGCATGCAGACTCGTGGCCAGAGCAGCTGCCCGTGGGCACATGGTACAGCTGCTTGTAGAGATAAGCGGATAGGGACTGGTCCCCGTGGAGGAGTTGCCTCCTGGTGATGGATGACTGGAGGCACTGCACCACCCTTGGTGATGGCTGGATCCCATACACTGTCCCAATCATCAAGTGATGCGCGGGGACACCAAGCCGGCCATCAGGATTCCTGCCAAAATAAAGATACAGCCTCCCACTTCAGCCCTATATTTGTTCTGAGATGCGTCACACTTCCCTAGGATACTGCAGGAAGATCAGTGTCGAGGATGGGGCGCTGACACCCTCTCAATTAAACCAGACCACTTGGGTGGGACCTTCAGGGGTAGCAAACAGCCAGGCAATCAGGGTTTTCTTTTTTTTGGCCTCCAGTACTTACCAAGCACTCAGGCATTCAGAGGTTGGGATAGCATAAAAGAAGTGGAAAGCACTCACCATGCGCTGTTGTACAACAGATTGGTTTGTCACCCTCAGTGCCTCAGCACCCTGTGGGTTCCACTGGTGTGGAGGCTCTGAGGAAGTAGGGTCCATCCTGCAGGCTCCTGGAGAACACTAGGACTGTGGGCCTAAAGGGAAATAGCAATCAATAGGCCAGCACATGAGGTGGGAAGACCATGCAGTGATTTCTCCTGATGAAACAGCAGCCTTTGTCAACCCAGAGACAGGGACCAAGCTGACAACAAAAAGAAAAGCAATACAGGGAATCCCTTATGCCACCAGCGATTGTAGGTAACAGGGAAACCAGAAAAGAGCAGTCCATATGAGTCCTATATGCAGTCCCCCAAAATCTCTAAAAATCATGGGAGTATGAGCCCCAGTACTTATACTCCTGGTGCCCAGCTTCTAGAAAGTAGGATAAATTGCCAGACAGATCTAACCAGTTCCAAGAATTCCCATACTCTGGCTCCAGACCTCAGAAGAGGGTAAACAAGCCCTTTGTGTGAGGGCAGGACACAGCCTATTCAAGTGTAAAGTGTGAACGACGCTCTCACTCTCTCCCAGCCCAGGAAGCCAATCAGTGCATAGATGAATGCAGATGTAACCCTGTCACGCCTAACCCTCCTAGATGGATAGCTGCCTGTGGAGTATGCACAAAAGTGGAGCTTTTACTCTGCCTAAGATGTGGATTGGAGTCAGGCTGCAAAAAACAGAGATATAAGCACAGTGAAATGTCAACTTTCTAAAAGTGGCATTTCTAAAATAGTAATGTAAAATCCACCCACACCAGTAAGCAGGATTTCCCACTACCACTCCAAACATGGGGGCCAGCTGCTTGACCCTTGGTAAACATGTTCTGTCCCTGGGTGTTAGTAGCAATCATTTGTCTTATATCTTCTTTTGTGTGGTTTTCAGGTAGAGTCTCTTTCCAAGTGCTGTCTTCCTAGACCCTGAAGATCTGAGGGCATGGTGGTAAGGTGACAGTCGTATGTGCATCAACCACAGTTCAAAGAATTTCCAAACCTGTCAGCTTTCTTGGAAAATCATAGGGCCATATTTATACTTTTTGAGGCAAAACTGCGCTAACTCAGTTTTGCGTAAAAAAAATTAGCGCCGGCTAATGCCATTCTGAAGCGCCATGCGGGCGCCGTATTTATTCAATGACGTTAGCCGGCGTTAGCCGCCGGCGCTGCCTGGTGTGCGTAAAAAAAATGACGTACACCAGGCAGCGCCGGCGTAGGGGAATATGGAGCTTGGGCGCCAAAAAATGGGGCAAGTCAGGCTGAGGCAAATTTTTCGCCTCAACCCGATTTGCGCCATTTTTTTCGACTCCCAACCCCCATTGAAATGACTCCTGTCTTAGCAAAGACAGGAGTCATGCCCCCTTGCCCAATGGCCATGCCCAGGGGACTTCTGTCCCCTGGGCATTGTCATTGGGCATAGTGGCATGTAGGGGGGCACAAATCAGGCCCCCCTATGCCACAAAAAAAAAAATATTACTACCCTGAACTTACCTTATGTTCCCTGGGATGGGTCCCTCCATCCTTAGGCGTCCTCCTGGGGTGGGCAAGGGTGACAGGGGGAGTCCCTGGGGGCATGTGAGGGCACCTCTGGGCTCCTTCCGAGCCCACAGAACCCTTAACGCCTGCCCTGACCAGGCGCTAAAAAACGACGCAAAAACGGCTGGATGTCATTTTTTTTGACCAGCCCACTCCCGCGCGTGAGTTTTGCCCAGGAGTGTAAATACGGCGCACATGCCTCGGAGTCAATTTTTTAGACGGGAACACCTACCTTGCATATCATTAACGCAAAGTAGGTGTCCACGCTAAAAAATGACGCAAACTCCATGGACTTTGGCGCTAGACGCGTCTAACGCCAAAGTATAAATATGGAGTTAGTTTTGCGTCGGAATTACGTAAAAAAAAACAACGCAATTCCACCGCAAACAGAGTATAAATATGCCCCATAGCCTCCATATGTAGCATTTCTCATCATGTTTTACTTCAGTCATGCCTGAAGTCTTATTACAGCTACAGATTCTTGCCACTCTCCTTTGGAAATGAGGATTCCTCCCCTCTGCCAGTGGTAGAGTTAGTGTTCCCTCCTACTGAGAACTCTGTTTAAATTATTTCAGCTCCTTGCGGCTCTATTGAGATATCTACTTCATCAGAGCTGTGAAGATGTCTTTGAGATGCCAAGTGTTCCTCTCCAAATGGCTAAACCCATCTGATTTGTCACTCTTAAAATTACTTATGTCCTCCTACTGCAGGAGGCCATGCTATTTACTCCCAGGAGGAGCAGTATTACCAGCCAGTTGAAGAAGTCTATTTAGTGTTCTGAGCGGAAGCATATAGCAAACGTGTTCTAAGCAGTGTACTTTTCAAGCAACACAAAACACACTTTTAAAAGATGGTTTTCCATGAAAGGAATTAAAATACTACTTTCACAATTGAAGTAGATTTTTAATATGAGGGGGATAATAACTTTGACTGCTACATCAGCTACCAGGCCAGGATGTAATAAAAAGATTTTTATTCATATCTAGATCGGTACATAGGATATGTAGCTTTACTGAAGTAGTGAGAACAGTTATTTAAAATTATTCACTATAATGTTGCATTTTGCATGCCACAATTTTACATATTAAGCCCTAGCCCTGGTGGCTTACAAGGCAATCTTTGGGACACTTAGCTAATATAGAAAAATATTTTTCCTACATGGCAAAGGCAATTTTTATTGCATTGTGTCACTGCAGGCTTTTATGCTGGAGCACAATGATGCTCTTTGGAGCCATATACTTTGTTTGCATATGTAGGTGGTGTAAATGTATGATGCAGCCCGTATATGTCAATTACCTTTCTTGGCACTAGCACACTTTCTGTCCCATCTACAATAGCTTTACTTGAAATATAAATGAGCCAATTAGGTGAAAGTAATGCACAGTATGTGTTTTTATGGGGTGTATATGTTCTGTGGCATTATTTAATAGTGTCATAGTGCAATGGTCCTAAATGCCAGCAAACTAAACAGGACAAAGTGAAGGGTCATGACAAAAAATGATGTTTTTTCTTATAACATTCATCAGTCTGTTTTGAGGAATTGTTTATCCCTTCAGTCATCATCATCTTTGGATAATTTTCCTGCACATATTTGTTGTACTCTTACCTTGAGCTTCGATATAAAGAACCATTCTAGTTGATCATTTACACTGTGATTCCTTTGAGATGGCATAGGCTGCAACATCTGTGCTTGCATAGACATCCTCACTGTGACAGATAACTAGGAGTTGAGTATTTAAATTGGTATTTATTTTGGTTTCTCATTGAAGGACAAAGGTGAACATTCTGTGAAATGTAAGGGCTCTCTAAATCTTGCATATTTTTCAAGTTCTCTTCACCAACATGTAATAACCATTATAGAGATGACCAGATCATGCATGACATCTCTCTCTCTCTCTCTCTCTCTCTTTCTCTTTCTCTCTGCAAGAATGAATAAGGGACTTATCTCACAGAATCTGTGCACCAAAATACATCTTCCTGTAAAGTATGAGAATGGATAGCAGCTAGACATGAATGTTAATTTCCCATAGAATCATACAAGATATTCTAACAAACCATAGTAATTGTATAGTTGTACTTGGGAGGCATATGGGACTGAAATGCTTCATGATATTGTGAATTCAAATTCAACAACTGATTTGTCTGTACTCTTATTTAATAGTGGAAAGACACAAATTCAATGTTTTTAAATCTATTTAATAAAACATAGTGTTATTGTTAAGAAAAGTAGGCCCATTCGTGTTTTTTTAATTGCACTCAAAAATACCTTATGTGTAACGTCAAACACTGCTGTATTTCTCCTTTTCTGGTATGCTCTGAGGAGCTTCAAATGTGATTTTCATGTATGTATTAATTACACAACATTCAGTTAGCTCAACAGCCCTGCATTGACTGTAACCTTTTAAATTGTGTTGTCTGTTGATGTTGTTCTGGAAGAGGTTGGATTTTCAATTGTATACAATTGTAGGCCACTTCCTCTGGCCAAATAGAGGTTTTGATTGTATTTTTTAATGTGCTTTTGTTTTCTGTTGCAGGTCATATTGTACGATTATTCAATAGATGTAGAATAAATGCCATTGACCATGTGTTTTCTTTTTTATTATTCAATAGCTCAATGTACCCTATATATCGAATCACAGTGGCTGTATGGTATAAAGCTAACTGTTTGGGAGATGAGCCAGAGATTTCCCATTGCTCCTGTAGAGGCAGACTTCAAGTCAAGCCTTTCATTGACAAGAACTTAAAACATTTTCTCATGTTCCTTCTCTCCTGCTCATTGCTCTTTGACTCTCATTTGCTTTGTGCTACACTGTATTTGGTTCTTTCCATATAGCGGATTAGGGCTCAGCTTCCACTGTAAACATCAATTTACAGTTCTTTGGCATGCATTTATGAATGTTTTGAATGAAGTGATTTAATATTGACTTTTACCTTTTGCATGGATTTTTAGATTTTAAATAAACTTTTATAGTTCGTGTTTTGAAATCTGTCTGGCCTGAGCTTATCTATGTGGATTTTCCTATGTGTATTAGCTTGGCTTTAAATACATTTGTTTTAAGGGCTCTCATCCTTTGAGACTCACATGTAGCCCTGCAATATCAACAAGCCTCTTTCATGTAAAAATCACCAACAGTTTTGGTAGCAAAGGATGGTTTTGGCAATCCAGGATGATTTCATGAAATTAGATGGCTTAACAAAGTCAATGATTTTAGTGGAATTGTGTAGTTTGAATTTGCATAGCTTCAAGTCCCAGAATTGCTTGGATATATCAGTTCAGTTGAAGCAATTGCTGGAGTTATGTTATACGAGTTGAAATAGTGCTTAGTGTGGGGTGATTTGAAATATAGATTGTTATGTGTTCCGAGTTGAATGATTTTTTGTGGGAAATGTTTTGCAGTGTGGCAATTATATGTGTTGTTAGTAGTTTTGTGTTTAATGTGGCACTTTCTCATCAATTGGGGTGAAGTTGAAATTGGTAATGCATTGTAATATGTTTACTTGATTTTTGAAAAAAATGTCAACTGAAATATTGTGTTTTGATGTTGTTTTTGGTATTTGGATTGAGAGTAATCCAAGATCTTGAGACAGAAATATTTCAGTCGGTTGCCTGCTGAAGGCATGCATCAACACGTCAAAGGATTTCTTTTTCCTAATGATCTAGATGTGTCTGAACTAATAAGGGTTATGTAATTTATTTCTTGGTGCATGGGAAATAGACACACACACTTAGATAGATTGCCACTAGTCAAAGATTTATCTTAGTATAGTTGAAAGCTATGATTGAGTATTTTCTTCCCTGGTTTGTGGTGTGTTTATTTCCATCCCTATACCCTAGGCAGACAAAGAGGGTGATTATGAATTTGGCTGGTGTAAAAGGCTGTGCTCAGGTTGCCGCCAGTGCGACTGCTTTCCCGTGGGCCCCATTACGGGTTTACCACTGGGTCAGCGGGGGACAGCCCACAACATTGACCCCTGTTCATAATTGAACTGGTGGCAATGTTGTGGTGCATAGGGAATGCAGTCAGTAAACAGCATGATGGGGCTGTCCATAGGGGCCCCTGCACTGCCCAGTCCAAGTGCAGGGGCCCGCATGTGCTCCCCTCCATCCCATCTCTGCCAGCATTTAAATGGTGGGCAGAGAGAGGGGTCATACTCCCCAGGGCTGTGCTGCATGCAGTGCTGCCCTGGTGGATTAGGATCGTCAGCACCGCCAGTCCCGCCAGTGGAGGGGAACAGGCCGTGATGGTGGTTCAACCATGGCACAACTGTCATGGTCATAATGTGGCAGTCAGTCTGCCACCATGTTCCTGGTGGTCTAAAGACTGCTAGGGTCAGAATGAGGCCCAAAAGTTGCTTTATTTGGAATTGTAGGGTTGACTTTCAAGTCTCATTTTGAAATTGAATTGACATTGGTTAGTTGCTTGTGTTGCTAAGCCTAACTTAAAAATTCATTCCAATTTGAAAATGTCTACAACTGCTACTTGTAAGGGAGATAAAGTATCACCTGAAAGATCAGTCCCCTATGAAATGCTGCTAAATATGGTTCTCAAACTTGCCACTGCATGGAACTCAAGTACATTTCTTGTTAGAAACATTGATAATCAGAGACATGCTAAGAGTGACGTGAAACCACAGCTTGAACCTGCACAGTTTGAGATGTTTAATGTATGGAATCGTGTGACCAATGCGAAGGAGTGTAAGAAAATGTAAAAAGATCAGATTAGAAAATCAGCAAGTAATTGGACAAACTATAAAGGGTGAATGGAAAGCATTCATTGTAGATGGAGAGGGAACGGTTCCTGTGATTGTTGATAAGACAGACAAAAAGAAGATGAAGAATCCATTTATAGTCTTAAGACTGCCAGACTTGTGATGGCTGTTGGACCACTGCACTCCTGGAGGTCCGACCGCCATATTATGACACTGGTGGTTGGACCGGCAGGGTACAGCCGCCACTGCGTGAATATGGGGTGGAGGCAGAGCTGATCATGAGTACTCTTTACAACAACCTTTTCGTGGCAGGGTCCTCCCATGAAACGTCTGGCAGAAAGCCATTTCTGGATGACACAGGTGGGCCCTGCACTGCCCAATCATGGGCATGGGCATGAGCAGTGCAGCCCCCCCTGCTAGTACCCTTGAAATACACACTGTTTGCACTGTGAAAAGTGTGCATTCCGAGGGAGCTGGTATGCCATGGCATCAGCCTTGGCTTCCTTATTTAAACTATTTAAATGTTATTATAATATACTCTAGCAATGGATTGTTGGCTTTATGGAGAAAGGGAGTGGCAATGTAATTAATTACGGATAATTTTAAATTAATGTTGATTGATTTCACGTGTTATTTAATTAAGCACTTGATGATTAATTAGGACACTTTAGTAATTTTCCTAACTGTTGGATTACTTATTTTCTAATTTTATGGTATATTTAAATGTTTATATTTCTGTCATCAATTTATATTTTAGTTGTGGGTTGGTGGTTTTGATGGGAATTAGTTTTGGAAGTTAATTAAAAGGCACATATTTTATATTCATTATTTAAATTATTTTATTTTGTAAGCGTTTTCATTTTTTAAATGTTACAACATATGCATTTTTTATTTTGTTAATAATATTAGCATGTTGTTGCTTTTGTTGAGGGATATGTTAGGAAGTTATTGAAATTATAGTGTTTTCAAAGTTCATTGAGAACCATTTATTTATGTATTTTTTAAACAGTGGGAATACTACATACAATTTTATTTATTATTTAATTATTTAGTGTTTTAATAGTTTCCTTGTCAAATATATCTTTATTTATTGATGTTAAAAGGTTGGTATTTTTTCGTTTCTAAATAATATTTTAAAGAATTGCTGTATTTCTGAGTATCATCTTGGGAATTCCAGACACTGTCAAATAATTTGAGATGTTGTATATTGTCCTGAATAAATATGCATGAAAAGTTTAAGTATAGCAAAACACATGTCTATACATGATATAGTTACTGTTCTTAATGTATGTGCAATAGTCATTGGCTGGAGTTGTGTATGAAGACATATTAGTAGGTAGAATTAGTGATGAAAGAACCTTAGAAGGGTGGATCATTAGTTGTAATTAGTTGGTACACAATCTATCAATTACATAATATGTCATATTTTACTTTGTTATGTAAGTCTTTAATTTCTGAATTCACTCTTCCTCTCAAGTAATAGGATATTTGTTTACTTTTTCACTCCACTCAAAAATACCAGTTATGAGAACTGCTTCTTTGTAAGTCCTCTTTCTTTGTGTGCTTCACTGTAATTACTGACCACTGTCCGAATAGCCATTATCATAAATAAGACCTATTTTGGTTGAAAAACATGATCATGTCAGCATTGGAACCTTGCACTGCTTTGAATTTCTTTGTTCTAAGGGATGTACCTTTGATAGTATGGCCAACCATTTTTTTTTTTTTTTACATTTTTACATTTTCTTACATTTGTTTACACAAAATCAGATCTAGTGAAAAACTAAACAGGGTTTTGCATAAAAACATAATGCTTTTTTCACAGTGGGTTATTGAGGAAAATGTCTTTATTTCCCTGTTCATTTCTGAGTTTGCCTGTATGCTGTATTTTGTACTGGAAGAATATCCTTGCAGTACAAAACCCATGATAGATGAGACACAACTACGTTTGCACCACTGTGAGGCAAAGGCCTGTGTGTGGTACTGGTAGCCTGATTGTCTGCCAAGGATGGGGAGAGAAGACAGTTCCTTATTTCTGTAGATGTGACACATTCCTGCTCTCTCCATGTCACATAATGCAACACAGCAACTTTTGTTGCTGTGCTGAATGCAAAACAGCAATTTTGTTGCTGTGCTGCTTTGCAAGACATTTCAGTAAATGCATTCCTAAAACCTCTCCCTCCAATTCCTAGCTCTCAACATGCTAACTCTCCTCACTAAACACAGTTCTTCATATTTAGGCCCAATGAAATATCTCTAGATCCAGCACTTGATGTGTTAATCTGAACAGATACACCCTGCTCTTCCTTGCTCTAAGAGCATCTGTATTACTTATGGTTCAATGCAAAATGTACACATAGCCCAAATGGCCCATCCTTGTGTTTTACTCTTTCTTATAGTGAACATTAGCTGCTGTTCATTCCCACTGCTCATGATAAAATGTATACAACAGACAGCACTATTTAATAAAACAAGGTACACCATAACATAAACCAAGGTAGGCACTTGTAATTAAATATCGGATATCTCAGTAGGACTCGTATAGCAAGCTCCATACACAATTTTCTTTCTACAATTCCTAACAAGCATTGACAGTCCCAACAGGACCCATTGTGGAACTGCCAATGCCACGGGGGATGCACTACCATCATGCCAGTTGCGTCCCCCCCATGACAATGTTCCCACTGAGATGACTGGTGGGAACATTATATTACGATGCTCCTGCTGGGCTAACGGGCAGGAACAGTGCTATCGTATTGATATTGGCTCCCTTAAGGGAGCTGAGGCCAATGCCTTAGCACAACAGCACCCTTCAAATGAGCACTGTCTGCATAGCAGACAGTGTGCCCTCTGAGGGTGCTGGGCAGGGGTGCCCATCAGTGGCCTCCAGCACTGTTTCTGCCTGCCTTTCTATGGTGGAAAAAGGAGTTGTAATTAGTACAGCGACACTGAGTTCAGCACAGCCTAGGCTGATCACGAGTCTGACTGCTATCAGCCCATCGGGAACCATGGGCCAGATGTAGGAAAGCATTTGCGAGTAGCAAATGGCAAAAATTGCCGTTTGCGACTCGCAAATCGCATTTTCCTATTCAGAAATGCATATTGCGAGTCGGGACCGACTCGCAAAATGCATTTCAGAATCGCAAATAGGAAGGGGTGTTCCCTTCCTATTTGCGAGTCGGAGTGGTATGCAATACCATTTGCGACCGCATATGTGGTCGCAAATGGTGTCGCAGTTACCATCCACTTCAAGTGGATGGTAACCCACTCGCAAATTGGAAGGGGTCCCCAGGGGACCCCTTCCTCTTTGTGAATGGACCCCAAATAATTTTTTCAGGGCAGGTAGTGGTCCAACGGACCACTACCTACCCTTAAAAAATACCGAAACTAAAGGTTTCGGATTTTTTTTTAAGTGCAGCTCGTTTTCCTTTAAGGAAAATGGGCTACACTTAAAAAAAAAAAAAAACTGCTTTATTTAAAAGCAGTCACGAACATGGAGGTCTGCTGACTACAGCAGGCCTCCATGTTTGCGAGTGCCTATAGTCGGTATGGGGCCGCAGTTTGCGACCCACCTCATTAATATTAATGAGGTGGGTCTCTGCGACCCCATACCGACTCGCAGACGGTGTCTGAGACACCGTTCTGCATTGCAAATTGCGACTTGCAATTTGCGAGTCGGAAGGACTCGCAAATTGCAAGTCGCAATTTGCAATTTTCCTACATCTGGCCCCTTGTTCTTTTTGGTGCAGTTGGTCCCCAGGTGGTCAGATTGCCAGGGTTGTAATGTGGTGGTCAGACCGTATGGAGTGTAGTGGTCCGACTGCCAACGCGAGTCTGGAGGTCCTCAGACAGCGCATGAGGCGCTTTGTATGATAATAGAAAGCATTCCAGGTAAATAGCATAGGAATAGATACATATTTGTGTGGAAGCAAGGAAGTGGCATAGGAGAAAAGGTCTGACAACAGTTGCACTGTCAAGCCAGGCTTAAAAATCCATGTAGGTTAATGACTGCCCTCTTCCCATCTGTGCTGCTATCAATAGAAAATGACATACATTATCTATTTATCTAAAACACTTTAGAAGCATTCCAATGTTATACGTCTTCCCCTGAAAGTTCAAACACAGGCAGCTGTATAAATAAGCACAATGATCACAGCTGATTGGAGGGCAAGCACTTTTTTCAGGAAGTACACAACTTCTGCCTAATCACAAGATGTACTCATGGCTCACATAATTGTCTGGGCTGCACTGTCAAGACACACCATAATTAGAGTCATTTAATGCCTCTTTAGGGAACTTCACCACAAGTCTTCAGTGTACCAATTAACTATTTAAAAATTGTACATATTAAAACCTTCACACATCCATCTACATCAGGCATTGATGTCTATCTGGTATCCATACTGAAAGAACAAACCAGTCCAGTGCAACACAATTGTAGTACTCAAAATATAAAACAATGAAAACAAGAGAAGAATGCACACTTCCAATCCTAAGCAGAGGTGTGGAATTTCTATAGTCTGATTCCCAGGACGTATTATTTGGGGTCAAGTACAACATGTTTTCAGGTTTATTTTGTCCTTGGAACAGGTAGACTCAACCCCCTGCAGCACACACCCTTGGCTGCCAGTTTATAGTACCACATTATGGATTAGGGAAAGGCATTGTCTGCAGATAAGGAAGTATTTGTGTACGTATGTTAATACTATCTGAACTTATATTTACAATTCATTAATGAAAAGCCTTATTTATTAGGGTGAGTGCTGTAGGGAAATAGAGTAAGCTCAGACTGCCCTGCTCACAGTGGTCCTAGTTTAAAAATGAGTACAAACATTTGCAAAGTTTAAGAATATGAAGCTACATATAATGCTCCCAGAATACTCTCTGATTAGAGTCAAATATTTACAGAAGCTTGAGAGCAAGATTGAGGAATCTTTGCTTTCAAGTTAAATGTTCACAAAAAATGCAACTAGGAAAAAGGTTTCTTCTAAGGTACCTTAAAATTTTAGGTAAATATTAGGTAGCATCGCCTACTAAGATGTGTTGACGCATTCTAGTATTCCCAAAACTATATTCATAATGGAAATATAGTGCAACCAGTATGAACAAGATTATGAGAAACATGGGATTAAACAATCATTGTCAAAGCCAATTGGTCTAACAATGATTGTCAGCCTTTTGGTTTTGTCAATACATGTCTTGTTTTGACACATTTTCTGTAAAACTTTATTGATGTGGGAGCTGCCAGGCCATCATCATGAGAATAAACATTGATGAAAAACAATAATAATTTCTGGTCTTGAAGAGCACACATTGCCACAATAGTCTTTAGCACTGAAAAAAACTGCTTAATGTACTGATTTGCTCTTGAGAGAGAGCAGAATGCTGTCACTTACATTGAAGCTAGTCTATAAATTGAGAGTATGAGGGAGAGAGAATTTTGATTTAAAACATCTTGGTTGACTTAAGACCTGATTAGGGGATCAGTTTTTAAAGTCACAAAAGTGCACCCCTGGTATATGCCCTTGCATTGGTGCAGATGTACTGCTTTAATGAATTCACAATAATTTACAGAAAATATGAACTGCTTTTTAGCACAAGCAAATATGCATGCATGGATTTGCTCATGCAAAAAGTTCACTCTCCTACAACCTATTATTTTCACAAAATATGGTCAAAATTTCAGTTCTGCCCTTTGCAGAAGTACATTTGCAACCATTCTCAGTATGGGGAAAGATTAGACAGGAGCTTGTGAAACCCCCTAATACAGGCAGGGTAGTAGGTTTGTACAGACTCCGTACTACATTCCAACCCTCAAACTACTGCCTAAAGTAACCTTTAGCCCCAGTATGTAGATCTGGGGGAAGGTGGCAAAATGTAAGAATTGCTAGAATTCAAACTCTGTCAGATTTTTTTTACAGGACAAGTAGATTCATGAAGCAACGTGTCCCATGGACAAGTAGATATTTTATTAAATTCCACACCCTTCCTAAGTAATGATTGTAGCTACACAACAATGACATGCTTTAAAATGGATCCATAACAACCATTTCTTAGACTATTACACTATACGATTGTTGTATTATGCAGGCTGGCCTTTAAAAAGTCAGGTGTATGTTTTTAACAGACTGCCTTCTTATCAATGTGTATGACACAACATCCAGGCACTCAGTGTGCCAACATGCAGTGTCATACTCCTTGCCTTAGGTGTCACTTACTCATGAACTTTCACTGAAAAGATTCTCCTGAAACAAAATAATAATACATTAATCAGGACATCTTACTCGTTAGAAGGTTACACCTAACTCTAGGGTAAGGTACGAACTTGGTCTGCAAATTGGGTTAATTGTCATAAAAGGTGGACATTCTCCCCCTAGCGATAGTAAACCTTTTTTGACCTTTAGTCCAAAGGGGGCTTTTAGAGCTCCGATAAAGAAGCTGTGAAAGAATGCTTCTAGGCAAGTAGGGACAAAATAGTTGCAAAATCAATGGAAACTGCCATGAAAGAATATACCTTTTTTATAGTTTATTTATTAAATGCTGAAAAGATGATGCAGGGCTCTATCTCTTATTGGATAATGACGGTCCACAGGTATGCGAAGCCTGCAAATGCTGTAATT
Source organism: Pleurodeles waltl (assembly GCF_031143425.1). Taxonomy (NCBI): domain Eukaryota; kingdom Metazoa; phylum Chordata; class Amphibia; order Caudata; family Salamandridae; genus Pleurodeles; species Pleurodeles waltl. The sequence continues at coordinate 1,038,639,346 of NC_090447.1, forward strand.
CATTGGGGCACTAATTAGAGCCAAAAATGCCTGCAGTATGGATTTACACTCTTGACAACTGGACAGCTCTGTGTTAAGAATCCTAAAACTGAAATGTTTTAAGCTTTTTGTTCTTTATATTAAATCTCATATGCAAGATGAAGTGAGAGCCTTCTAACAAAGTAATGCTAGGTTTGTCATTCTTTATAAAGCACATGAAGGTTTTTTACTTGAATTACTGTGTTCTCCTGAAATCAATGTAAAGCATTCCATTTTTTTCTGCATTGACTCATAGTGTATATTTGCACCATATTTAAGTCTACAGTGTTCATTTAATGAACTTAAATAAAATGAATACATATTTTTAATAAATATATTGATGAATGCCAAGCTCACTATCACATGCATTGTAGGTTGTGCTAAACCTGCTTTTCAATGCAATGTGCCCCATGGTTTTCTGACAATACCACGCAGAACACAGCCCAATAAAAAAGACACAGACATATCATCCATAGTATTGAAAGTCCAATAAATGGTGATGCAGAATTTAGGGGGTGAAAGAGGAGAACTAAATTCAATGACAATACAGTGACAGGTCTGTAGTTTAAGATGCTGGGAAACAATCACTTTATGCCTGATTATGCAAAAAAAAGGAAATTGGGTAAAGTGATATTCAAAAATGTAAATTCTTTATATGTGATTAAGATTCTAAGAACTTAATTATTTCTGGCATGGGATGAAAAGTTCTGTTTTCGAAAAAGTTATGTTTGTTTCTCCTGAGCTTTCATGCTTTGAAGCCCCAGCAGTTGACTTTTCTCCTCAGACAGTAAAAGACCACTTAGACCAAAAGCTCACCAACCAAACGGCATGTGTTTCATCAAATTGAAAACATATACTATTTCCGAAGCCCATATTAGAAATTGTGCATGAAATTCAATGTACTAATAATGCACCCATAATTTATGATACCACAAGTTATGGGGATTGGCCAGTGCACCATCAGCACACCATAACAAATTTACATGTGTAGAATGGAGATCTACTGACTCAGTTTTTGTGAATGGATTTCTGTAATTTTTCCTACATTTCCTGCTCATTCCATTGATATATTACTCCAGCGGGCGTATAATACAAAGTACCCTGGGGAAGCAGCGAGAATTAGCACTTTGGTATTATAGAAGGGGCCGCAGATGCTAGAGTGCCCCTGTGAGCACTATCATAAGAGGTCTTTCCTCATTTACATGGGGGAGTGACCTCACACAAATGAGGGAATCTCGTTGCCTCTGTACCTATGCGGTATTGTAGATCTGGGTACAAAGGCAAAGAAGCTATCAGGAGTTGAACTCACTGTGCGCCACTAAAAGGTGGTGCACTGTCAATGTGGCCCCTGATGGCAGCCCTCTGAAGTGGGTGAAAGGGGGTCCTATGGACCACCTGAGACATCCCCTTGCAGGCCAGTACAGTCACTCAATACACCCATCTGTAATGGGATCTCCTGCCTCTCTAAAGTGCAGGCGGGTTTCCGCCTCCACAATGAAATACAGAGTGGCTGCCTCAAAGCTACTCTGAGTTTCACTTGAATGCGCTGCCCCAGGGCAGGCTGAATTCAAGGCTGCCCTGGGGACAGCACATTCATGCCAAAATGACATGTTCTCCTTGTTTTCAAAGGTGTCCCCAGTGCAAACAAGGAAAATGCACCACATTGTATAATATCAGTCAATCAATCAATCATTTCTAGCGTGCGCTACTCACCCTCTAGGGTCTCAAAGCGCTGATGGGGGGGGACAGGGAAATTGCTGCTGCTCAAACAGCCAGGTCTTGAGGCATTTCCTGAAGGTCAGCAGGTCCTGGGTCTGTCATAAGTGGATGGGGAGGGAGTTCCAGGTCTTGGTGGCGAGGTGGGAGAAGGATCTGCCGTCGGTTGTCGTTTGGTGGATGCTAGGGACAGTGGCAAGGGCAAGGTTGGTGGAGCGGAGTTAAAGGTTGGGAGTGTGGAAGGTGAGTCGCTCGTTGAGGTAAGCAGGGCCAGCATTGTGGAGTGCTTTCTGAGCATGGATGAGGAGTTCAAAGGTGATCCTCTTGTTGATGGGGAACCAGTGTAGATCTCTTAAGTGGGCTGAGATATGGTTGTGGCGTGGGATATTGAGGATGAGGTGTGCGGAGCCATTCTGTGTATGTTGCAGTTTTTGTCTGGAGCTTGGCCGTGGTTCCCACGTAGAGATGGTTGCTGTAGTCCAGTCTGCTGCTGAGAGCGTGGGTGACTGTCCTTCTGCTTTCAGTGGGGATCCATCTGAAGATCTTGTGGAGCATGCAGAGGGTGTAGAAGAAGGAAGATGAGACTGTGTTGACTTGCTGGGCAATGGTGAGCCGTAAGTCTAGGATGAAACCTACGTTAAGTGCGTGGTTGGTGGGCGTCGGTGCGGTTCATGTGTGGCCGGCCACCAGGAGTCATCCCAAGTGGAGCGGTTGGAGTCGAGGATGAGGATCTCCGTCTTGTCTGAGTTCAGCTTTAGGCGGCTCCTCTCCATCCAGTTGGCGATGGCCTTTATTCCGTTGTGGAGGTTGGTTTTGGCGGTGGCGGGGTCCTTGGTGAGTGAGAGGATCAGCTGGGTGTCGTCGGCATAGGAGATGATGTTGAGGTTGTGGGCTCGGACGATGTTGGGCAGCGGTGCCATGTAGTTGTTAAAAAGGGTTGGGCTGAGTGAGGAATCTTGGGAAACACCGCAGATGGTCTTAGTGGCTTCTGAAAGTAAGGGAGGGAAGCAGAATTTCTGGGTTCTGCCGGAGATGAAGGATGTGATCCAGTACAAGGCTTTGTGGCGGATCCCTGCGTCGTGGAGGTGAGTGCGAAGGGTGTGGTGACAGACGGTATCAAATGCAGCCGTTGTTGTCTTCCAGGAATGGGTCAGTTGGCCGTTGGCGATCTTCTCTATGACCTTCGCTGGGAAGGGGAGAAGGGAGATGGGCCGGTAGTTCTTGAGATCTCTTGAGGGTCCACTTTGGGTTTCTTTAGCAGGGCGTTGACTTCGGCGTGCTTCCAACTCTCCGGGAAGGCGGCGGACTCCAAAGAGCTGTTGCCGATCATACGGAGGGAGGCGATGATGGGGCTTGGTTTGTTGAAGACATGGTGGGGGCAGGGCGCAGAGGGTGATCCGGAGTGGATGGTGCTCATGATTTTGACGATGTCCTCGTGGTTGATGTGGGTTCAGGACAGCAGAAGGTTGGTGTGGCTGGGTGTGTTCGGGTTTGTGGTAGCTGCAGTGGTCGTGGGGGTCGAGGTGTTGAAGCTGTTGTGGATGTCCTTGATCTTGCAGTGGAAGAAGGTGGAGAAGGAGTCGCAGAGGTCTTGCGAAGGAGGTGGGTTGATGGAGCAGGACTTGGGTTGGTGAGTTCCTTGACAATGTTGAAGAGCTCTTTGCTGTTTGCGCGTTGTTGTCGATGCAATCCTTGTAGAAGGATCTCTTGGTGGTCCGGAAGAGCTGACGGTGCTTGCGGATGGCTATCTTGCGGGCGGTGTGGTTGCTCTCTGTTTGTTCGTGGTGCCACTTCTTGATTTTTCGGCACCCTCGCTTGAAGGCCTGAAGGTCGGCAATGAACCAGATGGCCTTAGTGCTCGTGCGGTTGTTGGAGGGTTTCATGATTGGGGCGAGGGTGTTGGCGCAGTCGTCTATCAAATGTCTGAGGTTGAGGGCAGCTGTGTTGGGGTCGGTGGTGATGGGTGGCGGGGCACGGGCAAAGGTGGGATCAGCTGGTCTTCAGTGATCTTGTTCCAGCTGCGGCGGCGGATCTGTTGTGGGTGGTGGTGTGTGGCGGGTTTCTGGAAGGTGAAGTGGACGCATTGGTGGTCGGTCCATTGGAGTTCAGTGGTATGGCTGAAGGTGATGTGGCTGCTGGCAGAGAAGAGTGGGTCGAGCGTGTGGCCAGCAGAGTGGGAAGGTGTCATGACAACAGTTGTTTGAGACCGAGGTTGGCGATCAGGGCGGTGGAGTTGCTGTTGTTGGCATTCTCGAGGTGAAAATTCAGCTTGCCGAGAAGGATGTAGTCTGTAGAGGCAGGGGAGTGGGTGCTGATTATGTCAGTGATCGAGCCACTGAACTGTGGCTGGGGGCCAGGGAGCCTGTAGAAGAGGGTTCCTCTGAGGGTGGTGTCGGCGTTGATGTGAATCTGGAAATGTGTTTTGGCGGTGTCAAGGGCGTCATCGGTGTTGGTCGAGATTCTGACGGTGTTCTTATGGACTATGGCGATCCCTCCTCCCGGTCTGTTGGTGCAGTCTCTGTGGGTGATCTTATAGCCTTCCGGGATGGCTATGGCGATGTCAGGTTCTGAGGAGGGGTTCATCCAAGTTTCGGTGAGGAAGGCGACGTCCGGGGAAGATGAAGTGAGTAGGTTCCAGAGTTCGGCGGCGTGCTTGTGGACCGAGCGGGTGGTGAAGAGGATGCAGCTCAGGTGGTTGTGTTTGGTTCTGGTGTGATGTTTGGCAGCTTGGGGTAGGTGAAGGTGCAGTGCCAGCAGGAGAAGGGGCCGTGGATGACCTTCAGGGTGGCTTGGAAGCAGGTGGCAGAGCGGCCTGTGTAAAGGGCATGGAGGTCGTTGGCAGGGTTCTTGAACTTCATTAAAGTGCTCCACAGTATAGGGGTGCCAATTGTTGAAACTGTGGGGGTCTTGCAGTCCTCATACTACAGATGATTTTACTTAGAAGCAGTTACTAATTTTTAGCGCTGGGCTCTCAGGTTAGGGAGGCAGAACAGGATGGTCCATAGCTTAATTAAGGGATGTACTCTGGCTATTCACTGAGAACTCAGCAATTTAACAAGCACGTTTCAACAATCAGTGTCCAGTCAATGTTTTTATTTATCTGGTAAAAAGAAAATGTATTCTATTACATACTCTACTAAATTTACAAACATTTATAGTATAGGACGTGAAAATGCTTCAGGTTTTTTTAAGCCTTCATTTATACATTTGCACATTAACATATGCTTCACAAACATATGAACATAGGAACTGTGACCTCATCTATTTTTTTCTGCAAGTATAACGGCACAGCTATCTTTGTCCCACCCATTTCTGGGTATTTACCCCTATGTTGCCCTGAAGTGTTTCATTTACATACTCTCATTGTTGTCATTCAAAACGAAAAGCTATCCTTTCATTTATCCATGGATGTACAGTGGTATTTCCCTCAAGTCCCAGCAGATTCAACCACTTGTGGCCGGTGTGATCTCAGGGCTCTAAAGAAACCCCCTTGAGTGTGCCAGTCATCAACCCCATCAACCATTCCCACCTCTTCAAATATTGTCAGCATGTCTCCCCCATCCTCTAAATCATCAATAACTTTCTCATCCTTGTGGAATAGCTTAATATATGCCTTGTTAGTTAACTCTTATTCAACAGTATCTTTTACCCTTTGCTGACCTCTGGTCCCCTAATCCCAGGTCATCCTATGACAACTTGCTGTATCACCAGAAGGAGCACAAGCTGAAGAATTTATATTTACTTTTCCTATTTTTATGGGTGACTTACCATATCCAGTAAGCATTGCGCATGCGCGGTTTGAGACACATTCCATTTGTTCTCTGGATCTGCTCAATCACCCTCTGCCAGTATGTCGAGACCTAACTGCAGTGCCATGCCAAATGCAGCAACTGATGTCACCTGTCCACAGCTAGGGCATGGCGCAGAGTGGTCTATGTATATCCTTTGCAGTTTAATCAGTGTGAGGTATCTACAATGTACACAGGTGAAATGTAGCTTTTTAAATATAGCATTTTTAGAGACATATTTAATCAATTTTCAGATTTTCTAGTCTCTGTCTGTAAGTTGTCCCCTCAGTTCCTTCCCCATGACAGGGAAGCCTCTGTCTTTCAGGCCTATCCATCTTGAGAGGCTTGGGCATCCATGACACCAAGTGTACCCCCCTCATACAGTAGAGTCCAATTTAGGATGTCCGATCATGGGGGTGACTCTGAAAATTCCTTCCAAATTTCCTTGGTGGTTTGAGCAATCTTGGCATACTGTAGAAATTGGCCCTAAGCTACCGAAAATATGTCCTGTGCTTTCTGATATATAATACAGTGTTCACAGAGGTAAAGATCCCCAGGACCCCACACCCACCCGCCCTCCAGTGTGTGACTGACATATTTAGGCTAGTGCCCCTAAGTGACTTCGAAGCTTATAGGTCCTGATCGCTGAAATAAGGAAGCCACCCAGTAACCCTAGTGAATACTTGATCCCAGATACGGGTAGTGTAGCATTCCAGGTAGATCAATTATTTCCCTAAGTTCGTACCACTTATTAATAGTTCCAACAGAAGTCTATCTCTGTATATCCCTCAGAGCAACCTTTCTCGATGTCTCGCAGTTGCCATTTTGCAACATATTGAACATGTGCTGCATAATGATACACCTTTGTATCCAGTAGCTCCAGTCCCCAATTATCCTGATCAAACTTTGTGGTGTCCAAGGCCACTCAACTTCTCTTTCCTGCCCATACCAGTGATACAAGTAGTTTATTTAGGCACTTGAATGAGGCATTAGGTAAACGGCAGAGCTAGTTTTGTATCACATACACACACCTAGAAAGGAACACCAACCTGCCAATAATATATAGAAGTCTGGTCCAGAAATGGATAGATGCGTGCAAGCCATCCATCATCTTCTAAATATCATAGGTATACTATTATCGGATGTTACAGCTAACATTATGCCAAGGAATCTGAATTTGTCAATCTCCCAGTGCAGGCCCAGGTCTGGCAGGCCATCAACTGAGACCTTCCCCAGTGTACCAAATAGGAACATTGTAGTCTTGTTTCTGTTTGCCCCTTGGTCTGACACTGCACCAAATCCCTCCACATATGTTATCAGGTCTGGTATTGCCTCCCTCAGCTACATTTATATCAAGAACACATGGAAAGTGTGTCCCACTCAAATTCCCCAGGTAGCCCAGTACCCTCCAAAGACTAATCATCAGAAATTCTTGTGCCACCACAAACAAAAGTGGTGACAGCCTTGGAGATCACTCTGTCACTCCTCACTCCAGCCCTGCAGTTTGCATACAGTGGTTTGATCCCAGCATAGAAAGTACATCCACCAAGCGATAGCACCACCACCCACATGAACCACAATCCTTCTACTTTACAGAGGACCTTGATGTCAGAATAGAATATAGTCAAAGGCCGATATGATATAACATCTAGTGGTTATCTCCCTGGCTTGGGCATTATGCACATAAGGTTATCCTTTGTTGTGGGAAGCAGCTCCCCAATACGTGTAACTCGTCAAAGAACTCTTCTAATTTTTCCATTAGGATAGGATTCAATGCTTCATAAAATACTACTGGTAATCCATCAGTTCCCTGTCCTTTATTAGGGGACATGCCCTAATGGCTTCCCACACCTCCTCCAGAGTAAAGTTTACCTCCAATTCTTCCCGGAGGGCCTCCAGTACAATCGGGAGCTCAACTCAGCCAAATAGGAAGCTATTTCCTTCAGATAAGCCTGACCTTCATTTCAATATACTTCCCAGAAGTAATTTCTGAAGGTGCAGTTAGTGGCCACCTGTGTAGTGGTGCACTGCAGTATCATGACCGGTGCCACCATTCTGCCAGCTTTTCCACAGTGGTGTAAACTGCCATGGAAAGGCTTGCAGATGGGGACTCATACTCCAGAGGGCAGCACAGCTTGCAGCCTTGTCCTTGCGGATTACAACCAGTGGGACCGCCAGGCTACATGCTGACTGCAGCCTGGCGGTGTCGGTGGTTGGACCACGCCAGCTCAGCCTGGGTCAGAATGGGGCGGATCGGACTGCCACTACCCTGGCAGTCTGACAACCACCCCGAGTCTGGCAGTCTCAAGACAGCCAGACTCGGAATGACCCCCTCAGTGTCTAACAGTACCCCAATGGCAACCACCATATAGAAGGCTCCACCTTATCGCAGCCCCAGTCAAAACCCACTGCCAGCAGTGAGTGGTCTGATAAATATCTCATGAGATAATGTGCCCCCTGAATCTATGCCAGAAGCCTCCCATCACCAGTAGCCACACCAACCTCCAACAGGTGTGGTGTGATGCAGAGTAACATGGGTATTCCTCGCCTAGTGGGTGGGGTTCTCTTCATAAATCTACACTGCCTGTGTTGGCATCAACTGTTGCTACTCAGATGGCATGTGGTTTTGTGCTTTGTTTCACAGAATATCTATTAAGAGCTCAATCCAACACACAATTTAAGTCTTCCGTCCATATTATCAGGATATCAAGATGATCAGTCATAAGATTCTGCAGCCTAAGAAAATACTCTCCATTTGCCAGTGTGTCCTCCATACATTTTGGTAATTGGTCTCTAGATCCTTCCCCTGCAGATGTTGATCCTCTTTCCACTGCCAGCATTCCAACTCCCAGGACAGTTGTCTTCCTTTTTGCTCAAACCTTCCTAGTGTAGTTCAGATATATGGCAATCTTGTGATTGTCATGGTGTACGGTTCTGGCTAGTCTAGATACCTTAAGGATAGTACGAAAGCCCCTATAATTGAAAATCCTGTCTATTAGTGCTCTGGGAAGGATCCCAGTGGTTGTCTCACCATCAGTGCCCTGTGTGCTATATTCACAACAAACATCTCTGACAGGCCCAGCACCATCATCTTAGACATCTAGGCCCTCATTACAACCCTGGCGGTAAATGCCGCTTACCGCTGTGCAGAAGACCGCCAACGTACTGCTGCTGCCGCGGAATTCCGCTACTGCTATTAAGACCCACAGCTCGGGAACCGCCATAATCCAGACACCCACAAAAGTCTGCCACACCAAAGGTCAGTGATAAACTGGCGATAACAAAACCAACATCGTCCTGCCAACAGGAATACGCCCACACTATCATGACCCACGAATCCACGCACCGGTCTTTCAACCGCGGTATTCCATTGGTGGTACATGCCGCCGGGCTCAAAATATACACACATTTACAAAACACAACCACATTGGACAATTCAAAATACACACACCTGACACACATACGCACACCACACCAACACACCCAATCCAATGTAAAACACACACCCACATCACCCACAAACCCTTACTACCAGAATTCTGAAACCACGCCAGAGAGAGACACCACCATAAACAACACCAGCATCCACAGACACACAACACCATCACTTACACAACATCCATGTACCTCAAAAAACACACAACAACACATCCCCTCACACATCACAACACACACCATCTCACACATCACCCACACCACATCATGGCACCTCAAAGACACCCCATGTTCTCTGAGGAGGAGCTCAGGGTCATTGTGGAGGAAATCGTCCGGGTAGAGCCACAGCTATTCGGATCACAGGTGCAGCACACCTCCATTGCAAGGAAGATGGAGCTATGGTGCAGAATTGTCGACAGGGTCAACGCAGTGGGACAGCACCCCAGAACACGGGATGACATCAGGAAGAGGTGGAACGAGCTACGGGGGAAGGTGCGTTCCGTGTTCTCCAGACACCAGATTGCTGTGCAAAGGACTGGCGGTGGGCCCCCACCTCCTCCCCCACAACTAACAACCTGGGAGGAGCAGGTCTTGGCAATACTGCATCCTGAGGGACTCGCAGGAGTAGCAGGAGGACTGGACTCTGGTAAGTCAAAGCTTTACTATTATATCCCCCACCTTACCTGCATGCCATCACATACTCCCACCCTCACCCTCACCCCATCACTCCAGCACCTCACATATGTCCCACTATCACAACCCACCCACCCATCCCAATACCAAGCCCCGCATGCAACACCAAAGCATGGACACCCATCACCAAAGCATGTCCACTACAGATACCCACACAGACCCCAAACCAAATATCACACAAGGACCAAAACAAGAATGCAAGCACTGGAGTACACGGTCACTCACCCATTGCACACAATGGCACACACAGATGCAATAATCATGCCTTTACACCCCTGCAGGACCCCATCCCAACGTCACTGGACAGGAGGTAACAGACATATCCAGTCCCCCCACAGAAGAGACCCACAGTGATGACAGCAGCTCTGCACAACTGGATCAAGATAACAAGCCCGGCCCATCAGGGACCTCAGGACAGTCGGTTCCCCTGACACTGTCACAAGCCACCACAGAGCCTCCCCCCTCAGGAAACACCAGCACAGCACCCACCCAGCGGGCCCATCCCTCTGTCCCCAGGACACGTCAATCAGCAGTGTGTCCACCACTACAGGGAACCCAGGCAAACCCACCAACCCAAGAAAATCAGGGACCTGGGGGCAGTGGCAGTGGGCGCATGGTTCAGATGACAGAGGCTCAAGACAACAGGGAAACTGGGAGGATTGCTCTGCGACAGGGGGAGGACAGGCCCAGGGAACCCACTCTCCACGAGGCCCTCTCCAACATCATGGGAGCTTACCATAATTCCCAGGAGACGATGGCAATGGTACTGGCCAAGTTTCAGGAGACCCAGCCGCTGCAGGAGGAACAGTATTTGGGCTTCAGGAAGGAACTGAAATCCATCAATAACACCCTGGGCACCATTGTAGGGGTGCTGCAAGACCTTGTCAACACCAGGAGGGACACAGTGACACAACAAGGGGCCCCTGACACCAGCCTAGACGATGAACACCCCTCCACCTCTGCCGGCGCTAGTGGACAGGCGGCACCGCCACAAGAACACAACACCAGCACCCCACCCTCTGCAGATGGAGAACCACCCCACAAACGGTCCCTGAGATCCAGAAACAAGACAGAGAACATTGCCAAGACCCCCGCCAGGAAATTAGACCCCCCTGAATGTCACCCTTCTGTTCCACTTCGTCACCCTGCCAATCCATAAACTGCCATTGCTCCACTTCCTATGCCCCTTTGGACAATGCGCTTGTGAAACAAATAGACTGGACTCTGCCATGGACATTCCTCCACCATCAACCCTGCCCATTTTACAACCCCCTCCACTTATTTGCACAGAAATAAACACACTTCAATCACAAAACAATCTGGAGTCAGTCTGTGCTTTCACAAACGTGTAATTGCAATAACCATGGAATATAGCAATATCAATTTACTTGTTCACATACCGATGTCACACAACTGTAGGGCTGGAGGAAATATAGCAGATGGCACAAAGTGGGATCCACATCTGTGAAATGGAAAGGCAAAGTGACAAATCAGGGTCCATACAATAAGTGAAAATGACAGACTTATGCTATCTACAACAATAGTGTGAGATGTGGGAGGCAGTGACATCTTCTCACCTGTGTCTCACTGGAAGTATTGCATGATTATGTTGTTTCTGTTGTCGATATCCCCTTCTTCTGCCTCCTCTTCTTCACTGTCCACAGGCTCCACAGCAGCCAGAAGACCACCAGCTGGCCCATCCACCTGCAGAAAAGGCACCTGGAGTCGCAAAGCCAGGTTGTGCAGCACACAGCAGGCCACGATGATCTGGCACACCTTCTCTGGTGAGTAGTAGAGAGAACCACCTGTCATATGGAGGCACCGGAATCTGGCCTTCAGGAGGCCAAAGGTGCGTTCAATCACCCTCTTAGTTCGCCCATGTGCCTCATTGTAGCGTTCCTCTGCCCTTGTCCTGGGATTTCTCACTGGGGTCATTAGCCATGACAGGTTGGGGTAACCAGAGTCACTTGCAAATATGGAGGAACAACTGTTAGACACACACTAACCCGTAGGGACAACCCCATAGCCAGACAACTATTCACACTGTATAGGGTCCTTGTCCTCACCTATTAGCCGCACACGGTGCCTCTGGAGTTGCCCCATCACATAAGGGATGCTGCTATTCCCCAAAATGTAAGTGTCATGCACTGAGCCAGGAAATTTGGCATTCACATGGGAGATGTACTAGTCGGCCAAACACACCATCTGCACATTCATAGAATGGTAGCTCTTCCGGTTTCTGTACACCTGTTCACTCCTGCAGGGGGTACCAAGGCCACATGTGTCCCATCAATTGCACCTATGATGTTGGGGATATGTCCCAGGGCATAGAAGTCACTTTTCACTGTGGGCAAATCCTCCACCTGAGGGAACACTCTGTAGCTGCGCATGTGTTTCAGCAGGGCAGACAACACTCTGGACAACACGTTAGAGAACATTGGCTGGGACATCCCTGATGCAATGGCCACTGTTGTTTGAAATGAACCACTTGCCAGGAAATGGAGTACTGACAGGACCTGTACTAGAGGGGGGATTCCTGTGGGATGGCAGAGAGCTGACATCAGGTCTGGCTCCAACTGGGCACACAGTTCATGGGTTTTTGCATGATCAAGTCTGTAGGTGACTATTATGTGTTTCTCTTCCATTGTCGACAGGTCCACCAGCGGTCTGAACACCAGAGGATGCTGTCATCTCATCACCTGCCCCAGCAGATGTGCCCTATGGACGAGAACAGCGAGCAGAGAGTCAGCCAACACTGAGGTATCACAAAATGTCATTTGCACACATTTATTAATTTGCAATGTGCCTGTTACTTTGTATATTCAAGGCCTACATTGGTGTGACGCAGTTAATATTAATGCCATGTGGCCCCCTGAAATGGCGGCTGCCTGACCTGTAAGGTGGGACAAGGGGATATGAAGTAACTACCCTGGCGTTGTATACCGTTGCGGTAGGCGGTCGAAGTCCGCAGCACAAGGCATTGGTTAACATTGGACCCTATGGGTCCGGGGAGCCAATGACAATGTCCGCCGGCGGTGACAGTACGCACCGCCGCAGACGTGACCACCATTTTCTGTCTGTTCACTCACTTGACACCTGACCTTCAACAGGAGAGGACCTACACTGTAGGTGCTGCTGTGACCTCAGTCTGGAAGTAACGATGGCTCATGTGTCTGGGGAAAGGGCCCCTGAGGGTCCATGCCTTCACTTCGGAGGAGCTGGAGAAACTAGTGGATGGAGTCCTCCTCCTGTACACACAACTGTACGGTCATCCAGACAGACAGGTGAGTACACTGTGAGCATGCTGCATGTGCAATGCCTGTTTGGAGTGGTGTGGATGGAAGATAAATGGGGGGGGACTGAGGCCTGCATATGTGGATGGTGAGTGTATGTGCTTCAGGTCAAGGGTGGGAACATGGGCCAATGAGTATGATGGTCCGGAAGGGTAATGATTTTCCTTTTCCCCTGTACTATTCCTCTAGGTCAGCGCCCACCAGAAGGTAGGCTATTTGGCATGCCATCACCAAGGACGCCCGGACCCTGGGGGTCCACCACAGACGGAGCACCCACTGCCGTAAAAGATGGGAGGGCCTGCGCCACTGGAGCAAGAAGACGGCAGAGGCCCAGATGGGGATGGCCTCCCGATGTGGGAGGGGTGTCCGTCACACCATAACCCCCTGATGTTCTGGATCCTGGCGGTGGCGTATCTGAAGTTAGATGGGCGCATGAGGGCATCACAGCAGCCACAAGGGGGTGAGTACACTCTCATTCAGCTGACTCTGTGCGCATTACGAGGTGTCTGGGTGGGGGAGGTGTGCAGTGGGTTCCCCTAGGCCAGGACGAGCTTGGTAGGCAAGGTCCCTTGTGAGGCAGGCTCAGTGGCTCCCTAACCCTACTAGTGGTTAGTGCCATCTACACCTAGTCAGGCTCCTGTGACTTCCAGGTGTGCAGAAATCGGGCTTAGGCCTTGTACCCCATGGACATGTGATTAATCTAGGAACTATAAGTGCATGGCGTAGTGCAGAGGGCTGCTGTGTCTGTTGTGTCCACCAACAGTAGTGGTGTTGCATGCACTGAACATGTCTTTCTCCTGTCTTCCCCCCCCACTTTTTGTGGTCTCCCTGTTCTTGTGTGTAATAGCATCATCAGGCGGAGGAGCATTGGCACCAGAGCAGGAGGGAGCTGCATCCCACTTGGCCCTGGAGGGCGAAACAACGGAGTCTGAAGGAGGGTGAGGGGAGCTCCACGGCGGGGACAGGAGCAGACAGCAGTGATAGCGACTCCTCCTCTGATGGGAGCTCCATTGCACTGGCGGGCCCCTCTGTGCCCCCCGCATCAACAGGTACAGCCACCACCCCCCTACCAGCACTGCCCTCCCAGCAGCCTCTCAGCATGTGTCCCGTGCCCGCTTACTCAGGAGGGTGGGCATCTCCTTCGCCCCAGGCACCTCAGGCCCTGCCCCAGTCAGGCCTGCTGCCCTCAGTGAGGAGGCTATTGACCTCCTGAGATCCCCCACTGTTGGGCAGTCTACCATTCTGAATGCCATCCAGGGTGTTGAGAGGCATTTGCAACAAACAACTGCATACCGGGAGGGCATTCATTCTGGCCAGGCAGCCCAACAGAGAGCATTTCAGGCTCTGGCCTCAGCACTGATGGGAGCCATTGTCCCTGTGTCCAGCATCCCCCTCCAACTTCCTTCACTCAGACCCAATCCCCTGTACCTCAGCCTATCTCAAGCACACTATCAGACCAGCATGCACACACATCAACACACAAGAGTGGCTCAGGCAAACATAAGCACTACACATCCCACAGGCACTCACACAAGCATCATACCCATGCACACATACCAACATCCACTGCCTCCACTGTGTCCCCCTCCTCCATGTCTCCCCCCTCCCAGTCTTATCTCCACTCACACCTGCATGCACTACATCCTCAGCCACTTCCTCCATCACCAGCACCAGCACGCCCATCACTACACACCGCTCACGTGCACTCACCACTCCGACTACCATTCACACATCCCCAGTGTCCTCTCCCAGTGTGTCTGTGAGCCCTCCTCCCAAAGTACACAAACACAGGCACACACCCACCCAACAGCCATCCACCTCACAAAAGCCTTCAGCCCATGCACCTTCACCCAAATTCAGCAGACGTACACCTCCTACAACCACTACCTCTACCTCCACTCCCAAACCTCCTCCATCTACCTGCCACAGTGTGTCTAAAAACTTTTCTTGGCTAACATTGACCTCTTCCCTACACCTCCCCCCCGTCCTTCCCCTAGGGCCAGGCTTTCCAGGTCCCAGCCCAGCACCTCAGCCACCACATCCCCAGGCACAGTGGTGCCAGCAACTGCGGGGTCATGGAGTGCAACAACCATCAGGGCTGCCAGTGTGCCACGGAGCGAGGGCAAGGACATTCCGCCACCTGCCAAGGTGAAAAAAGGTGCCCACATCCTGGAGGGAGAAGCCGAAAACACCTGCCACCAAGGGGTCAGGGAAAACGAAAGGGGATAGTGGCAAGACAGCTGTGCCACCATCAAAGGTGGGGAAGGGCCAAAAACTGAAGGGCAGGTCAGGAGAGGGCATGGTGGCACCGACTGAGGGACCAGTGTCACACCTTCTGTCCATGTCGACGCCAACCTGTATGGCAGAGAACACCTGCACCACCACCTGCACCGCCACAGACCCCGACGCCAGCACTGCTGCCACAGACCCCGCAGCCAGCACCACTGCCACAGACACCGCCGCCAGCACCACCGCCACAGACCCCGCAGCCAGCACTGCCGCCACAGACCCCGCAACCAGCACCGCCGCCACAGACCCTGTAGCCAGCACTGCCGCCACAGACCCCACAGCCAGCACCGCCGCGACTGACACCGCCACAAGCACTGCCACAACTGACACCGCCGCAAGCACCGCCAGCGGCCCAGCGACATCCTCAGAAGTCGCACCACCGCAGACATGGCTACCATCCCCAGTGGTCAGTCGTCCGAGGCTGGTGGTGAGTTCCAGGACCCTGGGCAGCTACCATAAAGCATCACTTCACTGTCATCACAGTTGTCACCTTCATGTGGAATGCGAAGCCGCAGCAGTGTGGGGTATGTCTCTGCCTCTATGGTGTATCATGCTACCTGTACCTCGGGAATCTCATGGCACACACACCCAGGAGATTGTATTGTTCCGGCCACACTGCACATGGAGCACTCTGGCACCAGGCCCCCTCCAGAACCAGTGGAGTATCACATCCACTACCTCAGTCCTTGGCAGGATGAAGCACTCTGGACACCAAGCCCCCTCCAGAACCAGTGGAGTATCTCGTCCACTACCTCAGTCCTTGGCAGGATGAAGCACTCTGGGCACCAAGCCCCCTCCAGAACCAGTGGAGTATCACATCCACTACCTCAGTCCTTGGCAGGATGAAGCACTCTGGGCACCAATCCCACTCCAGAACCAGTGGAGTATCACATCCACTACCTCAGTCCTTGGCAGGATGAAGCACTCTGGGCACCAAGCCCCCTCTCATCCACTACCTCAGTCCTTGGCAGGATGAAACACTCTGGGCACAAAGCCCCCTCCAGAACCAGTGGAAACTGCTATCCACTTGAGAGACTGTGGCTTTGCACTCCCCAGGATAAAGCAGTGGGCAAACCACCCACTGAAAAGACTTGAGAGACTGTGGCATTGCACTCCCCAGGATAAAGCAGTGGGCAAACCACCCACTGAAAAGACTTGAGAGACTGTGGCATTGCGCTCCCCAGGATAAAGCAGTGGGCAAACAACTCACTGAAAAGACTTGAGAGACTGTGGCTTTGCACTCCCCAGGATAAAGCAGTGGGCAAACCACCCACTCAAAAGACTTGAGAGACTGTGGCATTGTACTTCCCAGGATAAAGCAGTGGGCAAACCACCCACTTAAAAATCCTGAGAGACTGTGGCATTGCACTCCCCAGGATAAAGCAGTGGGCAAACCACCCACTGAAAAGACTTGAGAGACTGTGGCTTAGCAATCCCCAGGGTAAAGCAAGGGGCATGGAGCCCCCTTGTGGAGCAGTGGTGTCATGCGTTCATCAGGCTGAGGTGCCCCCCCTCCACCTTCCCCTGAGGTGCCTGTATATTTTCTATATGATGCCCCTCCAGTGTTCTCTCCGTTTGGAGTCAGGTATCATGTGTGGGCCTCGCCCATCCATTTTGGGCCCAGTGGTCCATGGACAATGCTTGGTGCACTATCCGGACTTGTGTAGTTGGTGTACATAATTGTATATATTGGATTTTGACTTTTGACTAATGGATTTTTATTGATTACAATCGTTGCAATAATTTCCTTTTGTCCTTGCATTCTTCCAGGAGGGCGGGGGGTATATATGTAATGTTGCAGCATGTACTTGTGTGTATGGTGTTGTGGGTGAGGGTAGGGGTGGGGGTGTTGCGTGTTGCATGTGTATGTCACTCTCTTTTCCCTCCCCCTCCCCTGTATTGTAGGTGCAGTACTCACCATGGTCATCGCCACCATCTTTGGAGCTTCTGATAGAGGAGCATGAAGACCATCGCCGGCGGTATCTGCAATTCGGGCTCCATGGCGTCCTGGTTTCTCGTGGGACGTGGAGAGAGTTTTCCCTTCTGTGTACTGTTTCCGCCATATTTTTATTCGCGTTGGTTCCACCCCAGAAAAGGTGGCGGATAGGCGTGTTGTGATAGGGTGGGTGGTACATTGTCTCCCGCCTGTCTTTTGCCGGTGTCCGCTGCGCTGTTTGTTTGTACCGCCGTGGCGGTCAGAGTGTTAAAATGGCTGTCTATGTTGGCGGTTTCCACCACGGTCGTAATCCCATTTCTTTTTCGACGGCCTGTTGGCGGTATTACCGCCGCTTTAACACCGACCGCCAGGGTTGTAATGAGGGCCCTAGTCTTTTATAGTTTTTACCTTAAGTTCTATTATACCTATCAATTGCTCCACTACCTTTACTAAATTAGACACCTTATGTATGTATGTGTGAAGTAAGATGACCTCAATGGAAACTGAGTCAATCTTGCCCTCTAACACTGTCCTGGAGCCATGTATGGCTGCCAGCAATTCCACCCTTGTATGTTCATCTGAAGGGTCCCCTGAGGTGTCCCTTGCCTCAGTGCTCTCCCAGCGTGCAGCTTGCTAGCCTCTACCCCGAATGTAACCTGTGATCTTGTTGGCCTGGGTCACATGGGCCGTGTTATCCTTCCCCATGGCCCGGAGTCTAGTCAACCACTTGTCCCTTCCACTAAGCCCTGGCTAGTGCCAGCCCCCAAAGAGTGAGCCAACAGCCTCAGATCTGCAGGCACACCCCAATAATGGCCAGAATGTGATTCCTTCATGTCCACCAATGGTCCACATCAGTCTCAGCGGGCCGCTGACATACTTTACTTGGATTCCAGGTGGCTGTGGGACCTCTCTTACCCTCCCCTGTGGGGGTCTGTTCATCACCTCTTTCAGTGATGCAGTTCTGTTCAAGGAGACCCCACCACCTCAGTTCAATTGCCTATAGTGGCTCTCACTGTGCCTGGCCATGTATCCTCCCAATTCTTCTGGGGTCCTGCTATGATGTAGGCCCAAAACTCAGCAAGGATAAAGCTCCACTGTGGGGCTAACACCAATTGCAACAGGTGTGGGTCAGCAGGAAGGATCTTCCATGTCCCAGGCTTTGATGCTATTAATTGTGTTTGACCAATGACTTTGTGTTTCACCACTGTGCATATTAGTTGCTCAATGTTCACCAGTAGCACATTACATGTTTTGTTCAGTTTAGCTGCCTATTGGGTTTGAGATGGCGTAAGCCATTAAATTCTGTATTCAGGTCAGCTGCCTATTGGCTTTGACATGGCATTAGACATTACATTCTGTATTCAGTTTAGCTGCCTATTGGTTTTGATATGGCATTAGACATTACATTCTGTATTCAGTTTAGATGCCCATTGGCTTTGACATAACATTAGACATGACATTTGATATTTAGGTTAGCTGCCTATTGGTTTAACGTGGAGTTGAACATTGCAGTTGAGACATTGCAGATGAGCTGTGTTTTTCCAAGCTGTGTTTTTCCACAAGATAGACCAAGCTGTGTTCTTCACACCTGACTATAGCTGATAAGAGAGAGTACATTTGGTGTTTTCCTTTCTGCTCAGCCTTGGGAAGAGGAGGGGTCTAGTCTCCAAAGGCTTGCATAGTTTTCCAGAGTCTGAGAGGAGGGGGCACGTTTTTGGAACCATGACTCTGGACTACAGCAGGGTTCGATTGAATCTGCTTGACTTCAGACAGGAACAGAGACGTCAGTTGCCTGTCTCCAGTTTGGGTAGAAAATCTCTTTCTTGCAGTTGAACGGAGTCATCTACTTGAAGCCCCAGAAAGATGAAGCTGAATATAGGCCCTACAGCCTTGCCCTACGGTGATGAATTTTTGACAAGTTATGCTATAATATAATCACATGTATTTGCTGTGGACATTGCAACTGAGAAGTACTTTGATATTTTTTTTTTCATTGCTGTGACTACTTTTGAACGTGTGCTGCCAATCTACTAATTTAGGCTCTAAGGAACCTCGTGGTGAAATAATAATAATAATAATAAATGTCTTCTTTAAACTCAGAAGTGCATTCCAGAGAGGTTCTGTAAGCTTGGTTATGAGATAAGAGCAGGAAAGCAGAACACAGGCCCGGATGCTATGTTCCCACCTGTTATTATGTCCCTCAATGGCTTTCAGGAATGTCTGGCCTCACTTCTCTGGCCGGGGGCCCTCTGCAGCAGCAACCCAATTTGCTGTGGCTGCTACCTCCTCTGTAGTCCACTCAGAAAGCTCCAGAAGGCCACCAAAGGAAAACCACCATGACTGCAGTCTCACCGTAACCCAAGTAGTCTGGCATTTCATCTCTAGTGCAACTCCCTTGCCCCTTGACCATTTCTCCTTAGCTCATGCATCCCCAATGAAGGAGCCCTATGGAAGATGGCTGCCATCATATGCCTCAGGTCCCTACCTCTACTGCAGCACAAGAGCACAACTGGGGGGGCAGCACAATCCATCCCCTCCTCCCTCCAATAAGCAGGCTCCCTGCCATCAGGCCACAATGTAGTCTGATCCAACCACTAAATAGGAGACCGCCAAGGTCCCTGGTGAAGCAAGTCACATAGGACCCTTGGCACCTCCACTCCAAGCAACAGCAACTCTGGCCACCAACTTCTCCCTCTTTCCTCCCTGAGCTACAGTGGTGATGGTCTCTCTATTATGAGTGGTGTCTGCAGCATTTTCAGAGGATTATGCAACATTTTACTTTAGGGTGACAGAGCTTGCTAGAAGTTAACACACTTAGCCATCTTGCTTAGCCAAACACCCATAATTGCCTAGGTTTCCCTCCTCTGACTGCCCCCCAAACAACAAGGTGTGCACACTAAAGACAGGTTTCACATGTCTGCATGTATAATAAATTAGTTGTCTAGAAGATGTTGAATTGGAGGATGAAAGATAGCACCTGTAAGGACAAATAAAAATTGAAGAGCTGTTTTCATCAACCTCCTGAGACCAAAAGACCTTCTGCAGTACACAGCAGGGGTTGGCAAAAGGGCGTCTCATTCCTTCAGGCCATGAATCTAATGCATCAGGATCAACTAGCTACAGCAGCCCACAGCAGAAGTCATGTGCATCAGAGGTATTTTCAATGTGGAAATACTAGGACCCTAAGACATTTTGCAGTACCCAAGGAGAGTTAAGGATAGGAAAATCCCAATCAGGAATTACAAATCACATCATAAAAACATTTTTTTAATTTCACTTTTTGTGCAGGATCTCCCATTGCAACGTTGCCACATGTGTCTGTAGTCGTGATAGGCTCTGAGTGTCCAAATATGCTATTTCTGTTTTGATTTTTCCCAACACAGTGGTCAGTGCTGGGTAATGGTGGCTGTAGCAGAATTTTTTTCAGTGAATCTGCTGATTTGCAACTCTGCAATGGAAGATGTAATGAAAAACTCCCAAGTCTAAAGGACTGCATTTTTTTTTAATAGATTTGCAAATCTCCTATGAACTGTGATGTATAAAAAGATGATCCAGCTATCTCTAAAATTTAAGGCTATATTATGGCCTGGCTAGCCTTAAGTGCGATTTATGAAGCCGTGCAAGAACATCTTGCGAGGCCCTGTGAGGGTTCATAAATCTCAAGGTAACGCTGCACAAATCATTACATCACTCGGTGCTATGGGAGGCTTTCCATGCATTGGTGTTCCTACGCAAATTCCAAGGATTTTGATGCATTCCCAGATTTACAGGAAATTGTAAACCTGGGAGTGCAGCATAAAGATACACCTTGTTTTTTTCATTTTTCTTTGTGTGCTGCATTCTGTTATCATCCTTTGTACGTGCTCTACAACACCTGACATTCACTACAACATATTTCAATGTAGATCATGTCCTCTAATGGCTGCAGCAGTATGTTGTCCATTTTTTGGCCAGCCAATCAAGGTAGGGTCCTCTGTGGTCCCCTTGAGCCTACCTTAACCATGTCCCTTTGTCCTTTAGTGGATGAAATAACATATTGCACATACTGTGATCCTACAGTCAGGATCAACTGCCCCCCTTTAAATTGGCCAATAGGAGCATTTATGAACACCAAGGCCCATGTTTAAGAAAAGTTAACGCCACCTTACACCTTTTGTTATGCAAAATCAATGCTAACCTAGTACTATATTTATATTTTTATCGATAGACCTGTCTTCCGACAAAATTTCACAGTTAGCATCATTGTTTGGTGCACCACCCCACCTTGCTTTGTTTAGCGACAATGATATGCAAGGCAGGTGTTCTCTTTAAAAAAATTACGCTAGCCATCCAGTGCCATATTTACTGCCCGACGCAAAAACGACACACATTAAGGAACCACTCCCAAAAAATGATGCAAAGTCCGGTGAGCCTCAAGTTTTAACTCCTGGTCGGACCAGGCATTAAAATGCGGCCCACACACTACTACTTACGGAAAACACACAGAAGGAGCATTGGCAACCCCCTGGACAAAATCAAACTGTTAATGCTCCAACTTGGCACATGCCGTAGATGATATCAAGAACAACAACAGGTCCCACCAGCACCACAGCAGCAACCCCAAATACTACCACAGCAGCCACAAAGGCAATTCAGAAGGTGGGATAGGATATTTCGAGAGGGCACAACCATCTTTGCGCTCATGGAGCAAGGTGTCATCAGAACCTACCGCCTGAAGTGAGAGTCCATTGTATGCCTCTTGCACCACATTGTGGGGGTCATTCTGACCCTGGCGGTAAAAGGCTCTTACCGCCGGTCAGAAGACCGCCATCATCCCGCCGCGGCCGCGGTAAACCGCCACGGTCATTCTGACCCACAACTGCCAAACCGCCAAAAACCCGACATACACTGAAGCCCGCCTCATCAGCGGTCAGCAATAAACTGGAGATGACCAAACCTCCACCGTCACGCCAACACAAACACGCCCATGCCATTACAACCCACGAATCCACGCGGCGGTCTTTCAACCGCGGTATTCCATTGGCGTACACACCGCTGCGCTCAAAATACACACACCTTTACAAAACACAGCCACATTGGACAATTCGAAATACACACACCTGATACACATACACACACCACACCCACACACCCATCACCATATAAAACACACACCCACATCACCCACAAACCCCCACAAATCGAAATTCAGAGACAAGGCGCAATACACAGAGAGAGAGCACAGGGAACGCAAACCACAACACACACAGGAACCCAGCATCATCACCCACACCACATCTACGCACAAAACACCACACACCACCACACTCATCACCACAAACACCACCCCACACCTCATCCACACCACCCCATGGCACCCCAAAGACACCCCAGGTTCACGGACCAAGAACTCAGGGTCATGGTGGAGGAAATAATCAGGGTAGAGACCCAGCTCTTCGGCACACAGGTGCAGCACACCACAATAGCCAGGAAGGCGGAGCTATGGCAAAGGATCGTCGACAGGGTCAACGCTGTGGGACAGCATCCCAGAAATCGGGAATACATCCGAAAGCGCTGGAACGACCTACGGGGAAGGTGCGGT
Organism: Pleurodeles waltl; assembly: GCF_031143425.1. Classification (NCBI taxonomy): domain Eukaryota; kingdom Metazoa; phylum Chordata; class Amphibia; order Caudata; family Salamandridae; genus Pleurodeles; species Pleurodeles waltl. The sequence continues at coordinate 1,038,662,095 of NC_090447.1, forward strand.
CGATGGTGTCAAGATACAATATCGCTGTGCAGAAGACTGGCGGCGGACCCCCACCCACTCCACCTAAATTCACAGCATGGGAGCAAGAGGTCTTGAACATCCTGCATCCTGAGGGCCTCGCTGGAGTAGGCGGAGGAATGGACTCTGGTAAGTCTAATCTCAACTACTTCACCCCCCCAACCACCAGCATGCCAACCCACACCCCCACCCTCACCCCTAACCCCCCAGCACACATACTGCCTGTTAATGTCTCACCAGCACAACCCACCCAACCCAACCCAAACCCCTGAATGCCAACACAAACCATGGACACCCATCACCTAAGCATGACCACTGCACATACCCATCCCCCCCCACAAACCACCCTCACAACTCCTCCCACATGGGACTGCCAGCACTGGGGGACAAGGGCACCCACAAATCGCACGCCACTGCACACACAAAATCAATAACCATATTCTTTTACCCCTGCAGGGCCCGAACTCCAACACACCAGCCAGGAGGGTCCAGATTTGCCCATCCCACCCCCAGAACAGGCCCCCAGTGATGACAGCAGCTCTGTTGACCTAGAACTTGATGAGCAGCCCGGACCATCGGGGACCTCTGGACAGTTGGTTACCCTCAGTCAGCCCCAGGCCACAGCAGACCTACCCCCCTCAGGAAACACCAGCACAGCACCCACCCAGCTGGCCCATGCTTCTGTCTCCAGGACAGGTCAAGCAGCGGTGTGTCTACCAGTACAGGGCACCCAGGGTAACCCACAACCCCAACAACAACAGGGACCTGGGGGCACTGGTAGTGGGCACACCGTCCAGGGGACAGAGGCCCAGGAACAAAGAGGAACTGGGAGGGCTGCTGTGCGACAGAGGGAGGACAGGCCTAGGGAACCCACTGTCCAAGAGGCCCTCACCACCATCATGGGAGCGTACCACCACTCCCAAGAGACGATGGCGACGGTCCTGGCCAGGTTCCAGGAGATCCAGGCCATGCAGGAGGGCCAGTACATGGGGTTCCGGGAAGAACTGCGCAGCATCAGTTCCGCAATGGGTACAATCGTGGTGGCACTCAACCAGATTGTCACCACATTGCGGGACCATGTGGCCCCCCAAAGGGCCCCTGCCACTAGCATGGAGGAAGAACAGCCCACCACCTCCGCCGGCGCTAGTGGTCAGGAGGCCCCGACACAACAGCAACGGCCCTCCCGGACCCCACCCCCTGCAGAACAAGAACCACCCCGCAAGAAAGGCCTGAGATCGAGGAAGAAGACAGAGTAGGATGTCAAGACCCCCGCCATGCACGGAAACCCCCGGATGTCATCCCACTGTCCCACTTGTTTACCCTGTCCAACCTTGAACTGCCCCTGCTCCACCTTCCACAGGCATATGGACAATGGACCTGTAGGAACGACAGTCTGGACACTGCCATGGACATGCCTCCACCATCACCCTGGTGAACTATACACCTATTTTAAAACTTCAATAAACACAATTATTGCACATTAACCAACTGGATTCTGCTATCTATTTATTTAAACCAAATGTATTCGATATAACCAACAAAACATTTCTAGTTACATTGTGATGACAACATACCAGTGTCACACAGCGGTAGTCCATGGGGAAAAAAACCAGAGGGCACTCCGTGGGGATCAGATCACTGAAATAGGAAGTGATATACACAACTAAGTTACCATACATTGGGGTGAAAGGTCAGACAGTAGAGAGCCACTACAGTTACAGATATAATACAATGCAGGAGTAGATTTTTACCTGTGTGTCACTGGAAATACTGCAGTATCACTCTGTACCTGTTGCCTGTGCCGTCCTCTTCGTCTTCCTCCTCTTCACTCTCCGCAGGCTCCACAGCGGCCACAACACCACCATCTGGACCATCCTCCTGCAGGAAAGGCACCTGGCGTCGCAAAGCCAGGTTGTGAAGCATGCAGCAGGCCACGATGATATGACACACCTTCCTTGGTGAGTACATTAGGGATCCACCAGTCATATGCAGGCACCTAAACCTGGCCTTCAGGAGGCCGAAGGTCCGCTCAATCACCCTCCTAGTCCGCCCATGGGCCTCATTGTACCGTTCCTCTGCCCTGGTCCTGGGATTCGTCACTGGGGTCAATAGCCAAGGCAGGTTTGGGTAACCAGAGTCACCAATTAACCACACACGGTGTCTCTGTAGCAGTTCCATCACATAAGGGATGCTGCTATTTCGCATGATGTACGCGTCATGCACTGACCCTGGGAACTTGGCATTTAAATGGGAGAAGTACTGGTCAGCCAAACAGACCACCTGGACATTCATCAAATGATAATTTTTACGGTTCCTGTACACCTGCTCATCGTCTTTTGGGGGAACCAAAGCCACATGGGTACCATCAATGGCACCAATGATATTGGGAATGTGTCCAAGGGCATAGAAATCACCCTTCACTGTAGGCAAGTCACCCACCTCAGGGAAAATGATGTAGCTCCGCATGTATTTCATCAGGGCAGACAACACTCTGGACAACACCTTTGAAAAGATAGGCTGAGACATCCCAGATGAAATGGCCACGGTAGTTTGAAATGATCCACTTGCCAAAAAATGCAGTACTGACAGCACCTGCACTAGAGGCGGAATCCCTGTGGGTTGGCGGATGGGTGACATCAGGTCTGGCTCCAGCTGGGCACACAGTTCCTCTATAGTGGCACGGTTGAGTCTGTAGGTGAGTATGACGTGTCTTTCTTCCATTGTCGACAGGTCCACCGGCGGTCTGTACACGGGAAGATTCCTCCGTCTCCTCGCAAGTCCCAGCGGACGATGCCTAGGAAGGACAACATGGAGCACAGAGTCAAGCAACCCACAGGTAAGTGCCCACAGCATGCACAGTACACGAATCTCTTGGGATTGAATGGCTAGTATGATTGTCGGTGCAAGGCCTAGCCATGTGTGACGCAGTAGGAATGAAGCCATGTGGGCCCTTGAAATGGCTGCTGCCTGACCTGTGAAGTGTGACAATGTGAAGTGAGGTCATTGCGCAAGCGTGGCACACCGTGGCGGTAGGCGGTCGCAGTCCGCGGCGCAAAGCCGCATTGGACAACATTGAACCCTATGGGTTTCAGGAGCCAATGGCGGTGAGCGCCGGCGGTCGCGGTACGCACCGCCGCGGCACGCACCGCCGCAGCAAGCACCGCCGCGGCAAGCACCGCCGCGGCCGTAACCGCCATTTTCTCTCGGCTTGATCACACGAGACCTGAGCATCCACAGGAGAGGACCTATACTGCAAGTGCTGCTGTGACCTCAGTCTGGAATTGACAATGGCTGCTGCGACTGGGGAAAGGGCCCCGCCTTCAGTTCCGAGGAGTTGGAGAAGCTCGTGGACGGGGTCCTCCCCCAGTATGCGCTACTCTACGGGCCTCCAGACCAACAGGTGAGTACAGGGGGGCAATGCATAGTGCCCAATGCCTGGGCTGAGTGGGGAGGATGTACGATGGAGGGGAGGGCAGCGAATGACGAATGCATGGCACAACAGATGAGAGCATGTGCCACATGGCAAGGTGGGAGGGGGGGGCCACTCACATCGAGCATGCAGAAAAGTGATGATGTTTCTCTTCCCCCCCCTGTACATGTCACATAGGTCAGCGCCCATCAGAAGATTGACATTTGGCGTGCCATCGCCAAGGACGTCCGGCCCTGGGGGTCCACACCAGAAAGGGCACCCACTGCGCAAGAGGTGGGAGGACATCCGCCGCGGGAGCAGGAAGACCGCGGAGGCTCTGCTGGGGATGGCCTCCCAACCTAGGAGGGGTGCCAGTCGTACCTTGACCCCCCTGATGTCCCGGATCCTGGCGGTGGCCTACCCCGATTTAGATGGGCGCTTGAGGACATCACAGCAGACACAAGGGGGTGAGTACCAGCACATTCAGCTATTTTGCGCGCAGTGGAGGTGCCTGGGTGAGGGAGGAGGGCTGTGGGTATCCCTAGGCCAAGGCGATTTCTGTAGGATAGGCCCGTCCGTGAAGTATGGTCCTGTGCCCCCGCCCCCCCAACTCTGTAGGGTGCCTAGTAACGCGATTCATGGACCAGTGTATTCTGTGTGGGCAGTTGTCGCCCATAGGCTTGTAGGGCATGTCCCAGTGAATGAGTAGTGTACCCCAAGTGCGCAGCGTAGTGCAGGGGGCTTCTGTGTCTGTCCTCTCCGCCAACGGTGTCCCCAATGCATGCACTCAACTTGTCTTTATGTTTTCCACCCCCCCCATTTTCTTTGTTTTACTGTGAATGTGTGCATTAGCATCATCAGGCGGAGGAGAAGTGGCATCGGCGCAAGAGGGAGCTGCATCTCACATGGCCCCAGAGGACCATGCAACGGACTCCGACATGACCAGTGAGACGGAGGGCGAGGGGGGCTCCACCACGGGGACCCGTGGAGACGGCAGCGACACCGACACGTCCTCGGAAGGGAGCTCCCTTGCGGTGGCGGCAACATCCGTGCCCACCGATCCTACAGGTACGGCCGCCACCCAGCGCACCAGCTCCGCCCTCCCAGCAGCCCCTCGGCCTTTGGCCCGTGCCCGCAAGGCCAGGAAGCCGGCCATCTCCTTCGCCCCAGGCACCTCAGGCCCTGCCCCAGTCATCCCTGCTGCCCTCAGTGAGGAGGTCATTGACCTCCTGAGTACCATCATTGTTGGGCAGTCTACCCTTTTGAATGCCATCCAGGGTGTGGAGAGGGAGGTGCATCAAAGCAATGCATACCTGGAGGGCCTTCATTCGGGTCAGGCTGCCCATCAACGATCGTTCAACGCTCTGGCCTCAGCACTGACGGCAGCCATTGTCCCTGTCTCCAGCCTCCCTCTTCTGACTCCCTCCACCCAGTCCCACTCCCCTGTTCCTCTGCCTATCCCATCCACACCTACAGACCAGCCTGCACACACCTCAACACCCAAGGGCAGCTCATCCAGACATAAGCACCACAGGACACACAAGCATTCACCCAAGCAACATCCAGATGCAGACATGCCAACAGCCACTACCTCCTCTTTGTCCCCCACCTCCTCGTCTCCCTCCTCCCTCCCTGTGACGTCTCCACACACACCTGCAAGCACACCACCATCAGCCATTGCACCCATCACCAGCACACCCTCCACACCAGTCTGCACACGTGCAGTCACCACCCCCACTGCCATGTACACGTCCCCTGTGTCCTCTCCCAGTGTGTCTGTCACCCCCGCTTCCCAACCACACAAACGCAGGCAGGCACCCAAACAACAGCCATCCACCTCACGTCAGCCTCCTGCCCAAGCACCTGCACCCAAAAACGGCACACTTGACTCTCCTACAACCACATCCTCATCCTCCACTCCCATACCCACTCCAGCCACCCTTCCCATGGCTCCAAAGAAAATTTTCCTCTCTAAAGTGGACCTCTTTTCCTCACCTGACCCACCCCCTCCATCCCGTAAGAGTTCCACAAATACCTCAGCCACCACCAGCCCAGCAACTCCAAAGAACGTCGTGCCTGGTTTTTGGAGTCCGCCCTTTCCTTGGGCTGGGACATCGTCCAGCAGCAAAGGCACAGCCAGCCCCCCCCCTGGGAAGAGGACCAAAAAACTGAAGGGCAGGCGCGACAGGCCTCATACACCTGCCCCCAAGGAAGGTAGCCTTGCACCGTCACCAGCCACATCGGGTAAGGGAGCCAAAGGCCACGGACAGTCTGCCAAGGAGGGCAAGGGCAGCAAGGAGCAAAAGGCAGGGAGCAGCTGACCTGGCCATGAGGGCCCCACCAGCCCCATTCCGGGGTATCGAAGGAGAGCCAGGGCCCCAGGACTCCATCACAGGAGGGCCCCGCAACGGAAAGGTCCGATGCAGATTGAGCGGCAAGTATTGGCCAGGTGTGGTTCACTGGAAACACAAGACAGGCACCGCTGAACAGGGCCCCGCCGTGAGGAGCACCGCTGAACAGGGCCCTGCCGTGAGAAGCACTGCTGAACAGGGCCCCGCCGTGAGGAGCACCGCTGAGCAGGGCCCTTCCTGTCAAGCACCGCTCCGCTGGGCCCTTCCTGTCAAGCACCACTCCACTGGGCACCGCCGTCTCTGAACTGCTCCGCTGGGCCCTTCCTGTCAAACACCGCTCCGCTGGGCCCTTCATCTCAAGCACCGCTCCGCTGGGTCCTTCATCTCAAGCACCGCTCCGCTGGGCCCTTCCTGTCAAGCACCGCTCCCCTGGGCCCTTCATCTCAAGCACCGCTCCGCTGGGCCCTTCCTGTCAAGCACCGCTCCGCTGGGCACCGCCTTCTCTGAACTGCTCCGCTGGGCCCTTCCTGTCAAGCACCGCTCCGCTGGGCACCGCCGTCTGTGAACTGCTCCGCCGGGCCCTTCCTGTCAAGCACCGCTCCGCTGGGCCCTTCATCTCAAGCATCGCTCCGCTGGGCCCTTCCTGTCAAGCACCGCTGGCCCATTGGCAGTCCCGGTTCTGTGTCGGGCAGGCCTTCACGACGCACTCTGCCCACCATGCCTCCTCCATGACCAGTGGTCTCTGTTATCCACCTGATGGACTGTGGCTTTGCACTCCCCAGGATGTAACAGTGGGCAATCCACCCACTGTAGAGACTTGTGAGACTGTGGCTTTGCACTCCCCAGGATGCCACAGTGTGCAATCCACCCGCCTGTGTCGGCGGTTCTCGCCAGGGTCAGAATTAATATTTTTAGGCCGCCAGCCTGTTGGCGGGTTGGCCGCCGCTTTAAAACTTTAACACTGACCGCCAGGGTCAGAATGACCCCCTGTGTCAGACATCACAGCAAGGGTGGAAACTCTAACAACTATTCCACCCATGCCCAAACTCCTGGCTGTCCTCCATATGCTGGTATCAGTACCATTCCAGAAACAGGTGCACAAGTGGGTGGTATCTCCCAGCCATCCTTCTCGACCTTCCTACCAAAGGTTCTGGATGCAATCATCTGCCTCCCACTTCACCACATCTGCTTCCCCAACACCAAGCAACTGCAGCAGGAGACCAAGCAAGGTTTCTACCAAAGTGCTGGGTTCCCACATGTTCTGGGTGCAATGGACTGCACCCATGTCCAACTTGTGCCACCTGCTACAACAGAACACCTCTACAGGAAACCCAAAACACACCCATTCTATAAATGTGCAGGTCATTGTGGACCACCGTGGGCTCTTCACAAACATCATAGCTAAATATCCTGGCAACGTCCATGATGCCTTCATATTCTGGTAATCCACCATCAATGAGCGGTTCCAGGATGGGCAATCTGTCAATGGACTACTTGTAGGTAAGCCACCATACCAATCGTTACACATACAACAAACCAACCTTGTAGGCCAAACAATACATACACCACACTAAACACACATGGAAAGGGGAGCACAGAAGTATAGAAAACAAAACATGCCACAAGCCACACTAAACCGCATTCATTGCACATCACACACACATACATCCATATGTACATAATACAGCCACAACCTGACTGGCACACCACGTAAAGGAGAGGTGGAGCTATGTCCTCTTTTCATAGAAACGCTGAGCCCAAACCACTACAAGTGTCCACTGGTTGACAACTAAATACAGATCCTACACACATAACACCTAACAATGAATAGCTCAGCTATGTGAATGGCATTGGCCATGTCAATGTAAAGGAAGTCACATATAGGCACAGCCCTGCATTTGTAATGGTCTTGAAGCCTCTGGCGGAACCAACATCAAATGCCATTTGTTAGAAATGGGGTCTTTGGTTGGCAGTAAGGTTACCCCCCGTCTAAGCAAGGACCCTCACTCTATTCAGGGTAAGTCACACACAATCCAAATTATCCTGTGCCCACAATCTGGTAGCTTGGCACTGAGCAGTCAGGCTTAACTTAGAAGGCAATGTGTAAAGTATTTGTGCAATAAATCATACAATAACACCATATAGCACCACAGAAATACATTGCACAGAGTTTAGAAAAATATATAATATTTATCCGGATAAATGCAGGTCAAAACGATTAAAGATGCAATAGGTAAAGGTTGACATATCACTGAAAAGTGATATAAAGGGGGTCATTCTGACCCCGGCGGTCCTTGACCGCCGGGGCCAGGGTCGGCGGGAGCACCGCCAACAGGCTGGCGGTGCCCCGCAGGGCATTCTGACCGCGGCGGTTCGGCCGCGGTCAGAACAGGAAAACCGGCGGTCTCCCGCCGGTTTTCCGCTGCCCTGCTGAATCCTCCATGGCGGCGCAGCTTGCTGCGCCGCCATGGGGATTCAGACACCCCATACCGACATCCTGTTCCTGGCGGTTCGCCCGCCAGGAACTGGATGGCGGTATGGGGTGTCGTGGGGCCCCTGGGGGCCCCTGCAGTGCCCATGCCAATGGCATGGGCACTGCAGGGGCCCCCGTAAGAGGGCCCCACAAAGTATTTCAGTGTCTGCTCAGCAGACACTGAAATACTCGACGGGTGCAACTGCACCCGTCGCACCTTCCTACTCCGCCGGCTCCATTCGGAGCCGGCTTCCTCGTGGGAAGGGGGTTTCCCGCTGGGCTGGTGGGCGGCCTTCTGGCGGTCGCCCGCCCGCCCAGCGGGAGACACAGAATAACCGCAGCAGTCTCCTGACCGCGGTGCGGTATTCTGGAGGGGGGAACTCTGGCGGGCGGCCTCCGCCGCCCGCCAGAGTTAGAATGACCCCCAAAGTGTCTTAAGTCTTTTAAAAGCAAACAAAGTCTCTTTCAAGCACAAAGTACCTGATTTGCTTGAAAAATCTCTGCAAAGAACTGCAGAGGAGGAGATGCATGGAAACAAAGGGGTGTGCATCGATTTCTCTGGTCGCTCACGGCGATGCGTCATTTACTTTTCACACAAGGACGGCTGTGCTTCGATTTCTGGTGCTCGGTCGTGGATCCTCTACAGGTTGCAGGGTTTTCAGACTCCCCGGGGATGCTGCCTGGATTTTCTGTGCTGGCAGGATGAAGTCACAGAAGCTGCGTTGATCTGGTGGGTGTTGCATCTAATTTTCTCCCACACAGCAGGCGCTGCATCGATTCTTCTCTGAAAGTCAGGCTGCGTCATTCCAGGTCGGCTATGCGTCGATCCAGTGGAACGTGTGTTGAATTTCCAGTCGCTCAGCTGATTCTGCTTCGATCTTCTCGTTGCGAAGTCGTGCTGCGTCAGACCGGTTCAGCATGCAGTGAAATTTTCACTGCGGTGCAGGCTGTGCGTCGAATTTTGCCACACAAGGAGTCCTTCTTGGGGAGATGAAGTGTTTTTGGTCTTGAGACTTCAGGAAACAGGAGGCAAGCTCTATCCAAACCCTTGGAGAGCACTACTTCATCTCAGCCAGAGAGCAGCAAGGCAGCTGGGCAACAGCAAGGCAGCAGTCCTTCACAAAAAGCAGTCAGGTGAGTCCTTTGGGAAGCAGGCAGTTCTTGGCAGGATACAGGTTCTGGTTACAAGTTTCTTCTCCAGGAATTGTCTGTGAGGTAGAGTGTATCCCCCAAGAAGTGTCTGAAGTCTATGGTTTTGGGTCTTCTTCTTATACCCATTTTGGCCTTTGAAGTAGGCTTACCTCAAAGGAAAAGTCTACATTTTTTGTGAAATCCTGCCTTGCCCAGGCAAGGCTTCTGACACACACCAGGGGGTTGGAGTTTGCATTGTGTGAGGGCAGGCACAGCCCTTTCAGGTGCGAGTGACCACTCCTCCCCTCCCTCCTAGCACAGATGGCTCTTCAGAATATGCAGGCTACACCCCAGCCCCATTTGTGTAACTGTCTGGAGAGAGGTGCAAAACAGCCTAACTGTCAAACTAACCCAGACAGGGAATCCACAAAAAGGCAGAGGCACAAAAATGGTTTAAGCAAGAAAATGTCCACTTTCTAAAAGTGGCATTTTCAAACACACAATCTCAAAACCAACTTTACTAAACATTATGTTTTTAAATTGTGAGTTCAGAGGTCCCAAACTCCACATGTCTATCTGCTCCCAAAGGGAACCTACGCTTTAATCATGTTAAAAGGCAGCCCCCAGGTTAATCTATGAGAGAAATAGGCCTTGCAACATTGAAAACTGAATTTAGCAGTATTTCACTGTCAGGACATATATAACACATTAGTGTATGTCCCACCTAAGCCATACCCTGCACCCTGCCCATGGGGCTACTAGGGCCTACTTTAGGGGTGTCTTATATGCAGGAAAAGGGAAGGGTTAGGCCTGGCAAGTGGATACACTTGCCAAGTCAAATTTACAGTTTAAAACTGCATACACAGACATGACAGTGACAGGTCTGAGACATGATTACAGGGCTACTTATGTGGGTGGCAAAATCAGTGCTGCAGGCCCACTAGTAGCATTTGATTTACATGCCCTGGCACCTCTAGTGCACTTTATTAGGGACTTACTAGTAAATCAAATATGCCAATTACGCAGAGAGCATATGCACTTATTAGCAGTGGTAAAGTGCTCAGAGTTCAAAAGCCAATAAAAACAGGTCAGGAAAAATAGGAGGAAGGAGGAAAAAAGTTTGGGGATGGCCCTGCAGAAAGGCCAGGTCCAACACCATCCAAGTGTCATCACCAACTACATATCACCTAAACATACCAGATGTACAGATTGTGTGCACCTCCACCTGTCTGATGCATTGTACTGCACATGGTGGAATACCATGAAACACCAAGGAGGTGGTAGATTACACTAACATTAGGGCACGGTTTCAAATATGAACAAACAACACATATTTTGCATGGTCAAACTGTCAGTCCAGATTTAAATTAACAATCACCAGGTCCCTGAGCCACAACCCATGATAGTAATGTCCACCACCACACACCAAGGCAACCATTCACCAAAATAGGAACACACACAATACTAGAAGCAAGTTACCAGTCCACCTAAAACGGACCCCAAATATACATTACCGACACATGTTATCTCATTCCTTTGCAGCCAACCAAGGTTATGGCATCCAGCCATGGTTGATGACTCCTTTTGGCAACCCGACAATGGTGGAAGAGATGGCATACAATGAAGGGCACAGAAGGACATGAAATGAGGTGGAGAGGACATTTGGGCTCCTGAAGTCAAGGTTCAGGTGCTGAGCCCTGACAGGAGGAAGCCTGTGGCATGCAACACCCCTGGTATGCAGGATGATCCTTCTATGGGCAGTCTTGCATAACATATGTATTTAGACTAATGTCCCCTGTGATGAATGGGTAGATGTTCCCAATAAGGAATAGGATGACAATGGTACATCACAGGTGGAGGAGGAAACAGCAAAACACTCCTACTGGAGTTTGCTGGAAACAGCAAATTGTCAGCACATTCACACCAAGACAGTGTACAACTAATAACAACTTGTAAATATCCCCATTAAATCACTTTGCACCAGATTGACCATGGTGTACTCATTCTCTACTACATACCATTGAAATGTTGCTCATACCTCAAAGGTAGGAAAATAAATAAACAGTGACAAAGATTGTTGGAACATAAGTTGTGATGTTAGAGAGCCTAGCACATGCATGCCACACATCAGCATCATATAACTCACGCTCATGTGGCTCTTGAAGGCCTAGATCCATGCACCAGAAAAACAAAGTGGGCTTAGGTAGGCATAGTGCAAAATCCTACTCCTTTCTCCACATCATGGCTACTCCAGGCAAGATGTATGCAAAGCGGGTTTACATATAGTAAGGGCTGTTTCCAAATGGTGTAACTGAAAATAAGGGACAAAACTGTGTCACATCTCAGGTGGGTAGCTGTAATGCCAGCATTGACCACATGTGACAAGGGGTAACACCATTGGTATCAATGTACCTACATGGACTGTTCAGGGTTAGGGACAAAAGTTTGACCCTAACCCTGCACCATATATCAGTGGTGTTCTGTACCATGAGCGAACTTGGCCACAACCCTACCACATTGTGTACTGTACCTCAAATATAACACACACATGATGGCTGTGGAATGCACCAAGGGTCGCTAGACAAGTGAAGCAGCAATGGGTGCTGTTCCACTCTCCACACATATGCTCTATAGCCAGGAATGATCAATAACTCACAAAAATGCATCGCCACATGAATGTGCAGGTGGAACACAGGCAGAGTCTTTAGCACTTTCTAAGTACATTCTAACACACATATCACACAATTGTGCTGTCTTGACATATGCCTGCAGTTGATCTGGAAATACATGTGACTACTGATGTACTGGTGTATGGCCTATCTAGGAAAGGGTTTGCAATTGCCTGCAATGGTTGATATGTGTCAGCAAAGTAACCCAGTGTAGTATGTAAGATACCATCACACAACACATATAAAAATACACCTCTCATTGACACGCACATGCCTGACCAAGAGTAAGTGACCTACTGGGACCAATACCCTAAAATGTCAAGGTCTCCCACATGCCAATCCAGTTTGGGATGGTCATGTGAGTGTAGCAATGCCCAAACAAGTCACAGAACCATCCCAAATGATGGGGGTGATTCTAAGTCTGGCGGGCGGCGGAGGCCGCCCGCCAGACTTCCCACTCCAAAATACCGCTCCGCGGTCGGAAGACCGCTGAGGGTATTCTGGGTTTTGCACTGGGCTGGCGGGCGACCGCCAAAAGGCCGCCCGCCAGCCCAGTGCAAAACTACCTTCCCACGAGGACGCCAGCTCCGAATGGAGCCGGCGGAGTGGGAAGGTGCGACGGGTGCAGTGGCACCCGTCGCGAATTTCACTGTCTCAATGCAGACAGTGAAATTCTTTGTGGGGCCCTCTTACGGGGGCCCCTGCAGTGCCCATGCCATTGGCATGGGCACTGCAGGGGCCCCCAGGGGCCCCACGACAACCTATACCGCCATCCTGTTCCTGGCGGGCGAACCGGCGGTATGGGCTGTCAGAATCCCCATGGCGGCGCAGCGAGCTGCGCCGCCATGGAGGATTCAAATGGGCAGTGGAAAACCGGCGGGAGACCGCCGGTTTTCCTGTTCTGACCGCGGCCGAACCGCCGCGGTCAGAATGCCCTGCGGGGCACCACCAGCCTGTTGGCGGTGCTCCCGCCGACCCTGGCCCCGGCAGTCAAGGACCGCCGGGGTCAGAATGACCCCCTTTATATCACTTTTCAGTGATATGTCAACCTTTACCTATTGCATCTTTAATCGTTTTGACCTGCATTTATCCGGATAAATATTATATATTTTTCTAAACTCTGTGCAATGTATTTCTGTGGTGCTATATGGTGTTATTGTATGATTTATTGCACAAATACTTTACACATTGCCTTCTAAGTTAAGCCTGACTGCTCAGTGCCAAGCTACCAGATTGTGGGCACAGGATAATTTGGATTGTGTGTGACTTACCCTGAATACAGTGAGGGTCCTTGCTTAGACGGGGGTAACCTTACTGCCAACCAAAGACCCCATTTCTAACAAATGGCATTTGATGTTGGTTCCGCCAGAGGCTTCAAGACCATTACAAATGCAGGGCTGTGCCTATATGTGACTTCCTTTACATTGACATGGCCAATGCCATTCACATAGCTGAGCTATTCATTGTTAGGTGTTATGTGTGTAGGATCTGTATTTAGTTGTCAACCAGTGGACACTTGTAGTGGTTTGGGCTCAGCGTTTCTATGAAAAGAGGACATAGCTCAACCCATACCGCCATCCTGTTCCTGGCGGGCGAACCGCCAGGAACAGGATGGCGGTATGGGCTGTCAGAATCCCCATGGCGGCGCAGCAAGCTGCGCCGCCATGGAGGATTCAAATGGGCAGCGGAAAACCGGCGGGAGACCGCCGGTTTTCCACTTCTGACCGCGGTCAAACCGCCGCGGTCAGAATGCCCAGCGGGGCACCGCCAGCCTGTTGGCGGTGCCCCCGTCATTTTAGCCCTGGCGGTCTTGGACCGCCAGGGTTAGAATGACCCCCTATATGTGTAAAGAAGGAGATCGATATGTTGCATGTGGCATTCAAAAAGTCATGGCTGAGATTATTTCACACAATAACAAGATACAATCATGGTGACAGTGACATAGGTTGTGGAATGTAGATGTGTGTGCATGCTCATGTAAACCAAAGGATGTGGAATAATAGCTGAGAGACTCCCTCAGACACTTGGAGATGCAACATGGGGAGGTCACTTTGACACTATACAGGTGCTGTGGCTGGTGTAATGTTATATGTGTGTGGAAGTTATGCAATCAAGCAAAGCCTATAAATGGGAGGGAAACTATCATGTAACCAGTAGTAGAAGATGTATACATCTTCAAATCACACAAGTCACCTGTAGCATCTTGTCCATGTATGTCAGGACAATGTTTCAGTGGAAGATGTGTAACAAAATGTAAGCAGCCTAACGAATGCCAGCAATGTAGGACCCAATCAATTCCAAACAAGATATGCTGTTAATGTTGGAAAAGGTACACACATAGTCCAGAATTAACCGAGCAACACAATAATGTGATCACCCGACAAATGTTCACAGAGGATGTCTAAGTCAGTGCATAACCCATTCAGGCAATGCAATAACAACAGTGATGTAGCTGCCCATCGCATACTCTTCTGACAGAAGACAGTGATAGATGACATCAACAGTCCCCTGTGTCTGAAAACATAAACATGTTACTCTAGAGATACATGCCCTAACAAAGCTGCATATGGAAAATATTGACAATGTATAACTATTTGTGTCAGACCATGCCAAATGATGAGACATGTACTACATTTACAAGCAGCCAGTCCACTGCACATGATAGGCCAAGCTTGACATCAAGTACCCCAAAGGAAATGGAAAAACTGTGGCCATGGGATCACATGTGTGCAGGTGTCTGTCTGCATGGGATTGTTCATTGCACTGCTGAAGAGCTATTATGATAATGATAGATCCCCGCCTAACACCCCCTAATTCCCATGCTGAGGCTTCATTGACTCTTGATACAGATGCATGTGCACAGTGGACTGAACTGGGTGTAGCACTTTCAAGCTGCGTCAAAACATCCAACTATTGGTTTATGTGCGCACACAAAGTTCCTAAGGAGTAATGATGACTAGGATGCCATCATTGCCAGACTGCAGCCCTGCTACACAGTTGTATGCCATTTTATGTAGAAGTCATAGCAAACATGCTGTGGTTGATTGTATGTACCTACTTTGTGCCTTGCACATGTATGTCTGATTTCTCAGCACCCATGTACCACTTCCATGGTAAACGCCTAGTATTGTGTATTGGAGTATGCACAAAAGTCTACTTTCCACTAATGAAAATGGATTTGTATCACATGATCACACATAGACTTTAATGACCTTTAGATGTGTTCACGTATACAGAAACATAGATGGCACTGATTGACTACGCAGCCATTAAACAGTGTCTGACATATGTCCATGCAGGAAGATAGATTTGTGCAGTTTAATTTCCCATTAACACACAACTTTGGCATTCTTTACATGTATTACACTACACATGTCTTTCCACAAACACGTCACATACCAACCTTCATTGACACATGTGTGCACGGAGAACCATATGTTACACATGTAGCATGGCATCATGAACCCTGAAACATGCAACACACCACAGTGTGGACACACATGCAGTCACATTGCCATAGGTCATGTGAAATCGACCCAGCCGTAGTTCACAGCATCTTCTGAGTAAGATTTGCCAAGTGGATCACATGCATGAACATGTATTTGACACAGCCGATCATATCTAATGTGTTGTTATCAAACGTACATTTGGAAATCAGACATGACAATGTGGTAGACCCACGATTATGTGTTACATCACATTTGTACACTCCCAGTACACATGTGGTAATGTATGTGGAAAAAGTCTACAAAACACTTGCACATATGCAAACAGTATCAGTCATCACATGCATCACACACACATACAAACATATGGTAACACATTCCAGGGTTACTGTTACAATATGAATGCACATGCACACACACAAGGCCATACCATACTAATTACATATATGCATAGTCCCTGGGACGTGGTACGTGAATCTGGGTGCAATGTCAGCCTTTCCAAAAAAATCCCTGCATTCCTGTTATGCATGAAAAAAATTACGCAAACGGCAATAGTCTATACTATGCAATTATCAAAAATTACACCTGGACCCTGCGCGTCAGTCGCAAGTCGACAGGCCTTGTCAGCCTTCATGCGAAGGAATACCATGTATGGCCATCATGTGTCAACAATTTTAATGCAAATTCTCTATACTTAGCTAATCAACAACATGATGCATGGCCCCTGCCCATCAATTGCAAGTCGACAGGCCTTGTCAGCCTTCAAGAGAAAAAAAAATGCATGACTTTAATGTGTAAATAAAACAGACGCAAATCAGAAAACGTGACACACATGCCCAGGAAGTAATGAAAAGGGAGTTCCTTGCTACTACATGGTACAGTGATTTCACTTTTACTTTACAGTCTTTTTTTCTGTGATTGTGAGAGGGTGTGTGGAGCTGATGCTGGTTTAGGAGTCGCAGTTTTTGAGAGTGTTGGGCTGTGTCCTGTTTCTGTCCTGTGCTTTTTGTCATTTTGTAGTATTTTCATCCTGTCATTGTTATTGTATTGTGTGGTGTTTGTCTTGGGGTAGCGTAGTCTGTTTGGGTATTTGGGGTTAGGTGGAGTAGTTTTGTATTTTTTGGCGGGACTATTACAATTGCAGTGAAGGGAAACTGCAAAATGTCTTCAAAACATCTGGGAAAGGGAGAGCACATAGGAGAGTGGAGATGAACTGGAAGGGTTCATCTGGCTGGCTAAACATTACCTTGCCATTATATTCATTTTGGGTGGTCAGGTCATCCAAGGCTACTCAACAGGGGCACGGAAGCTGTGGTGAGGCAAGGTGCTCCACTACCTATCCCAGATATTTGGAGTTGTGCACACTGACCACCAGATCAAACACCGTTAGGCAGACCTCATTGCCTGAGAGCAAGATCTACTGGATCACCTGGGGATTCAGATTGGTGGACCAGTTGGTAAGTACTACATTTGCATTGCAACATCCTCAAAAAGGTGAATGTGAATATAAAGTGCAGATAGAACAAATCTTTGGAGCACGGTCATACCAAGCAATACATTCCCGGTGCTACTTCCTTTTCTCAATAAGCATTGTCAGTCTTTTGTTCTATCTGCACTTTATATTCACATTAACCTTTTTTCTTAGTAAATATGTCAATCCTAGGGTGCAGAATCCTCCTTTTTTCTCTTCATTTATTTTTTCTCTTCAAAATTTTTTTCTGTTCACTTGCTTTTCAATTCCTGATTTAATTAATAGTTGTTATGGCTATAGTAGCTAATTACTCAAAGCATGTTCCCTTGCTCATTTTCTTTTTCCTTGACACCCTCATCCTGATCAATATGTCACTGAGGTGGATTTACCTGGGATTTGGTCATCGACTTACTCACGTCTTTCCTTTCTTTTCTCCCCATCATGGGGATAAGGATTTGACTTTCATTTTACTCATTTTTTCATGTGATTTTCTTATAGCTCATATGATCTGAATTTATGATTACTCATTATTATTGCAGCCTTGAAAAAGGCCTGGGTTACTCGACCAAATAAAAGGGGCGAAACATGTGTCGACTATTCTTCACTATACATTGATTGCTATGTTTGAGTTCTCATCTTTAAACTTTAAGACTTTTGAAGTGGAATGCCTTGATAGCCAAGTCTTTTGATATTAATAAAAGGAATCCACTTGTAAATAACGTTGGAATTACTTCATCTGTGACTCTCAGTTGATGGAATTTGGATTACATTGATTTTCGGAGTGGGCTACACTACTTTTTGGAAACCCCTAACTTTTTGCCTGCCTCCCTCCACTTGTTAGATACTGCTTTTGCTGGTTTCAAGACTGCATACTTTACCACTGCTAACCAGTGCTAAAGTGCATATGTTCTCTCCCTTTAAACATGATAACATTGGATCATACCCAATTCGATTATTTAATGTACTCATAAGTCCCTAGTAAAGTGCAACATGTGTTCCCAGGGCATGTAGATTAAATGCCACTAGTGGGCCTGCAGCACTGATTGTGCCACCCACTTAAGGAGCTTCTTTACCTTGTCTCAGGCCTGCCATTGTAAGGCCTGTGTGTGCAGTTTCACTGCCAATTCGACTTGGCATTTAAAAGTACTTGCCAAGCCTAAAACACCCCTTTTTCTACATATAAGTCACCCCTAAGGTATGCCCTAGGTGACCCATAGGGCAGAGTGCTTTGTAGGCAAAAGGCAGGCCATTTACCTATGTAATTTACATGTTGTGGTAGTATAAAACTCCTAAATTAATTTTTTACAATGCTGTGAGGCCTGCTCCCTTCATAGGCTCACATTGGGGCTACCCTCATATACTGTTTGAGTGGTAGCTGCTGTCTGAGAGGAGTAGGAAGGTCATATTTAGTATGGCCATAATGGTGCTACAAAATCCTGCTGACTGGTGAAGTTGGATTTAATATTACTATTTTAGAAATGTCAGTTTTAGAAAGTGAGCATTTCTCTGCACTTAAATCCTTCTGTGCCTTACACTCCATGTCTGGATGGGTTCAGTTGACAGCTTCCTTATGCATTCACTAAAACACACCCCAAACACAGGATACTCAGCCTCACTTGCATACGTCTCCATTTTGAATGGGTCTTCCTGTGCTGGGAGGATGGAGGGCCTGACACATGCATATCAAAGGACAGTAGCATGCCCTCACACAAAGGACTGACACACACCCTACTGGGACCCTGGCAGACAGGATTGAACTGAAAGGGGACCTTGTGCACTTCTAAGCCACTCTTTGAAGTCTCCCCCACTTCAAAGGCACATTTGGGTATTTAAATAGGGCCTCTGCCCCTACCAAGTCAGACACTGCCTGGAGATGAGAACCTGAACCAGAACTTGCATCCTACCAAGAAGAACTGCCTGGCTACCCAAAGGATTCACCTGACTGCTTTCTATGAAGGACTACTGCCTTTCTGTTGCCCACTGCCTTGCTGCTCTCTGGCTGTGGTGAGAAATGCTCTCCAGAGCTTGTCTCCTGTTCCCTGAAGTCTCAGGAACAAAAATACTTCATCTCTAGAAGAAGGACTTCTTGAATGATGAAAATCGCCGCACAGCCTGCCAGAAACGACAGACTGCACGCCGAACCGGAAAACACAACTGACTTCGCAACGCGAAGATCATTGCAGCGCCAGCGTAGCGACCAGAAATTCGATGCCTGGCCCACTGGATTGAAGCACAGCTGAGCCAGAACGACAGAGTCCGACTTCCAGAGAGGAATCGACGGAGCACCTGGTGTGTGGTAGACATTTCCACGCAACGTCCACCGGATCAACGCAGCCCCTGTGGCTTCTTCCTCTCAGTGCCTGAAATCCACGCATCGTCCCCGGGACGCCCGAAGACCCAACAACCCACATAGGATCCATGACAAAACACCAAAAATCGAAGCACAGCCGTCCCTGCGTGAAAGTTAAACAACGCAAAAATCAACACTCAAACCCTTGTTTTCCACGCATCTCCTCTTCTGAAGTTCTTTGTAGAGATTTTGAATGCGAACCATGTACTTTGTGCTTGAAAGATACAATTATTGCTTTTTAAAGATTAAAGACACTTTAAATCACTTTTACGGTGATATCTCGAAATATACTTATTGCATTTGAATTGTTTTGACAGATGAGTATGAAATATTTTTCTGAACACTGTGTGGTGTACTTTTGTGTTATTGCATGATTTATTGCACAAATACTTCACACATTACCTTCTAAGTTAAGCCTGATTGCTCAATGCCAAGCTACCAGAGGGTGGGCACAGGATAATTTGGATTGTGTGTGTCTTACCCTGACTAGATTGAGGGTCCTTGCTTGGACATGGGGTAACCTGACTGCCAACCAAAGACCCCATTTATAACAACTATGAACTGGTGAAGTTGCAGGGTCTTTATACTCAGCATCCTTCGAGCCTGACGTCACCCATTATGAAAAACTTACCACAATGGTAAAGGTATGATATACAATAGTCTGAAACACAAGACAGATGATCAGAATTAAGGTAATTTAAATCTAAATTCTCAAGTAATACATTTCTTAAGAGTTTTCATTTTTTATTAGTAAGTAAACAATATAAAAAGAAATGTACATCACATTGATTGTGTGCAGGATATATGGAGACAATTGTAATCTTAAAATGAACATTGCATCGTCTTATCTGATCATCTGTCTTCTGCTCTAGAAAAACGATGGGGTAGATTCATCAAAAATGGTGCTGCACCTAGTGCAGCACCACTTTTCTTGCTCCCCTGAGCGGCACACCATGTTGGTAGTCAGGGGTACGAGCAACATAATTTTTTATGCTAGTTCAGCACTTTCCAGGATTAGTGTAAAAAATGTTGAGGCTAATCCTGCAAAGCACCCAGAGGCTCATTGAAAACAATGGGAGCCTCCCTTTAATGCCTGCTATTAGCAGGCATTAAATATGGAGATAAAATGATGCAAAGAAATGTCTTAGATTTCTTTGTGCCATTTTTTCATCCACCATAGTGTCGGAATGCCCTCCTTTCATACATCAGGCCTGGCGCAGACAAAATGTGGTGCAAGGGGTTACAAAGTGGTGCAATGCAAGCATTCCACCACTTTGTAAATATGGTGCAGCATTTCTGGCCTTCCAACGCCACATTCGCATTAAAAAAAATTACACTAAGCTGGGATTGGAATGGTGCTAGGCCAACTTTAATCTGTGCTTATATATCATTTTGTGTGGCTTTGTTCATGGAAATCTCCCATAAACACACATTTTTGCAGCAGGAGTGCTGTCTGTTGTCGCACACTTTGTCATCCAGCACTGACACCGGCAAATCGTAATCAGCATGCCATCCCTACAGAAGTGCAGGCGCTCTCTGCACTCCATTTCGTGGCCACTGGCTCATTTCGAATGACAGTGGGCATGGATGCAGGTTTTTCAGAGCAAATATTTAGCATAATACTGTCAAGATTCATGACTGCATTTGTGCAACACCTACAGTCCTATATGAAATTTCCCCAAAGTGCTGACCTCCCAGCCATCAAGTCGGACTTCTATGCCTTTTCCAACATACCCCTTGTGATACGTGCTATCGATGGCACCCTCATAGCTATCATCCGCCCAAGAGTCAGTGAACAGGTGTACAGAAACAGGAAGAACTTTCATTCCATGAACATTCAATTGACGTGTACTGCAGACCAGTACATCTCACATGTGAATGCCATCTTCCCTGGTTCAGTCCATGATTCCTTTGTGCTGAGGAACAGTAGTGTGCCACACAAGATGGAACAACTACAAGGGGACAGAGGGTGGATCATAGGTAGGTGTTTCTGACACTTATTGCCTCATAGCAGACAGCAAGGCTGTCTGCCTCTGAGGGTTGTCAATAAAAGTCCTGTTTTGCACCTTTTTCTGGGTGATTCTGGCTATCCCAACTTGCGTTGGCTCCTGACACCAGTGAGGAATCCTAGAACAGATGCAGAGAGAAATTACAATGAGGCCCATGGACATACTAGGAGGGTGATAGAGCGCACTATAGGTTTCATGAAGGCTAGATTTTGTTGCCTATATATCTCTGGTGATTCCCTGGCCTATGGGCCTGAAAAGGTGTGCAGCATAGTGGTGGCACAATGTGGCTGTGAGAAATTCAATCCACCTCTTGGAGGAGGAGGGTGCTGTACATCCAGACCAGCTTCCTCAGAGATGGGATGAGAGTGATGGTGATGATGAGGAGGGGGAAGATGTAAATACCAGGACACAACTGATACAAATCTACTTCCAGTAACTTTGTGGGACAATTGGATGAGATTGCTGTCTGTGCATCATACTGTCAGTGTGCCTTGTTATCTAGGTAGGTGTTGGGTCAATACTCATTGCCACTATGACCAGGTCTGCATAGGACAGATTACAATATAGTCTAAAAGTTCAACACGTCTGTAGGCACAACAACATGTAAGGCGTGTGGTGCATTTCCTGCTTCTCAGATACCAATAAAAGAGTTATCATACAGTTGCAGCCATACTTTACTTTGTTTAAACTTTACAGCAGGGGACATTGTAACAGGTGAAAAGGTGTTTTATTTGGTGCAGGGATTAAATTGTGCAGGTTACAGTGATGGGAGTGGGCTACTGGTGGTTGTCCAATATGGCAACATGGTCACAGCATTGTTGGCAGTGGTGGTAGTTCCATCTATGCTTACAAGAGTTTGTAATATTTTTAACACTGTTTGGTGGTTGAGTCAGTTGGACACTTGGAGGACAGTTTTTGGCAGAGTCACTTCTTTGTGGGGGCCTTGTTCTTGGCAGGTGTTCCTGTGCCATATCTGGGCCTGAGGGTCTGTTTGTACGCCTGGTGTTGGCCGGTGCAGGTTGAGATGGATGTCCCCTGTGTGTCCTGAGAAGGTGGTACATGTGGCGTTGCGGCTGATGCTGTTCTTGTCCGGTCTGTATCCTGGCCTGTAGTAGGGGCTTCCTGTTCTGTGTGGGTCTCAGGCTGTGTTGGGACAAGCTGTAGCAGTGCACCTGCCATGCTGGCCATTGTGTCATTGTGCAGTTTCCACTGCTCCATGGCCTCTTGGTGGTCTGCTAGCTGCATCCTCCGACTCTGCTCCAGGACACAATGTTTTTGTCACATTGTATTTAAATATGATATTGTTGTACTATTCTCTGGAAATCAGATAGGTGTTTCTAAGATTCCAAGCAGATATTTAAGATGTGTTTCCTACTGTTGTGTGTTTGTAGTATATTTCTATTTGTGGGAGTGTTTTGGGGGTTATACAACTTGTAAGTTAGTTGAGGATCTTTTATAATCAAAAACTTTATTGGAACAAGCAGCAGTTCTGCTTGCTGTCCCACACACCATTTTGAGTTTCGGTCAGCAGGTGAACTCAGAGACATTTATCCATGAGCAGATGTGCTTTAGGAAGCAGCTAAGTTTTATGTGGCTGGCCATATGTGTTGCCTGCAGAGCAGTGAACAGTAGACTGCCCATATGGGGCTAAGATGTTTAAAAAAAATTAGCCCTCTTACTCAGATGTGAAGACCATCAGTGAGTCCCATCATAAAGTTATGCATGTACAGCTAAGTAATGTAGTCCCTTGGGTACTTTAATCCTGGGTGGATGGCGTGCCAAAGGATTTAGCCAGTTCAGATATTGTGGCACGGTATCTTGCCTATTACTACCTGCAGACCTGGTTTGCCTACTTATTTTCTATGCTGCAAGTTCTCTCATTTGACTCAGATATGGTGCATGGAAGAGTATTTCAGGTAGAGTGGAAGCATAGATACAAAATGAATTGAGAGGTGACTCTATCTTCCTAATCTCTGAATAGCACCATAGCCACAGTATTGGCAGGCGACTAACATCTTCTCCTGCCAGAGGTTGAGTAGATGCCATATTCTTGGAGGTAAAACAGGCATTTTTATTTAAAAATAGTGCTCTGGAGAAAGACTTACATAAATGTAACTCAATAATTGTAGGGAATACTATTTTTGTTGATTCTTGATTAATGCCAACAAAGTATAACTTGTATCAAATTAGCCTGCCGTTATTTATTAATGGTGTAAGTAATGAAGCCTGATGGTAACTTTTGAAAGCTTTTGCACTCTATGGGATTAAAAATAAACATTGATAAAATGGAATTTGTGGTTTTAAATCCAGGCCACTCCACTAGACTAAATCCTAAGCTCACAGGTGTCCCCTTAGAGCATGTGCATGTTTTTGACTATCTTGGGCTGAGCCTTACTTTAAACTTGTAAAATGCAGGTTGAAACTAATGCAACACACAGTGGCACTGTGAAGAGTACGACAAAGCTCCACTATTCTCCAAATTACTCCTGCTATCCAAATTTATAAACTACAGGCATTGGGAGCTGCCCTTTATGGGGCTGAGTTCTGGGGGTATGAGGATTTGTCAAAATTGCTAGTTACTGAGATTTATTTCCTATGCCGGCTATTTGGGCTCTCTATTAGCACACCTTTACTTTAGGCCTATCCTTTATTGCAGGCAAATGTGGGCTTCACCCGAGCTACACTCTTATCTAGAGGGTCATAAAGAAGTGTTAGTCATCCTTAGTTCTGGAAGTATCCCTTGGATTATATTTGTCAAAGGCAATTTATTAAAGGTAGGATGTGGTAACATACATACTAAACCAGTGGCTGTAACTGTAATTGGCAAGATATTGCTAAAAAGGATGTACTGGCAGAATAAAATTAGTCATACTCTAGAACTCACTTCTTATGGCCGTTTGACTAACTCCTTTCTCCAGATGAAAATGGTTCACAGCCTGACAGAATTATTAGGTGAAATTGAGCTCGTTCTAGCCAAAAAACTGTATTTGCAGTTTAGATATAGTTCATTGGTGATCGTGCCCTTTACTCACTTGTGTGGGTGAGCTAAGTGCCTTTGACATAGAGGCCAAAAGCGTGTAGGGATTTAGGGGACCCCAAAGAATGTTCTTAAGTGCAGTTTGTTTTAAAAACATGTCTTTATGTTGGCTCTGCTTTGGGCACCCACACAAGTGAGGTATCATTTTTATAGGGAGACCATGGGGAAAATGGGTGGTAGGAAATTTGTGCAGATGCTGTGATCTCACAGAGAAGTGTGAGAAAAATGTAATTTATTTAGCAAAATTTGAGGTTTGCAGGGGATTCTGAGTACGCAAACGCCAGGTGATCCAAGCAAGGCACACCTCTCTGGACTCCCTCCGGTGTCCAGTTTTAAAAAATGTACGGGTTTGGTAGGTTTCCCCAGATGGCCATCGAGCCTCTGACCAAAACCCAGGTGCCCCCTTGCAAAAACAGTTTTTTTTATTGATAGACATTTTTGATGTGTTTATGTTCGGTTTTGGGCCCTTCTCTTTGAGGGCCACTTGGCCCACCCCCACAAGTGAGGTAGCATTTTTATTGGGAGACTTGTGGGAATGATGGATGAAGGAAAGTTTATGGTTCCTCTAAGATTCCAGGACTTTGCATCACAGAAATCTGAGGGAAAAGAGTATTTAAACAAATTTTGAGGGTTGCATAGGATTCTGGGTGACAGCACCTACTGAGAGCCCCACAAGTCACTTCATCCTGGACTCCCCTAGTTGTCTAGTTGTCAAAAATTTACAGGGTTGATAGGTTTCCCTAAGTGGCTGGTAAGCTAGAGCCCAAAATCCACAGCAAGGCACTTTGCAAAAATTTTTGTAAGTTTTCAATAGAAAAATGTGACATGTCCACATTGTATTTTGGGGATTTTCCTGTTCTGGGCACTAGTTCTAACCACACAAGTGATGTAGCATTTTTATCAGGACACTTGGGCAAATGCTGGGTGGAAGGAAGTTTGTGGCTCCTCTCAGATTGCAGAACTTTGCATCACCAAAATGTGAGGAAAATGTGTTTTTTAGACAAGTTTTGAGGTTTGCAAAGGATTTTGGGTGAGTGAACCTGGTCAGAGCCCAACAAGCTACCCCATCCTGGATTCCCGGCGAATTTTACAAATGTATAGGTTTGCTAGGTTTCCCAAAGTGCCAGCTGAGCTAGGACCCAAAATCCACAGCTAGGCACTTTGCAAATAAAATGCACTGGTTTTCAGTGGAAAAATGTGATGTGTCCACTTTGTGCTTTGGGGTGTTTCCTGTCGCGGGTGCTAAGCCTACCCAAACAAGTGAGGTAGCATTTTCATTAGTAGGCTTAGGGAGATGCTGGGTGGAAGGAAGTTTGTGGCTACCTTCAGATTGCAGAACTTTTCATCACCAAAAGTGACGGAAGGGTGTTTTTTAGAATAGTTTAGAGGTTTGCAAAGGATTCTGGTCGAGAGAACCTGGTGAGAGCACCACAAGTCGCCCCATTCCGGATTTCCCTTGTTGTTTAGTTTCCAAAAATGTACATGCTTGCTAGGTTTCCTAGGTGTCAGCTGAGCTAGAGCCCAAATTACACGGCTAGGAACTTTGCTAAAAACACATCAGTTTTCTGTGGAAAAATGTGATGTGTCCAAATTACGTTGAGGAGCATTTCCTTTCCCAGGAACAAGGCCCACCCACAGAAGTGAAGTACCTATTTTATTGGGGGAATGCTTGGGAAAGTTCATGGCTCCCCTCAGATTGTAGAACTGAAATGTGAAGAAAATGTGTTTTTAGATGAATTTTGGGGTTTGTAAAATATTCTGGGTGTCAGAGCCTGAAGGGAAGCCCCATAAATCACCCCACCCTGGATTCCCATAGGTGTCTAGTTTTCATACATGTTTGTTAGGTTTCCCACAATGCTGGCTGAGCTAGAGCCTAAAATCCACAGCTAAGCAGTTGAATAGTTGAATATGTCATTTTCAGTGGAAAAATGTGATGTGTTCACTTTGCATTTTGTGCGTTTCCTGTTGTCGTCACTAGGCCTACCCACACAAGTGAAGTAGCATTTCTATTGAGAGACTTGGAGGAATGCAGGGTGGAAGGAAGTTTGTAAATCTTTGCATCACTTCAATGTGGTGAAAATGTGTTTTTAGACGGAATGTGAGGTTTGCAAAGAATTCTGGGTGACAGAACCCAAACAAGTCACCCCACCCTGGATTTCCCTATCTGTTTTAAATAGTGTACAGGTTTGCTAGGTTTCCCTAGGTGCCAGCTGAGCTAGAGCCCAAAATCCACAGCTTGGCACTTTGCTAAAAATGCATCAGTTTTCAGTGGAAAAATGTGATGTGTGCACGTTGTGTTTTGGGGCATTTCCTGTTACGGGCACTAGGCCTACACACACAAGTGTGGTGCCTTTTTTATCAGGAGACTTAGGGGAGTACTGTGTGAAAGGAGGTGTGTGGCTTCCTTCCAATTTTAGAAGTCTGCATCACCAAAATGTGAGAAAAATCTGTTTTTAGACACATTTTGAGGTTGACAGAACCTGGTGATCGACCCACTGGTCACCCCATTCTGGATAACTCTTTGTATCTAGTTTTCAAAAAAGTACAGGTTTGCTAGGTTTCTGCTAAGCTAGAGGGCATGATCCACAGCTAGGCACTTTGTGTTTCCTTTTACAGGCCCTAGGCCTACCCTCACAAGTGAGGTACCTTTTTTATAAGGAGACTAAGGGGAACTCAGAATACTAGAACATGCGTTATTACCAATAGTCTTTCTCTGCATTTGTGCCTTCCAATTGTAAGACAGAGTATAAGGAAGAAATCATTTTGAGAAATGTCCTATAATTCACATTCTCAGAAATGTGCAAATAACCATTGCTTCTAAACTCCAAATCTTATGCCCATTTTGGAACACATAGGTTTCCTTGACACCTATTTTCCACTTTTTACATTTTACTAAATGAATTGTTATGCACCCATTACACAATGAAAACGCATTGCAAGGCCCAGTTCACTTATTGGCTCTGGGTACCTTGGGTTCTTTGTGAACCCACAAGCCCTATATATCCCCACAACCAGAAGTGTTCAGCGGACATAATGGTGTATTCTTTTGAAACTCTGCCATAGGTGGAAAAAGTTTGGGATGAAAATATAGACAGAAATGACTGTTCTTTTTAACTGATATTTATCACTTTTTATTTCTAGTGTTACTTTCTATAGGAAAACAATGAACAATCTAAACAAATCACCCCTTGCTGAATTCAGAATTGTGTATACTTTTTGTAAATGTATACCTTTCTAGGATCCACCATTGATGTCAGACCCATCTCTGTCACTAACTGAAAGAAGGTTGAAAGCACAAAAAGTAGGAAAAATAGAGTATGTCCCAGTAAAATGGCAAAACTATATTAAAAAATGTGGTTTTCTGATTCTAGTCTGCCTGTTCTTGGACGCTGGGAGGATGGCAATTTTAGCTCTGAAAACCCTTTTTTGAAACCATTTGCAGGGGGAAAAAACAGATTTTATTTTTCTGTTGCACTTTTTTCAATTTTTTCAAAAAAATCCATAATTTCAGCTGTTTGTTGGCTAATTTCTTGGCCCCCACCTGGGGAATCCACAAACCCTGGGTACCTCTATAATCCCCAGGATGTTGGGAAAAAAAGGACGTTATTTTGGCATGGATAGCTCATATGGACAAAAAGTTATGAGGGCCTAAGTGCAAACTACCCCAAAGAGCTAAAAAAAAGTCAGCACAGAAGGGGGAAAAAACTTAGCAGAAAAGTGGCTAACATATGTTTTGTATCTCACCCACCCAAAAAATGCACTATTGGATATATTGATTAACAGAGTACGTTTTAATCCCTTGCCTCTATTGCTGTTTACCAGCATGGAAAAGGATACATTTCAGCCTATTTCAAGACTGCCAACCATTTTTTGGCAGGATCACATGACCCACGGAACATCGGAAATCCCATTTCTAGTATTGATTCCTTGTGGCTCCATGGGAACTTTTCATGGTATTGGATGGCAGTTATTGATGGAAAGGTTTCATTGCATTGACAGTGCCCGGGGGTGAGGAGCAGATGAGAAACATCCTAATGCTACCTACGAGCGACAAGAACTTCTATAGGCTTTACTAATGCCAGTACGTGGAAACACTTTAAGAGAAAAGCTAAAAATAATAGTCTTTTTGTCACTTTTTGTCACTTTTTTAGAACAGTACTACATGCATTTTGGTAATCTTAGATGTGTGAGTTGGTCACTTTTTAACCTTATGAGGTGCCAATGGGGGGTTCTCCTTCCATGGCTAACTTTGAGGCTTTGTTTGTCTTGGTAATCATCTTGGAAAACAGGAGTTTTGAAACTAAAGGTCTGGTTTAGATTTTGCCGGATTGGTTTGTCCATCACAACATGACAGATATCCTGTCCACTGAAATCTAAATCCCATAGGCTATAATGAGATTTTTTATTTTGGGGGATAGGATATCTGTTACAGTTGTGAGAAACTACTATTAGTTCCAGTCACCGAGGGTATAGCATGATTGAAGTAGCCTTGGAATAATGACAACACACATGATTGCATTTGAATGCTGTGGTTCAGACACATGAGTTTAACCCCTGGTGACAATGCAGAGACAGCATATGGAAAGTCACACCCCTTGGTTGTTGCACACTTAAAAAGCTTTATACAGCTGGGTGTTCATGGTAACTGATTTGGACATATGTTAAATTTAATTATCAAATATGATGTTCAATTATTAGGTCTTTCTGGCTTTCTTAAGTCCTGAAGAGGCCCAGAAGCATAAGGGGCCAAACCTGTCAACAGTCTGTGTTTGGAGGAGTCATCAAAGTTGCAACCTTACAACTCACTTAGTGAACAT
Source organism: Pleurodeles waltl (assembly GCF_031143425.1). Classification (NCBI taxonomy): domain Eukaryota; kingdom Metazoa; phylum Chordata; class Amphibia; order Caudata; family Salamandridae; genus Pleurodeles; species Pleurodeles waltl. Next base: position 1,038,691,276 of record NC_090447.1, read on the forward strand.
AAAAGCAACTGATCGCGCAACAAGGAAAGGGGATTTAAAACATAACCTATTATATTGAAAACGATGTTGTTAAGGTAATTTTCAGTTTTGTGTTTATGTCAGTGGTGTGTCTAACTTGTATTTAGCACAGATACCGAGAGAAACAGATTTCACTATCCATGACACCAACTGAGTAAAATAAACTTTTGTGACCTACTTTGTGTTCTACCCAGTGACTAATTCAGGTTTTCACTGTGGGTAACTTTGTACACAATTTATCACTGGTACATATCTTTATAATTTTAGAGCCTCCATGTGCAAAAGGGCAGACGTGCAATGCAGTGCAGCAATAGTGGCATCAGCATCACCACAATTCCCTTTGCATTTTCCCCTCAAAGGGTAGATATTATATAGACCTGGAGATAAAGGAGCATGTTTAGGCATATCCATGAGCCTAAATGTGGGGAAGAGACCAGAAGAAAATGTTGGCAGCATTGTAAGTTGCAATGTATGCCCTTCCTATACTCTTCTTCAGACTTCAAGAGAAAGATGACCAGGTTGAGGGCAACATTTAGGGAATATAAACTAAGAATCATGGCTTCCAGGTATTCAGTCATGAATGCAGATTTAGGGATTTTGCCTAAATATAAAGCAAGCAAGCTAGAATTTGGTAGTCTGGGCAACATATGTGTGGGGGGACTAACCCCTAAAAGTAAGGTCACATAGTTTACCACGGTAGAAAATGGGTTATCTTTTAAGGTCCAGAAAGGTAGAGGATGAAATAAGGACAAGAGCTCCTTTAGAGCTTATACTCAGAAAAGCCAGTTTTGGTTACTCACAGGAGTTTGAAACATCTTACACAGAATTACTGGTTACCTGTGGAGAGAAGTTCAAGTACACGTGTAAAGCGTGGAGTAAAGAATGACAAGATCATTTTACCATTTCCATGGTGTAAGTAGTTTACAACTGATATTTCATATTCAAAGTTCTGACAAAGTTGAAATCAGTGCCTCTCATAGTTAATGTGTGTGTTATAGAGGAAGCTGAAATCTATGAAGAATGTGGTGTTCATGTGTTGGATGATTGAGATGGAGATGAGGTAAGACATTTCATCCATGAAGCCTTTTTCTGTGTTTTGAGGCCCTATGTTAGTTGGTAGAATGTGACTGTCCTGATTGTGAAGACAGGAAGTAGCCATGTGAGGAGTGAGCATTGTTTCTGTGTTGTTGGTTTGCTTGGAATGCAGAGTGAGGAGGTTCTGTAGATAGCAACAAGTCCCCAATATTTTGTTTGTCATGCTTGCTTAATGCATGAGCATGTGGTGTGAATTATTTCTTTATGAGAAGTAAAGATGTCTGCACTATTGGGAACATGAAGATTTGTGGCTTGTTCATTGATATGGATAAAGTGGATGGTGTTCCCAATTTATGGAGTTTGTGGTATGGTCAGTGGGAAGAAGGTGAGGTTTCACATTCCTACTGTGCATGCATTCTATGTGGTGTTTGGGTCTAGGTGCAAGTGTGGTGATAGAGAGCATTGACTGCCATATCTAGTTAATGGTTTTTGTAGTGACAGGAGTTTTGGCCCATCACCCTTACTGGGCTCGATACACTGAGGTTACTGGAAGTGGAGTCTAGTGAGTATTGATAAGTTAGAAATGTAGTGGTTCCCACAGTTTGTTGTGGCACAAATTGTTTTGTGCTGCATTGGTAGAAGGTGACGTACACTGACTGCTTTGTTACAGAACAGTTGTGCCTGCTGGAGCAGAGTATTTACAGATTTATAATCCTGTATCTACCAGTGAAATATTGATTGGCTGCTAGTACTATTTTAAATAAGAATATTGCTAACAAAAATATTAAGGCCTAAAACAGTTTCCAAAAATAATGCTTATTGAGTGTACATTTTTTATTATTAACTCCAGTGATATTTAGGGCACAAAATTGTCAGGTGATATTTATGCCATGATTTGTGGTGCCATCTCAAGGAGGCACAAGCAAAAGGGTGCCATGCACAAGAAGCTTCAAGAAAGATTCACTCTTGATACTCATTTTTTCCCCAAGTGGGGCTACACAATCCTTCACAATTGTCAAGTGACTCGCAGCCTAAATGTATCATTGGCTTTTTTCATCCCTGGATCTGCTTACATCTTCTCAATCCTGTATATGCCAGATCCTGACTTCAACCAGCAGCAGTGAGATGTTGTGGGAAGCTGTTCTTCAACTGGTTGGCTTTAAATACTCTACATTCCAGTATGTGCTTTTCTTACTATGACTTTTGGGAGGCACACATTTCATTGGGTGAGTTGAGTATCTGTCCCTCAAACTTATAAGGATTTCCTTGGGTTGGTTTAATGCTGTTGTGTGAAGCACTTGAGAACCAGTTTCTGTCTTGATAACTTTTCTCATTGGCACAGAGTCATCAAGACTCTGGACCGCCACAAGGTGATGTGAAATAGTGCAACGTCTTGAAAGAGTACTTACTTTCTAGCTCAAAACCTTTTTTTACACTGCAAAAGTGCCTTTTTAGTGCAAAAAAAACTTAATGTTTTAAAAGGGCTTATGATATTTAAAGATGCAAGTGTGTGTGTGTGTGTGTGTGTGTGTGTGGCACTACGTAGCCTGTTTGTGTATCATCAAAGGGGAAGAGAGCATCAGCAGGCCTCCTTTGGGAAATGTTGCTTTACATGACAGTCTCTTGTGTAAAACTACATAGACTTTGATTGCTGCACTGCCTTCACTAAAAGTTACTAAATCTTCCCCTTGGTCTTTTGTATTATTATTGTAAGTTTGCTTTGTAAGAAAGTAGACACCATTTTCTAATATGCTTGTAGGAAGAGTAAGGGATAGGGTGCCCACCACACTCTTTTCAAGATTGCATGCAATGTCTACTTTGTTAAATGCTTTTTAGCAGTATTTTTTGTGTTATGCCTTTTGATTTTAACTGCTCCCATACTGACATCTTTGTAGTAACATTTTTCACTTGTTTTTCTGTTTACTGAAACTTGGCCTACTGAGCCAAATGCTTCAAGATATGGGTCAATTTGACACTATCTGTAAATGTTTATCCACAAATAAACAAACATGTTGCTTTGTCAAAACATTTATTTACTGTTCTTATTTGCAATGTGTGCCCTACCTAAAATGGATTTTCAGCACAAAGATACAGCTACACAACCTAGTGCCATATTATTATGCCAGTTCTTTGGTAAAGATTTACAAAGGCTTTGCTCTAGCACTAGCTTAAAGCAACACAGCACATGCTATTTGCTATGAAGTACAGAGGCATTTTCAACTTTAAAGATGAACTTTTGACCATGCAGAAACTGCCCTGTTTTACTATGCTTCTCTTTGCATCAAGCTGGAGTTGCTGGGGTGTTACTATGGAGGATCAACACAAACACTCATTGATATTGATGCAAAATCAAGTCTACTAAGATATCCCAACCAGCCATTGCAAAGCTCTAATTGCCTACTTAATGCAGGCAAAAACAATGACAAATATCTTTATTTCTCAAAAAAACAAGGGATTGCATGAACCTTCTGAGCTTGGAAACTTATAAACATTTGTACATGAAAGCTATTATCCAATGCATTTCTTATGCTAGACAACACACACTTACTTCTGCACCATGGTCTGAGTCTGTGAGTTGTGCAAGGAAACTGGTTTGTGCATCAGTGAAGAGTATGCCTCCAACAGCAGGCTAGTCATTGTAGGTAGGAATGGTGCTGTAGTGTGTTGCCTCCCTTGCACAACGAGGCACAGGAAATGTTAATGCTGTGTTGCATGAAAAATAGCAAATCTGGCAAATTCCTATGTTATATGGCTCCCCGTGCAAAATACATCAACAGAATTGGCTTAATTGACACATTCTGAGTATATATGCTGTGTAATCAATGAAAAAATCATTTTTTTCCTTGCTCTTGGTGCTCAGCATTCTTCTCAGATGTTATGGCCCGTATTTATACTCCGTTTGCGCCGAATTAGCGTCGTTTTTTTCGACGCAAATTCGGCGCAAAACTAACGCCATATTTATACTTTGGCGTTAGACGCATCTAGCGCCAAAGTATGGGCAAATAGCGTCATTTTTTTGCGTGAACGCCTTCCTTGCGTTAATGAGATGCAAGGAAGGCGTTCCCGTCTAAAAAAATGACGGCGACGCAAATGCGTCGTATTTATACTCCCGGGCAAAAATCACGCCCGGGAGTTGGCGGGTCAAAAAACCCCGCATTTGCGCCACTTTTTAACGCCTGGGTCAGGGTAGGCGTTAAGGGGCCTGTGGGCTCAAAATGAGTCCACAGGTGCCCTCCCCTGCCCCCAGGGACCCCCCCTGCCACCCCTGCCCACCCCAGGAGGACACCCATGGAAGGAGGGACCCACCCCAGGGACATTCAGGTAAGTTCAGGTAAGTATAATTTTTTATATTTTTTAATTTTTTTGGGTGGCATAGGGGGGCCTTATTTGTGCCCCCCTACATGCCACTATGCCCAATGACCATGCCCAGGGGACATAAGTCCCCTGGGCATGGCCATTGGTCAAGGGGGCATGACTCCTGTCTTTACTAAGACAGGAGCCATTTAAATGGCGTCTGGGCGTCGAAAAAAATGGCGCAAATCGGGTTGAGGCGATTTTTTTGCCTCAACCTGACTTGCCCCATTTTAAGACGCCCTAACGCCATTTTCCCCCTACGCCGGCGCTGCCTGGTCTACGTGGTTTTTTTCCACGCACACCAGGCAGCGCCGGTCTGCTAGCGCCGGCTAACGCCATTCCATAAATACGGCGCCCGCATGGCGCTTCAGAATGGCGTTAGACGGCGCTACATTTTTTGACGCAAAACTGCGTTAGCGCAGTTTAGCGTCAAAAAGTATAAATATGGGCCTATATTTCTCCAATTTAAGCTGCTTTCTAGCCAAGTCTATTACATCAAATGAATTACACATAACATGATTAAAAAAAAGAAATACTGGCGGCAAGTGAAAAGTGGCAACTAATTAATGTAGCTTAAAACAAGGTCAATAAATCTTTTCACCCAGCATGAAGGGATGGAGAAATAGTTCAATCAGGATCCCTGCAAACAACACAATTCAAATTGACAGTATGGCCCATGTGGCCACATATGGAAAACCCCAGTCTGAAATACAGTTAAGGGTTTTTATTACAAGCTCAGGTTCAAAGTTATGTTGACAGTTCTCAAAACAAAGTTATAAAGATATATAATCACCATACGTTGACCAAGGCAACACAAAAGATTCTAAATAAAATCAAAAGAACTAAAGATTCAACAATGAAACTACAAAACAGCAACAAGATCATCTGATGAGTAGAAAACAAATGCTGTTCAGTTCTTTTAAGTATTAACACAATTTTAAAGTAATTTAAGCTTAGCTAGCAAGGGCAAGGGGAAACCCTACAGATTAGTAGGTCAAAAGTTAACATACTGAGCTAGAACACGTGGACAAAAGTAAAAAGAAAATAATTATTTGGAAAAACAACATCTGAGGTAAAAGGTGACTAACCGAAGTTGACAAGTAGTAAGTAAAAGGGAAGGTGTCAGCATTTCAGAATCTTGGTCAGGAGTTTACTTCTTGGGTTTAACAGAAAAATGTCTAAGTCTCAGCAAAGCATTGTAGCATGAAGGGTAAGTGTAGTGAGGTCTATACCTTTCAGAGTCCAAAGGAAGCCAAGCAAAGAATGCACTGAAGAAGGGCGAGGGGCAGAATGCTGCTAATCCAGATGGGAAATGGGAAATTAAAGTCCACAGTGCAAGATGATTTGATCATCCATCACTCCACATGACCTGGAAGAAGTAATTGCCCAATGAAATTTCATCATGCAACATGGATCAACAAAATAGAGGAAGATTCCTGTTGGAAAGTGGATTATTAGTAAGGGTAGGTTGGTACCTACACTTAGTAACAGGCCAAAATCCCAAACTAGGTCCAGTCAAGGTCTCAACAAACTAATCCTTGTGTAACCCTTGGTAGCTTGGCTTTACTTAGGAGACATGTGTATAAAGCATTTAATATCAACAAAGCAGCAAATAAGTAAAACACAATAAAAATCCAACACTAGTTTACGGAATAGGAAATATGTTTATCTTTAAAATAATACCAAAACACCAAAAATCTAAAGTAGGGTACTGGAGGTATGAATTTGTAAAGATTAAATGCCAAAATCTGCTTTCTAGTGCCTAAACCCAAAGAACACAAACAAGGATATCCGGTCCCACTTGACCGGCGCAAAGCCAAACGTTAAGGCCACCTTGATTGAGCCCAAGTCGGATAGGCTGAATGGTATAACAGGCTCAAAATGTTACTTAATCTCTTTTTTAGAACATTTTCTCTCATTGTCAAAGTAGGTTCCTCTTCAGCCCAGCTTGCGATGCAACATTGTTGGCTTGGCTGAGCACAAGGTTCCGGTCAACTCCTGGAAGTCTCATATAGGGGGAAAAGCTCCAGGGTTTCAGCGGGACAAACCTGAAATTCAGGCCAGGTCGCAGTTCATTGTCACCGGATTGACTCTCACCATGTTAGCAAGAATGACTTAACCTTTTTCCCCACAGGCAGGAAACAGGGCCTTGTAGGCCTCACTTAGGCAAAGTAAAGTGAATTAAAATGGTGCATTCATTTATGCAAAATTAAGGCACATATAAGATTCAAAATTATGAATTCATCATTAATAAGCTTTGTCAGCCTTCATGTTACAATAGATTTAAATTGAAATATTTCTGTTAATACAGTGCTTTAACTATTGTGCAGAAGTGCAATCTTCGACTTTTGCATATAACCTTTAAAATATTTCTGTTAAGAAACCTATTTTTAGTGCAGACTATTCATTAATATCATAAAGCATCACATGGTATTGAGTTAATTGATTATACATGAAGCTTACGGGCTTTAATGCATCATTCTAAATTACTACCTTACAGTGAATGCACATTAATATAGACTTTCAGTGCACCCTTTACAACTAATCAATTGATGTTTCAATTAACAAAATGCAAATATTGTCACCTATGGATGATTACTGTGATGGCAAAGGTAACAATAACATTTCTGCTACATCAATAAATATTGCAATATACCTTTTGTTAACAAATTGAGACACTGTACATTTTTGCAACTTGTTTCATCATTCAGAAACCATGTTCTGGTTGCCAGAGCCTACCACTTACTGAAGTGGTAATGTCCCTGAACAGAACATCTAGGAGCTGGGACTTATGCTGGGATTTCTGTACGCATGACAACTTAATTAAGTGGTTCTTTAGAAATATCATACGTATTTTTTGCTGTTTTTCATTCAGGTCAAAATTATTTTGACAAATGTATTTAGGAAAATGTATTTGTAATTAAAATTTTAGCAAAAACCTGCTGGCTGAGATCCTTGGAAAAAGTGTTTAGATCACATATTTTAGATCTCCTCTCTACAGAAAATAAGGAAGAGGGACACAGAAAAGAAAAAAAGTATTAATGTTGAAAAATAATATGCGTTGCAACGTTAGACACATCCAGTTTATTTTCAGGTTTCGGCTAATAACAATGATATGTTCTTTTCTACATTCATACTTACACAAGAGAAGGGACCCCTTCCAGACCTGGAACAAATGGATGAATGGGAAAAAGGACATATTAAACCAGCCTTATTTCTAAGCACCAATTATCAGAACCATATTTAATTTCCACACATATGTGTTTCAGGATGGTTTATTCCTACTTTTAAATTTAAGATTTTTAGTATTGCCAATCTTACTGACGCGCTTTGCAGAGTTTCTCACAGCTGTCAGCCCAACAAGCAGCTGAGTCTACAAGGCACATCATTATAGATATCAATCACTATACCAACTGTCCTGTGGACATATTTAACTACCTAAACATTTTTATCTTAGAGAAGGTGGAGATGTCCTTCTTCTATTTCCATAGCGATTTTTATCTTACATGCCACAAATTCACAGTTGCTTTCCACACTTAATAAACAAATAACCCTTCATCTCCTTCACCCAGGCACTTCCCCCATGCATTTAATTTTGTTAAACAAGCTTCCTCTAAAACTATTTTTCTCCAGATGAGGTTTGAATCCTGGTCAAAAGCAATGTTAATGCAAATAGTTAACCACTCCACCAAACAGTGTATGGACTGTGTGAAGTGGTAGAATGCATTGTAATCAGAGACACACTGATAAAGTCCTTGTTTTATTTCCATGGCAAATTTTTTCGTGCATGCCACAGATTCACACTTAATAAACAAATAACTCTTCCTCTCTTTCACCCTGGCACTAGCCCATGTATTTATTTTTTAGATACAAACTTGCTCTCACCCTATCCACCAAATTAAGGGATTTCTGTCAGTGCAAACCTTGCTCCCCTTTCCACATGCCACAGCATCTCACAAATTCCTAACATGCACTGCTGTGACTAAATATGCCACAAACCATCAAGCCAGTGCCAGGGGGTGATTAATAATGAAACATCTTTCATTTGGCTAACATAAAAAAAAAAAAGAAAAACAACCTCAAAAACAATTTTTCTCCAGGTGAGGTTTGAGCCCTGGTCAAAAGGGATGATAGCCCAAACAGATAACCACTAGACCAAGGACTGGAATGGCTGCATATGCTGGCAAAATATATTGTAATCAGAGAGACAGTGAGGAAGTCCTTCTTTTTTTTCCAAGGTGATTTTAAGGTTGCATGTCACAAATTCCCTGTTGCTTTTCACACTTAATAAACAAATAACCCTTCCTCTCTTTCGCCCTGGCACTGGCCCCATGCATTTATTTGTAATAAACAAGCTTCCTATATCTCTCATTCTTCAAATTAAGGTTTCGTTTTCATTGTAAAGCTTGTTCCCCCTTCAACATGTCACAGCATGCCAGAAATTTCTAGCATGCACTGCCATGACTAAATATGCCACTAATCATCCTGATAGTGTCAGGGGGTGATTTAGGCTAACATTTAAAAAAAAAAAATGAAAAACAACTTCAAAAATGATTTTTCTCCAGGTGAGGTTTGAGCCCTGGTCAAAAGCAACAATAACACAAACAGCTAACCTCTAGATCAAGCTGTGTAACAAAGTTCTTGACTCGCAAAATGACTGGTGATCAAGGAGACAGTGATGGTGTCCTTCTTTTATTTCCATGGCGATTTTTAGGTTACATGCCACAAATTCACAATTGCTTTTCACACTTAATAAAAAAATGTGCTCTGTCCTACCTTTCTGTTAACTGCTCTTGAAATCTGCCTAGCGACAAGTTATATTTAGCATCTCTTACTTTCGCACATGCTCAGTAAGGTCTGCAGCTGTTAGTCCTTGGAAACTGTTAGCTCCTCCTACCTGTCGACTGTGCATTTTCCACATGACCTTACATGTATACAAGTCTTGTTTCCATAACTGTACCATCTCCTTTTAGCCCCTGCGTGGGTATAAAAGGATCATGCTCTCTCAGTTCAGTGTGCTACTTCAGACATTACCCTAGGGTGCTGTTTGAACTGTAGTACCACCTCATGAGGATAATAAACTTGTGTCTTTTATTCCAGTTTCTATGCCAACTTCTTCCTACATGGTCTGAGGACTTTGTGCAGAGAAAGGTGAACCCCTTGCACTAGTAGGCCTTGCTGAGGCTTACTTCAACACTGGCAATGGCCCCAGACATGTATTTTTATTATACAAGCTTACTCTATCTCTCCTCTCACAAATTAAGGGATTTCTTTCATTTTAAACCTTGCTCACCCTTCCACATGCCACAGCATGTCACAAATTTCTAGTATGCACTGCCATGACTAAATAGGCCACAAACCATACAGACAGTGCCAGGGGGTGAATTACAATGGGACCTACTTCATTTGGCTAACATTTAAAAGAAATAATGAAAAACAACTTCAAAAAAGATTTTTCTCTAGGTGAGTTTTGAATGCTGGTAAAAAGCAGCGATAACCCAGACAGCTAACCACTAGACCAAGCACTATAATACTAACTTAAACTGGCAAAATGCCTTGTAATCAGAGAGACAGTGATGAAGTCCTTCTTTTATTTGCATGGCATTTTTTAGGTTACATGCTACAAATTCACAGTTGCTTTTCACACTTATTAAACAAGTAACCCTTTCTCTCTTTCAACCTGTCACTGCCCCCTGCATTTATTGTTTACTACAAGCTTCCTCTATCTCTCATTCCACAAATTAAGGGATTTCTTTCATTGTACACCTTACAGCCCCTTCCGCATGCCACTGCATGTCACAAATTTCTAGCATGCACTGCAGTGACTAAATAGGCCACACATTGCCCAAACAGTGCCAGGAGGTGATTTTCAAAGGAGCCTATTTCATTTGACTAGCATTTAAAAAAAATAAAAACAACATCAAAAATTATTTTTCTCCAGGTGATGTTTGAACCCTGGTCAAAAATAATGCTAATCAAAGCAGCTAACATCTAGACAAAGCACTGTAATGACAACTTAAGTAGGCAAAATTCCTTGTAATCAGAGAGACAGTGATGACGTCTTTCTTTGATTTGCAATGGCGATTTTAAGGTTACATGCCACAAATTCTCAGTTGCTTTTCACAGTTAAAAAACATATAACCCTTCCTCTCTTTCACCCTATCACTGGCCCCATTTATTTTTCTTGATTATACAAGCTTACTCTATCTCTCATTTCACAAATTAAGGAATCTCATGCCTTAAAACAACCACCTTTCCTCTCTTTTACACTGTGCCTCAAGCCCTCACATTTTCAGTTTTGCAATTTACATCTCAAGACTTAGCCGCAAATAGCTATTCATGTTTCTCTGTGTGTGCTATAGAACTTGATGGGTAAATGTTTCAAATTATGTAAGAAAAGCACATTAGAAATAATCCACAGGTCAGTCTAGAACCCAAAACAACAACCAGATAGTTTTGTGGTTCCTGTACCGGGCCTAAAGGATCTTGCATCCAATAAAGCAGCAGCAGTCCCTTTTCTATCTCAAATAGCATGGTGATCAATTTTTAGTATTTCCTCTAATGCCATGTGACACCCATGCTTAACTTCTATTATTCTGGGGGGCTGTTTTTCATCAACAATCCACTTCAATCAATTCCAACATTGGGGCTTGGCACTTGTTGTGTATCAAAAGTTTTACCATTCATCCTGGCAGAATCCTGGCAGAACTGCTGACAGAAACAAGATTCTGAGAGTGCCAGTGCACATTTTGCCATTAAGACAAGGTAAGCAGAAGCATGAGCCTAAGTCCATAAGTCCTAAGACTTACTATCCAATACCTTCCAAATGTATTTTCTATGTAACATGTTAATGCACTAAATGTGATCCCATCAGTGACAATTTGTAAAAGAAAAACTACAATGTGCTGATCTATGATTACATTAAGGTGGTGGCATCGGGTGAGGCATATAGCCACCCTTTTTGTGGGCAAAGGGATAAACAATGAAATTTGAATTTGACCCAGAGTGAAGGGTGAAATATAAGAAAGAAAGAGCAAGACATGAAACAGTGAGAAAGAGAGAAAGCATATAGAAAAAGACCTGCAAGAGTTAGATAAAGGAGCATGAAGTGTATGGTGGTGTATGAAACAGACATGTCAGAAAAAAAAAATAGAATTTTGAAAAGCTTTGGCATGCCAGTTATTAAGTTAGAATGCTTACACTTGCATACCCAGAAGATAAGGCAGCAGTACTCAGTCAGAGTAATTAAGTAGGACTACTGAACACAATTGGCATGTACTTCAGCTGCATGAAGGGTGATACGTGGTAATGTACAGAAAGGCCTAAGAATGGTGTAATGATAACAATAGGAGCAATGTTTAATTTGTGAAATACTGAGTACCGGTGCCCACAGCTCTTCTCAGATGATTGTAGCCGGTACACTTAAAAGTTGGTGAGAATACCAAGGTTGGTTGTCTTAAAAATTGTGATGCCTCTTTGTTCTAGTGCCCATTTATCTCACCCTTGCCTCTCATGCTTTCCTCCTTTGTGATGTTGTTCCAGCTTTTTCACCACTATCTATGTGCATTGTTTGTTTTTACCTCTGTCAGGGACACACACATGCAACACCCCCACCCCCCAACCCGACCCTCACCCACTACAACACACACACCAATGCATTTCCAAACAGCACAGTAACAACCCACAACCCCCCAGAAGAATGCAAAGACAAAAGGAAATCAGTTCAAACATTGTAATGTATCAAAATACAGTAACCAAATATATACAGATACTTATAAAAATTCTAAAAATCATACATCACAATTAGTACTGCAGGTATGCACATATCAATGTTCGTGGACCACTGGGCCCACAATGCATGGGCGAGGCCCACACTAGATACCTGTCCACAAACGGAGAGAACACTGCAGGGGCATCAGATAGAAATACAATAGGCACCTCAGGGGGAAGGGACGGAGGGGCACCTCAGCTGGATTACAGCACCACGCCAGATCCACGACGGGGCTCCATGCCCATTGATGTATCCTGGGGAGTGCAAAGCCACAGTATCTCAAGTCTCTCCAGTGGGTGGTTTGCCCACTGATCAATCCTGGGGAGTGCAAAGCCACAGTCTCTCAAGTCTCTACAGTGGGTGGGTTGCCCACTGTACCATCCTGGGGAGTGCAAAGCCACAGTCTCTCAAGTCTCTACAGTGGGTGGGTTGCCCACTGTACCATCCTGGGGAGTGCAAAGCCACAGTTGCTCAAGTCACTACAGTGGGTGGGTTGCCCAATGTACCATCTTGGGGAGTGCAAAGCCACAGTCTCTCAAGTCTCTCCGGTGGGTGGTTTGCCCACTGATCAATCCTGGGGAGTGCAAAGCCACAGTCTCTCAAGTCTCTCCAGTGGGTGGTTTGCCCACTGATCAATCCTGGGGAGTGCAAAGCCACAGTCTCTCAAGTCTCTACAGTGGGTGGGTTTGCCCACTGCTTTATCCTGGGGAGTCAAAGCCACAGTCTCTCAAGTGGATGCAGGTCTCCACTGGTTCTGGAGGGGGCTTGGTTCCCAGAGTGCTTCATCCTGTGAAGGACAGACAGAGTGGATGCAGGTCTCCACTGGTTCTGGAGGGAGAATGGTGCCCAGAGTGCATCACGCTCCCCGTGACGGTCCCAGTTCCGTCACTGTCCCAGCTGCACATGGGCTAACGATGCTTGATTTGGCGGTCTTTGCCCTGTTCAGCGGTCTTCACCATGGCGGTCTTTGCCCTGTTCAGCAGTGCTTGACTTTGCTGTCTCTGACCTGTTCAGCGGTCTTCACCATGGCGGTCTTTGCCCTGTTCAGCGGTGCTTGACTTTGCTGTCTCTGAACTGTTCAGTGGTGCTTTGCCATGGCGGTCTTTGCCCTGTTCAGCGGTGCTTTGCCCTGTTCAGCGGTATTCACCAGGGCGGTCTTTGCCCTGTTCAGCTGTGCTTGACTTTGCTGTCTCTGACCTGTTCAGCAGTGCTTGACTTTGCTGTTTCTGACCTGTTCAGCTGTGCTTTGCCATGGCGGTCATTGCCCTGTTCAGCAGTGCTTTGCCCTGTTCAGCGGTCTTCACCACAGCGGTCTTTGCCCTGTTCACCGCTGCTTGACTTTGCTGTCTCTGACCTGTTCAGCGGTGCTTGACTTTGCTGTCTCTGACCTGTTCAGCGGTGCTTTGCCATGGCGTTCTTTGCCCTGTTCAGCGGCGCTTTGCCCTGTTCAGCAGTCTTCACCATGGCGGTCTGTGCCCTGTTCAGCGGTGATTGACTTTGCTGTCTCTGACCTGTGCAGCAGTGTGTGGCATGACGGTCCCTCAGTGCCCAGCGGGGCTGTGGATGCCGGGGCCCTCCAGGGCACTGACGCTGGCGGTGGGCTCCGGACCAGTGACGATACTGCTGCCCTCCAAGCCACTGACTCTGGCAGTGGTCTCCTGACCAGTGACGATACTGCTGCCCTCCAGGGCACTGACTCTGGCGGTGGGCTCCGGACCAGTGACGATACTGCTGCCCTCCACGGCACTGACTCTGGCCTCCGGACCAGTGACGATACTGCTGCCCTCCAGGGCACTGACTCTGGCGGTGGTCTCCGGACCACTGACGATACTGCTGGCGGTGGCGTCCCGGCCGGCAGGGAGGATGGCGGCCTTCTCCGCCGTGCTGCTCTTACCAGACTTTGGAGACTTCTTCTGCCCCTTTACCACCTTGGGAGGAGTCACAGCTGACTCGGCACTCCCCCCGGGACCCTTGTGAGCTGTTATTCCGGCAGGAGTCTTCACCCTCTCCCGTCGGGCACTTTCCAACTTAAGGTGCTTTACAGGGGGTGGACTGGCAGTGCTTTGGCTCCGTGTCACACTGGCTGTCCTGGTGGCCGGTGCACTCCACAGACCTTTAACACGCACCACTGGTACCAGACTTTTTTTGGCTGAGGTGCTATTACGGGACCTATGAATTGGAGGGTTGGGGGTGGTGGGAAAGAGGTCAACGTTGCTGAGGAAGAGTTTCTGACGAACACTGGGATGGGTAGCTGGAGGGGGTCTGGGAGTGGAGGAAGAGGAGGTGGTTGTAGGAGGTGTAACTTTAGGTGATTTGGGTGCAGGTGCAGGTACTGGAGGCTGCTGTGAGGTGGATGGATGTTGGGTGTGTGGGTGCCCGCGTTTGTGTACTTTGGGAGGGGGCGTCACAGACACACTGGGAGTGGACACAGGGGACTTGTAAATGGTAGTGGAGGTGGTGAGTGCAGGTGAGCGGGGTGTGGTGCTGGGTGTTCTGGTGCGAGTCCTAGTGCCTGTAGATGTAGTGCATGCAGGTGAGAGTGTAGACGACACTGGGAGGGAGGAGGGAGATGACAAGGAGGGGTACACAGTGGAGGCAGTGGATGCTGGTGTGTCTGTATGTGGGTGATGCTTGTGTGAGTGCCTGTGGGATGTGTGGTGCCTATGTTTTCCTGAGCTACTTTTGTGTGTTGAGGTGTGTGCATGCTTGTCTGATGGTGTGGTTGGGATAGGCTGGGGTACAGGGGATTGGGTCTGGGTGGAGGAAGATGGAGGGGGGAGGCTAGACACAGGGACAATGGCTGCCATCAGTGCTGAGGCCAGAGATTGCAGGGTTCGATGATGGGCAGCCTGACCAGAATTAATGCCCTTCAGGAATGCATTAGTGTGTTGCAACTCCCTTTCTACACCCTGGATGGCATTCACAATGGTAGACTACCCAACAGTGAGTGACCTGAGGAGGTCAATGCCCCCCTCACTGAGGGCAGCAGGGGTGACAGGGGCAGGGGCTGAGGTGCCTGGGGTGAAGGTGATGCCCACCCTCCTGGGTGAGCGGGCACGGAGCGAAGGCTGAGGGGCTGCTGGGAGGGCGGTGCTGGTAGGGGGGGTGGCGGCTGTACCTGTAGAAGTGGGGGGCACAGATGGTGCCACCACCACAAGGGAGCTCCCATCGGCGGACGAGTCCGTGACGCTTTTTGGTGATCCGGTGACCGACGTGAAGCTCCCCTCGCCCTCCGTCCCACTGGTGTATTCAGAGTCTGTGGTGTGGCCCTCCATGGCCAAGTGGTATGCAGCTCCCTCGTGCTCCGGTGCCACTGTACCTCCGCCTGATGATGATGATGCACAAAAGAACAGGGAGAACACAAAAAGGGTTGGGGAAACAGAAGAAAGACAGGTTGAGTGCATGGCTTACCGCTACCGTTGGCTGACAATACAGACACAGCAGCCCCCTGCACTACGCTGTGCTTTTGGCCTCTACAGATGCAATTCCAGGGATATGGCCTACATGGCTATGATTGTCATCTGTCCACATAGATGACACAGGGGCATGAATAGCTGTACTTGGTACTCTACAGAGGTGGGGTGGGGGGGTCACAGGCCCATGCCTTACGAAGGGGCCTAGCCTATGTTACTCGCCCTGGCCTAGGGAAACCCACAGCCCTCCTCCCCCACCCAGACCCTCCAGTGTGCGCAAAGTCCGCTGAATGAGAGTGTACTCACCCCCTTGTGTCTGCTGTGATGCCCTCAAGCGCCCATCCAACTCAGGGTAGGCCACCGCCAGGATCCGGAACATCAGGGGGGTCATGGTGCGATGGGCACCCCTCCCACGTTGGGAGGCCATCCCCAGCTGAGCCTCCACCGTCTTCTTGCTCCAGCGGCGAATGTCCTCCCATCTTTTACGGCAGTGGGTGCCCCGTCTCTGGTGGACCCCCAGGGTCCTGACGTCCTTGGCGATGGCACGCCAAGGGCCATATTTATACTTTTTGACGCAAAACTGCGCTAACGCAGTTTTGCGTCAAAATAATTGCGCCGTCTAACGCCATTTTGAAGCGCCATGCGGGCGTCAAATTTATACTTTGACGTACGGCGGCGCAACCAACAGGTGGGAGTCATTATTTCGTGACGCACACAGCGTCGGTCTGTCGTAAAGGAAACCAACGTAAATGCGACGCACATCACTGTGGGTCGATTTACGACAGCGCAATCGTGAAAACGCCGTTTTTTTTCACGCTATTGCGTTTCATTTTTGCGCGAAAACTGCCCTTTCAGCAGAGGAGAGCCAAAATGGATCCTAGATGCCCCAACAGACCCCAGGAGGATGAGAGCAGACCAGGAACCAGCCAGGAGGATCCATACAGGAACCAGGACATTTAAAAAAAAAAAAGAAAGTGTTGCTTCAGTGCAGAGGAGCAGGAAATCCTGGTGAAAGAGGTGACGGAACACCAGCACCAACTTTTCATCTCCTCAAAATTGCCACTCAGTAGGAGAGAGGCCATCTGGAAACAAATTGTGGACAAGATTAACAGTGTGGCTGAAGAACGCCGGACAGTCACCGAGTGTAAGAAACGTTGGCATGACTGCAAACGTAGGACCAAAGAGAAAATGGCCAGGAACAGGAAGGCAGCAATGCAGACTGGAGGGGGGAGTCCAGCACAACAGGAGGCCCTGGACCACATGGAGGAGATGGTCGCAGCCGTCATCCCGGAGGAGATCGTCACAGGGATTCAAGGACTGGACAGCGCAGACTACCACGACACAACGCACATGCAGGGTAAGTCGCATGGGGAATTCAAATGCAATAATGGGGACTGTAAGCAGCGGGGGGATACCTACTACACAATGCATGTAACTTAGCACATATATGAAGTGGCATAGGGAAAGGGGCACGGCAGGGGGGCATGCCCAGTACTGACCAAAGCTGGGGCACGACAAAATACAGCAACAACAACAGTCCCACGGGGACATCCTGTAATTACAACGAGAGCCAAGGGAAAGCAGTGACAGGTGGGAAGGACACTACCTCAAATCCACATCCAGGCACTTGTATTGCAAAATCTATTCTACATCAACTGTAATGCAGTAGCAAATACAACAACTGCAATGTAACTGCCACAACAGTTGACAATAACACCTCTCATCTCTGTGCAGCTATAGTACCAAATGGCAGGAACCCCACCCCGGAACATACATACCTAAATTAGGGGGTGAGGATGACATCTGCAACTACTCCTAGAAATAAGACAAAGGTACCAGTACACTCAAATGCCGAATGTCCATAACTGACACATACATAAGCCTAAGTAAACAGCAATAGGAGCCACACAGCACTAACGACACACACATGCTGCATACGTCAGGGTCCCTCACGTGCCTGGCTAACAAGGCTACATCACTAATGTCATACTGCTCAGACAACAACATTGAGGAGGGGACACAGGCAACTGGTCACTGAAACACATCTGCACAGTCTGACAAACAAATAGGACATTCATACGATAAACAGGCCAATCCAGTAAGACACACATGATACCCCATCATATTCAAACATCAACAATGTTTACATCCATACCACATCCTAACATTGACATGCATAGGTAATGCCACGTAACGTGTACAGATCATGCAATGTGAATAAAAAGTGTATGGGGCAGGGCCTGAGAGGCAAGTGTGCCGGCAGGGCAGTCACAACACCCACAGTCAGTCAAAGTGTATTGTGGCAAGTGTAACGTATACTTTGCGCATTAGCCTCAGGCTGGAGGCCTTTGTGCATCTTACCCTGAATGTACTTATACTCATTTGCTCACATCTAAGAGCCTCAGAGCACTTTGCACTAAATGAATCTCATTGCCCTTCCTATCAGTTAATGTATCAAATAGTCAGTAGTAAGGTGTTGTCAATTAGTCAAATCACACTGTTTTGCCTACTTCTGCACTAGAGTTTGCCAGAACATATTCACTCTGTGCCCCAGTCAAGGATACTGTCTGGTACGTTGCTGATAGATGTGGTAGGGGTTAAGGTTTGGCATTCCTGCGTAGGGAAACTTTGTCATCACCATGACATATGTCTTTTAAATTAACTTCCTCGTCCCAAGACACGCATGGGGGAGTTTCCAAACAGAAAATCACAACTAGATGCTGCCTGCCTTGCTGCTGATGCACAACCAGATCCCAGCCCATTCCTCTGATATGAGGGATGATGTCTCCCCTGTGATTCAGACAGGCAAGCTCCAAACTTAACATGCTGTGCTATACATTGAACAAGCAGAGGGAGAGTAGAAACTGTTAGGCACCATGATAGCTGTGTACTAATGTATTACTCTCCTGCGGACTATTTCAATTCTAACAGTGTGTATTGTTTGGGTTATTGGGGCTCACACCTAAATTTCTACAACTCAGTTGTACAATGAAACTTCATATTAAACAAATACTGTCTTTGTCATTTGTGTATGGGAACATACCGGAAAAGATAGAATTGTGTAGGATCAGAGTGACCACCACTTCCCTGAGAAGTTCCAAAGATGGCATGCGCTCGAATGTCTAAACATTCCTTTGATGTGGGAGACCAGAGGCACTGCTAGTCTGTCTGAGCTAAATTGAATATCTGGGTGACAGAGTTATTTACAAGTGGGTCAAACTTAGTCCCCCACACCATTAGCTATCCTGCTGCCTAGAATGCCAAGAATCACGTGTAGGATAATGAGAGCCCACCCAACAAAATGTCCCTCCATAACAATAGTGAAACACCGAGGGAGGAGTAGGACAAAAACACGCCTATTCCTAAATAATTACAAAGCAACACCTAGAGGCGACCTGGCAGACATGTCTGATAGCTCCATATCATACATGTGACACACAGGTGGGCCATAGGCCTACAACAATGCCCTATGACGGACAGAAGATACCAAGACAAACACAGAGTACAAAGTTAAGGCATCCAAAGGCTTGTATCTTAGTGCAAAATTGTCACAACACAGACACACTAATTGTACCCTGTTTCATTGCAGAGGAACACGGATCTCCTGCCGATATGCCTGTCCATGAGTTCCCTGATGACATGGATGACGAGACCATCAACCTCCCACAAGAGACCATTGACATGGTCCTTGAAAGCCTCCAAACCCCACAGTCACAAGGAGGAGCACAGAAGAAGCAGCCACCACAGTAGAACCACCCGCCACCCCAATTGTAAGACCTGCCAGCTCCAACACAGCTGAGGACTCTGACGACACTGGCACCAGCTTCGAAAGAACAGTCGTTGGGGTCCAGCGGGAGCTGGCCAAGGAGGTGCGGTGGGGATGCAAACTATGGCAGCCAGCCTTGAGGGGGTGTGTTCGTGCATGTTGTCAACTGCTGATCAGGCAGCTGCAATGCAAGCCAGAACATCGCTCTTGGAGGAACTTTTAAAAACACAGAAGGAAATCTGCACAGCTGTCATCCAGTTGACACAACAACTCCAACTGCAAGCCAGTCAACGTGTGCACGAATGCAACATAGAACCCCTCAGGGCCGACCTGGCTGCCTACCATCGGGATGTGGCTGCCATTCTGAAAAACCAGCAGGCCCTCCTTGCTGCAGTACTGCCCTTCATTACTCGACAGGGATCAGCCCCCGGGATGTCTGCCTTCATGTCTTCTAACACTGAGGTGTGTGTTGCCCCTTCACAACCAACAACAACAAGGATACACCAGGCAACACACACATCAGAAGAAGAAGACATGGAACAGATAACATTCACACGCAAGAGTACCCGGAAGCCCTAGTCCCTGCACCATGGCCTACTCTGACCAAGGTCCTACGTTTTGACACATGCCAGTCTCACTACAACTACCCTCAATGACTGTTCGGCAATCCACTGTATGACTTGTCCCCATTGGCAGTGAATGTTTCTCTCCTACTATTTGGCAATTCCTGTTCCTCTGCACTGTCTCTGACATCACCCCAGCATGTCAGGAGCATCATCCACACCCCGTCTGTAGGATCACCATGTAAGAATGCACCAGAACGGACTCAGCTAACATTGTGAATGGACATTTTGCGCTACACCACCTAAAAATAAATATCACTTGCACACCTATTGTGTCTCTGTGTTATTTCACACTTCAACTGTGCAGTACATAACTCCAAAGTGGGTGTGTGGCAACCATGTCGATTCTCTATACTACTGTCCTGATTTCATGTATACTGAAACATCTGTGCAGTGGCCAGGATTGCATCATAGCTTTACTCTACTGAGGAAAATAACTGATGAAGGGACTAAGCACACACAATCATGCTGTGTTGGACAGAATGATACACCATCTATAGCTATTCTAGACAACTAATGGTGGCTGAGAAATGTAGGCACCATGCAATACTAAAATTAGAAATTATGCTGTAAAATGAAAGGAATGATAAACAAATTACACTGCATCAATCACCCTTACGGCGTATACTTCCATGAAGGAAAGTCATGCTGAATCAGTACACACATGATGTAGGTCAGCAATGACAGCAACAAGACAAGAGTGTGAACAAATCCTCATCTACAAAGATCTCCCTGAACTTCACACTGCTGTCCGACCTATCTATTTACCTACAATAACAAGTCTGGAAGCACTCTTTGTGAAGTAGGATACATACCAACCCCAAACCTTGATGATCAATGCACACTACCAATGGTGGCTCTCCCACATGGTGGATACTTACCAAGTTAGCACACGGGTAGCTGGCATGTTAAACCTTAATAGCCTGGGGATAGCGAGCATAGGACACAAATGTCATACTAAAACTTTCTGCTACACTGATGTCAAGGCCATGAAAAGGTAGCACCTAACGCATCATGTAAAGGGTTAACAATTTTTTTAATTCAAAGTAGTAATAAAAGAGGCAACTAAGGGAAAGGTAAACCTACAGTAATCTAACCTGACTACTACTAACCCACAACTGTCCCTAACTAACCTAAGCTAAACTTACTCTATACATGTAACGAAACAATATAAACATCAACCCCCCACCCACCATTATGAGACAAGACACATGCAGAACAACACTTACTAACCTACACACATACTATACTATCCTAAACAAACATATATTTTTGTGAATTTTTTTTTTTTCTTTTTTTTTTTTTTTAAACAGGAATCCCAACATTGCCCCCCACCCACCCACACAAAAATATAAGATAGAAAGAATAAGGACCCCCCACCCTCTTACCTAACACTAACTAAGCTAATTTCCTATACTTATCCTATAACTAACCCCCCAAACCCAACTAACAGTATGAAATAGGAAAGAGGTGAGAGGGGAGGGGTAAAAGTTCAGGATGGCAAAATGACTACAGATTTGCCCTCTGTAGTGTGCGCCGGATGGAGCGCACCTTCTTCTTGACCTCATTCATGTCCTCCGTCAGGTTGTCAACCTTTCGAATCAACCTGTCCAATTTTCGGGACAATGCCTGGAAGGCCGCAGGGTCGATAGGAGGGTCTGTGCAGGTTTGCGTGCCGGTGGAGGTGGATGTTGTTGCTGGAGTTGTGTGGCCACGGGACAGCCCTGCTCCCACCACACGGCTGGGTCCAGGTCTGGAGGAAGATGCTTGGTCCGTTGCTGGGTCCACTTGGGCAGACCTGGTGGATGTAGTGGCAGTGGTTGTTGGTGGCACCGTTGGGGGAGCCTGTGGTGTGGCATACCACGCCCGGAGGCCCGATCCGAATGATATCTGCGGGCCATCCTCCGATACCCACACTGCACCTGCAGGATGTGCCTGTACCTCATCGCACGGCGCTCGAAATTGTTGCGATCTGCGGCACTCAGGTTTGCAGCTGTGAAGAGAAAAGGGAAATATTGAGCATTGAATTTACAGTGGGTTGAATACCACAATGGGTCATTTGTCCATTACTAGAAATGTATTGGTTGCAGCAATTGTTACAACATAGTTCACGGAAAGGCTCAGAGGAAGTACATGTGAATCATGCATACATAAGGGCATATCACACATAGCATATCCATGTCTCTACATGATGGATGACATCACCCTAAACTACTCATCCAAATCATACCTAAGGCATTAGACATTATGGCACCAGCTCTTCCGCATACTGACTTCACTACATATGTCATTCTATGTGATAACAATCACACTCCTCACTCAATGGCATTTGGAATTAGTTGTGTGCTAAGATTGAACCCCTGGCCCAGAATCATATGTCCACACTAGGGGCCAGATGTAGGAATTTTAAAAAATCAACTAGCAATTTGCAAGGCAGAACGGTGTCTCTGACACCGTCTGCGAGTCGCTATGGGGTCCCTAAAACCCACCTCATGAACATCAATGATGTGGGTTCCAAGTTGCCCCACCTTAGCAACTACGGGCACTCACGGGGATGGAGGCCTGCTGGGAACAGCAGAACTCCATAGACGTGACTGCTTTTAAATAAAGCAAGTTATTTTTCCCCAAGTGTAGGCCGTTTACCTGAAAGGAAAATGAGCTGCAATTAGTTAAAAATCACAACAATTCAACTTGGAAATTTTCACGGTAATTATTGGTCCCTTAGACCACTGGCTGTTTTGCGCAGGATTATTTTGGTCCACTCACAAAGGTGAAGTTTTACAATGATGACCCCTTCCAGTCAGCAAGTTGGTTACCATCCACTTCAAGTGGATGATAACAGCTACTCACTTTGCAACCACGTACTCGGTTGCAAATGGGATTGCCTACCACTGTGAGTTGCAAGTAGGTCTGGTAAACCCCTTTATTATTTGCATTTAGAAAAGCATTTTGCTAATATGTACATGACCACCAAATACATTTTGGAATAGGAAACAGACGTTTGCAACTCACAAACAGAAATTTATGCCATTTGCAACGTGTAGACATTTTGCTACATCTGGCCCTAGGTACTAACTGAAGTCACAAAAGGTGTTAAGTACATGTAACATACTGGTTGCTACAGTCCTAGGTACCCTGTTTCACAGTAACATCCCAGTCTTTGTGGGTGGTGTGGGAGGAACAACCAACAATCCCATGTTCAATGCACACCCAGGAGTGTACAGAAAGTTCAACAAGTATGTGCCTTCACACACAACACCTATGAAGGGCTAGCAACACGTTGTAGTCAGCCCAACCTTGTCACATCCCAGGTCCACACATGTCAAAATGATATGACTTAGCCCAACATAACATACTATTAGTGAGGCATGTTTTACAACACACACAGAGGAGGTAGAACACCCATTCACATGATTCAACAGAACACCTAGGCCATTGCACTCAAGTCACACACACTTCGAGTTCACCTTGTGGAAGTAAATGCCCCCGGAAGATCCGACCTACAGTGTACACAGTCCATCCTCAACTAGGAAGAAGCACTTGTCATCAAAGCCATGTGCCTAAGCTATCTGGGAGACTGTCAGTCTGATATGCAGACTCAGTTAATGGCAAGTCCCTGACCAAGTCTAACATTGACCAGTGTATTCCAAATGAGTCATACCATTCCCAATTGCCGCCCTAATTGAATGACCTACAGCCCCTCAATCTGAGAGATGACTAGGTATTGCTTTACAGAAACATTATTCCTATTTGATATCACACTAAAACAACAAAGCCAATGAACGGCCAGCACATCAAATCATGAATTCTCTTGAACACACAGTAATCCATCATGCTTCATTACCAAACAATGAAAATAGCACTCAGGCGACACTCACTGTAGGTATCGGGGTCGTCAAAATGGGCCACTTCTCCCACGGTGTACAGGGCTTGTCCACCTGTAAAGCATGAAAGGAAGAATATACTCAGACTGGGTGAACTGACAAATAATTTCTGTTACAATGACACTGTGTGAATATGACATGGTAATGATACACTTTCACACATGCTCATCCTGCATGGATGACTTTGTATTCAACATTATCATTGGATGAGTCTCCTGCTCCAGTGACACACCCTACTACACTCATGCAGTGGCCAGGACAGTCATGTGTCGTCCAAGTTAATCCTCCATTAGAATGCCCCAACAATAATGTTATCCATACATCTCAGCATGTGCATCCCAGAGAGACATTCCAAAACTGGTTCCATGAGGACTGCATGACCACTCATAATCAAACAGGCTATGTGGACAGGTTCAACACACAGCAACCAGACACACATGTAACATATGTGTGGACAACATGACTAACTTCATGTGACGTGAAGGCAACACACATGTATAACATCATCATGTGTTTCCAATTTTCTGTCTAGTTATGGCGTCTACATATGTAGGTATGTTGTTTCTACATGACGTACTCACTGGCCATTATGACCAGTAGAGTACAAATAGAGCAGTTCACGTGTTGCTTTTCTGACACAAATGCAACACTACATTACATGCAGCTACAGGCATCTGGTATGTGTTGCAAAAATGAGCCATCGGACTGGTAGCATAGGTCTTCATACACATTCTGCAACAAATACACATTAGGACACATATGTATATCTTTGTAGCGCAGCATTTGCATCATTTTGAGACGCAGAGAGGGGGCTACTTAGCAAAATACAAATAGATGTTGGATTTTACTGCTGTTATTGCGTGTACATGTGTTGCAAAAATGGGGATTTATGTGTATAACCATGGGCCTAGGTTTCCCTAGCATTACACACAGTCAGCTACTTATTTTGCAGATTGGCTAACAATCATCACATGTTCACACACAGATTTCTATTATTCCCATGTAATTGATTTGTACTCACCAACATGGCCACCAATCCGGAGTCCCAGGTGGTCCAGCAGGTCCTGTTCCCTGGTGATCAGATCTGCCCAGCGGTGCTTGAGTTGATGGACATTTCGCAGACTCCCGTAGACCCGGACCAGGTGATGGCGCACCTTCTCCCACCGGATTTTCCTCGCCTCCGTGTGATACCCCTGTATCACACGGCCCCCAGCCTCCAGCATCAGTGGGAGGAAATGGCTTACTAGCCATATGAACCCCCCCAATTCGTCTTCACCCATCCTGGACAGGCGAGGCCTACCTTACATATTGAGAGGTCTAAAAATGGACAAATGAAATATGAAAGTAAAAGTGGGAAATGGGGAAAGGTAGAGGTGTGAAAGAAAAAGAAGAAGGAGAAAAATAGCCCATCTAAACCCCCAAACTATGCTACCCACAACAGACTCCCACAGAAAATACAAACTATCACAGGTATAGACAAACAAGACTAAACAGACTGAGACAATATTATACAACAATAATAGATTGACACTAAGACAAAATACAAGGCACACAGGACACTAAAGCAGTAAAACACAGGACAACACCTTTCACACAACCACACAGTCTAGATAAATCTGAGACTGCAAAGTGAAAGTGAAAGTTAACTCCCAGTACAGATTTGGTAAACAGGATATCCTATTACATCACTTCCTGCATAAAATGGCCGCCGTTTTTATTTTCCCGTTATGCGTCATATTTTCACGCATACACAGTTGTGCGTCATTTTTTTTTACGCATTACAGTGCACATGATGCGGAGTGAAAAAATATGATATGAATATTAATAATTTTTTATGTACATGAGATGACCAACATATTGTCCATGTAGCGTCAATTTTACCACGCATACATCATGGGCGTCAATTTTTTTACACGTACAGTAGTGCACATGATGCGGAGTGAAAAAATATGATATGAATATTAATAATTTTTTATGTACATGAGATGACCAACATATTGTCCATGTAGCGTCAATTTTACCACGCATACATCATGGGCGTCAATTTTTTTACACGTACAGTAGTGCACATGATGCGGAGTGAAAAAATATGATATGAATATTAATAATTTTTTATGTACATGAGATGACCAACATATTGTCCATGTAGCGTCAATTTTACCACGCATACATCATGGGCGTCAATTTTTTTACACGTACAGTAGTGCACATGATGCAGAGTGAAAAAATATGATATGAATATTAATAATTTTTTATGTACATGAGATGACCAACATATTGTCCATGTAGCGTCAATTTTACCACACATACATCATGGGCGTCAATTTTTTTACATGTACAGTAGTGCACATGATGCAGAGTCAAAAATATTGTGGATGTAAAATATACTTTGAAGGCGAAATATTAAGACACTTTTGGATACATTTGTATTTGACTCTGCATTGTGTGCACTCATGTACGTGAACAAATTATCACGCCCATGGTGTATGCGTAGAATATGGAGCAAATTTATCCTTATGTCTTCTTGTTTTTACCTTTGGAAAGGTGATTTGTCATGGTCAAACGGTGCGATGTGATACACATTTGTGTTTGGATATGACACATGTCCGTTGTTTTATGTATAGAAGGCATTTACACTGTAATGTTTGGGATACGTTAACTAATGTATTGTCCATATTTGACGACATATTTGGTGTAATTGCTGATGGCTATTTTGAAATGATGGATGGGATACCATTATGTATTCCGTCTCCAAAATGTGTCCACATTTATGATGGTGATGCTTTTATCTGTAGTCCTAACAGGGAGTGGAAGAGTCACTTACAGTTTTTATGGGGCTAACCATGTCCCATTATGATTTTGTGTTTCAGATTTGTGTTGGACTTATGACATGGAGGCCACACATGTGCCTTATGCATGTGTTTAGTTCACAAGTACATGATTCTTGTATGTTTTGGGGGCGGTAGAGGTGGACTTAGGCCCCCAGCACCCTAGGATTTGACCATCCAGAATAGCTACTGTATCCATGGAGTATATTTATTATATCATGGCAAACCTGCAGCAGCAGGCTAATGTAAGGCCATATGGTATGAATGACTGTTGACCATTCATTCATCTCATTAGCCCATTTGACGTTTGCAGTAATGATGAATTGGAGCTAACTTGCATACCATTTTCCTATGACTATGTTTGCAAGACTCTCAGCGTTCCCGATGTGATAATGAGAATAATTTTTTGGTTGTCTGTGTCCCTTTCTGCATAAACTGGTTTAGTGTCATGTTACAATCTTCCTGCTAAGTTCAAACTGGGACACAACTGTGATGATCTACTTTCAAATATTAGGTTGATTGTATGACATATGTGTACATGTGTGTGGGAATGTGGATCCTGAGTTAGTGGCAGCTGATGTTGTACCAATTGTGTATTGCTCATATCACACACTTGAGAGAAGCCATTGATGACATGGTCACGTACACATGGATGGTCCCATCCTGTCTCTGAACACGTGTGATGTGACTTTCAAATGATCTCCAATTTTGGGCTGGATGAGAGACTGTTTCAGTTGTTTGGATCCGGCATCTGTAATTGTCACATTTGTACTCTTGTTGGGCTCTGTGTATGGTAATGTATCATGTCACATCCTACCCTCTGTGCATACATTTGTGATGTTTATTTTTGGTGTGATGAATGTTATAGCATTCTTGCTCAATGAGACGACATTCATCTTGAGCAATTTCAAACTAAAGGTGGTCTGAAATGAATAGGCCAAAGCATGATGTGGTGTTTGTTATCTGTGTTTATTTACTAGTGTGGAATACAAGTGATTATAATAACTTAAGTAAAAAAATTGTTGACAATCTGTTGGCGCCTACGCACTCCTGCTGCCGTGTTAGGTTGTTCCCCCTCCTGTTGCATGCCAGCATCCTCCTCATCATCATCCTCAGGCATGTCTGGGTCCGGTTCAAGGAGGGGAATGTTCCTTTTCACACAAATATTGTGTAATATGGCACAAGTGAGTATGATCTTACAGACCATCTCTGGGGAATAGAGTAGGCTACCGCCAGTGATGTCAAGGCAGCGGAACCTTGACTTTAGGATCCCAAAGGTCCGCTCCACAATGCTGCGTGTCCTCTTATGGGCGTCATTGTATGCCCGCTCAGCAGCAGTATTTGGGTTCCCATATGGTGTCATTATCCAAGGCTGGATGCCATACCCCTGATCAGCTGAAAGAGAAACACAGAATGGTATCAATTAGATGTAGGAGGCACTGTTGTACGTATCTTTGATGGCAGTAGTTGTGTTGTGTTGTCTGTGACTATTTTGTGTACTAATGTGACAACCTATGGTTGTTGGTGAAAACTTTGGCATTGTTTTTTTTCCTTGGCTGAGCAAATGTTTGTTGGCTAACTGTTTGTCAGCAGGATGTATTGGTTTCTCAAGTACAGTGTGCCCTCCCTTGCATTGTGACTTGTGACACAGGTGTCCATGTGTCCTCACTGGGGGTGTGATGATAGTTCCATGCAGAGTTGAAACATGAAAGTGTATTAGAAACGTTCATATGAACATACCCAGGCCATCCCATCCCTTAAAACGTATGCATTGTATTACTGTACAGGTTATTGTGAGCCTTCAAATGTGCAAGGTGACATTTAGGCAACCACAGTCATTAATGTCTTCACACTAAGCTGTAGAGTAAATTCCAATGTGTGAGAGGTTCAATGGTGACTTGTGAAACATGGCTAGTGATGTGAGTACCTCAGTGTGTTCCTGTCTAGGTGTTGCTATTGTGGTGTATGGGTTGTTTATCCTAGAGGGTTTCTGTGCAGTGAGTATATAAGTAGATTTTTGTCCTTACCAACAAGTAGTCCATTGCCATACCGTCCATCCTGGAAGTGTTGGTTGATGGTGCAGTGACGGAAGATGAATGCGTCATGTACACTCCCAGGATATTTAGCCACAATGTTGCTGATCAGTCCTTGGTGATCGACTATGGCCTGCACATTGATGGAATGTGTGTGCTTCCTGTTGCGGTAGAGGTGTTCACTCGCAGCAGGTGGCACAAGGCGTACGTGTGTGCAGTCGATTGCACCAAGGACGTGCGGGAAGCCACTGATGGCGTAGAACCCCTGTTTGGTTTCCTGCTGCTTCTGCAGTGTGTTAGGGAAGCAGATGTGGCGGGGTGTCAGTCCAATGATGGCATCCAGTACTTTAGGCAGGAATGCAGAGAAAGATGGTTGTGATATTCCACCAACCAGGGCACCAGTTGTCTGAAAGGAGCCACTTGCCAGCATGTGAAGTACGGCAAGCAGCTTTGTTTCTGTTGGGATAGTGCGTGGTGTCACTAAAGTGGGGGCCAATTGCTCTTCAATATTTGTCAGCAGCTGCTGAATGGCCTGCCAGTTCAACCGGTACCTCTGGATGATGTCTCGTTCCCTGAGGCCATGCAGGGTTGTTCTTGGGCGGAATATCCTCTCCTGCCTTCTGCGCTGTCTTTGGGGTCCCTGCTGTTGTTGTTGTAGCTGCTGTTGTTGCTGCAGGGCTCTGCGTCTACGTGCACGCTGAAGAAAAAGCACCTCCATGTCTCTCTGTTGCTGCTCTGCTGCTCTGCTGCTCTGTTGTTTGTTCTGTGTGTTCTGATTAAGTACAGGTGTGTTTGCACCATTTTAACGCCTGCCCTGACCCAGGCGTTAAAATTTCACGATATTCGTGCTTTGCGTGATTTTTTGGCGCCGCCTGCCGCGCGGGAGTGATTTTTGCCCGGAAGCATAAATACAACGCACCGCTGTGTGCGTCGGTTTTTGGACGGGAACGCCTACCCTGCATGTCATTAACGCAGGGCGGGGTGCCGCTTCCAAAAACTAGCGCACATAGCGCCATTTTCCTTGTGCGCCGGAACGGGCATCAGGGTTTAAATATGGGGCAACGTTTGCGCTGAAAGTGCGTCAAAAATTTTGACGCACATTCGGCGCAAACGGAGTATAAATATGCCCCCAAATGTCCTTCTTCTGGTGGGCGCTGACCTACATGACATGTACAGGGGAAGAAGAGAAGTCATTACCAACTGCACCGTCAAAGTGAGTGGCCCCCATCCCTACCCTTGCCATGTGGCACATGCATTCACACTCCTTCATGGTCACAGAACTCAGCCCCCTTCCTACTGATATCCAGCCCTCTCCACCCACATAGCCCATACAACGTGCTCCCTGTGTACTTACCTGTTGGTCTGGAGGACCGTAGAGTAGCGTGAACTGGGGGAGGACCCCGTCCACGAGCATCTCCAACTCCTGAGCAGTGAAGGCAGGGACCCTTTCCCCAGACGCAGCAGCCATTGTCTCTTCCAGACCGAGGTCACAGCAGCACTTGCAATGTAGGTCCTCACCTGTCGAAGATCAGGTATTGAGTGATTGAACAGATAGAAAATGGCGGTCACGTCCGCGGCGGTGACTTCCGCGGTTGGTGCGTATCATCACCGCCGGCGCACTTCATCATTGGCTCCTGGGACCCATAGGGTCCAATGTTAACCAATGCAGCATTGCGCCGCGGTCTACAACCGCCTACCGAGACGGTGTGCAACGCCAGCGCAGTTACCTCACATCCCATTGTCCCAGTTTAGAGGTCAGGCAGCCACCATTTCAGGGGCCCACATGGCTTCATTTACTACTGCGTCACACATACCTAGGCCTACACTCAACACACATACAGGAAGAGTTTTGTATTTGGTGTCGTGTTCTGTGTAGCTGTGGGTACATACCTGACAATTTGTTGACTCTGTGGTCGCTGTTGTTCTTCTTAGGCACCGTCAGCTGGGACATTTGAGGAGATGGCGGAATCCTCCGGTGTACCGACCGCTGGTGGACCTGTTAACAATGGAGGAGCGACATTTGATCATCACCTACAGGTTTGACTGTGCCATAATCCAGGAACTGTGTACCCAGTTGGAGCCAGACCTGATCTCACCAATCCGCCATTCCACAGGAATACCCCCTGAAGTGCAGGTGCTATCAGTGCTTCATTTCCTTGCAAGTGGTTCCTTTCAAACAACAGTGGCCAT
Source organism: Pleurodeles waltl (assembly GCF_031143425.1). NCBI lineage: Eukaryota > Metazoa > Chordata > Amphibia > Caudata > Salamandridae > Pleurodeles > Pleurodeles waltl. Next base: position 1,038,722,191 of record NC_090447.1, read on the forward strand.
GGCATCAGGGATGTCCCAGCCTATATTTTCCAACGTGTTGTCCAGAGTGTTGTATGCCCTGCTGAAACACATGAGGAGCTACATAGTTTTCCCTCAGGTGGAGGATTTGGCTACAGTTAAAGGTGACTTCTATGCCCTGGGACATATCCCCAACATCATAGGTGCTATTGATGGCACCCATGTAGCTCTGGTCCCCCCGCACAGGAGTGAACAGGTGTACAGGAACCGGAAGAGTTATCATTCGATGAATTTACAGATGGTATGTTTGGCAGACCAGTACATCTCGCAGGTAAATTCTATGTTCCCTGGCTCTGTGCATGACGCCTACATCCTGCAGAATAGCAGCATCCCGTATGTGATGGGTCAACTCCAGAGGCACCGTGTGTGGCTATTAGGGGACTCTGGTTACCCTAACCTGTCATGGCTACTAACCCCAGTGAGGAATCCCAGGACCAGGGCAGAGGAACGCTACAATGAGGCCCATGGGCGGACTAGGAGGGTGATCAAACGCACCTTCGGCATCCTGAAGGCCAGGTTCAGGTGCCTCCATATGACAAGTGGTTCCCTATTCTACTCACCAAAGAAGGTGTGCCAGATCATCATTGCCTGCTCGATGCTTCACAATCTTGCTTTGTGACGCCAGGTGCCTTTTCTGCAGGAGGATGGTCCAGATGACGGTGTTTTGGCAGGTGTGGAGCCTGTGGACAGTGATGAGGAGGAAGCTGAGGAAGAAGACATAGACAACAGGGAGTCAGTCATACAGCAATATTTCCAGTGACACACAGGTGAGATTTTTTTTTTTTACTATTACATTCACTTTCACACTTCTACCTCTATCCTGTCTGTCAATTAGAAGCAGTAATTGGTAACTGAGTTGTACATTTCCATTACGGTTTCACAGGTGTGGTTGATAATGTGTGTCATCTGCTTGCATCCTTCATGGACTTGTGATGTGTGACATATGTATGTTGGCATTACATTTGAAAAAGCATTTTGTCACTGTGATAGCTAATACACATTTTCAAAATCACAGACTGACTCCAGATTGTTTTGTGCTTCAAGGGTGTTAATTGAAGTGCTAATTATTGGAAGGGTGGCAAAATGGTGATGGGTGATGGTGGAGGAATGTCCATGGCTGAGTCCAGTCTATTAGTCTCACAGGTGCACTGCCCATATGGGCATAGGAAGTGGAGCTGGGGCAGTTCCAATCTGGACAGGGTAACAAAGTGGGACAGTGGGATGACAATCAGGGTGGTCTCATTTCCTGGCGGGGGTCTTGCCATCTTGCTCTGTCCTGTTCCTGGATCTCAGGGACCGCTTGCGGGGTGGTTGTCCTTCTGCAGGTGGTGGGGTGCTGGTGTGGTGGTCCTGTGGTGGGGCGTCCTGTCCACTAGCGCCGGCGGAGGTGGTGGGCAGTTCATCGTCCAGGCTAGTGTCATGGGCCCCTTGGAGTGCCACGGTGTCCCTCATGGTCTTTTGTATGTCCTTCAGCACCCCTACGATGGTGCCCAGGGCGGAGCTGATGGTTCTGAGTTCCTCCCTGAACCCCAAATACTGTTCGTCCTGCATGCGCTGGGTCTCATGAAACTTGGCCAGGACCGTGGCCATCGTCTCCTGCGAGTGGTGGTCGGCTCCCATGATGGAGGAGAGGGCCTTGTGGAGAGTGGGTTCCCTTGGCCTGTCCGCCCCCTGTCACACAGCAGCCCGCCCAGTTCCCCTGTGTTCCTGTGCCTCCGTCCCCTGGACTGTGTGCCCACTACCACTGCCCCCAGGTCCCTGTTGTTGTTGGGGTGGTGGGTCATCCTGGGTTCCCTGTAGTGGTGGACACACAGCTGATTGACGTGTCCTGGGGACGGAGGTATGGGCCCGCTGGGTGGGTGCTGTGCTGGTGTTACCAGAGGGTGGAAGGTCAGTGTTGGGCTGTGCCTGTGCAAGGGGAACCGACTGCCCTGAGGCCCACGATGGCCCGGGCTGGTCATCTGGATCCAGTTGGCCAGAGCTGCTGTCATCACTGTGGGCCTCTTCTGTGGGTGGAGTGGAGACGTCTGAACCCTCCTGTGTGGTGACGTTACGTAGTGGTCCTGCAGTGGTATAAGAGCATTATTATTGCATGTGTGTGTGTCATGGTGTGCAATGGGTGGGTGTGCGTGTACCCCAGTGCAAGCATTCCTGTGTGGGGGCTTGTGTGATGATGGTTGGGGGGGTGTTATGGGTATGTGCAGTGAGCATGCTTTAGTGATGGGTGTCCATGCTTAGTTGTGTCATGCAGGGCTTGGTGTTGGGATGTGTGGTTTGTGTTGTTAGTACATTAGTGAGGAGTTGGAGTGATAGGGGAGGGGGTGAGGGTGGGGGTGTGTGATAGCATGCAGGTAGGGTGGGGGATATGATAGTTAAGATTTGACTTACCAGTGTCCATTCCTCCACCGACTCCTCCGAGGCCCTCTGGATGCATTATGGTCAAGACCTGCTCCTCCCATGTTGTTAGTTGTTGGGGAGGAAGTGGGGGTCTGCCGCCAGTCCGCTGAATCGCGATGTTGTGCCTGGAGACCACTGAACGCACCTTCCCCCGTAGGTCATTCCACCTCTTCCTGATGTCCTCCCGATTTCTTGGATGCTGTCCCACAGCATTGACCCTGTCGACGATTCTTCGCCATAGCTCCATCTTCCTGGCTATGGAGGTGTGCTGCACCTGTGATCCAAATAGCTGTGGCTCTACCCGTACGATTTCCTCCACCATGACCCTGAGCTCCTCCTCGGAAAACCTAGGGTGTCATTGGCGTGCCATGGGGTGATGTAGGTGATGTGTGGGGTGGTGTATGTGTTGATGAGTGTGGTGATGTGTGGTGGTGTGGGGTGTTTTGAGCGTGGATGTTGTATGGGTGATGGTGTTGTGTGCCTCTGTGTGGTGGGGTTGTCTATTGCTGTGGTCTCTGTCTGTCGCCTTCGTCTATAGTTTTTGGTCATAGGGGTTTGTGGGTGATGTGGGTGTGTGTTTTATATTGTGTTGGATGTGTGGGAGTGTTGTTTGTATGTGCCTCAGGTGTGTTTATTTTGAATTGTCCAATGTGGCAGTGTTTTGGAGATGTGTGTGTATTTTGAGCGCGGCAGTGTGTACCGCCAATGGAATACCGCGGTTAAAAGACCGCTGCATGGATTTGTGGGTCGTGATAGCGTGGGCGTGTTTCTGTTGGCGTGACGGTGGAGGAATTGTTTTCGCCAGTTTATCACTGACCTTAGGTGTGGCGGACTTGTGTGGGTGTCTGAATTTCGGCAGATTCCGTGCTGTGTGTCATAATAGCTGTCGCGGAATTCCGCGGGCACGGCGGTGTATTGGCGGTCTTCTGCACGGCGGTAAGCGGCTTTTACCGCCAATGTTGTAATGACCCCCACAGTGACTAAGGGCATTATATTAATTGTATAAAGATGCATTTATTAATATTAAAGGAACATCCACAAATCATGAGGAGGTATATATATTAGTTTTGCAACAAAAAATTGTGTTTGTCTACTTGAGAGTCCGTCAGATTTTGATATTTAAAAAATCTTTGCTTTTGTTATGGGAACTTGTGTCTTCGTCATGACACCATCACGTCAGATGAACATGACATATTGCTATGAAGACATATATATATATATAGATATATATATATATGGATATCTATCTATCTATCTATCTATATATATATATTTATATTTATATTTATATATACATATAAAATATATTTTTATATATATATATATATACATATATATGTGTGTGTATATATATATATATATATATGTGTATATATATATATATATATATATATATACACACACACACATAGATCACACAACACAACTCTTCTACTTTGAAAAAAGAAGTCTTGGACACTCGTAGATGCTGTAGCCTTGATCACGTTTTGGGGCACCGGACATTGTCTTCCTTTTAACTTCACCACACAGTTTGAAATCAAGCTAGAGTATCAGAAAATGGACATAAGAATTCCCATCCTTTTACACTGATCGTAAAACGGTTGCCATCTTGAAATGTTATACGAATACTTGTAAAATGCATGCCATTTTGTATCATCCAATTTAAATACTGTAGCACCAACTGTTACACCAAGTTCTATCATTAATGTACAGTCTCTTATTAGTAATTCAATTCCAGAATTCATCATCTTATTCAACTGTCAATATTAGTTTCAAAAAGGCATTGCAGTGGATCCCAGTTTGTTTTAATGGGATACAGGAGTTGGCTTAGCCTTTGGCTTGCAGATTCGTACCCCAGTCACCTAGTGAGTTTTACCCTACTTAGCTTGCTCTGTTTTAGCACATTTATTTAATTAAATCTTTTTAAGATGGCTGCCTTGTTTTTAGTTAGGCCCACGTTTTATTTTTGCGTTATCAGTGCCACCACGCTAAGACACAAATATCAAGGGACAAAGATGAACAAACTGTAGGTGTCCACATTAGGTACTTTCCTGTTTATATAAATTACCGTCCCAAGCATGTCTTGTTATCTATTGTTTGGGAACAGACCTGAGTCAGAGGTCCAAGCAGATCTGTATAAATACTCCTCACTTAAACAGATAGTCAGAGGTATTCCGACCAGATGCCATCTCTGCTATCGATGTTGCACATTGCCTTGACACTGACCCAGTCTTCCTGTTGCTACAGAGTCTGAGCTAGAGACCTCATTCCAAGGTAACAAGGGTTGGGGGCTCTTCTCATGGACATGGCATTGTCAGATTAGGTTTAACATATCTAGCTCTTGTTTAGGTTAGAGATTAGGCACATGACATCAGGGTACTAGGACATATTTTATATCTCATCTTACTTCATGTCATTGCAAGATGTTGGGGGTCTTTGTATTGATGACTCTTGTCTTTACCATTCTGTTTCTTGCACGGTTCATTATCCTAATCATTGCAGCCCATGCAACTTATCACAGATTGCAGTTTTGCTAAATAAAACCTATTGAAACTTCACTGCATCTTCTTCATTGCCTGTGTTTGATTGAGACGTGGTGTTCATGCGAGAAAGGGGTAATCTCTGTTTAACCACAACACTCCCTGAGATGTCACACTCTTGAGTCAATGTGTAAAGGCTGTCACAAATCACCTTTTACTTTTGGGTTTTCGGTGAGGTGTTGCTTGTGAGCCGGGAGGGTTGGGACAACATTTGCGACATGTTGTAGTACTGGCATAGTCACCTACAAGCATAAGTACTGTCATCCTTAAGCCCGCCGTCACCACCAACGATGGTGTATAGGCACTAATTTACATATACCCCGACTATCACTGTCTCACATACAACAGGTACCCTAAGTACCATTATACAGAGACATCAATAGTCTTGGCGAAGATCCTCCTCAGCTGAACAGGGAACACCTAATTAGGCTGTAGGTTGTTCGAGCTCAAACTCATTAAAGGACTTTCCTCCCCGTTTGGTGTTCGATTTCTTATACCCATTTTACAATATGGCTGATGTCATAGACATTCCTGCGAATGCTAGACAAGCATTACCACTACACCTAGTAGTGCATGCCTTAACAGATGAGGGCAGGGATGTCACATTCATAGTAGAAGCTAGTGAAGCTTATCAAACAGAAACATTCTACTCTTGGGTCACCTTTCCTGAGGAAGACCAAAGATAATTTACATTCCACACATACAGAATTGCAAGTGTACTTCAACGGTACCAAGCATACCAGTATCTTGAGATTCAGATTACTTATCAAGAACATCAGAACTGGTTTAATGGAGCCCTACAACATGTAAAACAACCCGTGAGATTAGGTCCCTTAGGTAATGATGGACCAACGTGGCCTATGTTTGCCACATACACACCTCACCCAGGTATACAAATTATGCAGGCAGCAGACCTGCAAAACTTATATCTTGAACTAGTAGCACTTTACAGACGACTAGTTCAGTTTGTAATGCAAACTCTGAACACTACACCAGTGCATCCAGCAACACCAACACCTGCTGGATACCAATTGGCTACTGATATTAATTCACAAACAGTATATACGATCATGGGTATGGTACCCACAGAACGAGAGAAAATACCATTCTAAATAGCCCTGAAAACAAATTAGCGGGAAGCTGTGTTTCCCCATAATGGACCATAGGACAAACATGGAATTCTCACAATGTGCCAGCCCTTTGAGATGGCTCCCTCGGTGGATGACTGTGCCACATGGGGTACAGTCTTCCCTGCAATTTATACTACCACACATGGTACCCCGACACTTGCCAATTTACCGGAAGTGTGAAAACAAATACAGAATGAGCACGGGGCTGCACCAGCCCTGGATTTGGGGATGAAATTAATGTTGAACTTCGACTCAGTCTTCTAAATCATACTCAGTAATATCAAAGGGGAAATGGTAGCACCGGCTATATGCCAGCACCTCCGAGAGATTCCACATTTGGACCGGAAGAAAGAGCTACCGAAAATTATCTCCGACACCTATGCAAGTATAGGACGGGATAGTTTTGGAGCCAAACCGAAGATGCTTGAAATACAGAGTACTACCCGTAAGGAAGGTACTAAAAATGCACAGGAGGGCTCTAAGAAGCTCTAGGATAAGCAAAAACAGTTGAAAGGTAGACAAAACCAGAGAGCTGGTTCTCCACATCCAGAGAACTCAGAAAGGAGATATACTCTCAGAAATAGAGAATATATAAAAGCTCCTGACATACTGTTTCACGCCTATCTAGTTCCTTTCAGGACGCACAGTTTAGAGAAAGAGAGGAACTTCCTGATCGACGTCCTGAATACGTGAAACAGAAGAAAGACTCACCACAGTCTTCAGACAAAATAGAAGAAAAGTCCCCACAACAAAAGACAGTTTAAAAAGAAAAAGGTGGCCTTACTGTCAAATAAAAATGCCAGTACACTTAAGAACATTGCTGAAGAACAAAACGTGGGCAGTGACACTGTTAGACAGTGCAGCAGAGGTCACGATATGGCGCCAGGGTCTGAAAGATCATCTGGATGAGACCGCAACTAGCGATTTTGTTGCATTTGAGACTGCGGATGGCCACTTTCCCTCACCCGACAGGCTTTATGATTTAAATACTCAAATTGAGGGAGACATGGAGCACACCATTGGTGTGATATTCTGGGCTGAACTTAGTTGTGATATCCTGCTGGCCAAAAGGGACAGGCCACCCAAGTATGTCCGTAAGCTCCCACATGGGGAAGATGTCATTTTGCCTTATTTCTCTGATCTTGGCCCGGGGGCGGTAAAACAAGCCTACACTGTCAATTGGGCTTTGCCACAGGCACCTGCTTTGTACAGCAATCATGTAGGTAGGGAAAAGGACTCTCCTTGTCATGTTATACCTATCAGGTCTACACCACAACCTCAGCCACGTTATCCTGTTAAACACAAAGCAAAATCTCCAGTGAGGGAGATCCTCACTCAGCTTGAGTACCAGGGAGTAATTGAGCTCTGTATCTCTGCAATGAATAACCACTTATTTCCTGTTGCAAAACCAGACCATTCCTACAGAATAGTCTTAGATTACAGACACTTAAACAGTCATACACGTACATGCGCTATACAAAATTCACATAGCACAGCACTAATTAATAACATAGTGCGCAAAATATACAAAACAACATTGGATATTTCCAATGGTTTTTTTCTGCCAGAGCTTAACACATGAAAGTCAGGACCTGAGTGCATTCTCATTTGGCTCACAAAAACACTTTTGCTGTTTACCCCAAGGCTATAAGACAAGACCAGGGCTGTGCTCAGCCTGCTTAACATCAATATTAAATGATATTGATCCTGAGGTATTGTCATACTTGGATGAGATCTGCAAGCGCACCTGCTCTTAGTAAGTAAACTTACAAAGGGACGCATATAGGCTGATGAACATTTTGGATCACATGAAGTATCCTAGCTATGTAGTAATCGAGGAACATCAATTATCAATGTAATCAATCAACACTCACTACGGGAATCATTAAGCATGAGACAATATATCAGCATTACACGAATAACCACAACTCAATTATACGTTTTATCAATTTTTATTTCCCTTTTAGTTACAATGCTAGGTCATCAGGTTAGATCAAACTTTATTCAATCAACTCCAAATTGATTTGTTAATGACCACCAATAACATATTCTAATCAGAACTAAGAAAACATATGCCCGAATGCTTCAGCATAAGCCAACAAAGATGAATATAACAGCATTAATGGCATATTTCAGCAATCAGTCCGTCAATCATTTGTCACTGTCAGAGTCATCAGCATTCACCCCTCGCATCTTCCGCATCTGAAGTTTTAGCCCCTTGTCATGACATTTTATTAGAGTTTTTCAGTCCGCCCCTCTAATTCCTAATTGGTCAATCAGTCCTCCATAGGTGACATTACCAATACTTTTTATTCTACATATCTATGTGTTCTAGAACTTTGTCTTTCTCAGTTCATGGATTGGTCCACTGTATGATGTACTCATCATCTGGCTCTCCAGGTATCGAAAATGTTGCATGTTCCTCTTCAGACAGTGCCTCTATTGTTCAAGTCCTGGGAAAGTACATTTTGCCTATTCCACACATAATTGTATCAAATTGACTTCATCATCTCTTGTCCGTTGGTACATTGCAGAAAATTCTAGCTAAGCACACAGTTCAAGGTTGGTTCATAGGCACTAGCAACTTCTACAGCATGCATTTAATTCTGCTTTTGCATGAAGTCTGGCAAGTAGGCCACAACTTCGGCTAAGTTACCTTCCATGATATAATGCAAAACATAGTTTAAACATCTCATTATGACACATTACTACATCATTATTACACATTTTCATTATTTCATGCATTTTTAGTTCTTTTAGTACAAGTTTGTATAAGTGGTTGACATACCCTGTGGGCACATTTTAAAACATGCACATTAATTTTCTCTACAATTAATTTCTCTATGAACTTTTAAAAATCATAACATATACGCATTTTTTAAAAATTTCGAATTAGCATATCTGCATCAACAGTCCCTGATCTGATGACTAAATGTGTCATCACACCTTTCTTTCCCCATCATTTCACAGTTCTGTTTCAGCTCTATTTTGTCTCCTTCTCAAATCTTCCCTATAAGTTATTTCCCTGTTTCGTTCATCCCTCCTCTGATCATTTTTAGATATTTTCAATGTTATCGTTTGACATAATTTACATGTACCCCATAATCCTAATATTTAAGCAATCACAATTAATATTCCTTGTATGAGATTTAATATTACCCTATTCCAAATTTGACTAAGCAAATTTCCCACTGAGGAAAATCATTTTGAAACTTTCTCATAAACACCTGGTTCATTCAATTCCTTCAAATACTTACTTGAGCTAGTCACATTAGTGAGTAAGTCTCTTATCTCCTGATCATTGTTCGGAATATACAAACAACAATGCCTAACATTAATCTTCTTACAGACTTCGCCTTCTTTCTCTAAAGGAATGTCTAAAGCAAGCCTATTTTAAAGCGTCATAGCTCTATCCGCGGCTAATTCAGTATTTATCAGGAGTATTGCCCCTGGAGAATTTGTCAGCATGTTATCCACAATAGTAGACAACTTTCATATCTTGATCAAATTCAGAATGACTCCCACTGAAGGAATCACTGCACCAAAGATATCTCCCACAATTGCAGAAGAGGTCTCCCTCCTCTGTTGCTTGTGATGTAATTCAGTCAATTTCAGAAACTTCTTTAAATCATCTATCTGGTAAATTTTAGGGAAAACTATCCCCAAGTATCATGTCCCATACCATCCTCTTGGAAGACGGTAATAAGCAGTAAGGGTCATATTTATACTCTGCTGGCGCCGGATTTGCATCATTTTTTTACGCAAATTTGGCGCAAAACTAACACCATATTTATACTTTGCCGCTAGGCCCCGCTAACATCTAAATATCTCGGAGTGTGCCATTTTCTGGATGCGTGAAACCGCCTTGCGTTAATCACATGTAAGGTAGGCGTTCCCGTCCAAAAAATTACTTAAACACCTGTGCACCATATTTATCCAACTGCGCAAAAATCCCACACGGCTGGTAGGCGGAGTTGTAAAATGGTGCACATCTCGATCTGGGTCTGGGCAGGCATTAAAATGGGGCAAACACACCAGTACTTAAGGAAAAACCACAGAAGCAACATCAGAGCTCCAAAATGAAGACATGGAGGTGCTATTCATCCAGCATGCACGAAGAAGCAGAGCATAGGAGCAACAGCAGCAGCTTACACCACACCAACAGGGACCCCAAAGGCAACGCCGAAGGCAGGAGAGGATATTCCAGACCAGGACACCCCTTCAGGGCCTCAGGGAACATGACATCACCCAGAGGTGCAGACTAAACTGGCAAGCCATGCCGCAACTGCTGCACCACATTGAGCCACAGTTGACACCCAGCTTGCAGATGCCCCCACATCACTCCACCAGAGACCAATAGCTGTCCTCCACATGTTGGCAAGTGGCTCTTTTCAAACCACTGGTGCCATGGTTGCCAGGATCTCACAGCCCTCATTCTCTGCCTTCCTACCCAAGGTACTGGATACCATCATCTCCCTCACACCCTGCCATGTCAGCTTCCCCAACACACAGCAGAAGCAGCAGGAGACCAAACAGGGCTTCTATCAAATCAATGGCTTCCCATACGTGCTTGGTGCCATTGACTGCACACATATACGGATTGTGCCACCTGCCGCAACAGAGCATCTATACCGCAACAGGAAGCACACACATTCCATCAATGTGCAGTCCATTGTGGATCACCGGGGATTGATCACCAACTTCGCTGCAAAGTATCATGGGAGTGTACATGATTCATTCATCTTCCGCCACTGCACCATCAATCAACACTTCCAGGGTGGATGATATGGCAATGGCCTACTTCTAGGCAAGTGCAGAAACCTAGTTATATACACACTGCACAGCAACCCTGTAGCACACACAACACATACACCACTACATTGACACGTGGCCAGGAAGACACTGAGGTTGCAAAACTGCTAGTCATGTTTGATATCCTGACCCAATGACATACACACCTATGGACAAATGACAGTTGGAAATAACAACAGATGCCACTCCAGACGGACCAATTCAAAACCACACAGTGACAATGACATGGCCTTAACTGACAGTACAACTTGGAAGATGAATATTTCAATATCACATCAATAACACTCACTCACACAGCCTTCCAAGCAATATGTACTGTGTAACGGGTTTGTAATGTATTTCGCTGCAGGTCAAACACCGTGAGACACATAGCATGATGATGCTGACTCTAATGAAGGTCACATGGAATCATTGAGGCAGTACCAACATCTCACATCACTCCTGGGGTGACATTGCCCGCTACCAGTAAGCAAGTGGACTGTGTAAGAACACATATTGATGTGAAAATATGGCAAAGTGCACACTGCTACACATGTGGATTGAGACAATTACACATATACACAACAGATGTACAGGCACATGCACCTTCTGACACTTAAACCTTCAGCCCCACAACCAAGTTAGCCAGCTTACCTGGAGCAGGTTCAGTAGTGTAGGTACACGTTTGCACATGAGCCAACTCGGTGAGAGCACAAAATATAGGTTTGCATATAACTTGTCACACATGGGATATTTGTGCATTGTCAATTGTGAACACTTCAGTGCTGCCAACTTATGGAGATGTGTTGTACAGTGTCACCTAGCCAAATCAAAGGGCCTCACTGTTTATTTTCACATCCTATTACATATGTTGAATTGGATGGGATGTTCAGCCAATATAGTGCAACCGTGTTTCCACCACAGTGGAATCAATTCTGTGTGTGGAAGTATCATGTCACCTCCAGTGAAGGCACATGGACACATCTTTCATATGACATAATGCATGGGAGAGAAACAATGAGTTGCAAGTTTACAAATATATCGCTGATTTCCGGTCAATCAGCCGAACACCAGTTTTAATAATTAAACAACCCAATGCTGAAAGAACATCCTAAAACCCTAGGATCCCACACAATAACACAAACACAGATGACTCACAGATGACACATGATAATAACTGCCATGCAAAGTGATAATCAAGGTGCAACCAACATCCAAATATTTACACTCATTTTCTCTTTAATCTGATCAGGGTTATGGGATTCAGCCATGGATTAAGACCCCATTTGCCAACCCAAGCACAGCATCAGACCGTGCCTATAATGAGGCACATCGGAGGACACGCACCATAATAGAGAGGACTTTTGGCATCCTGAAGGCCAGATTCCAGTGCCTGTATGTAAGGACAAAACATGTTTGTGGCCTGACGGTCCATACACAGATTCACTTCTGCCACCACCTTTTGTTGGGGCTTGCATGATGACTAGCTGTGACATTAATCAGCACAGAGACACTGATGTTCCCTGTTGGAGTGGGAATTTTAGAGGCCACCCTGAGTACAAATGGTGTGATGAAACCTGCCTGTTTCCTATTACTGATGCAAAATGTTTTTAAGCACACCAAGGTTGCCCTGTCGTCTTCCTTGTTAAAGGTCTGCAGGGCTATAGCTGGACTATCCCCATGTGTGTTGTTAGTTTATCTTTGGCTTTAGGTCAAATCTGCTTTGAAGGATACTCTGTTAATTCGAGGTTTGGCTCCACAGACTCATGACTCGACCTGCACGTAACTGTGACAACATGGAGGCTAATACTGACACAGGGTGCACATGTCCAGACACTTTAACTGGACACCTTTGTTCAATGAACCACTGGAAATATGTGAACACAAGCAGCATGGTCTGCTGGTCCTTCACAACCACAGGAGAAACATAGGTCATTTACATGACTCAAACTGTGGTGTACCATATCTTTTTTGGATTGGAGTTGGGACTCTGTGTCACAAGCACTGTACCTACCCAGCATGTTCAAATGCCTGACTCATTGGTAGTAGACACGTAATTGACCATGAAGTGGTATCCAACATTCCAGTACATGTGATGGCTTACCTTTGTAACATTGCCATTATCAACCGTCCTCCATCTATCCTGTGTATAGTTTGTCATGGGAGATGTTTTGTCCCCAAAGTCAGGGAAGTTCACACAGCATAAGACGCTGTGGGTATGACAAACACAAATCCTGACTGATGTACCTCAATAAATGCCATCTGTTGGTTATCCAAAATTACAACACATGCATACAAGCATATTATGTAAAACACATCTTGTGACGTTCACATAGAGGCACAACAACAATTGAAATAGCAAATTCACAGACATAAACACACAGGCCATGTGTAAATGTTTTAAGTTGCATAGCCTTGCTTTCCTCTATTGATGCACCACCTGCTCAAAATAGGGAATGCAAAATGTAATTTCAAATGTTTGGGTTGCTTGTGTGTCAGTTAAGAGTGCTAATCCGGCATAACAACATAAGTTTATGGTCTGCAGTAGTGTGGTCTGGCACATGTGCCCAAACACTGGAACACACACAGCAGGCCCTAACAGCCTATCTTTGTATAGTTATAGCTTTCATGTATGTAAAAAATGAGAAAAATTACACAAACACAGTCAAAGACAGATATTTTGATGCAAACGTGTCAAAAATGACGTATATGTGTGAAAAAATGCTGCATAGGCGTTAAAAAATGACGCTCACAGCCATTATACATCGATTGGTCCCTAGCGTTAATTCCAACACTGCACCCATTGAAATTGGTTATCCATGAAAAATATATTGATCTTTGCATGTGGGGTAATTTTTAAGCATATGCGTCAATAAATATTGACGCAAAGCCCGTAAGCGTCATAAAATTTCACGCATTGTTAAAAAAACGCACCGCATTTGAGACCGGAAGTGGTGTAATAGGATATCCTGTTTACAGAAATGGTGCAGTGGGTGTACTTTCACTTTCACTTTACAGTCTGTGATTCTTCCAGACTGTGTGGCTGTGTTGAGAGTTGTGTCTGTCCAAATTGTGCTTTTGTCTTCTGTGTGCCATTTCAATTGTCATCTGTTGTTTTTGTAATTATCTCAGTAATTCAGGGTAAGTGTGTTTTTGTCTTTTTTTGGGGGGTCATTCCGACCCCGGTGGGTGGCGGGCGCCGCCGGGCGGAAACCGCCCAAACACCGCCCCGCGGTCAGATGACCGCGGGGGGCATTCCGACTTTCCCGCTGGGCCGGCGGGCGATCTGCAAAAGATCGCCCGCCGGCCCAGCGGGAAAGCCCCAGCAAAGATGAAGCCGGCTCCGAATGGAGCCGGCGGATTTGCTGAGGTGCGACGGGTGCAGTGGCACCCGTCGCGATTTTCAGTGTCTGGCAAGCAGACACTGAAAATCTTGCTGGGGCCCTGTTAGGGGGCCCCTGCACTGCCCATGCCAGTGGCATGGGCAGTGCAGGGGCCCCCAGGGGCCCCACGACACCCGTTCCCGCCTTACACCGCCAGGAACAGGCTGGCGGGAAGGGGGTCGGAATCCCCATGGCAGCGCTGCTTCCTTTGGCCAGGGGAAAACCGGCGGGAAACCACCGGTTTCCCTTTTCTGACCGCGGCTTTACCGCCGCGGTCAGAATTGGCCAGGAAGCACCGCCAGCCTGTTGGCGGTGCTTCCGTGGTCGTTGGCCCTGGCGGTCAATGACCGCCAGGGTCAGAATGACCACCTTTGTATCTATTTTTGTCTTAGTACTGTTGGGAGTGCGTAGGGGGTATTGTTAGTTGGGGTATTGTTGGGCTGTTTGTGGGTTCTTTAAGTTTCATTTTCTTACCTCCTTTCCCTGTATTTCCCTCTTTTCCCTTTCCTATCCATATTATTTTCTGTGATGCTGGGCAGGCCACCTCTGGGGAGAATGGGGAGGAGTTGCTGGGGGCTTTCATTTGGCTGGTGTGCCACTTCCTCCCCCTGATGTTAGAGGCTGGTGGCAGGATGATACAGAGGTATCACACCGAGGCGAGGAAGCTCAGGGGGTCCAAGGTGCTATTCAACCTGAAGAGGATATTCAACAGCTAGCGAAATGATCACCAACTCAAAGATCGCTGGGCTGGCTTTGTGGCCAGAGAGCAAGACCTGCTAGACCACCTGGTTGTGGAGATTGGTGGCCCTGTTGGTGGGTACAAATCAGATTAATGTGTACAGTAAAATGCTCTGTAGGGACAGTAGCAAATTTGGTGACATGCTGCATACAATGTTTGTGGACCTGTGGAATGCAAGTTGAACATACAGTGGCCCTGATTTACACAATATTTGCTATGCATTAACATCATTTGTTGACGAAAAAGCTGCACAAACTTTCAAAACACAACTTGATCTTGTAAATTAGTGGTGCTTTAACGTCGTTAGATGATGATAATGCGGCACAAACAAATGTTTTATTCATGGTCTGTGAGTGTACCAGGAATGAGATTTCTTTCACATGCTAAAGCAAGGAATGAATGTAGTCCCCAATTATTTGGAATACATGTCTGAACTGTATTCATGGCCATAAGTACAAAGATCTTCCTAACCACTGGTAATATCTTAGGCTGATATTTTGACTTGGTTTGTGCAGCATTTAAATGAATCATGGATGCCAAAGCAATGCACACTGTTCCAAGTTTTGTACAGTGAGCAGACATTGAGCACATTTCACCCTTCTATGTGTTACAGGTGGACCAGCCCCCTACACAAATGGAGAAGTGGCTCGATTTGCAGACCCAGACATATCCAGTAAGTGTTGGTATGTTAGTTCTGTGTTGTGTTTGCAGCTGTTGTGTGATTGACTCCTGTGTGTTGGACTCATTGCAAGGTATGATGTGCTGGCACACGATCTAATATGTGACTTGCCAGGCGTTTGACATTTTGTTCCATGTTTGAGTTGGACAATCAGTGGAGGAAAGTCATATTTTGGGATTCTAATGCTGCACTATAGGCATGGGCAGGTAAACAGGGTGATATTTGTTGCTACATTTATGCCAATGATAAATTAGGAGGTGGCCATGTTCATGATTTAGTCAGCAAGTCATACCCTGATTCACACATACCAGTGATGCCAAAGTATTACCTACAGACTTGAGCATTCCTGTGAGCTAATGAACATGTAGCACTGTAAGTTTGACTTCCTAGCAGCATCTGGCTCCACATGTTGTGCTACATTTATGTGGCATCTGAGTAGAATGTCATAGGTGTGCCTGCAGGTCAAGCCCAGAGCACTGCTTGCATCTATGTGCTTGTTTTGGAAAGGTATTAGTGAGATCAAATGATGTTGACAATTGTCCGCAATTAGGAACATAAATGTGGATGTCATTGTCCAATGTTTGAGTCAATCCTATTTGGCAGCCCTCCTTACCTGTGGTGGACTGACTAAACCCATGGACAGCTATCCAAAGCTTCCTGGCTGTCCTTGATGTTTGAAAGTATGAGTTGCATGTCCATCACTCCCTGAGGCACAGGGTTAGGGTTATGAAATATGTGTACCTAGGTGTGAGGATCCCAGTGTAGAAGACAGACATGTTATTCCATTTGTCCTCACCTAGGATACCCCCTCATGATTAGCAAGTACATACCGTCCAGGCAATTCCATTTACAAATCACAGATCTTGTGGGTCTTGATTGTCATCCAGAAAATATTCATTAGTTGGCCTGTCACATGTGGAGTACTTGCAGCATTTGTTATGTGACTAATGGCAGAACAATGATGCACAGATCATTTAATTAGGTACACAGCTTTTTGAGCATTGCTGGGCTGTTAGATAGGAGATGTGTAGGCTGCATTGGCATGTCATTCCTCAGGGACATTCTATGATTTGTACTGTGATTTGGACTGTTTAAGCTTATTTTGAGGTGTTAGAATATCATCAGTAGATGTATCACACAATAATGTCACTAATGTTTGGCTTTCTCCATTTTTACAGCTGCCAATATGAATGGCCATCAGATTAGGGAATTCCAGAGGTGGGCGATGCGTTACCGCCACATACTGGATGTGGAGTCTGGGTGCTGCAATATGGCACAGCGTTATCGGCATGAGAGAGCCACAGGGGTCCGGAGGGCATTTGTCCAAGGGGGGCCATCTTTACCCACAACAGCCACTACCACCAGCACAACCACTCCGACTATAGTCCCACAAAGGATGACAGCCACTTTTGCAGGTCCCTCTACCTTATCAGCTCCAGGCCCACAGACAGCAAATCCTGCACCTCCCCCTCCAAGCATGGCACCAGCACTGCCATCCACTAGTGGCACACAGACAACCCCTGCTGCAGTGATGGACAATGCAGAATTCCAACAAATGAGATTTGACATGCAACGGATGTTGCGCAGGATGGACAGGCTGCAGCAGGAGGTGTCCAGCAAAATAGCAGGAGACTGCTTGGAATAAAGAAGATCCTGCGGAGGGCAAACTTGTGACTTTGTGACCCTCAGCCATGATTCCCTCCCCTCCCTACTCTTTCCTAGTTCTTATATTTAATGGGTTTAGGGGGCTTAGTGTTAGGTTAGAATAGGCTGTTAGTTTAGTTAGTATATGGGGGTTGGGGGTTGAGGGGTTTATATTATTACATGTGTTATTTTTGTGGGTGGCTGAGTGGGTGGGGGGTGATGTTGGGGTTTATGTGTATAAAAAATCAAATAAA
This sequence comes from Pleurodeles waltl, assembly GCF_031143425.1. Lineage (NCBI taxonomy): Eukaryota > Metazoa > Chordata > Amphibia > Caudata > Salamandridae > Pleurodeles > Pleurodeles waltl. The sequence continues at coordinate 1,038,739,766 of NC_090447.1, forward strand.
TACCAAAAAATATATATAAAAAGTACCAAAAATATATATATATTTGTTTAGGATAAGATAGTATGTGTTTAGGTTAGTATATGGTGTCCTACATGTGTCCCATCATATAAGGGGGGTGAGGGTTGAAGTTTAGAGTGTTTAGTTAAATGTGAAAGGTATGTTTAGGGGAGTTAGGGTCAGTTGTGGTTAATGTGTAGTTAGAATGGGTTAGGTTAGTTAAGGTGATTCTCCTAATTTTATTATCCTTTTTTTACTGTTAAATAAATATTTAGGTATTCCTTTACAGTATGTGTCATATGCTTGTGGATCAGAACCTTGGCATGGGTTAACAGTATCAATTTAGTATTTGCATTTGTGTACCATCCTGCATCCGAATCCCATCATTGACATGGTTATTCACAATTCCTAATGTGCAGTCACATTGGCAGCTACACCACAGCTACTTCTCAATGTCTCTGACATCCATTGCACCCACCACTCAAGGTAACCATGGTTCCCAAAGTGTTGTGAAGTTTGGATGTGTGTTTTAAATCTGTCATCGTTTCAGACCTGATTTGGAATCTTGGCCACTGTGGTACTTTTGCCTGCATCCTTATGTTCGTGTGAACCCTGAAAAGCTGAATAATTTTATAATCTTATGTAGTATTGTTTACATAACTCACACCTATAATTTCTTACATTGTACTCCCAGGTTACATAATTTTCCATACACTCGTACACATCCATTCCTGCTGTATGGTATCTGTGTGTGATGAAAGTTTATAGTCAGATGTCACATACATAAAGATTGTCTTGAAGGTAATTTTGAACAAATTGTTTTTCAGCTTAAACATCCTTTGAAGCAGACTTTTTCAGTCCAACACAGCATTATACTGTTTCTTCTCGATTTACTTGAGAAATAAGCCTCAGGAAGCGCAGATGATGATACAATCCAGACCCCTGTGCATAGTTATCAGCCCACACTCTTTCAAGGCAGTTGTATTGACATTCTATGGCCATTGACATACATCACTAATCTCCTACACAGTTGATGTTTCACATTACACAGAGACAAAGTGGTTGTGTAAGTGCTATTTCTTTGAAAGTGCTGTAGTGCAATATTTACATAGTCCAGGATTTTGATTCCATTAGTGTGACACATTCTATTGTGATGCTGCACAAGTGCAATGGGACATGTCATTGGACATGCTAGGGTGAAGTGTCATACAGTGCAGAGGAACATGAATTGCCAATGAGGTAGTGAGAGACAATCACAGAGCGTAGTTTCAAGGTAAACAGTGTGCTGGAGAACAGTGCATGTGGGCAGCTGTTGCACGACTGGCATGTTAACAAGCAGAGGTCCTAGGATATCAGTGCCCATGTGGCATGGACTTATGCTACCGGGTACTCTTATGGGTGAAGGTGATCTGTTCCACGTCTTCGTTTTCTGATGTGTGTGTTGTCTCCTCTGCCCTTGGTGGTGGTGGCTTTGAAGGGGCAACACACACTTCAGTGTTTGAAGATGTGGAGTCAGAAATCCCGGTAGCTGCCAACTGTGGGGCTTTTAAGGGCATTACTGCAGCAATGAGGAGCTACTGGTTCTTAAGTATAGCAGCTACATCACTGTGGTAGGCAGCCATGACTGCCCTGAGGGGGTCATGATTGCATTCGTGCACGCAGGGAAAGGTTTGGGGTGCGAGGTGTTGTGGCTACTCCCTTACTGCAGCAGTGAATTCCTTTACACTTTGTTGTAGTCCTTCCAGGATAGATGTTAGAGCTTGCATGGCTGCTGCCTGTTCTGCAGATGACATCATGCACAAATGCATCCCCTCAAGGCTGGCTGCCATATTTTGCATCCCCACCTGCACCTCCTTGGCCAGCTCCTGCTGTACTCGAACTACAGTCCTCTCAAAGGTGGTACCAGTGCCCTCAGAGTCCTCAGCTGGGTTGGAGCTGGCAGGTCATACAATTTGGGTGGTGGGAATTATCCCCTGTGATGGCTGCTACTTCTGTGCTCCTCCTTGCCACTGAAAGTGGAATCTGGAGAGTTCCAAGGACATCTTGGAGGGCCTGCTGGCTAATGTTTGTCAGCTCGTCATCCATGTCATCAGGGAAGTCCAGGACAGGCATATCCCCAGGAGATCCTTCGACCTCTGCAATGAGATATTGTACAATTAGTGTGTCTGTGTTGTGGCATTTGTAATGTGAGTTTCCTGACTTCCTATTAGTTGCACATTGTGATCTTGTTTCCTATTCATTGTTACTATCATCAACATTAGCATTCTCCCAGGCCTATGCCCCACCTGCATGTCACATGTAGTGTGGGCAGTTTGGGGAAATGTCTGCGTCACATCCTCTAGGTGTAGGTTCTGTCCAAATTGTATGTTGCCACCTTATTGTACAACTCAACACTCCATCTACTTCCATTATCATGGTGTGGCCTTGCACTGGCCGTGGGTGTTCTGATGGCACTTGCACCACACTTAACAATCTGGAACTGACCCAGTCTCTGATAATGCACATCCAAGAATATGTTGATGGGACCTAGCATATACTATGTATAGCATTGGCATGGCACGATACGGGAGCCAGCACTGGTAGTGTGTATTGCTGATGTTGGAGAATGTGTACTACCTTGGATTGCACTGATGGTCCTAGCAGTGTTCCATTTCCTCTTATGACTGTGCGGGTGTGTTTCACTAGCTAGAAACCTATGTTCTCTCCCTTAATGCTGTTGTCTTAGCACTATGACACTTGAGGTGTTGCATGGTGGCATTGTAGCTATTGTAACACACGCACAAGGTAGACCCTGACATGTTCAGCATGGGTTTGACATTACTGCTGTATAACTCATATTGTTAATTACAGTACCTGATGTTTGTAGCGCCTCTAGACATGAGCATTTGACAGGATCTGCTCATTTTTATTAATTACAGGAGATTGATAACTTTGTCATCCTGAACCCTCTATTTTGGGTGTGTTTGATCCATGGCCACGTAACTGCCATTGGCTACTTGACCTGCACACACAGCAGAGGTGGTAGTGGCAACTGTTGTCAATGGGATGTGGCCTGAGACTGAAAATTGAGCGCTAGTTCATGTATCAACAATACCAGCTGTCATGTGACAGCAGGCCAGTTTTATGTTGTGCCCTACCCTCCTGGACTGGCTTTGCCTTTCCAACATCCTTGGCATGGCAGAGTACTCCCATGCAAAGGTTGTTGGTATAGTGTTGTGCTGTGCCCCGGCTTTCCCCTGCACAGCCCATGCACCTGTGCCGTGCCCTTTTGCCCTTTCCACTACCTGGTTATCATGGCTGACATGCATTGTGTAGTAGGTATGTCCCCCCTGCTTGCAGTTAACAATTAGTCATTTTTGTTCCCCATGCCACTTACCCTGCATCTGTGTTGTATCCTGGTAGTCTGCACTATTCTGTCCTTGAATCCCTCTGACAATCTCCTCAGGGATGACTGCTGCCACCATCTCCTCCATGTGGTCCAGGGCCTCCTGCGGCGCTGGACTCCCACCTCCAGTCTGCAGTGCTGCCTTCCTGTTCATTGACATCTTTTCCTTGGTCCTGCGCTTGCAGTCATTCCAGCATTTCTTGCACCCAGTGACTGCTCTCTGTACTTCTGCCACACTGTTGATCTTATCAACAATTTGTTGCCAAGTTGCCTCTCTCCTACCAATTGGCAGTTGTGAGGTGCCAAAAAGTTGATGCTGGTGTTCCATCACCTCTTTCACCAGTGTTTCATGCTCCTATGTACTGAACCAGCACTTCCTTTTCTTCTTCTCCCTCTCCTGGGTCTTGTGTGGGTCCTCCTGGCTGGTTCCTGGTCAGTTGTCATCTTCCTGGGGTCTCTCATGGCTTCTTGAATCCATTTTGGGGCTCCTGTGAACATTTTGCTGTTTTTGAGCCGCTTTTTGACGCTATTGGGGCGAAAAAAAGGTGCGTATCCGGTTTGCGATGTCGTAAACCGGATGAAAGTCATTTTCGCCTTGTTAACGTAATTTTTCTTTACGACGGGGCGCATTGGTTTGAGTAAAAAAAAATAACTCTAACCAGTAGTTTGCGCCGCTGAGCATCAAAGTATATATTTGACGCCTGGGTGGCCCAAGAAATGGCGTTAGCTGGCGTTAAACTTTTTGACGCAAAACTGCATTGGCACAGTTTTGAGTCAAAAAGTATAAATATGGCCCTAAGTCCACAAATATAGTAGATTTCATGAATAGCAGGGTCCTGACCATTCAGCATAAATGTCCACTTACTCTGAAACAAAAACACATGCCTACATTCACTCGTTCCCACAAATAATGTGTCAATACGTGATTTTGGCCTATATATACAAAGCTTCCCTACATGTAGTGCATTTAATGCTAATTTTCCTTGTGTTTTAATAGCGGTGTAAACATGATCATTTTTTTAAGTCCTTTTCTCTAAACCTTTTTCCAGTTTCTCTTTTAATGCTTTTCTCCTATCATCAGTATGCCCTATGAAACTCTTTTCTAAAGGTGTAAACAAGCATGAGAGGTTATTGCGATGCGCATAAGCAGTCCCAAATGTTAGTATTGGCTCAAAGAATCCTCTAACTAGTACTACATCATGTTCTCTAGCTACTTTACTCAGATATCTAATTATGGGAACACACGAAAACACGAAATCATGGTTAGAATAAAAATACTGTATATACTCTTAGTTATAAAATCTTGTTAGTAGCAAAATACAGCTTATTCCATAGGTTAAAGGTAGACCTTGGTACATAACCCCTTCTTCTACTGATGAAGGAATTTGCGTACACACAAGACAATTCATTGCATTCACTGATTTAACATACTCACTCAGCAAGTGATAGAAAACGTTAGAAGAAAGCTCTCCTTGTTGATTAGTATAGTCATGCAAGTACTTCTCATCTAACCTTTCTAAATCTGTTATTGTTGTAGTTTCAGGAGCAGAAGAAAAAGTAGCTCTTTTCAAATCATGAACAGACTTTCGCACAATCATTATTATAAACAGGATTCCACACATAACTGCCAATCCAACACCCATGTATCTACAGCGCATAGGAAATTTATCTTGGTTATTTAGCTCATCCATGATCTGTAAAGAATCAGAAAGCAGAAGTAACTCTTATAGAAAGTGCAGTAAAAATTAAAATTTCTTCTCTCACAGTTCAGTTTCACATCCAGGAACCCTCTTTCTTTGTCAAAATCAATTAGCAGCTTGTGACATCCGGTTTTCAGTGTCAAATCAAGTTATCAATGTCTTTTCCAGTATTTTTAAAACTGTCTCTTTTAGGGCTTTTCAGAATAGCTCAACAATTCAGCTTCCTTGATCACCTTTAGGTTACATCAAAGTACTGACTCGGAACTTCTCTATCAAAACAAAAGGACATAAACTTGTGTTGCCATTCATTGGTAGTTGCATACGCCCATTCAGGACCTGTGTATCGTCAACTTGCTATTCTCTTTCTTTTCAACCTTCAATCACCACTCAATTATCCTTCACTCAATTCTTCTTTTCTTGTAGTATCCACTTATTCCTCTATTGTTTCATTTATGACTAGTTACTTTTTCTTCCCTATCTGCGATTCAGGCCAATTATCTCCTTTTCTTGTTCCTTCTGTTAATATTCTTCTCAAGATTGGACTTTTCTCCTTCTCTCTTTCTATGGTGTTCTCTCTTGATGGACCTAAAACGGGTTCAGGAGGAGTCGGATTACTTTGACTTTGATCCATCTCAACTTTTTCACCCTCTTGACCTAACAGTTGCTCTGTCTGCTTTTCAGCACCGTCTTCTTCTGGGAGAACCTCTGCTGAGCTAGGCTCTCCTGCCATATCTGTCAAGAATGGTTTGTGTGCACCTTCTTGTAATTCTTCACCTTCGTCTCATACAGGGGTAATAGAAACATCTTCCACAAACTCTGGTTCAACTTCAGGCTCTATTGGCTCTTTTTCTGCCTCAGGTGCGGCAACCTGTTTCCCTGTTGTTGGTGCTCTCAACAACACTTCTTCATGATCAGGTGGACATACCACGCTCTTTGTATGACTCACGTGTATCCAGTTCGGGAGTCCCGCACACTTCACAGCTGTCGTAGTTGTTAACACCACCTGGTAAGGACCCCTCCAATGTGGTTCCAAACAGGTCTTGGGAACATGCTTTCTGACAAGGACACAGTCACCGGCTCTCAGGTTGTGTTTGGATCGTGGATGGATGGCAGGGTGGTGGCCTGCACCTGCTCAGAGAAAGAGCGAACCACATCAGCCAGACCCTTGCAGTATTTCAACACCATATCATCTGTTAAATTTACAAGTGCATTGGCTGGTACTGCTGGTAATCTCATTGCTCTGCCCATGAGGATTTCATGGGGCGACAGCCCTGTTTTCCTGGCAGTTGTGTTTCTCATTGACATCAACACCAAAGGCAATGCATCTGGCCATTTCAGATTCGTAGCTGCACACATCTTTGCATTTCTTGATTTCAAGGTACCATTCATCTGTTCCACCAGTCCTGATGGTTCAGGGCGATAGTTAAAATGCAACTTTTGTTCGATGTTTAGTGCTGCACATAAGAGTTTAATCACCTCATTATTGAAGTGAGTTCCCCTATCTGATTCTGAAGAGATCAGAAACCCAAAACGTGATATCATTTCCCTAAGTAACAACTTTTCTACTGTGAGACGTATTTCTTCTTGTAGGGTATTCTTCAATCTAGTGAATAAAAACACACACAATCAACAACACATATTTCAGTCCTCCACACGCAGCCAGCTCAAATTCACCACTGTCCCTTTTCCCACATTTACTTGCTGACAAATTATACAGCAATGACATCCTACCTCTGCTGCCTGCCTGAACTTAGGGTTAAACCAGTCATTTTGAACAATCTAACTATGGCATCCCTCCCAATATGTGCCTGTCCGTGATAGTAACAGGCCATTTGTGACAACAAACTATTGGGCAGGACCATCTGACCTTCCTCAGAAACACAAATTTCATCGGGATGTTGGACACATTTTACCTTAACCCAGAGATGTTTCTCCTCCTTGTCAACATTATTCTGCAATGTTTGTAACTCTTCCAGAGTATCGATCACTTTCAATGCATAACTTGTACATGTACTATCTTCTTCTGACATCGATTCCCACTTGTCTCTGAACGATATACAATTCAATGCGCAAAACCTTTCGACTTGATCTGCATATCCATTTCCCAATGAGATGTAATCCTGTGCCTTTTGATGTGCACTGCATTTTACCACAGTAATTTCTTCAGGTAACTGTATTGCATACAACAACTCCTTTATCTTGCTGTCGTTTCTTACTGGTGTACCAGTAGAGGTCAGGAAACATCTTTGTGACCACAATTGACCAAAATCATGAACAATTCCAAATCCATATTGGCTGTCAGTATAGATTGTTACTCTCAGTATTGCAGAAACATGGCATTCTATGGTAAGAGCTGCCAATTCTGCCATTGTGCAGAATGTACACCTCAAATCCAGGAAGCTTCTAATGTGCCTGTGATTGTGCATGCAGCATATCCTGCTCTTAATGTCCCTGTACCATATCTAAGACATGAGCCATCAACAAAAACAATTTGGTAATTTTCTTCCAATCGAATATCTCTGATATCAAGCCTTGGTTTTGTACACAGTTCAGTTACCTCAAGACAATCATGCTCGATGTCTTCCTCCTTCTCAATTTCAACAGTATCACTTGGAAGTAATGTTGCAGGATTTAACTCTGTACATCTTTTCAATGTTACAATTGGAGCACCTAGTATGCTCGTTTCATACCTCGTCAATCTAGCACCAGTCAAATACTGTGTTTTCGTCCTTGTCAGTAAAATCTCAACAGAATGAGGAACCATTACCATCAAAGGTTATCCCATGACGACTCCCTCACATTGAGAAACACTTTGACCAACTGCGGCAACTGCCCACAAACAGCCTGGTAGAGCTGCTGTGACTAGGTCCAAGTTAGCTAAAAAATAAACATCTCCATGCACCTGTGTCAAAACAGACAAAGAACAAGCATCATGTTCATGACAAAACAATGTGAATGGCTTTGTGTAATCAGGCATTCCCAACGCTGGAGCTCTGCATAAACTCTCTCTCAACTCAGTAAATGCTTTCATCTGATATTCATCTAGCGTAATGGGGTCTGTGACATCCTTGTGTGTTAGCTGCTGCAATGGTTTGGCAATCTCAGCAAAATTTGGAATCCACTGTCGACAATAACCTACCATTCCCAGAAACAGTTTGACATCTCTCTGTGAAGTCGGAGGACTTCTCTGTAGTATCATTGTATTCCTCTCTCTGGAGATTCTCTTTGAACCCCCTTCTCAGCCTGGTGTCCCAAGTATTTAACTGACTTCTGACAGTATTGCAATTTTAAAGGCGACACCTTATGTCAAAATTTTCCCAGATGATTTAACAGGGCAATCCAGTCATACTTACACTTGTCTCTTGTGCTGGAGGAAATCAGCAAGTCATCAATGAACTACATTAGAGTCGATTGGTAGGGTAGTTCAAATGACTCCAAATTATTTTTAAAGATCTGATTGAACAGAGACGGTGACTCCGAATTTCCTTGGGGAAGCCTGCACCAGCTGTAGACTCTGTATAGGAATTTGAAACTAAAAAGAAAATGACTATCCTCAAGAAGAGGCACAGAAAATAACCCTTGTGACAAGTCAACCACTGTGAACCACTCAGCATCACAAGGAATCTGAAACAGTATCACTGCTGGGTCCGGCACTACAGGACAACACGTGACCACCATGTTGTTCACTTTTCACAAGTCCTGCACAATGCACACTTTCCACACGGCTTCTTAAAGCCCATTATCAGTGAATTACATGGACTGCTCAATACTTCTTTAAAAATTCCTTGTTTCAGAAAATCTCCAATTATCTGCGCCACTTTCATCAGAACATCTTGTGCCATGTTATACTGTGGAAGGTGCGAAAACACTACATTAGGCTTCAAAGTGATTTTAATCGGCTCTACTCCCTTGATTAAACCAACTTCTTTACCTGTCAGATCCCACACATTCTCCTGTACTGCTCCCTGCAAGCCTGAATGCAATTATTTCACAGTAAACGTCAGAAAAAACTCAATCAACGGATATTCTTCATTAACATTATCATTTGCAGTTTCAGATGTCTGTTCTTCCTCATCATCACCATTAGTGTGGACCTCTATTCTTGAATTTGAACAACTAATTGAACATCTGGTCTTGCACAACAAATCCCTTCCCAACAGAGATACTGGACTTGAGTCGCAGACTATGAACTTTTGCAGTCCCTGGAAGTTGCCAATCTCAACATGTACTGGATCTGTCATCGGATTTGTCAATTGTCTGTTTGCTACTCCCACAACCTGAACTGTTCTGCCTGAAAGAGGTAAGTCCAGAACTTCTGCACTTCTTAGTGTAGATTGTGTAGCTTCTGTGTCCACTAAGAATGAGACTCTGTGAACCATCACCTTTCCCTCCACAAAAGGTTCTCTCTGATCGACCTCTAAGGACGCCGCAAGCATACATGGCTCTACATCCGAACTAATACTCATCCATTCATCGTTTATTTCATTCTCACTATGTGATGGGAATTGGTGCACTGTGTCATTACTTCTGTCTTGCCTCTGCCCTGTGACCTGCGGAGTAAGCATCATCTGTTGCTGTTCTATCGGGGCTTGAGGTATCTGCATTTGCTGTCTCGGTACAATAGGAACCTCTTGCTGCATTGGTTGTAACTGTGTCAGTTGTGCACACACAATTTGCACCTGCTGCATGGGTTGAAAATTCTGCACTTGATTCTGCACATTCAAATTTAATCCTCCCATTCTAGGGACTTTCACATTTTGAAATGTATTGACATCACCACCTTGCTGAACAACACCATCATCGGACACTCCCCCTTCCAGTGTCCCACGTTTCTGCACCGATGACACAGTAACATCTTTTTCATCCCTTGCACACCATTTTGAACCACTACAGTACTCAAATCTGGACCACGATTCATGTTGACTCCACGACCACTAACTCTCATCTAAGGTTGCAACATATACCTGTTGCTGCAGTATCTGTTGCACTAAGGCTCCCTGCACTCCTGTCTGAGCTGCCTTGATTTGCATCACCATTGCCTTCTCCTTCAGCTTTTTCTGCTTCAGCTCAATCTCATCACTACAGTATTTTGCATGCTGCAACACCTCATCAATCGGCTTTGCTTGCCAACAAATCAAATGTCTTTTTATCAACTGCCCTATTTCTGGTCTCAATCCTTTGACGAACCTGAACACAAACTGCCACTTGTCTTTCGGTTCAATTGCTTCTCTACCACTCTATTCTTTGAACGCTTTCAACAGTCGCTCATAATAGGTATGTATTGACTCTTTTGCCTCCTGCACTTTCCTGTCAATCCTCTGCCAGTCAATATTTTTAGGCGAGGTTCTCGTCTCCAGGAACTCAATCTCCTTGTAGTAATGTTTCATCACTTCAGGTGATGGTGCACCTGTCACTCTATCCCTTTCTGGTTCACTTGTTGGCCAATATACTGATCTCTTACATTCAACCCATAAGTCAGCTAGAACCACTATTTCCAACAAAGTGTTCAAGTCTTCCCACAGACATTTAGAAAGCTTCACAAATCTATCTGTCTGCTGGTACCACTCAACCAGTTTCTCTCTCAGCTTTGAATAATCATTTGTGAATGACAGAATATCACTCCTGTGCCATGGAACATGAACAAACTGCCCTTCTGGATTTTTTCTCATCAGTAAAATTTTTACTGGATCCTTTTCTTTCTGAGCACCTTCAGACCTTTCTTGTGATTCTCGTTTTCCCTTATTCTTCTTCTTTGCCCATTTTCCTTCCCACTTTTCTAATGCTCCCTAAATCTGAGCACTTTGCTATAATTCTTCAAGGTGTGCCTTCATTCTTGCTGACCTCACATGCTCAAAATCCTTTGCCTCAAAACCTAACCTGTAGCTTCATTTCAAATGCTTTGTCTTTTCAATTTCTATGTCATGCTTATCTGCTAAGTCTTCCAATTTCTGGTGTATCTTGCCCACCTCTTCCATAATCCTCTGACACAAATACTTCAGCTCTTCTTCTGTGCAGAATTCTAGCCTGTTCACGCCCATCGTCCCTTCAACTAGCTCGGTTAGTGTTTCGAGGAGTATTCAAACTATCCAACCACTCATTCACTTGCTGTGCTGTCCGTCCCTGCAACAAAATATTACATGCATTTGGCAATAGTACCTGTTGTACCACTGCACCTGGAGTCTGCGTTGTCAGAAGCTTCAAGCTCTACTTGCACTTGGGCCATTTACGGCATCTGGAAGTGCAACAAATGGACTAAGATCAATTAACGGTTTAGATCCATCAAAGGTCTGACCCATAGACAATACCACCTGCACATGATCACTCACTCCCCTCCTCATGAGTCTCTGTGACATTTCACCCCGTTCTCCTGCAATTGTATTCTTTTGCGCAAACAATGGTGCCGCTGGACCAACAGTAATTGGTAGCGATATTCCATCTAATGCTGCTCTGACACTCGCATTTTGTGGAAGGATTACTCCCATATTCTGATTCATTACTGGTGTATGTTACTTTTTCTTCTTATCTCCTGATCCTTTTTCACTCTTGTCATCATCCTCTTTTTCATCTGACTCTTCTTCCTCTGCAATAGCAGGAAACAATCTAACACCCTGTAATGTTGTCATTCTTCACTTCTTCTGTTCCCAATCCCACCTTGCTTCTGTTAAGGATTTTTCTACCTTCCTTATTCTCCTCTGGAACTTCATCTCCTGCTGCTGTCTAGCTACAAGTTCCCAAACAGCTAAAGCCTCAAACTGTGCTAGTGGCTAGTGGTAGTGGCTTCGACTCATATAATGTCATTTGCAACTGATCCAAAATTCTCAGATTAAACATGCCATGCTCTGGAAGTGCTGAAGCTCCCTGTTTCTCTGTCAAATCGCACCACTGCTTTAACCAAAGGCATGGCATGACACCTCGCTCCTCCATCACAATAAATGCCGGAGAATTTTCCATTGGGGTCGGCTCCCCAACTGTCGCCTTAATGTAAGAATCACAGTTCATGGAACTTCTGAACGCTTTGAAAAACTTCATTTTGCTGTCTTTTGTGCATTTAGTTCAATAAGGAAATTATTTTTACTCCCAAGATTCCTTTCACCCACTTACTCAACCAATTGTCTCTTACGGATGGCTGCCAATCCGCTCGTGACTCTTCTCATTAACCAACCTATCCCAGGCAAGCTCACTCTAATGTCACACTCACACACTGCGGCTGACAAAGTGTTGCGGCTTGGCCTCCTAAACTTCGTCTCACATGGAACTAATGCTAAATTATTGCAAGCACTAACCAAAAACCAATAACCAAAACAAACCTGCTGGTTTACTACAGGGAAGGTACACAATCGCTTCAGAGATTACGGATTTTCACTAATGGCCCTTTCGCTCATGTAGCTATTCCTCTTTCTCAGTCTCCCACATTCACAAGCAAAATTCGACCCGCGAATTTCACCATCAACTGATCACTTGGTCTGTCCTGGTGCACATAGGACTCGCCAAATCTCAGTCAAAAATGTATCTTGCTCACTTAACTCACACACCGACTTGTTGACCACGCCCGGTCAACCTACTAAACCAGACAGATTACAGCATATAACCAAGTGTCTCCTACACTTGTCAATATACTCTGGAGTCTTAGACCACACAGGGTCTGTACATCACCAACAACCACATGGACAATTTTTGAGCCCAAAGCCCTATACACATATGAAGTTTGATGACTTCCCTACTCTCATACTGTGGAGTATGTACACTCCTACTAAACCTCAACTGGAGTACGCAAACTCCCTACTTTCCTCACATACAGCACAATTCACCTGCGATTTGCATAAGCCTTTGCAAGCGCAACCATACCACCTTCACACTATCACAAATATGCAGAGAACATACCCATCTTTACTAGCGGGATCCAGGATCTGGGAAAGTCATTTCTGGGCTTAAGGGGACATCATCTTTGCTACACTTGCCATTTCAAAAAAACGAAATTCAAACCTCATAAAATGAACAACTAACTCTAACTTAAACTACCACCATATCCGTCAGTCACCACATAACTAGTTCTCCAAGGAAACAAACCATCAAGCTGCTACCAAAAATTGCAAGCACGCCTGAACCTTAGTAAGTAAACTTACAAGAGGACGAGTATAGGCCGATGAACCTTTTAGATCGTAAGAAGTATCCTAGCTATGTAGTAATTGATGAACATCAATTATCAATGTAATCAATCAACAATCACTACGAGAATCATTAAGCAGGAGACAATATATCAACATTACACAAATAACCACAACTCATTTATACGTTTTATAAATTTTCCTTTCCCTATTAGTTAAAATGCTAGGTCATCAGGTTAGATCAAACTTTATTCAATCAACTCAAAATGAATTCATTAATGACCACAAATAACACATTCTAGTCAGAACATGAGAAAACATATGCTCGAATGCTTCAGCATAAGCCAACAAAGATGAATATAACAGCATTATTAGCAGAGTTCATCAATCAGTCTGTCAATCATTTGTCACTGTCAGAGTCACCCAAAGAATCTTTTACCTACCCAAATTAGCATTTAGCATGTGGGACTTCATGCAAAAACAATTTAGAAAACGTGAATTTGGAAAACATCTAGCTAAGAGAAAAACTATAAAACAGTGCAGGTGGTACCTAGAAAGAAAGGCATAAAAGTTAATCAGTTACATTGACATAGCTACCTATCCACGAAATGGATCAGCAACAAAGTCAGACTTCGTCTACAGGTCATCAATCGATCAGCAACGTATCAGGCTCTCAAGAGCATGAGCCTAATGACAGGATCTTGAACTGCGTCTCTTGATGCCATCAGCGTTCACCCCTCGCATCTCCTTCATCTGAAGTTTTAGCCCCATGTCATGACTTTTTATTAGAGTTTTTCAGTCCAGCCCTCTAATTCCTAATTGTCAATCAGTCCTCCAGAGGTGACATTACCCAATATTTTTTATTCTACATATCTATGAGTTATAGTATTTCGTCTTTCTAAGTTCATGGATTGGTCCACTGTGTGATGTCCTCATCATCCGGCTCTCCAGGTATCGAAAATGTTGCATGTTCCTCTTCAGTCAGTGCCTCTATTGTTCATGTCCTGGGAAAGTACATTCAGCCTATTCCACACAAAATTGTATCAAATTAACTTCATCATCTCCTGTCTGTCGGTACATTGCAGAAAATTCTAGCTAAGCACACAGTTCATTGTTGTTTCATAGGCACTAGCAACTTCTACAGTGTGCGTTTATTAATTCTGCTTCTGCGTGAAGTCTGGCAAGTAGGCCACGACTTCGGCTCAGTTAGCTTCTATGATATAATGCAAAACATAGGTTATACATCTCATTATGACACATTACTACATAATTATTACACATTTTCATTATTTCATGCATTTTTAGTTCTATAAATACAAGTTTGTACAATTGCTGTCATACCCCGTGGGCACATTTTAAAACATGCACATTAATTTTCTCTACAATTAATTTCTCAATGAACTTTTAAAAATCATAACATATCCACATTGTTTAATAATTTCTAATTAGCATATCTGCGTCAACAGATCTATTTTACAGATGACGACCTCACCATTCATCTTGCCAGGGTCTATCGGATCGCTTTCGGCTTTGCAGCCCTTGACTATAAATTTCATTTTTAGAAAAACTAAAATAGCCTTTCTCAGCACATTGTTCCTGGTATATGAGCTTTCAGATGAGGGGAAGAGCCTGGCCCTGCACTTTCTATAGAAATGTGCAGAACTTTATCCACCTAACACTCTCAAGAAACTATAGTCTTTACTTGGTTTCTTAAATTTTGACAGAACTTACATTCCCAACTATGCCAACATATCAAGCCACTCTATGACTTAATACGTCCTGATTTTTCTAGCAGACACTGGACAGTTCAACACACAGGCATCCTTAGGGAATTGCAACAGGACATGCTAAAAGCAGAATACTTGCACACACGAGACAACAAAACAAATTTAGTCATCAGAATAATTGCTGGTGCCACTGGGTTAAATTATGTCACCTTAAATGAAGACGACACAGTGCCCATAGCATATAAATCATATTTACACTCAAATGCAGAACAACGTGTTTCACCTACAGAAAAAACTTTAACTGCAGTCCAGATGGCTGTCACTAAGGAGAGGCTACTTGCCCAAGGGAAATGCATCATTGTCGTTACCCCAGTGCTAGCCTTAGAGACAATCACCAAAGCAAGCGTTCCTAAAGCTAAAGCATTACATCCATGCTGGATTCAGTGGGCAACCTCTCTGACTGCCACCGATGTAGCCTACATCTTTGATCCAAAACTACAGACACAATAATGTTTTCAATACTAACAGGAGTACCCCGCTCCTCTAGATATTTTGCCACTTGACAGATACCATACTGTCATTTACACAGATGGTCTAGCACAACCAGCTGTAGGTATGAAACATCAATATTCAGCCACTTGCGCAGCCATGATTAGAGTGAAGAAGGATGGAGTTTTCTATCCTCACAATACCTACACGCAGACCCCACAGGAACACAGAGCTCAGCTTGCTGAACTCAAAGCCCTTATTCTAGCGCTAGAATTGTTGACTTTAATCTTCTGTGACTCATACTACTGCATCTAGTCCTACAATGATTTCTTCAATCATTGGAAGCTGAACGGGTTTAGAGACTACAAAGGAACTCCATAAAACACAAAACGTTGTGAGGGAGGGTGGATGACCTCAAGGATAAGCTACTATGTGTCCATGTAGTACATACATTGGGCCACCAACGTGTAAGAGTACACATTATCTACAACACTTTGGCTGATGAAGCAGCCAAATCTGCAGTAGCTATGCTTCTGTGGCTGCAGTGACTTATTTTCAGATGAGATTGGATAATGCAATTCTGACTACCATGAAAGCTTTGGCTGAAGGCAAGTCTCTCCCCAAAAACATACCCTATAAAATATTCTTACCACATCAGTGCTCAGAATGTTGCTTTTACAACATTTCCTGGGGTTGGAGATCGAGCAATCCCCAACGAAGACAAGAAATTAGATCAAATAAAAGCTGTGCAGAAGGATGTGGCTTGTGCTCATGCTGTTATCTCAGCCACAGTGACACTCTTACAGAAACGCATCTGGTGGCCAGGCCTATACAAACAGACACAGCAATACGTCCGTTGTTGTGACATGTGCCAGCACATTAATGGCTCAAACATCAGACACCCACAGCAGACATCCCTCTTAGTGTCCAGCAGGCCACTACAATGTGTGCACCTGGACTATTGTGGCCCACTTCAACCTGATGGTGCATACAAATACATCTTATTCGCTGTAGATTCTTGTTCTAGATTCCTGAGGGTATGGCCTCAACGGTCGGCTGATGCTCGAATTGTTATAGAAGACTTGCTGATCTTTATCTGTACATATGCGCTTGCAGCATTCCATTCAGACCAGGGCCCTGCATTTGACTCTAAGGCATTCAGGGACACCATGGGGACGATGGGTGTTGAACTCCATTACTCTGCACCATACCATCTCAAGGGAAATTTGATCGTGGAGAGGCGGAACCGTGATCTAAAGCAGTCTTTAACAGCTAGAGTATTAGGTTCTGGCCGCAGCTGCCTTCAACACCTATATGGGGTCCAGAGAGCATTGAATAATCTGCCAAGATGGTCATTGGGGTGACACACTCCCTATGAGGCTTTCTTTGGGATACCTATGTATGTCCCAGATCTTAATGACACTGGGTGGCAGCAGACACACATTTTGACATAAATTAGCGTTTCACTATTTCACAGGATCTTCAGCAATTTTGTGATGATAAATCATGCACCAGTGCTGCCACCTTAGGAATAAGGGATTTACCAATAACTTCCACTGGGTGGACTCCTTAAGTTGGAATCTGGTTTGTGAGAAGGTCGCTGTGAAGAAGGAATTTGGTCCATGCTACAGAGCAGCAGTCCCTGTCCTGGGAGTACAATGTAAAAGAACTGTCATCTTACCACCGCTGCCTGGTTCCAAAGCAAACAGAGTCATCTCCATTGATGACGTCAAAGTTCACCATGTGGCCAAACCTGCACAGTAGACCCAGAGGTCCCCTGGGTAGTTCTCTGTCCCCTCTCACTATCCAACATAATATACCTCTTCAAAGAAGAAATACCAACTCTACTTCTCACTACATAAGCATGTCCAACGATGCTACAAATACCTTCCCAACCATGGGAAGGGCAGAAAATGAGCCCTTGCTGATTCCAGTTACCACCTCAACTACAACACCTGTCCAAGATTTGGGTGTTTTCTACGCCAACACTACACAGACGAACGAGACTGTTTACTATGAGCCTCCATGAAAAGTGGATCCATTTGCAGAGACTGCCTCTGGGTATTTCATCGACATTGATGACTTTTCTTCAGACTCATCCACTCCAGGAATTGAAAATGTTTCAAATACACGTAAGCTATACCTATGGCTTAAAAATAACTATTTAATTCACCCATGGAACTATCTATGGTTCTGCTTGACATTTTTTGCATTGTTTCTATGGATTGGTTTCGTGACTATCTTCTTTTTGTTCATAAATGGTCATCACCATCCTGAATGTTCCTCTGTTGCACCTGTGGATGAGGTCTTAACTCCATATCTTTCTTCACATAAGGTCCGAAGAGACATGTCCTTATTATGTCCCATGTTATGTGGGGCAACATTCTATTTAATGTGTACGGGCCTACTGAGGTCATTCAAATTCCATATGTATTTGAAATTTCTATAACTGATATAATTACACGTGGTGTTGTATCTGATGATTGGGATGTCCAGACGGTTTATTCTATGTTAACTGAAATGAAGTTATAATTGGAGTGTTTGAAAGTGATTATGTATATAGACATACAATGAATAATGGGGAAAAGTTCTGCTACAATAACTGGGGCCATTACTACCTGCACTGTGCCACTAGACACAGACCACTACTTCACTACACACTGTGGGAACACTGCTCAACACCACCTGTAGGGAGCCCAAAACGTTTTTCAGATAAATGTACTTCTTTTTCTGGGCATGACACAAACAATCCAGAATCATGTGATTTCAAATTACTTCCTTCAAAAATTAGGTTTGCTAACTGACACAAAGCTGATTTATTCAGATCCCTTAGATTCCCGTTTTGCAGTTGAAGGTTATGAATACTGGAGGAACACTGTTGATTTAAAGAGTGTATGGGGAACACAAGATTGGCAAATGCAGGGTAGGGAAGCTTTATTTAAAGCATGCCTGATTCCTGTGCACATGATCTTATTAAATGACACCATTCAACAGACATCCTGTCTGGGGTCAGCAAAAATAAAAGAAATGAATACGCCCAGTATCCCCACACTGAGCAAGTTTAATGTTTGGCAATTCTTCCTGAATGTCACAAGGAAGAGCTAGATGCAAAGGTTCAGGAGGGTACCTATAACTCTTCCCTTTCCAGTCCTGAGTCCATGCGTAAAGGCTGCCACAAATCACCTTTTACTGTTTGGGTTTTTGGTGAGGTGCTGCTTGTGAGCCGGGAGGGCTGGGACGACAGTTGCAACTTGTTGTAGGACAGGCATAGTTGGCTACAAACATTAGTACTTTCATCCTTAATCCAGCAGTCTTGACTAGCGCAAGAGTCAATCTATGACAGCACATTACCCAGAGGTCCATATGTTAAATGAACACAACATGTATACACACTCCAATATTGTAGGTCCATCAATTCAAAAAAGTACAGAACCCAACATGCAAAATATTTTGGTCTAAGATGCGTGATCAAAATTACCCATTACCTTAGCACAACATTATACTGTCACTGGTAGGGTTAATAATATTCAATCAAGCCCAGGTGGGCCTAATTCGGATGGGTTTGCAAATGTATCTTTCATCTTCCCAATACTCCAAGTAACCCATGCGCTCATACTGCATTAAAGTTATAGTATATGGTCATATCCAGTTACACCATAGGATGCTATCAATGGAAGGAATCCTACAGTCTCATGTAATCACATCAAGTCTACAGTGCCCATTTATGTCTTAAGTGCCAAACACCCCATGGCAACCTAAGAAATATAAAATTAACATATCTAAAATGTTTTATATATATATATATATATATATATATATATATATATATATATATATATATATATTTGCCAAAGGATCTGAATAGTCGACTGCAAGTCGATACTTTGTTACCTTGAAGGATCTAACAGCCACTTAATAAACATTGGAGTTGTTTGACAATTATTCATGGGTCCTGTGCCCGTAGCGGTGCACCGATTTCGTGTGGCAAAGGTAGGAAGAAAAGCAGGAATTGACTATGCCATATATATATATATATATATATATATATATATATATATATCTATATCTATATCTATATATATAATTTACAAAGAACAGTGCAACTCAATTTAAGCACCAAAAGGCTGCACAATATCCAGAAGCTCGTGGAAAGTAGAGAATGAAACCAGTCACCAAAAATCATTCATGTGAAGAATCGTCGGCTTCATTTATTAGAAAGGTTCATACAATAAACAAAATTGAATAGGTGGCACTTCCAAAAAATATAAAATATAAAATGAAAATCCATTAAGTGGCCAAGATGAACAGCAAACACACGCTGTCCCGGCCAAAATGTCGACACGTTTTGGCAACAACCTTCAACTGGACATTGGCAGACATTTTTACCCCTAACTATTTAAATCTTTTAGTCTTTCTTTAATTTCAGCAGCATAGCTGGAGAAATGTACAAAAAGGCGGCCATTTTTTAATGTAATAATCTTCAATTCAAACTATCAATTCTTGTCCAAGTACTTAGGTCAGATTTGTAAATATCACACTTAATATGTCTCTTATGATCCCTTATATCTTCCTATTGTAAATATAATCACTTATAGATATATGTTCTTCCAATTCTTAACAACAATTTGTAAAAGAAGACAAACTATATATATGTGCTTTCTTTTGTGGGTAATACGTAGTTTTCAGCATTGCTTATTACAAATAATGTATATATAAATAAATATATGCAATGTAGTATAAACATATATTGATTTATCAATACAATCAGTATATATATTCTATAAATAGAATAAATAATTCCAACATGTATATATAACAGTTAATAAAAGAGATGTTTAAGAAAGATGTTTAAAAAGAGAGCTAAATAATTAATTGATGTGCAAAATACAAATATTATCATAGCTAATGCCAACAATTAAATATATCAATTAATCATAACAATGATACTAAATTCATGTATAAACCAAATTTTAAATAATCCACAAAAAGGACTAAAACCTTATTCAATGTTAGTCATACATCAATGAGGAGAGTCTTATTCTGATGTAGGTCATATGACTCAAACACAGTATCTCTATGAATAAAGAGGAGAAAAGGGAAAGACCTATTCAATATAGACACATGGACATATATAAAGACCGCCTAACAATCACCTACAAGTGCTGCTTAAAATTAATTTCAATATAGTGCAAAAGTGATAATCTAGGTGTAAAAAATAATGTATATATATATAAATATATACTGACTAAAAATTACCAATTTCATAGCTCGGAACCAATATTTACAATCACAAAATCGAATAAAAAATCTCATTATGATATTAATTACTGCTAAATATATACAAGAATTTCATTACTGCTAAATAGAGACTGCAAAGGTTTAAATTCTCACAAATGTACATAGAGGTATGCATCCAAATTGTGACCCCACGGGTTTTCAGAACCTAATAATAGAATCATTCTAGATTCAATTTGTCTTAACTGAGTGGTTCTGTTACCACCCCGGGGGTGGATAGCAATGTTTTTTATTCCATAAAATGTCAGAGAGCTACAATTGCCTCCATGAACGTCCCAAAAGTGTTTAGCTAAGGGATAAGATGGATCATGATTTTTTATTGCTCTGAGGTGTTGTAAAAACCTTACTTTCAGTTTATGAATGGTCCTGCCAACATATTTTTTGTGGCAGCCACATTCAATCACATATACAACATACTCAGTATCACAAGTAATGTGATCAGTTATTTCAAAAACTCTAACCTCAAATGGAGTATGTGAGTGGGTATTTTGTGCATATATCTAGGATTTACAATGACCACATTTCCAAAAACATAAACTTTTCTTAGATAACCAAGATTGATTTGCTTTGGAACAGACTAGACTTCTAGTAAGATGATCGCCTAATGATTGAGTTTTACGGTATGTGATCTGGGGATGTAAACCTATATTGTCTTTAATCGAGGAATCGTGTCTCAAAACATGCCAATTTTTTTGTATGATGTTATTCAATTGGGAATGTTGAGAATGTAATTCGAAAAAGAGTCTAGGCGAAGATCTATCATCTTGACAGTTATCCTCTATGCCTCCAGATTTTAAAAGCTTTTTTTCTCTGGACATTTTCAATACTCTCAACTGGGCGTCATTTAAGATCTTACAGGGATAACCTCTATCTAAAAATCTCTGTATCATGGTGGCAATTTCATTGTTAAAACATTCATCATCAGAACAAATTTTACGAGCCCGTAAAAATTGACTATATGGAATGCTCCATTTTAGAGCTTTAGGATGACCGCTGTTCCCATGCAAAATAGAATTGCATGCAGTTGGTTTCCGAAATATGGTTGTCTGTAAAGTATCATTATGGACGGTTATCTGAACGTCAAGAAATTCTATGGTATAAGCACTATATTTTAAATCCAAATGGATATTGAACTTATTATTGTTAAGAATATTAACATAGTGTACCAGAGAATGTTCATCACCATCCCAAATGAGAAAAAGATCATCAATATATCTGACCCACAGCACCACTTGTTCCATATACTTATTGTTAGAATCAGACCAAGCTATATCCTTCTCCCACCATCCCATGTACAGGTTTGCGTATGTGGGAGCAAATGAAGCTCCCATTGCTGTCCCCTGTTTCTGTAAATAATATTGATTATCAAATAGAAAAATGTTGTGGGTGAGGCAGAATATTAGCATGGTTATAAGCATATTAGTATGTTGAAGAAATTCAGTTTTGCGGGTATCTAAAACGTGCCTGCAGGCCTGAATATCATATTCATGCATGATGGAGGTGTAAAGAGCGGTCACATCCATAGTAACCAATAAAAAATTGGATTGGATATATATAAATACAAACACATATACAACAAAAAATACTAGATCTCAGTACACACTCTACATACAAGGGATGCTATCGACCCTAGGAAAGGAATGTGCTATTACACGTGGATTCAAGTGTTGGAAATTGGGTTACCAGTTGAATACAATGTAGGGCTGTCTGGTGACTGAGCAAAATACTTAAAATTCGGGTGCACAGACCTTGTGGTGTTGCTTTGTGGGGCTTCACATTGTCTGGTGCCACTTTTGATGAAGCTGTGAACACATGGGTGAACACAGAGGATCATTGAGAGACCCTTAGGCCTCCTGAAGGCCAGATTCCAGTGCCTTCATCTGACAGGTGGATCCCTGTACTAATCACCCAAGAAGGTGTGCCAGATCATCGCTGCATGTTGCATGGTGAACAACCTGGCCTTGAGACGCCAGGTGCCTTTTCTGCAGGAGGATGAGCCTGGGGATGGTCGTGTGGCAGCGGTGGAGCCTGTGGACAGTGACAAAGAGGAGGCAGAGGAAGAAGATGTGGACATCAGAAGTACACTAATTCAACAGTACTTCCAGTGACACACATGTAAGACACTGTAACTTCACCTTCCATTGCCGTTTTGTGTTTGACATTGAACATGGCAGCCTGATTTCCCTATTTCTATGGCCACTTACTGTACCCTTAGGTATCTCTATTTTCAGATCTCTGTGCCCCACTCTAGCTCCTGGTGTGTTTACTGCTGCCCACTACAGATCACACCAATGTAAATATTACAGTACATTTGAATTGCAATGTTTACAGTTTGTGAAACTAATACATTTGTCATAGAATTCACAGACTCCATAATTGAATTTGTTCCAAGGGTGTTTATTTAGGTGCTAATAAGTGTAGAGGGCATTGCAATGGGCTGGGTTGCTGATGGAGGAAAGTCCAGGGTAGAGTCCAGTCTATTTGTATCACAGGTGCATTGTCCAAGGGGGCATGGGAAGTGGAGCAGGGTGAAAGAGTGGGACAGAAGGGTGACAATCAGGAGAGTCCTATTTCCTGGCGGGTCTTGGCAATGTTCTCTGCCTTCTGTCTGGATCGCAGGGACTATTTGCACGGTGGTTCTCCTTCTGCAGGGGTGGGGTGCTGTTGGCCTGTTGGTCCTCTGGCGGGGCCTCCTGTCCACTAGTGCCGGCAGAGGTGGAGGGCTGTTCTTCAGTTTGGCTAGTGTCAGGGTCCTGTTGGTATTCCACTGCCTCCCTCATGGTGTTGCCTGAGGTCCCGGTAGTGGTGGTCACACTGCTGATTGACGTGTCCTGGGGACAGAGGGATGGGCCCGCTGGCTGGGTGCTGTGGTGGTGTTTCCTGAGGCGGGAGGCTCTGTGTTGGGCTGGAACTGAGTCTGGGCCACTTCCTGGGGGGATTGGATGTGGCTGGCACCTCCTCTCCGGTTAATGTTGAGTGGGGTCCTGTGGGGAAATAAATGCAGTGTTATTGTATCTGCGTGTGCCATCTTGTGCATAGATATGTTTCTCTCTATGGTTGTTATTAGCAAGGCAGCTTTGGCTTGTGTGAGTTGTGCTTGGTTTGGCTAAGTGATTGTCACTAATGTCCATGCTGTGATGTTGGGTGTCCATGCAGGTCTGGGATGGGGGTCCATGCACTAGTGTTGCATGCTGGGCTTGGTATTGGGATTGGTGGGTTGTGATGGTGGGGTATATGTTAGGTGGTGGGGTGATGGGGTGAGGGTAGGGGTTGTTGTTTATGATGGCATGCAGGTAGGGTGGGGGATAAAGTAGTAAATATTTGACTTACCAGAGTCCAGTCCTCCTGCTACTTCTGCGAGGCCCTCAGGATGCATGATCGTCAAGACTTGCTCCTCCCATGTTGTTAGTTGTGGGGGAGTAGGTGGGGGTCCACTGCCAGTCCTCTGTACAGCTACCAGGTGTCTTGCTACCACGGAATACACCTTCCTCTGTGGGTCGTTCCACCTCTTCCTGATGTCATCCCTTGTTCTTGAGTGCTGTCCCACGGGGTTGACCCTGTCCACGACTCTCTGCCATAGCTCCATCTTCCTTGTAATAGATGTCTGCTGCACCTGTGATCCAAATAGCTGTGGCTGTACCCGGATGATTTCCTCCACCATGACCCTTAGCTCCTCCTCTGAGAACCTGGGGTGTTTTTGTGGTGCCATGGGTCGCCCCACTCACTGCTGCCGCTCCTGCCTGCCTTTGCCGCCTCCTGCCTGCAGATTCCTTCGCTCGCTGCTCCTGGGATTTCCCGCCGCTGCCTCCCTGCGGCCCCGCCCCCCTGTGATTCCATTCGCCGGACCGCTCCCGCCACCCAGCTGCTCCTCCCTCCCGGCTCCTTACTTATGACCCCCCCAGAGCGACCGCGCAGCGGACGCGCGCAGCGGGAGCACCGACTGAGCGCCGAAGGTGCGCCAAAGGTAAGCCCGTCTGCGCCCGTCCGCGCCTGGACCGCGCCCAGTGCCAGACCCCCTGGTCCTCGCCCTCGCCAGCACACCCTGCACAGCTACGATGCCAGAACCCTCCACGCACTCAACGCCGGCCGAAACACCGCCTGCTACCGAGCCACCCCGAGACGCACCCACGGACCCTACACCTGCCTGACCTGCCGCTTCACCAGCCTACGACCCAACACTGCACCTACTAAACCGAGCCCCAGCAACAAACACCTGATGTGCATCCTGCTCAACACCCGCTCCGTTCACAGGCATGCCGTCGAACTCTGGAACCTCCTCGACTCGACAGCAGCAGACATCGCCTTCCTGGCGGAAACCTGGATGAACGCCTCCTCAGCACCCGACGTCGCCATCGCCGTCCCAGAAGGCTACAAAATCACCAGGAGGGACCGCGTCAACCAGACAGGAGGAGGCATCGCCATCATCCACAAGAACACCATCCGCATCACGACCAACTCCGATGACACCTTCACCTCCGCCGAACACCTCCACTTCCAGATACACACCAACCCCAAGACCACGCTCAGAGGCACCCTCATCTACAGACCACCGGGACCACGCACACAGTTCAGCGAAGACATCACAGACTTCGTCAGCCCCCACGCCATCAATTCCACCGACTACATCCTCCTGGGGGACCTCAACTTCCACCTGGAGGACGACAAGGACCGCAACACCACTGCTCTACTGGACAACCTGGCCAACCTCGGACTCAAGCAACTGGTAACCACCCCTACCCACCACGCCGGCCACACGCTTGACCCAGTCTTCTCATCCAGCAAATATGTCACCTTCAGCCACTCCACCAATCTCCAGTGGACTGACCACAGCTGCGTCCACTTCAGCTTCAGTAAAACGACGACCCACCACCACCCTCAACAAACCCCCCGCAGGAGCTGGAACAAGATCACCGGCGACCAGCTCACCACCTTCCTCAGCCAGAACCCCCCCACCAGCTCAACGGACCCCAACGAAGCCGCCAACAACCTCACACAGTGGATCACCAACTGCGCAGACGCCCTCGCACCACTGAAGAAGAACCCCCCCAGCAGACGCAGCAGCAAGAAAGCCTCCTGGTTCACCGACGAGCTCATCACCTCCAAGAAGAACTGCCGCTCCCTGGAGAACACCTGGAGCACCAACCAGACCACAGACAACATGACGGCCCTCAAACACGCCACCCGCAAACACCACCAACTGATCCGCGCCACAAAGAAGACAGCCTTCAAGGAACGACTGGACAACAACACCCACAACATCAAGGAACTCTTCAGCATCGTCAAAGAGCTCTCCAACCCCGACGCCGGAAACAATGACATCACTCCCTCGCAAGACCTCTGCGACTCCCTCGCAGCCTTCTTCCACGACAAGATCGCCAACATTCACAACAGCTTCGGCCCACCAACCACAAACCCCACCACCGAACCGATGCCCCCCACCGCCACCCTCCGCACCTGGACCCCAGTCAGCACCGAAGACACAACACGCACAATGAACACCATCCACTCCGGATCCCCTACGGACCCCTGCCCACACCACATCTTCAACACGGCCGACCACATCATCGCACCCCACCTCCGTGACATCGTCAACGCCTCCTTCAACACCGCCACCTTCCCGGAGTGCTGGAAACACGCCGAGATCAGTGCCCTGCTGAAGAAACCAACTGCAGACCCCTCCGACCTCAAGAACTACCGCCCCATCTCGCTCCTCCCGTTTCCTGCCAAAGTCATCGAGAAGACCGTCAACAGACAGCTAGCTGCCTTCCTCGAGACCAACGGATCCCTCGACCACTCGCAATCCGGCTTCCGAGCCAACCACAGCACGGAGACCGCCCTCATCGCAGCCACAGACGACATCAGATCCCTAATGGACAATGGGGAAACTGCGGCCCTCATCCTCCTGGACCTCTCTGCAGCGTTCGACACTGTCTGCCACCGCACCCTGGTACAGCGCCTGAACAACACCGGCATCCAGGAGAAGGCCCTGGAGTGGATCACCTCATTCCTCGCCGGAAGAACCCAGAGAGTCCGCCTCCCCCCGTTCCGGTCAGCGGCCACCGAAGTCATCTGCGGAGTTCCACAAGGGTCATCGCTCAGCCCCACCCTCTTCAACGTCTATATGAGCCCCCTCGCAACCATCGCACGTCAACACAACCTCAAGATCATCACCTACGCCGACGACACCCAGCTGATCCTCTCCCTCACCAGCGACCCGGACGCCGCCAGAGCCAGCCTACACGAAGGGATGAAAGACGTCGCCGAATGGATGAAGAACAGCCGCCTGAAACTGAACTCAGACAAGACGGAGGTCCTCATCCTGGGATCATCACCATCCGCCTGGGACGACTCCTGGTGGCCCCCCGCCCTGGGAGCCACCCCCAAGCCAACGGACCACGCTCGCAACCTAGGCTTCATCCTGGACTCCTCCCTCTCGATGACCAGACAAGTCAACGCCGTCTCATCTTCATGCTTCAACACCCTGCGCATGCTTCGAAAGATCTTCCGGTGGATCCCCACCGAGACCAGGAAGACGGTCACCCAGACCCTCGTCACCAGTCGGCTGGACTACGGGAACGCCCTCTACGCCGGCACCGCCGCCAAACTCCAGAAGAAACTCCAACGGATCCAGAACGCCTCAGCACGACTCATCCTGGACATCCCCCGACACAGCCACATCTCCGAACACCTGAGAGACCTGCACTGGCTCCCCGTCAACAAAAGAATCACGTTCCGACTCCTCACCCACGCACACAAGGCCCTCCACGACCTGGGCCCCAAGTTCCTCAACAGCCGCCTGACCTTCCACAAGCCCACCCGCCAGCTCCGCTCCGCCAGCCTCGCTCTCGCCACCGTCCCCCGCATCCGCAGAGCCACCACCGGAGGAAGATCCTTCTCCTACCTGGCAGCCAAGACATGGAACTCCCTCCCCATCCACCTCCGGACAACGCAAGACCATCTCGCCTTCAGGAAGCAACTCAAGACCTGGCTGTTTGAGCAGTAGCGTTCCCCCCCCCCAGCGCCTTGAGACCCTCCGGGTGAGCAGTGCGCTACACAAATGCCTTTGATTGATTGATTGATGGGTGTAGTGTGAGTGGTATGTGTGAGGGTATGTGGGGTGATGTTTTGGGGTGTGTGCTGTGTGGTGCGTAGATGGTGTATGGGTGATGGTGTTATGTGGCACAGATTCAGTGGGTGCTCCTGGGTTGTCTCTCACGTGCCAAAATGTTTGGGTTGTAAAGGGTTGTGGGTTTTGTGTGTGTGTGTTTTATAGTGTTGTGAGTGTGGTGTGTGTATGTGTGTCAGGTGTGTGTAGTTTGAATTGGTCATTGTGGTGTAGTTTTGTTAGTGTGTGTGTATTTGAGTGTGGCGGTATGCACCGCCAATGGATTACCGCAGTTGAATGTCCGCTGCAGTGATTCATGGGTCATGATGTTGTGGGCGTATTTCTGTTGGCGTAACAGTGTGGGTTTCGGTACTGCCAGTTTATCACTGACCTCTATGCTGGCGAACTTGTGTGGGTGTCAGTATAGTGGCGTATTTCTATGTGTGGGTCATAATACCCATAGCGGTATTCCGCTGCGGTCACGGTATGTTGGCGGCAGTTAGCATGCAGTAAGCAGCACTTACCGCCAATGTTGTAATGAGGGCCTTAGTATTGTAAGAAATATTTTTATTTGAGTTGTTTAAAAATATATAAATTATTAGGTTAGGTCTCTATATATAATTAATCATTTAAATACTTTGCATTTTCATTAGATGTAAAGGTTTTCCATGTATGCATTTTTTATCTATCTATATTTTTATGTTCAGTATTGTGACATGCAACCCTTTAATAAACAACATATCTAAGTATGGTCCTGTATAAGTCTCTCTTGTTTGTCCTTAATGGACCTTCGCCGTTGACTAATAACACAAACAGATCTTCAAAAAGTAGATGTTCTTTATTTAAGTATGTTTTTATATGTTTATGTTTGCATTATTCAATCTCTGACTATTTGAAATACAGAGCAATATCACAGCTTCCAGTAAATTTTGCTTAGTTGAATAATCATATAACTAACATTGACAAAACAAAGGTGTTAGTATTCGGAGAAAAGTATTACACCTTCTCTGTGGCTAAATGCAGACACAATGTAGATAGAGGATAATTTCCATTTTTTCCAGTATTAATCATTTCTATAGGAATGCCATTTATTGTCTTTATGTATCAACTGCAAATGAAAACAGTTTGTTCACTTACTAAATCAATGCTGTTTTGGTGTTTTTAATTGTGCTTTCTCTCCAATGCAATTCAGGTACATATTATCACATTACTATTATATGGATATAAACAACCAATAAGGGCTAGGTAAGCTACACCATAATTGAATAAAAATAATTAAAACATTCCTTTAATGTTACAAAATTGAGGAAGGTACAGGCTTTAAGAGATGAACTTTGAGATTTCAGTTGAGTTTTCATGGACCAGCTATAACTTGCTACTGGAGAGATGGTATGTCCTTTGCATCAGCAGGTTGAAATCCTTAAAGAACAAAGTATATATTTCTGTAGTGCTTTAATCGGAATGACAACCTTCAATTCTCATGACACAATAGATTTACCATAAGCTCTAAGTGGTGACTGTGAATACCACAGACCTTACCAAGACACTCACTCCAAGACAGCAAGTCAGAAGGACAGGAGACAGTAGGTTGACACACTGCAGGTAAATGCCACATAGAACAATAGGGAGATGATATGTCATATAAATGAATGTAATATAAATAGAGGTGCAAACAAAAGAAAGCTGATCAAACTCTAATGTTAAGTAACAGAGAGAACCAGGAACCTTACCTCAGGAACCATATTGCTTGCCACTAAGTAATTCCAGTTTCTTCTGGAAGTGCCCATCCCATCGTGTAGCCTTGGAGGGGAACTCTGATTGGTTCTTATGCTCTGCCAGTATCTATTCCTCAGTCCCAGCACCATATACCTATCCTCTAAGTTCTTACACTGGCCCTGTTTTTGTCTCTTTATTTCTATTTTTCTCAATATAACTCTCAGATTACTTGTGAAGTACCACTGCAAATCTGGAAGGCTCCCACCTCCCTAAAAGTTGAGGTTCCCTTGGTGGCCCATCAACCAAGGAGCCAATAGGTTAGAGTAATGGCCATCCTGCAAAATTGAATGCAGGGTGACTATCACTCATTTTCTATACCTCTGTCTGCTGTATGATGTACAGTGGACATGTGTAAGAACAGTTAATAATGGTCTATATGGCTAGGGAGCAACTTTCCTGGTATTGTGGCCATGATTTGTAATCAAGAAACTCCTGCTTTGCCAATTTGTTTCTTGAATACAAAAGACATTTGCAAAGTAGGTGCTTTAAACATTGCACTCACTGTGAAAACCTCAGTGCTATGAATGGTATCATTACTGCAGTTGCTCCCTTCACAGTACAGGCATGTGAGGATCTCTCAGTATGGTTAATATTTCTTTAGCTATCTGACAAAATGATGGATAATTTGCCACTGTCTAAATGATTTTATGAGGATTGATCAGGATGGTAATTTAAAGGTTTTGTTGACTCTTTTAAGGTATTTGAGGAGTGGTGTGTTTTTGTCTCAGGGAATATTGTTTTGAGGCATGTTTGAAACAGCTATTTGTGTCTTGTCAAAGGTGCCTTTCGCCAGCTGTAGTCAATAGGCAGGTAGTGGGTGTATGAGTGAATATGTATTATGTCATGATCTTCTGGCAGCAAAGGAACAATTTAGATATAAATTGTTTTAATTTTGAATTTTGTTTATTTACATTTATTGTTCACCAGCACTATAACTTTCCAGTTCTGATATTTCATCATAATGGTTATTCTAATGTATATTTGTAAAACACACTGTAGACAGATATATAGAAATCTACTCTCTTATTATTATATGTTATTGCAGAATAACTGAACAGACATGAAGTTTGAATTTTCCAGCAAACACAATGTTCTTCTAGAATGCAGTGAAAGTGATTTTTGCCATTAATCCCCAAATAAAATAAAATGCACAGAGCACTATCTTCTCACTTAGCACTAGAAATGGGCAAGCCTGCTTACTAATGGATCTGAAGGTACTGTAATTTCTTAATGCATATGTAAAGTACTATACATATGTCATGTCTATAATGAATGTGCAGCATGGAGGACTACTATATACAGACATTTGTGTCCTGAAAATATTTTTGTGAAATTTGCAAATTACGCAAAAAGGTATGTGACATATGAGTAAAATCAAGAATAATGTAGTACATGCAGTAGCTACAGAATCACATAAATCCATTCTTCTCTTCAAGTTCCATTTGTACATCAATTTATTTATGAAAGTTAAACAAAACCTAAACATTATGGCCCTCATTCTGACCCTGGCGGATACAATCCGCCAGGGCCAAGGGGCGCGGGAGCACCGCCGACAGGCCGGCGGTGCCCCTAAGGGCATTCTGACCGCGGCGCTAACGCCGCGGTCAGACAGGGAAAACTGGCGGTCTCCCGCCAGTTTCCCGCTGCCCTGGGGAATCCTCCATGGCGGCGCAGCATGCTGCGCCGCCATGGGGATTCCGACCCCCTTCCCGCCGGCCTGGCTCTGGCGGTTCTTACCGCCAGAACCTGGCCGGCGGGAACGGGCGTCTTGGGGCCCCTGGGGGCCCCTGCAGTGCCCATGCCCATGGCATGGGCACTGCAGGGGCCCCCTAACAGGGCCCAACTAGGCTTTTCAGTGTCTGCGATGCAGACACTGAAAAGCGCGACGGGTGCTGCTGCACCCGTCGCACGCCTTCCACTCCGCCGGCTCGATTCCGAGCCGGCTTCCTTGTGGAAGGCGCTTTCCCGCTGGGCCGGCGGGCGATCTGATTCAGATCGCCCACCGGCCCAGCGGGAAAGTCAGAATACCCCTCGCGGTCTATTGACCGCGGGGCGGTATTCAGGCGGCTTCTGACGGGCGGGCGGCAACCGCCGCCCGCCTAGGTCGGAATGACCACCTATAATTCTAATCATTGCCTATTATTACCCGTGGTTTGAATGAAACATGTTTCTCTAGCTAAATCTTGTTAAATAAACATGTTATGTAAAAAATGAATAAAGTATAAAATGTTCAATATGGTCCTATATAGACATTCTGAGGTTCTGGTAGTATTTAAGATACACTCAGTTATCTGGCCAGTGGTTTAAGATGTCAGCAGTACCCATATTTGTATCATATGTAATATCAACTGATAAATGTGGAAAGATGGCATGACTCAAGACAGGTAAAACCAAAATTGTTTATTGAAGTCCCTCACCACGCCACCTTAAGAAATGGTAACATAGCATATCAACATTGTGCACCTGCATAAATAGTTCCCGCCATGAAAGCTTTTAAGTGCATATGTTTCACAAAAAGGTACTAAAGAATAGGATGCAAGTGGTTTGTTTTTAGAGCCAGGTAAAATAAATTTGAGAAGGCCTCCTGCTTCTTAGGAGTTTTGTTTCCTACAGTGAAATTTTTGTGAATACAATCTGTGAGGCAGTAAATATTTTTCTCTTATATCTCTTTAACTTTGATATTGTAATAATATGGAACATGACATGTTTACTGCTGTAATAAACATGCAACTGTAAATTTTTTGTACTCTTGTGTTATTAAGGCACATTTTGTTGAAGTCCCAGCCAACTCCCTCAAACACGACACAGCTTACAATATTAGTGTAAGAGTCCAGTGTTGGCTTTAGGGTTTTGTGACTAGTGCCATCGTACCATGAGCCAGGGTCAAGGAAGCGCCATCTCCTTAACAAGCTGATACAAGATAAGAGCATCCTGGAGAGATGTTTGTGTTTTTGTCATTTTTCAAGGAAGAATTACAAAGGCATGACATGTCTGGTGGTTAAGGATCAAGGCACAGCTTTGGCTTATGAAAGAGTGCAGAGAGATAAAAGTGTTCCATCTTGAAAGCACAACATATGACATGCAGATCACACATTTGTATTTTATGTAGATAGCTCAGAGGTTAATTGCTCTTGTCACAAAGATCCTTTTGTTACAGTGTTACATTTCTGCTATAGCACATTAAGATATGAACTAAAATCAAAGTGCTGCATGCAAATTGAAGGGCATACTTAGAACTGTATTGTATTTCTTCCTCAATTGATATTCTAAGGTTGCTAAAAAGGTTACCTTTGGTTAGTAATGTAATTCTATTAGTATGACAGCCAATCGTGTTTCCAATCCTCAGTTCATAGGGTGGAGTTACTAGCAATTTGTTCCTTGTTTCCATCACTAACGGCATGCAAACCTGATGCAAAGTGTTATTATGGGGCTTATTTTCCAATGCAAAACCCGAATTGCAATGGACAGTAACACTAAAGTAACACAAAGTAGCACTATGCACCACCTTATGTAAAACAGCTATAGCATGCATGGTACATGGACGTTCCCATTCATTCAACAATGGAATTTGACACTAATCCTCATCGATTAACTTTGAAACAAAATATTACACCTCCTTGAGGCTTACATTTGGATAAAAGTTTTATTTTCTCCAAACCTTTCCAACTTTGCATGTGTGCTGCACCGTAGAGAACACATACAAAGTCATAGGATGTTAATCTTAGTTAAACCATAGAATTTTATATTAGATGGATAACTTTCCATCTTAAAATCTATGCTTGACATCACACACACACTCCCTTGCACTATAGGCTAAAAGTTAGTGCATTGGCGCGAGGCAGGCAAATGTACGCCAGCACTACAGGTAAGGAGGGAAGAGCTACCTTCCCACAACTTAGGAGTTTTGGTGTTGATGTGCTCTTTCCTTTTTAGGCGACCGACGACAGCAACGTTGGTTAATATGTAGCTTAAAAACTTTGTTAATCTGTCCCTTTGTTTTGTCAGACA
Organism: Pleurodeles waltl; assembly: GCF_031143425.1. Lineage (NCBI taxonomy): Eukaryota > Metazoa > Chordata > Amphibia > Caudata > Salamandridae > Pleurodeles > Pleurodeles waltl. Next base: position 1,038,773,353 of record NC_090447.1, read on the forward strand.
AAGCACTCTTAGCATACAATGTCTATCAGTGTGGATAACGCAAAGCTAAACCTTTTAGTTCCACTTGCTTAAGTAACATTTTGTATATATTGATTTATTCATGTGTATCACCCATTGTATCGTTATGTTTGTGATGCAAAGCAGTCTGACTATCTAAGTTTGGATGAGTAGTTCTATAAAATAATAAATGTGGGAGAGGAGCAAAGGAGAATTTCAGGGCATTACTGGTGGGTGGTAGTGAGAGAAGATGTGCAGAAGGGGATCAATGGGGGGCACAAACCTAGAGTGTTGCACTGAGTGCCCCCAGTGGTAAGGCTGTCCCTGTGAGACCCGGCAGCTGTCTTCTCTCTCTTCCATAGTTATTGTCGATAGGAACTGGCTGCACCACCCCAACTGCTTCTTCTTCTTCCAGACAAAGGCACTGAGATACATTTTGATAGGTTGATGTTTTATTTACTATGTGTTTTTTCATTTTCCTGGAGAGATAAATATATATTTTCCATTTAATTCTCTACAATTGAAATCCAACTCATATAGAAGTCATTGGCACTGCCCTGTCTATCAGATACTTATAACCTGTTCATTAAACTTCAAAGGTCATATGGATAAACAACATGGAATGTTATTTGTTCTATCATATCAATTTGCAAAGATATAAAGACAAAATAAATTAACAACTTCTTTTTTGAGAGTTTTGACATATTGAATGTATTGTAAATATTGTTCTAAGATTATAGGCATGAAGGGAGTGTGCGGTTCCAAAATATCTAGAGTTTATTAACAAAAGTGATATACCAGTAATCCTTGGCACGTTTGAATAAAAACCTCACTGCTGTGCTGACAATTTGACATTAAAATGAATAACAAAATATTCATTCCGTATAATGTTACTCATTTTCAGTACTTCTTTCTGTACAGCTACATAGTGAAAGAAAATCAGACTACTGAAGGCAAGATTTATTTTCAATTACCTTTCTCGTAATAGTAAAGAAAAATTATTAACTTCATTTAATAGCTTTTTTTACAAAACCAATTTTTAAACATAGATTATGGGGGTCATTACAACATTGGCGGTAAAAGCCACTTACCGCCGTGCAGAAGACCGCCAATACACCGCCGCAGCCACAGAATTCCGCCACAACTATTATGACCCACATCTCGGAATCCGCCGAAACTCAGACACCCACACAACTCCGCCACACCAAAGGTCAGTGTTAAACTGGCGAAAACAAAACCTCCACCTCCACGCCAACAGAAACACGCCCATGCTATTACGACCCATGAATCCACACGGCGGTCTTTCAACTGCGGTATTCCATTGGCGGTACACACTGCTGTGCTCAAAATACACACACATCTCCAAAACACCGCCACATTGGACAATTACAAATACACACACCTGATACACATACAAACACCATTCCCACACACCCAATACATTATAAAACACACACCCACATCACCCACAAACCCCTATGACCAGAATTCACGAACGAAGGCCAGAGAGACAGCACAGCAAAGACAACCCCACCATACAGAGGCACACAACACCATCAACCACACAACATCCATGCACCAAACACCACACACCACTTCACATCACCACACACATCAACACTCACACCGCCCCACACATCACACACACCACCCCATGGCACGTCAAAGACACCCCTGCTTTTCTGAGGAGGAGCTCCGGGTCATGGTGGAGGAAATTGTCCGGGTAGAGCCACAGCTATTTGGCTCACAGGTGCAGCACACATCCATAGCCAGGAAGATGGAGCTATGGCGAAGAATAGTCGACAGGGTAAATGCTGTGGGACAGCACCCAAGAAATCGGGAGGACATCAGGAAGAGGTGGAATGACCTACGGGGGAAGGTGCGTTCAACGGTCTCCAGGCACAACATCGCAGTTCAGCGGACTGGCGGCGAACCCCTACCTACTCCCCCACAACTAACAACATGGGAGGAGCAAGTCTTGACCATCATGCATCCTGAGGGCCTCGGAGGAGTCGGTGGAGAAATGGACACTGGTAAGTCAAATCTTCACTATCATATCCCCCACCCTACCTGCATGCTATCACACACCCCCACCCTCACACCCTCCCCTATCACCCCAACTCCTCCCTAATTTACTAATGACACAAACTACACATCCCAACACCAAGCCCTGCATGACAGAACTAAGCATGGACACCCATTACCCTAGCATGCCCACTGCACATACCCAGAACAACCCCCTAACCATCATCACAGAAGCCCCCACACAGGAATGCTTGCACTGGGGTACACAAACACCCACCCATTGCACACCATTACACACCCACATGCAATATTCATGCTCTTATGCCCCTGCAGGATCACGAAGGACCGTCACCACACCAGAGGGTCCAGACAACTCCACCCACAGAAGAGGCACACAGTGACGATAGCAGCTCTGCCCTCCTGGAGCCTGATGACCAGCCCGGACCATCGTGGGCCTCGGGACAGTCGGTTCCCCTTGCACAGGCACAGCCCAACACTGACCTTCCACTCTCTGCTAACACCAGCACAGCACCCACCCAGCGGGCCCAAAACTCTGTACCCAGGACAGGTCAATCAGCGGTGTGTCCACAACTACATGGAACCCAGGATAACCCACCACCCCAACAACAACAGGGACCTGGGGGCAGTGGTAGTGGGCACACGGTCCAGGGGACGGAGGCACAGGAACACAGGGGAACTGGGAGGGCTGCTGTGCGACAGGGGGCGGACAGGCCAAGGGAACCCACTCTCCACGAGGACCCATCCTCCATCATGGGAGCATACCACCACTCCCAGGAGACGATGGCCACGGTCCTGGTCAAGTTTCAGGAGACCCTGCACCTGCAGGAGGACCAGTATTTGGGGTTCATGGAGGAGCTCAGGACCATCAGCTCCGCCTTGTGCACCATCATAGGGGTGCTGAAGGACATACAGCAGACCCTGAGGGACACCGTGGCACTCCAAGGGGCCCCTGACACTAGCATGGACGATGAACTGCCCACCACCTCTGCCAGCGCTAGTGGACAGGACGCCCCTACAGGACCACCACACCAGCACCCCACCCCCTGCAGACGGACAACCACCACGCAAGCGGGCCCTGAGAGCCAGGAACAGGACAGAGCAAGATGGCAAGACCCCAGCCAGGAAATGAGACCACCCTGATTGTCCCCCCACTGTCACACTTTGTTACCCTGTCCATACTTGAACTGCCCCAGCTCCACTTCCTATGCCCATATGGGCAGTGCACCTGTGAGACTAATGGACTGGATTCTGCCATGGACATTCCTCCAACATCAACCATCACCATTTTACAACCCCCTTCCATTTTTGAGCACTTCAATAAACACCCTTGAAACACAAAACAATCTGGAGTCAGTCTATGATTTGGTAAAATGTAATATCTATGACAGTGTCAAAATGTGTTGTTAGATCTAAAGGCAACATAACAATGTCACACATCACAAGTCCTTGAAGGATTCAAGCAGATGACACACGTTGGTAACCACACCTGTGAAACCGTAATGGAAAGAAACAACTCAATTACCAAATAATACCATGAAATAACACACAGGATAGAGGAGGACGTGTGACAGTGAATGTATTGGTAAAAATGAAAATGTTCTCACCTGTGTGTCACTGGAAATATTGCTGTATGACTGACTCCCTGTTGTCGTTGTCTTCTTCCTCAGCTTCCTCCTCGTCACTGTCCACAGGCTCCACAGGCTCCACAGCTGCCTCAACACCGTCATCTGGACCATCCTCCTGCAGAAAAGGCACCTGGCGTCGCAAAGCAAGATTGTGAAGCATCGAGCAGGCGATGATGATCTGACACACCTTCTTCGGTGAGTAGAATAGGGAACCACCTGTCATATGGATGCACCTGAACCTGGCCTTAAGGAGGCCGAAGGTGCGTTCGATCACCCTCCTAGTCCGCCCATGGGCCTCATTGTACCGTTCCTCTGCCCTGGTCCTGGGATTCCTCACTGGGGTCAATAGCCAGGACAGGTTGGGGTAACCAGAGTTCCCTAATAGCCACACATGGTGCCTCTGGAGTTGACCCATCATATCAGGGATGCTGCTATTCTGCAGGATGTAAGTGTCATGCACAGAGCCAGGGAACATAGCATTAACCTGGGAGATGTACTTGTCTGCCAAACAGACCATCTGTACATTCATGGAATGATAACTCCTCCTGTTCCTGTACATCTGTTCACTCCTGTGGGGGGGGACCTGAGCGACATGGGTCCCATCAATGGCAACTATAACGTTGGGGATATGTCCAAGGGCATAGAAGTCACCTTTAACTGTAGCCAAATCTTCCACCTCATGGAAAATGATGTATCTCCTTACGAGTTTCAGCAGGGCAGACAACACTCTGGACAAGACGTTGGAAAACATAGGCTGGGACATCCCTGATGCCATGGCCACTGTTGTCTGAAATTACCCACTTGCAAGGAAATGGAGCACTGACAGCACCTGCATGTCAGGGGGGATTCCAGTGGGATGGCGGATTGGTGACATCAGGTCTGGCTCCAACTGGGTACATAGTTCCTGGATTGTGGCACGGTCAAACCTGTAGGTGACGATTACATGTCGCTCCTCCATTGTCAACAGGTCCACCAGCGGTCGGTACACAGGAGGATTCCACCATCTTCTCAATTGTCCCAGCTGACGGCGCCTAGGAAGGACAACAGCGACGATCAAGTCAAATTTTTTCAAGGTATGTACCCACAGTTACACAGAAGACGACACCAAACACAAAACCCTTCCTGTATGTGTGTTGAGTGTAGGCCTAGCTATGTGTGACGCAGAAGTAAATGAAGCCATGTGGGCACCTGAAATGGCGGCTGTCTGACCTCTAAACTGGGACAATGGGATTGTGGGGTAACTGCGTTGGCGTTGCACACCATCGCGGTAGGCTGTCGTAGACCGCGGCGCAATGCTGCATTGGTTAACATAGGACCCTATGGGTCCCAGGAGCCAATGAACAGGTGCGCCGGCGGTGGTGATACGCACCGCTGCGGACGTCACCGCCGCGGACGTCACCGCCATTTTCTATCTGTTCAATCACTAGATACCTGATATTCGACAGGAGAGGACCTACACTGCTGTGACCTCAGTCTGGAAGAGACAATGGCTGCTGCGTCTGGAGAAAGGGCCCCTGCCTTCAATGCTCAGGAGTTGGAGAAACTGGTAGACGGGGTCCTCCCCCAGTACACGCTACTCTACAGTCCTCCAGACCAACAGGTTAGTACACAGGGAGCACGTTGTATGGGCTAGGCCTGGGTGGAGAGGGCTGGTTGTAAGAGGGAAGGGGGCAGAGCTCAGGGAACATTAATGCATGTGAATGAATGGGCCACATGGCTAGAGTAGGGAGGGGGGGCACTCACATCGACGGTGCAGTTGGTAATGACTTCTCGTCTTCCCTTGTGCATGTCATGTAGGTCAGCACCCACCAGAAGAGGGACATTTGGCGTGCCATCGTCAAGGATGTCTGGTCCCTGGGGGCCCACCAGAGACGGGGCACCCACTGCCGGAAAAGATGGGAGGACATTCGCCGCTGCAGCAAGAAGACGGAGGAGGCTCAGCTGGGGATGGCCTCCCAATGTGGGAGGGGTGCCCGTCGCACCATGACCCCCCTGATGTTCTGGATCCTGGCGGTGGCCTACCATGAGTTGGATGGGCTCTTGAGGGCATCACAGCAGACACATGGGGATGAGTACAACCTCATTCTGCGGACTTTGCGTGCAGTGGAGGTGTCTGGGTGGGGGAGGAGGCCTGTGGGTGTACCTAGGCCAGCCAGAAATACTTAGACTAGGCACCTCTGTAATGCAGCCGATGTGGCACTATACACCACAGCAGTAGAGTGCTAAGTACAGGTATAGATGTCCCTGTGGCATCCATGTGTGCAGATGTCCACCATAGCCATGTAGGCCAGATCTCAGGAATTGCATCTGCAGAGGCCAGGAACACGGCGTAGTGCAGGGGGCTGCTGTGTCTGTCTTGTCCGCCAACGGTAGCGGTGTGCCATGCACTCAACCTGTTCTTCTTCTGTATTCCCCCCCCTTTTTGTGCTTTCGCTGTTCTTTTGTGCATCAGCATCATCAGGCGGAGGTACAGTGGCACCGGAGCACGAGGGAGCTGCATACCACTTAGCCATGGAGGGCCACACCACAGACTCTGAATACACCAGTGGGACGGAGGGCGAGGGGAGCTTCACGTCGGTCACCGGATCACCAAAAAGCGACACGGACTCGTCCGCCGATGGGAGCTCCCTTGTGGTGGCGGCACCATCTGTGCCCCCCACCTCTACAGGTACAGCCGCCACCTCCCCTACCAGCCCCGCCCTCCCAGCAGCCCCTCAGCGTTCACCCAGTGCCCGCTCACCCAGGAGGGTGGGCATCACCTTCGCCCCAGGCACCTCAGGCCCTGCCCCAGTCACCCCTGCTGCCCTCAGTGAGGAGGTCATTGACCTCCTCAGGTCACTCACTGTTGGGCAGTCTACCATTGTGAATGTCATCCAGGGTGTAGAAAGAGAGTTGCAACACGGTAATGCATTCCTGGAGGGCATTCATTCTGGTCAGGCTGGCCTTCAGCGAACCCTGCAATCTCTGGCCTCAGCACTGATGGCAGCCATTGTCCCTGTGTCTAGCCTCCCCCCTCCAACCTCCTCCACCCAGACCCAATCCCCTGTACCCCAGCCCATCCCAAGCACACCTACAGACCAGCATGCACACAAGTCAACACACAAGGGAAGCTCAAGCAAACCTAGGCACCACACAACCCACAGGCACTCACGCAAGCATCACCCACATACAGACACAGCAACATCCACTGCCTCCACTGTGTCCCCCTCCTCCTCTTCTCCCTCCTCCCTCCCAGTGTTGTCTACACTCTCACCTGCATGCACTACATCTACAGGCACCAGGACTCGCAACAGAACACCCAGCACCACACCCCGCTCACCTGCACTCAACACCTCCACTACCATTTACACATCCCCTGTGTCCTCTCCCACTGTGTCTGTGACGCCCCCTCCAAAAGTACACAAACGCGAGCACCCACACACCCAACATCCATCCACCTCACGACAGCCTCCAGTACCTGCACCCAAAACACCTAAAGTGACACCTCCTACAACCACCTCCTCTTCCTCCAATCCCAGGCCCCCTCAAACTACCCATCCCAGTGTTCGTCAGAAACTGTCCCTCTGTAAAGTTGACCTTTTTGCCCCACCCCCTCTCCAATTCATCAGTCCTGTCGTAGCACCTCAGCCAAAAAGCCTCCAATACCAGTGGTGCCTGTTCAAGGTGTGTGGAGTGCACCGGCCACCAGGGCAGGCAGTATGACCCGGAGCCAAGGCACTGGCAACCCACCCCCTGTAAAGGCTCTGAAATTGGAAAGTGGCCGACGGGACCCTGTGAAGACTCCTGGAGGCAAACAACTCACAGGGGTCCCAAGGGGATTGCAGAGTCAGCTGTGACTCCTCCAAAGGTGGGGAAGGGCCAGAGGAAGTCTGCACAGCCTGTTGTGAGCATCACGGCGGAGAAGGGCAGCATCCTTCCTGGCGGTCGAGACGCCACCGACAGCACTGTCGTCACTGGTCCGGAGACCACCGCCAGAGTCATTGCCCAGGAGGGTCCAAGTATCGTCACTGGTCAGGAGACCACCGCCACCGCCGGAGTCATTGCCCAGGAGGGCCCAAGTATCGTCACTGGTCAGGAGACCACCGCCACCGCCAGAGTCATTGCCCAGGAGGGCCCAGGTATCGTCACTGGTCAGGAGACCACCGCCACCGCCGGAGTCAGTGCCCAAGAGGGCCCAGGTATCGTCATTTGTCGGGAGACCACCGCCACCACCAGAGTCAGTGCCCAGGAGGGCCCAGGTATCATCACTGGTCAGGAGACCACCGCCACTGCTAGAGTCAGTGCCCAGGAGGGCCCATGTATTGTCACTGGTCAGGAGACCACCGCCAGAGTCAGTGCCCAGGAGGGCCCAAGTATCGTCACTGGTCAGGAGACCACCGCCGGAGTCATTGCCCAGGAGGGCCCAAGTATCGTCACTGGTCAGGAGACCACCGCCGGAGTCATTGCCCAGGAGGGCCCAAGTATCGTCACTGGTCAGGAGACCACCGCCAGAGTCAGTGCCTAGGAGGGCCCAAGTATCGTCACTGGTCAGGAGACCACCGCCACCGCCAGAGTCAGTGCCCAGGAGGGATCATCATGCCACACACCAATGCCCAGTCCTGGGAATGTCATGCCACACACCAATGCCCATTCCAGAACCACCATGGCAAAGCACCGCTGAACAGTCCAGAGACCGCCATGGCAAAGCACCGCTGAACAGGGCATGCACCGGGGAAGAATGAAAAGACCGCCACATCAAGCATCGTTATCCCATGAGCAGCTGGGACAGTGACGGGACAGGAACTTTCACGGGGAGATTAGTCCAGTCTGGGCACCAGTCCCCCTCCAGAGCCAGTGGAGGCTGTTATCTACTTGCGAAACTGTGGCTTTGCACTCCCCAGGATGGTCCAGTGGGCAAACCACCCACTGTAGAGACTTGAGAGACTGTGGCTTTGCACTCCCTAGGATGGTACAGAGGGCAAGCCACCCACTGTAGAGACTTGAGAGACTGTGGCTTTGCACTCCCCAGGATACATCAATGGGCATGGAGCCCCGTCGTGGATCTGGCTTTGCAGTCATCCGGCTGAGGTGCCCCCCCTTCCCTTCCCCCTGAGGTGCCTGTAGTATTTCTATCTGATGCCCCGGCAGTGTTCTCTCCGATTGTGGACAGGTATCTAGTGTGGGCCTCGCCCATGCATTTTTGGACTAGTGGTGCACCGACCTTGATATGTGCATATCTGCACTACTTCTCGTAATGTATATATTTCTGACTGATTTTATAAAATATCTGTATATTTTTGACACATGTATTTTAATACATTAAAATGTTTGAACTGATTTTGTTTTGTCTTTGCATTCTTCCGGGGGGATTGTGGGTTGTTACTGTGATTTTTGTGAATGCCTTGGTGTGTGTGTTGTAATATGAGAGGGTGGGGGTGTGGGTGGGGGTGTTGCGTGTGTGTCCCCCTAACTTTTGCCACCCCTATGTCGTAGGTGCAGTACTCACCGTTGTGTTCGCCTGCGCCGGCGTTGGTCTTTGTAGATGAGTAGGAATACAAGGGCCGGTAGAATGTGTGATTCGGGCTCCATGGAGTCCTCGTTCCTCGTGGGATGTGTTGAGGTGAGCGTTTTCCCATTGCAGTAACTGTTTCCGCCGTGTTTTTATCCACAGTGAATCCGCCCCGGAAAAGGTGGCGGATTAGTAGGTTGTAATACTGTGGGCGGTACATTGTCTTCCGCCTGTCTGTTGGCGGTGACCGCCGCGCTGCTTGTCTGTACCGCCTTGGCGGGCGGTGTGTTAAAGTGTCTGTCTTTGTTGGCGGTTTCCGCCAGGGTCATAATTCCCTTTTTTTGTCCGCCGGCCTGTTTGCGGTATTGCCGCACATTTAACACCGTCCGCCAGGTTTGTAATGACCCCCTATATTTTTATCTTTAAAATGACACAAAAACAAATAAAATAAAATAAGGGGAACCGGAGATATGAATTTTTAAAGAATTGTTGTTTTTTTAGCACAGAGAAACAAAAAGCGCCAATCGGGTCATCTGGTTGCACCTCGACCAGGGCAAAGTCAAAGTTTAAGTCCGACCGCGATGGAGCCCGGATCGGCTACAGGCCGCAGGAGGCCTTGGTCAAAAGTTTACCTTTGCACTTAGTAGTTTTTCTGAAGATTTTCTTCAGCGGGACGATCCTGCCAGTCCAATCCGACCTCCTGAAACTCTTCTCCGGAATCCAACATCCTGGCAGTGCTTTCTTCCCTATCTGCGGTCGCACCGCCGGGGCCGGCAGTTTTCCGCCATTTCTGCCCCGGCGGTGATAATCCACCAGGGCAGCGCTGCAAGCATGACCCCCCTTACCGCCAGCCTGTTTCTGGGGTGTCCTGGGGCATGGGCAGTGCAGGGGCCCCCTAACAGGGCCCCGGCCAGCTTTTCACTGTCTGCATAGCAGACAGTGAAAAGCGCGACAGGTGCAACTGCACCCGTCGCACTGCTGCAACACTGCCGGCTCCATTCGGAGCTGGCTCCTGTGTTGCGGCCTCATTCCCACTGGGCCGGCGGGCACAAACTTGGTTTGCGCCCGCCGGCCCAGCGGGAATGTCGGAATGGGGGCTGCGTGAGTGCGGCCGTATTGGCGGACGCATGGCGTTTTCTGCCTGGCGGGCGGCAGTAGCCGCCCGCCAAGGTCGTAATGACCCCCTTAGTCTCTTTTTTGGAGATTTTCTTCACCGGGACAAACCTGCAAATCAGGCCGGGTAGCTGTTGAATCAAGCCGGCTAGAGTTGCTGCGGTGGGTCGGTCCCTCTATGGAGCTTTTTTTCAAAAGTTCTCCAAACTTCTCCAAACTTCTGGGTCTTCTCCCAGATGTTCTTTTAAGGTTCTTTTGGGGTCCACAGCTCACCCCAAGGGTCCAGAAGCTCTGAGATGATCTTTGGAGGTGTGGACTACAACTTCCAGAATGCACCTGGCGCAAACTCCTTTTTGCCAACTGGCCGCCAACTAGCCGCCCGCCAAGGTCGGAATGACCCCCTTAGTCTCTTTTTTGGAGATTTTCTTCACCGGGACAAACCTGCAAATCAGGCCGAGTCACGGTTGAGTCAAGCCTGCTAGAGTTTCTGCGGTGGGTCGGTCCCTCTATGGAGCTTTTTTTCAAAAGTTCTCCAAACTTCTCCAAACTTCTGGGTCTTCTCCCAGATGTTCTTTTAAGGTTCTTTTGGGGTCCACAGCTCACCCCAAGGGTCCAGAAGCTCTGAGATGATCTTTGGAGGTGTGGACTACAACTTCCAGAATGCACCTGGTGCAAACTCCTTTTTGCCAACTGGGCAGTGGTCAGCTGGTTGATTTCTTTAGGAGCTGGTGCAGGGGACTCTGGTTAGCAATTTTTCACCTGTAGCAAACAGAGAGTCCCTCCTTGAACCAGTTGAAGCCAGGCAAAGTCCTTCTTGTGTGAAGCCAAGTGTGCAGCTGGTGCAGTCCTTCTGAGCGCAGGTTCCAGGTGCAGGCCAGGGGTCCAGCAGGGCAGTCCTTCTTCTTCTGTAGTTCTTCCTGGTAGGGATGTGGTACGGAACTGAGGTGTGAGTGCAGGTCTGCCAGTTTTATCCTTGCTTCTGGGTGGAAAGCAGGGGGGTCTTGGTTCTCCAATCAGGTACAGGGTCCTTCCCCCTGTGATGACCACTTCATGGGAAGTGTGTCAAAAATCAATCCCAGGAAGCAACATTCTTCAAAAATCCATCATGACTGAAAATGATTTTTGGAGGTTACATCTGGCTGAGCCCACCCACTGGTATGGCTAAAAATCATAAACACACCCCTCTCCTGCCCTCTCCTAATCTAATCAAGGGGGCACCCAGTGGTCTGGGGTTGCAGGATGTGGGTGTGTTGTTGGGTTGCTCCAAATGTCCTTCTCTGCCTTTGGAGACCAGTTTGGCAGCCCTCCCCCTTCCTGCCTCACCATCTGCCGAGGGGAGATTCCCTCCCACAGGCACATCTCTTTGTGTGAAGCCAGTCCACTTCACACCTCATCAAGGCAGCCTGGCCAGGCTGCCAGAGCCTGGCCAATCAGAGCACAGCAGCAAAAGCAATGAAGGGCTGAAATTGGCAATTTTTCAGGTAAAGTTTAAAACTCTTTACCTGAACAAGTTATATTAAATCCAACAACTGGAAGTTGTGGGATTTATTATAACAATTAATTTAATACCAAATGCTTCGTATCTATCACATAAGGGCACTTTTAAAATTAAAATAAAGTCTCCACATTCTAGCCTATGAAGGCCATTCAATACAATGAGGGAAAAACTAATGTGGCTCTTTTTACCTCACCAGGGCTTATAAAACTACTTTTATAAGGTCCCTGCTTATAGTTACATGGCACCCAGCCCTAGGGACACATAGGGCACACCTTAGGGGTGACTTATATGTAAAAATAAGGTAGTTTAAGACTTTGGAACTACTTTTAATAACTAAGTCGAATTTGCATATAACTTTAATTTAAAAGAAGCCAGCAAGGCAGGCCTGCCATTAAAATGACACTGGGCACCTCAGCAGTGCACCTATGGGTGCACTACCTATGCTGTGGTCCCTAAACCTACATGTCCTACCATATACTAGGGACTTATGGGTGGGTTGACTTAGCCAATTATAATTAGCCTAATTTACATATTGAATTTACACAGAGCACAGGCCCTGGGACTGGTTAGCAGTACCCAGGGCACCATCAGAGTCAGGAAAACAAAAGCAAAAAGTGGAAAATGGGGGCAAAAAGTTAGGGGGCCTCTGCAATCAGCCCTGTTTTCTCACACAAACACATTGTCCTTACTGCCCTGGCCCTACACCACCATCACTGCTTGAACCTAAATTAATCTAAAAAAATGCAACAGTGTACGGCTTGTACACTATTCATAAAGGTGAGTTTATGTTAACTGTGTTCGAATTATAGTCACCTTACCTAATGCTTCATGTTGTTTCACTAATTCCTAATATGTCTTGCTTAAATAGTAATTAGTAGATTAATTTTAAGAGTCCATTAATTTTACAGCTGTCATAAGATTCTTGGCTGTGTAAGAATCACATGTGTTATTGTCCATAATGCATTCATTAAAATAATGCACACATTTATTTTTTGTTGCTTTCCTATTTTTTTCTCCCAGACCAATATATGATTACAAATTAGTAAACTTCCTACTCTCTCTATTGTTTTATTTTTCCATGTGCAAGTTCTCTAATTCTTATATTATATGCAATTTGTGAATTGCTTCACAATCATTATCAATAACACAACTTCACAAACTGTGACTTTATATTTTGATTTAAAAATACATTATTTATTTTCTTTCAAGGTCCCAATGAGATGCACGGTACTGGTGCATACTTACCCCAGAGTAAATGTGCTTCCACATTTACTGTCACTGTTCAGTAAATCCAGTGGTGGTGGACACTTTTCGAAGTGATGGTGCTGGTCAGTGACATGAGCTCACTAAATTCATAGATTGTTCAGAAAAAACATTCTGGTGAACAAATATGTCTAACAAATAATCAAAGCCCCCTGCAGTAGGAAAGTATGGTAAGGACTTTGCAATAATCTTTGGAAACCTTTTAACCCATTATGTATTTTGAGACACATTTTTCTCATTATAATGGTAAGTCATATACATATTGTATCGTATCTTATGTTGATTTGATGTTTGTACATTATCCATCAAAATGGTGTAGTGATGCAAATTAGTCACCAAAAACAGCCAATGGGAAGGCAACTAAGATGTTGTGTTGTAAGACCTTGGATGGGTTTATTTGAAGCTACTCATGGAAGCTTTCATTGATCCAGTAAAAGGACTAACATAGATTCAAACAGATTACAAGGCTATGAATAATCTTTGGATAATAAATGGAGTAATTTTCTATCCCAGATGCTAGTAATCATTTAAATTGTACAAGTGAAGTATCAATAATGTTAACGTTTCATGTTTTATAAGCACAGCAAAAACATTGTGAAAACTGTTTCTTTCAAGTTGTACGATTGTGAAAAATGTTATTTGGGATCAAATACTCTTCACACTATTCATTACTATGCTACCACTGCAAATGCTGCATGCAGGTGTGCACTGTCCTCCTTTTTGTTCACCTTTGTATTTCTATATTCCACACTTAAAGATATGTCGACATTTTCTGAATAAGACACATTTCTTTGTGTATGCAGCCAGGAGTGTCTTGACGACTTGACCTGGCCTAATGAATGGTTATCATCAGATAAATCTAACTAATGACGTGAGCCCAGGATTTCATTTATGATCGGCGCTCCTTGGTTCCCTGACCGGGAAGTTAAATAATCATCCGCTGGACAATCATTTGACCCCCAGACCTTGGGATACTTTCCAGTACTTGAAGCTGTTCCTGACCAACAGATTGTTTCACTACACTGGAGTTTAGGTCCTACCGACCTGAATTTCCCTGTCCTGATGATGACCCACTTTTGATTTGTCTCTACAACTGGGTCGAAACGTCAACATATCTTTAAGTGTGGAATATAGAAATACAAAGAAATTTTAGGAGACTTCAGGGTCTCCTGGACTGACGGAGCCACTAGAAGTCCATAATATTCTTAAAACCACACTTTGTACATACTGTATATATCACTTTCTCTTATCTGCACTTTGTATCACCTTCACTGTTTTTACTAGGAGCACCTTCTCAGATAAATGCAAAACTTTATGTTTAGAATAACACTTTTTAATGAAATATACACCTTATGTCTGGAATAACATGTTTAAAGAAATATACATTGCAATACATTTCTACTGTTGTTCCATTGTTTGTACGCATAGAATTACTTTAGCCATTTGATTACCGTGGAAGTTTAGGTTACTTCCTCCTTGCATTGACCAATAATCTATACGCATGTCTTTATTCTGATCATTTTGCATGGTGCTCTCTTTGGATGTTGGGCTATCAAGTCACCTATACTGAAGTTAGTTTTCACTTTACCACCAGTTTTTCACCAGTGAAGCCCCTACATACATGCATAGCAATCAGCATTGCAAACCATGAAATGCAAATGTATCCTGCACGGAATTAAAATACATACTCCATTGATCAAGGAAAGCAAAACCTGTGGATTACTCAACAATACAGTATCACTGATACCTCCAATTTATGGTTTGAAATTACAATTACTTTATTCACTTCAAGGTCAATACATGGATATGACCCCCCATAAGCAGACTGGGCTGCAACCTGTGGCACAAGAGGCCATATGTATCATTGCTTCATTTTGCATTCCCTAAATAGAAAAGTTTAAGAAATCACTATTTAGGGTATGCAAAATGGTATGTAGCAAAACAGCGATTCACTAATAGCGATTCCTACTGAGTTGCAATTGATATTAGGGAATCATCATTAGGACATGCTACTCCCTCAGTTCCTTCATAGCGGCAAATGGTTTTGCATTTCCTAATTTGCGATTTCCTAATAGGAAATTACACATTAGGTAAAACAAAAACAAGGTTGCCTCAGGGCATAGGGCCCCACTTTATGCACTGCTAAAATAAATCATACACATGAAAAGCGCACACATGCCCTAGGGGCAATGTGGGATTCATGGCACTTTAAAAAAATCATTTTGGATGCATTTTATGAAGTTGCACATGCTACAATCAGCTTGGAGTTTATGGTGACAGCATTTCCTAAATGCCCATTTTGCATTTAGGAAACTGTTGGCACATGTTCTGAGGGAATTGAAAATAGTGAAGCCCTATCTGTGAAATCCTATCTGGGAAATCTCTAATTGGAGCCACAATTTTAGGAAATCGCAAAAAAGTGTGATTCCCCGAAACGGGGCTGTCAATGTCTTCTATACATTTGAAAAGGCAGTTTTGGGTTCGCAA
Organism: Pleurodeles waltl; assembly: GCF_031143425.1. Classification (NCBI taxonomy): domain Eukaryota; kingdom Metazoa; phylum Chordata; class Amphibia; order Caudata; family Salamandridae; genus Pleurodeles; species Pleurodeles waltl. Next base: position 1,038,788,870 of record NC_090447.1, read on the forward strand.
ATGGTCTAACTTAGCGATTTGCACCGTTTGCAAATGCAAAATCATTTGATACATATAAGCCTAGCTGCCTATATAACACCTCTAGATTATCAAACATATGGTATCTGTTGTATAATTTATTAAAGGCGAGCATGTCATATGTATTGCAGCTCATGATTATTTAAGCCTGGCTATAATGCTGTATCTGTGCTCACTTTATGGAGTGTGACTTATGTGCCTCAAAAGATGTTCGTACATTTCTTGTTAATATTCATAAAATAATTAGCAAAGAAGACAAAAAATTAAATTGGCGTTACAACCATACTTTTCTCTTATCTAGAACTTTTCTTGTTTATGCAGAATTTTAATTTGCCAAGAACATTGATTTCCTCATAAACATCAGAACCATTGTTTGTGAATAGACCTCATATACATATAATGAATTCTACACTATAAGAGTATGTCTTTATCACTAAAACTAGTAAATAATGAAACATTCATTATAATCTTCTATTTTTATATCAAAGTTCGTCTTTTTAAAAGACCCATACTTCATGATGAAAAAGAGGGGGAATTAGAAATAGACATTGAAAATTCTTGGCAAAATACAGTGTACAGAATTATTGCTAGCAGAATTTGTGATGGTAAGGTTTTCTTTTTTTACCCAGATAAGATGTACAATATAGATTTTCCTAGTAATTTATGAAGGAAAGACTTAATTTTATTAAAGACACAGGGGCTCTTATTATGCTTTTCTTTTCTTGTTTAATTCAATAGCAGCAGTCAAGACAGAAAAACTACAAATCCTAAAAGGCAAACGAACTTTGCCAATAGGAAGAAACATATAGTTCATTGACCTGCTTCAATCACAGGCCAGAAAATCCCTTAATACTCATCTTGACTGTGAACATGCCTCTTTTCTTGTGCAAGGGTTAGAAAGTAATAAACAATGGTAAAATGGAGCAGAAAATGCAAACTGCTGTAACCACAACTAAAAAGTCTTGTAAAAAGTTCAGAAATGGAGAATTGGATTTGGAGAAAACGAGGCTGTCTGGCTGCAGATGATTGCACTGAAGAGCTGGAGCTATAGGAAAGCTCAAATGGTGACGAACCGGAAGGAGGTGCTTAGGAGGAAGCTTGTAAAGGAGTTGATGATGCTGGTAGGGAGGGAGAAGAAACCATTGATCAGTAAGTGTTGAGGCGGGATAATATTCGCCTCCATGTCTTTAATAAAATTAAGAATTTCCATCATAAATTACTAGGAAAGTCTACATTTTATGGCAAGACTGGAGGCTCCTATTATGCTTGTTTAAAGTGAATTGATCACAGTTAAAGAGGCATGTTATGCTGGTTTACAATAAAAATACTTTAAACACATCATCATTAGACCAGTCAGCCGATTTGAGAATGTCCTAGAGCGGAGTACCAGCCCAAAAGCTTTCAAAGCCATAGCACCTCTGGAAGAAAGGGCCCCAAAGGAGGAGGTATCGATACCTGCCAAGGACATAATCCACTTAACCCAACGAGCAAGGGTTGGGGAAGAAACAGGCTTAAATGGTTTCTTGACAGAAATAAGGATTTGAGATGCTAAGAAAGATCTCAAATCGGCTATCTTTTCATTGACCTAAACATAGTTTATGATGGTCAGGAAAATAGGGATAAAAAACTGATGACAGATTAGTCTTAGTACGTCTATGAATATTAAATAAGACACCTGTTGGTGTTATCTGGCGAGCAGTGATATCAAGAGCTCTAACATCTGAAAGGTTTTTGAAAGAAACAAGTCAAAGTAACACAGAAGGTTTAGCAGGTAAACTTTTTAAAGTAATCATTGTATTATCTGGCCAAGATAAGAAAAGATTGAAAATAACATTGACATCCCACAAAGAACTGTATTTTGGTAGAGGAGGATTAGAAAACTTTACTCCCTTTAACAGACGACAGCCAGAGGATCTTCGCCAACTGGTTTTCCATTGACATAAGGATGAGAAGAGGAAATGGCTGTCCTGTACAAATTGATAGTGCAATAAGTCTTACCTTTGCTAGCTTCTGCCGCAAGGAAATTAACAATAAAAGTTACATCCGCTGAAAGGGAATCAATATGTTTCCCCATGCACCAGCTATCCCATAGGGACCATGCTGATCTGTATGCCTTCTTTGTACCTGGAGCCCAAGAGTGCTGGATGAAGTTTGAAGCTTCTGCTGAAATAGAAGGGATTGGTTGGGAATCCCTGATAATTTCAATGCTGAGAGCGTAAGAAGATTCTCTAGAAGTAAGTTGTGAGGAGGGCCAAGGGGATTGGCGAGGAGGTCTGGAAAGGACAGGAGCAGAAAACGGAAGTATATTGACAACTCTAGAAGGGAAGGGAACCACACTTGGGATTGCCAAAAGGTGGCTATAAGAACCACCACTGCCCGTTGACGACTTACCTGAGCCAAAAGACTGTTTATCATGAGAAACAGAGGGAAAGCGTAGTTGAGATAGATTGACCAATCATGGGAGAAGGCATTGAAGGCTAAAGCTAAGGGATCTGGATGCCAACTGAAGAATTAGGGCAGTTGAGCATTGAAATGAGACACAAATAGATCTTTCTGTAAAGGACCCCATTTCCGAAAGATAGCCATGAAAATCTTGGGATGAAGCCTCCAATCGCTTGAATCCTGAAGATATCGAGAATGCCAGTCTGCCACTGTATTTAGCTTGCCCGGCAGGTACTTTGAAGAAACCAAAATCCTTTTTAGGAGGCAAAATTCCCAAAACCCTTTTGCTAATTCTGCTAAAGGTTTTGGTTTTGTGCCTCCCAAATGATTGATATAACGGACTGTTGATATATTGTCCATCCTGAGAAGAACTGAGCAACAAACTCTGTCTTTCGCTAGGCTTTTTATTTCATAGGAGCCAGCAAGCATCTCTAAACAAGTTGATGGACGACTTCAACTCCTCTAGAGACCATGTACTGCCAGTTGAGATTGGACCACACCGGGCTCCCCAGCCAGCATGGCTTGCATCTGATTCTAATACAAGATCTAGGGCTGATGCAAAGATAGTCCTGCCATTCCAGGCGTCTAAATGGTCTATACACCATTGTAATTCTGCATGAGATTCCTGATCTAGAGAGATGTTGTCTGAGTAAGCAAGACCCTTTTGAAGATGACGTATTTTTAGTCTTTGAAGGGCTCTGTAGTAAAGAAGGCCTGGAAAAGTAGCCTGAATTGAAGAAGAAAGGAGGCCTACTATCCTTGCTAAGGTTCTTATGGATATGAGTGATTTGCGCAAAGTTTGAAGAATCTTGGAATTTATGGATTTCACTTTTGCTGAAGGAAGATGTAGAGTGGCAGAGACGGAGTCCACTAGAAAACCTAGAAACTCTATTTGTTGAACCAGAACCAGAGAACACTTTTTGTTGTTGATGAAAAAGTCGAGATCTGACAGAAGAGAACAAGCTAACTGGACATGAGATTGAAGAGAAGAATTGCTTTGGTTCATAATGAGGATATCGTCCAAGTAAATGATTAACTTGACTCCTTGAGCTCTGAGAAAGGCTGCAAACGGCTTCATGAGCTTTGTGAAACACCAGAGAGCGGAAGAGAGGCTGAAAGTAAGAGAGGAGAAATTAAAAGTCTGGTTTAGCCATTGGAATTGTAAGTATTTCCTGGAATCCGAATGCATAGGAACAGTAATATATGCATCATGTAGGTCCAAATGAACCATTCAGTCTCACTGAAGGAGAGAATCCCAAAGATGCAATATGGTCTCATTTTTGAAATGGCGACAAAGCACAAAATTATTGAAATACATCAAGTTGATGACTGGGTGCATCTTTCTGTATTTCTTTTGAACTAGAAAAACTGAACTGATGAAACCTGAAGGGTCTAGATGACAAGAGACAATTGTGTGTTTTTGAAGAAGAGCCTTAATTTCTGTGGAAATTAGCTTTGTCATTGCCACAGAGAACTGGGGAGGGTGTGGAAGCACCATTTAAATAGGTTTTGAGTAAAGCTCGATAGCATGACCTTGTACAGTGTTTAAAAACCATGGATCCATAGTAATCGACTGCCATTTTGGTAGAAACAATGAAAGATGTCCTCCTACAGTAACAAGGCCAGAAAGGTGGCTTACCTGGTTGGGATGAGTATCTGGAACCCCTGTTGCCTTTGTTGCAGAAACCATGGTCTCCCTGTGGGTAGAACTGCGGTCTGTAATCCTGGTACAAGGTGTTTTATGAACCACGGGAACCCTGGTTGTTGGGTGAGCGCCTGGCAAAGCGGTTCCTGCCTCTGCTGGCCCTGGCAAAAACCCGACTGTCAAACATCGTTTTCAGAGATTGCTGGGCTTTGTCCAACAAAGTGAGAGTTGCCATATATATTTGCTAAGTTCCTTTATGAAGGAATCCTCAAAAAGGAGACCTTCCGCATTGATGCCAGGGTCCATCCAGGGAACAGCCAGATTTACAAGTTTGGGGTCAAGCTTGAGAAGGGGACCTTTCCTGCTCTCGTGCCTGATTGCAGCGTTGGCATTTCCCAAAAGACATATGGAACATTGGACCCATAAAGACAAATCAACTGGATTAATGGGAGAATTATCCAAACGAGCTGCCTCTGGCAAATCAAAAATGCGAGTCATCGGACCCCTAATGCCCAAATGTTTATCCTGACATGTGGACTATGCCTTATCCACGCCCTTGCGGGGATCCCTAGCAAACTTGGTAAAAAAGGGAAGAAGGGAAGGATCAATGGAGGGAGTAATAGTTATTTTCGAGTGCAGAGAAGGACGAAGGCAGTCGTAGCATAGTTTCCCTCTAGTTTGTTTATCCAGGGGAGTACATAGTCTAGAAGCCACATAATCCCCCACATGGTCCACAGGAAACCATTCCGTGGAGTGTGGATGGTATACATAATTTGGGTCAAACATAGGGACCCCTTCCGTTTCAGTAATTGTTAGAGGTTTTGAAGACTCTTGTGCTGCAAATGTCACTTTCTTACAGGGAGGGGGATGAGGGTCCCCATTATTGTTATTAGATTTGTCTGCATCTGAGTCAGCATCTTGGATGTCATCATCAGTATCTATAATATTTGATATAACAATCGGAGAAGAAATGTGCTTTGATTTTTTTGCACATTTAAGAGACAATTTATTTTTTAATGACCCCTCCCTTAAGGGAGCCGTATGAGGAGCCACGTCCTCTGCCTTTTGTGAGGAACCCTCACCATCCCAAAACACCACTTTGGGAGTTTTTTTTATATAAAGGGTGTTTTCTGCTATCCCCCGCAGACTGTGCCAAAATCGTCTTAGATACCTAGCTCAAAACTGAACTTTCCAATTTTTAAAAAGTTTATCTATTTAGACAGAGACTGCCTGCTCCACAGAACTTTGAATAAAGTCACTCAAATTGTCCTTCATAACCTCCTCCTCATTCATGGGCAGAGAAATAGAACTATCTATCTCCATAATAAACAAAAGGCAAACTCTATATTAAATAGTGTTTGGCTGGGAAAGGGTAAATTTTCCTGAGCCAGAGGAAAAACTAGCTTAGCTCCACCTATGGGGGAAAAAAGGAGAGGGCCCAGCAGTAAGGCAGACCGTGAGGAGAAGGCAGAAGAACTCAACGTTTCTCCCAACTGTCGGCGAATATGGTGACCGCGGTTAGAGGAACGTTGAAGGTTCTAAGAAATGAAGCGCATGCGTGAGGGAGGCGTGTTGAGAAGTGCGATTACAAGCTGGTCTGGAAGAAATGCTAAAAACAGTAAGCGCGACAAGGGCAATGTGCATAAAACTAAACAGTAAAATACACCTATACAAATATTAATGAAAATCAAAATTCCTCAAATATACTTATCTTGACTGTGAGCAGCAAGAAAAGAGGGTTGGTCACAGTCAAGATGAGTATTAAGGGGAACTCTAGCCCATGATTGGTGCATGTCTGTGGACTACATGTTTCTTCCCATAGGCCACATTTGTTTGCCTTCTGGGATTTGTAGTTTTCTGTCTTGACTGCTGCTATTGAATTAAACAAGAAAAGAAAAGTGGTCTTGCCATAAAATTAAAATAATTGCTCTGATTTACAGTCATTTAGAGATAAAGGTATGAGCTATGTTGTTATTTACAATAAACTGGCAAGTGATAGTGTGCGTTGTTATAGCACAGGAACATGCATCCTGTGCAATTAGCTACATTTAGAAATGTAAATCTCCATGTGAGATTCTCTGCACACATATAGGCACTCATTATGAATATGGCTGTAAACACCGTCGCCCGCCGTGGCGACGGTGAACAGAAAACTGCCATTGGTAGTGAAGAGAAACCTGCCATATAATGATGCCAAAAACAGAAACCTGCAAAAATTCTGCTAGCTCCAGCCAGGGCCCATGATGGCAGAAAGGCTGCACACCCCACCCTGCCACCGCCAAGTAGACAAATCCCCACCCTCCAAATAATGATGCACAAATCACTGCGGCAGATAGTGGATGTTGAACAACTATTGGCGGAACGGACCGCCACGGCCAGCAAGTGGACCTAACAGCAAGAAATGCACACATTGGATAGTTTGAAACCCACACACCGGACACACATCCACAACACTATAAAACACTCACATACACACCCCACAATCATTTGCATCGCCAATATGACAATTGAGACTGACAACACAACACGCATACACAGAACACAACATCACACAAGTCATAAACACAACCACACAACAGCACCCTCACCAATATCCACACAACACACCACCCACAACACACACCATGGCATCCCCTAAGCACCCACGCTTCACAGACAGGGAGCTAAGAACAATAGTGGACGAAATACTGAAGGTTGAGCCACAGATCTTCAGGGCACAGGTCCAGCACATACCCATCGCCAGGAAGATGGAGTTATGACAGATTATAGTAAACAAGGTCAACGCAGTGGGAAACCACCTGCAAGAGATGGAACGACCTGCGCAGGAAGGTGAGGTTGAAGGCATCCAGGTACAACATTGAGGTCCAGAAGACTGGGGGAGGACCCCCACCTCCACCCCCTGACTAAACCGACTGGGGAAAAGTACTTTCCATCCTGCACCCTGAGGGCCTCACTGGACTCACTGGAGGAATGGACTCCGGTAAGTCATCTACAATTACCCCATATCCATCACACTTGTAATGTATGTACCACCCCACCCCTCCAACTACCACCAGGATCACTACCCCACCCAGGCCACAATCACAATCACTACCAAATGTGCCACTGTGCCACCATCCTCACCCTCCAATAGCAACATAACAACTTGCAAGGGTCAGATGGACCCATACCCACTGCCACCAATCGCTGAGCCCATGTACCCAGTATGGACATCAACCATTAGCCCACTTCCTATCTCTGTAAAGTGCACCAATGCATTTATGACATCAAATGAAATACATGTACACCAATTTGTATGTCACCTGTCAATCAGGTCTGGCTATACACCACCCTCCTCCTCTAGTAGGGAGATAGCTTTCCTCACAGCCACATTGTGCAGCATGCAGCAGGCCACCACTATTCTACACACCTTCTCATGGCCATAGCACAGGGAAGCCCCAAAGAGATAGAGGCAACAGAATCTAGCTTTCAGGCGACCTATAGTGCGCTCTATCACCCCCTAGTATGTCCATGGGCCTCATTGTAATTCCTCTCTTCATCTGTCCTAGGATTTCTCACAGGTGTCAGGAGCATGTTGGGGTAGCCAGAGTCACCTGCAAAAGTGTTTGAAACTGGACAGTAAGAAACTCCCATTACTTGCAGACAACTTGGCTGTCAGCTGTGTACTATTCCAGTGTCATATAAACTCACCTATGAGCCATCCTCTGTTTCCTTGTAGTTGATCCATCATGTGTTGTTCACTGCTGTTTCTCAGGACAAATGAACCATGGACTGATCCTGGAAACATGGCATTCACATGTGATATGTACTGGTTTGCAGTGCACACCAATTGTATGTTCATTGAGTGGAAGTTCTTCCTGTTTCTGTACACCTGTTCATTGAGACTTGGGGGGGTGAGAGCTATATATGTGCCATTGATGGCACCTATCACATTGTGAATGTTGGCAAAGGCAACAAAATTCAGACTTGATGGCAGGGAGCTCAGCCCTTTGGGGAAATTTTACATATGTCTTTAGGTATACTACAAATGCATCCAGGAATTAGGATAGGATGAGGCTAAACATTGACTGTGAGAACCCTGCATCCATGCCCACTGTCACCTAAAATGAGCCCAGGGCCAAGAAATGGAGTACATAGAGCACTTGCACTTCAGTAGGGATGGCATGCTGATTCCCATTAGCCGGTCTCAGTACCTCATTCCCCTGGCAGTTGTGGTTATGGCGTAAGTTGGTGTCCACTGCTGTGCACCCATTCCTTGGTTAACGTGGTTGCCAATCGTGAACCTGGGCCTATCATGATCGCCGGCAGCGGTGACGGTGCACACTGCCACGGAGTGAACGCCATGTCGTCACCTCAAGTTCACTTGACTCAGGATCCCATGCATGGAAGTACTCCACTGAGTGTGCTGCAGTGTCCCGGCCTTTAACACAGAGGAGATGGAGAAGCTGGTGGACCGGGTCCTACCCCTGTATGCCAAGTTATGTGTGCGACCAGAGGTGCAGGTGAATAGGTGGATGACATGCATGGATGAGTGTGATGGTGGTGGTTGCCTTTATGCATGTGTGGTCGGTATGTACCAGCACAGGCGTAGATTGTGTGGCAAGTATTGTGGTTGCGGTGGTGAAATGATCTTGTGAAGTGTCCATCCCATAGAGGATATATAGTCAGTAGTATCACATGGCCAAATCCTGAACTCTGTTTTTCTTTTCTGTGTGTCCCATACAGGTCATCACCCATTAGAAGAGGGCACCCTGACAGGCCATCGCCAGGGAGGTGCGGACCCTGGGGGTCTACAACCGGCAGAGCACCCACTGCAGGAAGCGGTGGGAGGACCTGCGGCGCTGGGCCAGGAAGGCATGCGAGGGCCAGCTAGGGAAGTCCTCCCAACGAGGAAGGGGTGCCCGTCGGGCCCTGACCCCCCTAATGTGCTGCATTCTGGTGGTGACTGATCCAGATTGGATGGGCGCTTGAAGGATGCACAGCAGCCACAAGGGGGTGAGTACCACTACCATTTAATGCATCTTTGATGGATTTCTGAGGGTGCTGTAGTATGTATGCTGTCTAGTGCCAGGAACTCTGACAGGTGTCTACCAGCAGTCCTGCCGCTGTGGGCACTGAGATGATTAGGGGCAGGTCTGCAGTTCATCAGGTCCTTGTGTCATGTGGAAGAAGAGTTGTATGCTAGGGTTGTGGCCACTAGTCATGGGCATAGGCATGACTATAGTTTTGGGTTCTGCGTGTAGGTGTGTAAGCTGGATGGGAGTGTGTGTGCTCCAAGTTTGTACATCCATTCAGGTATTTGCAGTTATCTCTCATGTTTTGTGTCCCCACCCCTCTACTCCTGTGTTGTCTGTGTACATCAGCATCATCTGGCAAGGGAGCAGTGGCAATGGCGAGTGGGAATGCAGCAGCCCACGGTTCAAAGGAGACAGAGTCTACCGATGCCAAGGGACCCATTGATGTCCCTTTATGGTGGAGTACCATGTGCACATGTGGGAGTCAGATTCAGGCCATTTGGCCCCTTCAACCTGTTGCAGTTGGACTGGCTATTGGCCTTATTTGGACATTGCATTTTTCTTTTCCTCGTTAAAGTTTTTTGCCCGGTGTTGCTGTTGGCACACTATGGAGTCATGGTTCATTGTTTCATTGGTGGGGTGTGGTGTGCACATGTGTGTGCTTGGCCTTGTGTCGGGCAAGTACCTCTTGTTCTGGTGTGTATGGCTTGTGATGGTGTGAGGGGTTGGGGATGCGTAGTAGGGTGGGTTGGTTTTTGTGTAACTGTGCCTTTTGTTCAATTGTTTAGTAGGTTGCAGTACTTACCGTCATCGTCCTTGTCGGAGGTCACGGTCTTGGAGGTATATGGCAAGGAGCAGCACTGGCATGATTTCCAATTCTCTCTCTATGTCTGCTTCAGCGTGTTGTGTGTGCCTACGGTGAGTGCTTCCTTTTTTTTGGTTCGTTTCCACCAGGCTTTGCATGGCGGTGATTCCTGCCCCGGAACTGATGGCGGTCTTGTGCTTCATTATTTGTTGGGGTGCGTGGGGCCTTTCCATCGGCCTGTGGGTGGCCTTTTCCCTCGATGTCAGCTCTCCTATGCTGGTGGTGAGTGGTTTTCACTAAATGCTGATTCATGTATACTAGTATGAATGTGTGCCCTCTAATAGGAGGATAAGGTGATACATATAAGTTCAAATGCATTATAAATGTACTACTAGCACTTTACAGGTGCATTTTGGGCACATACCTGCAAAATGTGGTTCTGCATAGCATAAGTGGAGCTATTAACTACTCTATGTAGAACAATTAATTGAAAAAAATAGTAAAATAGGCACTCACTGAGTAAAATAATGCACTCCTCACACATATCACTTTTGAGAGCACATAGAGTGCACACCAAAGGCTATTTTTCCCTTGCTGATGCAGGATGCGATGGAAGCAGATATCTTAAACAGTTGTGTCTTTGTGTGTGTGTCCATGTTCATGTATTTGTTTGGGCACACTATGGGCCTCTTTACCAGTGTGGCAGTCTTACGACTGCCACACCTGCGGTAGCGGTGGTGGAGATCCTTATCCGCCAGGGCAGCGATGCATGCAGAACTGTCCAGCGGATTATGACCTCATTCTCCACCAGCTTTTTCATGGCAGTAACACCACTATGAAAAGGCTTGTTGAGAACAGGTGCAGGAGGGTATAGGGGGCCCCTGCACTGCCCATTCTCTTGGCATGAGTAGTGCAGGGGCCCTCTGCCCAGTACCCTTACAATTGCCACAGCTCCATTATGAGCCAGGAGCAGTACTGTAGCTGTTTTCCCGCTAGGCCGGCGGGGAGAAACCAAGGTTGACACCCACCGACTTAGCGGGAAACTGTTTATGACTCCGGCGGACAGGCCACCGAATAGGCGGCGGCCACCCTGTCGGGAGTTTGGCGGACATACTTTTCCACCTGCCAAATTTGAACTGAGGTCCTATGTGTTAGGATTAGTCTTTGAATGGGTATAGACGAATGTTAGATGTGAGATGCGTCTCTTTTATAATTCATTTATAATCAATATGTTATCAATTGAATGTTTTCAGTAGATTCATCTGTTGTGTTTATATTTCTACAATGGCATTTATATGGGGGTCTTTGATGTCCAAAACTGTATGTCCTTTTAAAAAAAATTATGGCCCTCATTAGAACCCTGGAGGTCGGAAATAAAGCGGCGATAATACCGCCAACAGACCGGCTGTAAGAAATATGAAATTATGACCACAGCGGAAACCGCTTAGACAGACAGCCTCTTTAACACACCGACCACCAGGGCGAATTCAACAGGCACCATGGCGGTAATCGCCAACAGCCAGGTGGAAGACAAAGTACCGTCCACAGTAATATGACCCACCTATCCGCCACCTTTTCCGGGGCGGTACCAATGACATCAAAGCCTGGTGGAAACACTGCACAGAAGGGAAACGACTCACCTCTGGACACTCAAGGAAGAACCACGCCACCATGGAGCCCGAGTTGCATGTCTTCTCCATGCTCCTCTACCTTCTGCTCCACTATGAACACCAATGCCAGCAAAGACGACCACAGTGAGTACTGTTGCCTAGCACACAGGGGAGGGGGGAGGAAAAATAGAGTGACACACACTCGCAACACCCCCTACCCCAACACCACACACACAACCAGATGCAATAACATTACATATTACCCCGTACCCCTCAGGAATAAGGCAAGGACAACCAAAATAGAGTAAAAGGAGTGCAATGAGATAAATCTATTAGTAATACATGCATCCAAATCAAAAAGTATATACATATTTACAATGCAAGAGACACTGCCCAGTCCTCAATGTCCATGGGCCACAGGGCTACATCCCAAAGTCCAAAGCCCAACCTCACTCCTGCAACAACAAGAAGAGAACACTGCAGAGGCATCAGGTCGAAAATAGACAGGCACCTCAGGGGGACGGGGAATGGGTGGCACCTCAGCTGGAAGATGTTACAACAACACTAGTCCTGGAGGGGGTAACATGCCCATAACTCTGTCCTGGGGAGTGAAGGCCACAGTCTCTGAAGTGGGTGACTTGCCCCCTGCTTGGTCCTGGGGAGTGCAATGCCACAGTCTCTAAAGTGGGGGACTTGCCCACTGCTTGGTCCTGGGAAATGCAAGGCCACATCCTCTCAAGTGGGTAATTCGTCCACTGCTTGGTCCTGGGGAGTGCAAGGCCACAGTCTCTCTAGTAGATGGCTTCTCCACTGGTTCTGGAGGGGGCATTGTGCCCAGTGTGCTTCATCCTGTGGAGGATGCAGTGAGTGGATGGCTCCTCCACTGGTTCTGGAGGGGGCATTGTGCCCAGTGTGCTTCATCCTGGGAAGGATGCGGCGAGTGCATGGCTTCTCCACTGGTTCTGGAGGGGGCATTGTACCCTGTGATGCAGATCTTGGGGAGTGCAAGGTCACAGTCTCTCACCTGGGTGTCAGACCCACAGGATTTGCAGGGGTCAGGCTGCACAACAGCCCATGGAGGCAGGACTCACCCTGTCCACCGGCGGTGATGGCTGCTCAGTGGTGGCAGTGGCGGTGCTGGTGTCGGTGCTGGCAGAGGTGGGGGGAGGCTCCAGCCCATTCTCTGCAGTCTTGGATGGTTGCCCACTCGGGCTGCTGCTGCTTGCAGTGGTGCTGGTGGCGGTGCTGGCAGTGGTGAGGGAGGCTCCAGCCCTTCCCCTGCAGCCTCGGATGGCTGCCCACTCGGGCTGCTGCTGGCAGTGGTGTCGGTGGCGGTGCTGGTGGCAGTGCTGGCAGTGGTGGGGGGAGGCTCCAGCCCATGCCCTGCAGCCTTGGATGGCTGACCCACTATGGTTGGTGGTGAGGGCTCCGACTGTGGCCCAGCACCAAGCCTCTTGTCCTTTTTGACTGCTAGTACAGATCCCTTACCCTTCCTGCCAGCAGCTTGGGATGGCTCCTTGCTCCTCTTGGCAGAAGCTGGGGAATGCTACTTGCCCTTCCTTGCAGCACTTGGTGCAGGCACAATATCAGTGTGGCTGCCTGGTGCCCGGGATCCCCTCCCACCTGGTATAGCTGTGGACACTACTGTGCCCCTGGACTGGGTGGCTGGGGTGCTTGCTTGGGTTATGACCACCCTGGCCAAATGTGAGGGATGGGGTGGGGAGGGCTAGAGAAGAGGTCAAAGGTCGAGAGGAAAAGCTTCTTAGGGACATTAGTGAATTCTTTGTACTACCATTGGAGAATGGCCCAAAAAGAAATGGTTTGAAAGTGGTCTCAAATGATTTTATGTTCATCATGAACCTACACGCTTCACAATTACCACACTTGGAATGACCCTGCAATTGCGGTGCTGCCCAACATGATTTAATAATGATCACTGGACTCAAGAAGACTTGCCACATGATGAAAGGAGCATCCTTGACATCTGTGACCTGACTTGCAGCATTCAGACCTCTGCTCAGGGCCGGGCCACTGATACATGCCCGGACCTGGTGAAACCCAGCTGTAGCAAAAGTAGATAAAACTGATTGCCAGGCCACTGACCCTCTTTGGTAAGTTGCTCAGAGTGAAAACTCCACAGTCCTGGAGACTTTGAGCCCTACTTCTGCCATGTCCTTATGTTCAGGCAAAACCTTAGTATGTTGATGTTGGGACTACTCATCTCCGATGCTGACATACACATCTGATATCCCAACATGGACATTGGAGGTTTTGCCATTTATCTATCTGCCCAACTTAGAGCAGGCAGTAAAAGGGCAAGTTTTCAGTGTCGGTCACCACCTGGTAAAGTCTCCTGTAAGGCACAGTGAAAACTGCAAAATGAACTCCACGAATGGGAGAAAGCTCTGATTGCCAGGGGATCATTCATTTATTTTATTTTAAAAAAAGAAAACCTCCTGCTTCAGGATTTTGTTTTTAAAAATACACAAAGATGAAATGTGTTAAACTTTCACAGCATATACAGGAATAGCCGTGACAGCAGTGCCTGGAAATACAAGTGAGTTCCATTTGCCAACGGACAGCTCTAAATATGGCAGGTGGAGTACCTATGCCAATGGTGTGAATGAAGTATTCCACCATGGCAACAATCTTCCAAAGTATGAATCAGGCCCTTGACTTTTAAGAAGCCATTGTGGAAATTCTAAAAGTTGTACTTTTTAGTGGGGGCCTAACCTGAAGGTCGCCTGCCTCATTTGGATAGTGATTAACCACCATCCTCAGACAGGAACCTGGGACTTGAGGACTTGCCAGGACGATGCTAGAGTGCAGGACATTTATTAATTAGGGTTGCTGAGCATGTTTCGTGTTGTAAGTCTGTGTACACATTGCATTGACCTCTCTCGCAAGAAGCCTAGGCCTGGTGGCCTGTGCTACCACTGAGAGTCAAGTGCTGAAGCAGTAGTGCTCAGCCAAGTTACCCATAGTCAACCGGCCCCTGTACATTGGGAGTAAAAGTTCTCAGCTACCATGGTTGGGCTCAGTAATTCCTGCATGCCCTGTAGCCTTCTGAAAGAGGTCTGGCAAGGAGCCTCCCCATCACAAGAAGATGTCAGATGACATCTGGAATGGCCTCAGCATTTGGTCTCCAGGCAGGAAGACACCAAGCCCAGTGAGGGAGATCTTCTCCCAAAATTGGTACACAAGTGTAAACGAGTTTAAGTATTTTTGAGATTTGGGGAGTGAGGAGCGCTGCGGGATTGTTTGCTGTAAGGCACACAGGAAATGCTGCAAGAGTTGGTATGTTTAACACTATGAACTTTTACTAAATTGGTTGGGGTAGAACCAGAAATCCCTACACCCATTAGCTGGTGCCTGGCATCTAGCAAATCTCAGCATCCACTTCAGAACACTTTCTGGAGCTGTAGGAGAATAAAAGAGGACTTGGTCTGCTGTCTGTGACATGAGGAGATCTGAATGAATAGATTATGTTTCCTCCTGCACCCAGGGCAAAGAAGTGGACTCCACAAGTCAGTTGACTGGCTTCCAGTGTGACTACAGGGACACAAGCTGCAAGTGGCCTTTTCTCTGAAGTGTCCAGATGACCAGTAGCAGCATGATCTGACATGGACCCTGCAGGTGGCCTCTGCTTGAGTGAGTCCTGACCCTCATGTTCTTTTCCTAAGGTACTTGGACCTTTTGCTGCATGAAACTGACCTTCTCCTACCACATCTGAAATTGTGGCTTAGAAATTTTTCAGACTTCAAAACTGCCGGAGAACTGGGATAAAACCATCCCAGCCTATCACCATATAGTGCAACCATGCTAGGCAAAAGAGTCAGGTTTCTCCCACTCTGAACTTCTCCACAGCTGCACATCCAATTTATTGGGCCCTCAGTGAGAAGGTAACTGTCCTTGTGGAATGCATCATCAGTTACAATATGCTGTCTTGCCCACCTGGAGGAGTCTGAGCTCTGAGTAAGGAATTATGGGACTGCATTGGAGTTAGCTGGATGGATTACCCCATCACAAACATAACTGATATCCCATACGTCATATTACAAGTACCATTGAAAATACTATGGCAGACAGGATAGCCATGAAATTTGTGATAGTGTAACATATCTTCCAAACTCTTTATCAGATCCTAAGTCCAAAAGGTAGAATAATGACAGGGTGAAGTTGCCAAAAAATCTGTCAACAAGAAGCCATCCCTGGGTGGGAATATTGAAGTTTCCTACCTGGAGCTTTTCCTGCCAAAACCACCAACCACGTGAATCCTGGTTGGCATTTCAAATGTGTGCTCCGTTGTGATCCACCTGAAATCGCACCTTGTTCCCAATCTATTGCAGTCATAGCCTACCATTGGTGCTGTGCCCTTTTTGTCACAATTTTGCCTTCAATCTTTATAATCTTTACAATTTGATATTGCCCTGTCTACTCTGTGGGGTCTGTCGTGTCCAGTGCCCTCTCATGTCTGAGTCTAGACTCCACCCCCCCTTCTGTCCTCCATGGTCCTTTGTGCATGCTCCTGCCCACTACTTCTTGCACACCATGGCTGTTGTGCTATCAGTAACCCTCCGGCATGCCATGCATGCTCTTCTGTGCTTCACAGCCCCTCACACCTGCCCTGTGTGGTCAGCTTGCTGCTCCTGACCCCTCCTACCGGCCCTCCATTGCCTGTGTGTATACCATTATAGTCTCCATGGTGTTTTGTACTTTCAGTGCCCATCCTGCTTGCCCTCCATGGTCAAGTTGTTGTTCCTGCCCTGTTCCCTTGCCTTCCATGTTGAATGTGGATGCCCCATCCCCTTCATCCTGTCTTACCTGGTCCTTTATCATGGCACTGCAAACTTCGCTCCTGCCCAACATGGGGTGTTTTGCTGCAATTGTCCCTCCTGTCTCTCCAGTGTAGTGAGCTTGCTGCCCTTGCCTCTTTCCCCTATGTTCTCTATTGTCTATGTGCATTGCCCTGCCCCTTCCTAGTGCTTTCCATGGTATGTTGTGTTGCACTGCTGTCCCACTTGCCCTTTGTGGTGTATTGTACTGCTGCAACCACTGACACCTGCCCTGTAATGTTATTTTGATACCCCTGCCCATCTCCCTCCTACCCTCTGTTATCCGAGTCCATGTCCCTACCCCATCCCGCCTGTCCTTCGTACTCCTATGTACCATTCTTGCCAACATTTTGAACTTTGTAAGAGAGCAATTCTGAAAAAAATAATGGGGGAAGTAATTTTCCACACTGACTTAGCTTGAAAAAGAGGAGATTTGAGGCAGGAGACAGATAAAATAAAGCCCTTTTTTGCCTTTAAAATATTGGGAGTCTCCTGCCTGAATCAGGTCTGTCAGCATGTATTGTTGTATTGTCACTGCTTCTTCCTTCTGGCCTCAATAGTCTGTTATATTGCTACAGCCTCTCTTGTATGTCCTGCATGATTTGTTAAATGCCCCTGCCCCCTTTCTCCTGCCCTATATGATCTGTTGTTCTGACACTGCCCCTCCCATCAGCCCAGCGTGGTCAGCTTGTTGCCTCTGCACCCTCCTCCTTGCCCTCCATTTTCTGAGTCTGTGCTCTTGACTTCTGCCCCCCCATAGTATTCTAATAAACAACTAGATTGCTAACATTCTACATTTGTTACAATAGTGTGGTGTACCTGATGTCATCTTGATGTAATCAAAGCTGTAATACCTAAAGCACTTCCTTTAGAAAATCTATAACTGAGAGGCTCTAAAAAACTTAAATGAGGACATATTTTTGGAGTTCTCAAATCGCAAGAAAGCACTTTTAAAATGTTTCTATCTTTATATTTTTTCATCCAGTTGATCACTTGATTATATGTTCTATGTAGGGGATAGGATAACATGTTATGTGCTAAGCTGCAGTCTTTACAACTAGGGAACCAGGTTAGAGTTTTGTTGTCAGGTCAACATCCTGTGATTATGGACAAATTACTGAGGGGCATATTTATTCTATGTTTGCGCTGAATTTGTGTCATTGCTTTTATGCAAATTCAGTGCAAACCTAACTTCATATTTATATTGTGATGCTAGATACTTCTAGCATCAAAATATTGGAGTTAGCACCATTTTTTGGATGCATGCACCTATCTTGCGTCAATGAGATGCAAGGTAGGCATTTTTAGCTAAAAAATGGTGCTAACCCCATGGCCCTAAATGTATCCCCCAATGCTAAAATGATGCATGGGTGGGAGGAGGGGCTAAATAATGGTGCAAAGCTTGCTTGGTCACACCAGGTGTTAGGGGACCTGTTGGCCCATTTCCATGGTGAAGCACCATGGAATGGGCCCAAAGTTGCCAGCCACAAGGTCCAAGAATGGGAAACACCTGGAACAACAACTCCAAAACCACGAAGTTGTGAAAAACGAAAGCGAAACCACGCTTCTGTTTTCTACGACTTCCTGGTTTTGGTACCTTAACCAAGCATGTCTGAACAACGTACATGTGTGGTTAAGGTACAGAAGAAGGGAGTCGGAGTGGACGCGTTGAAGGAGGAGGTAAGTTGGGCTGGTACTGGGGCTGTTTTTTTTGAGGGGGTGGGGCGGCGGGGCTCGGGGTGATTAGGGTTTAGGGGGGCACGGTTTAGGTTTAAGGGGTGGGTTGGGGTGTTTAGGTTTTAGGGGCAGGGTGGGGACTCTGGGTATTTTTAGTTTTTGGGGTGGGGTGGAGGGCTGGGGTGATTAGGGTTTGGGGTCAGGGTTTAGGTTTGAGGGGTGGGGCGGGGGGGCTAGGGTGGTTTAGGTTTTAGGGGGGGTTAGGGCTCTGGTAATTTTGGGGTGGGGGTTGGGGTAGTTGTTGGGATGGGGTTGCGGTAATTTTTGGGGGTGGGAGGCTAGGGGAGAAGCATGCTGGATCGTGCATGCTGATCACTAATGCCTTTACCAGGAATGTGTTTACAACGGTAAAATCGTAAATGCATTTGTGGTAAAGGCATTAGTGGTTAGAACAAGGTTGTTGTTCCGACCTCGTTGTTGAGCCACGTGTGCTTGAAGCACCCGTGGCTTTGACACATAACCTCCAAGAACACCCCCACCCACACCATAGGGACACCAGAGGATGGGGGACCACATCTCAGGTAAGTAAGGTAAGTATAGGTATGTATTAAAAAAAAAATGTAAGTGCCTTTGGGGGCCCTGAAATGGGCCACCCTGTATGGCACTGGGTACAATGTCCATGCCCAGGGGACATTGGTGCCCTGTGCTGACCATTGGGGTGGTGGGCATGACTGCTGTCTTTTATAAGACAGGAGTCATGTGGTATGAATGGCTTTGTGTCAGGAAATGACACTAGGATAGTTAATGGCATTTTTTTGCCTCTAACCTGCCTAGCAAAACCTCCTTTACCCGTACCACCACCCACAGCAGGCTTACATCATTTTTTCTTACAGTAGTCCAACCTGAGCACCAGGTAGCGGCATTCCATAAATTTGGCACCTGGCTGGCACTTTGGAATGACGCAAGCCGGTACTGTACTTTTTGCTGAAAAACTGCACAAATGCAGGTTTGTGGCAAAAAGTACAAATATGGGCGTTAATCTCCCCATGCCTAAAACCAAAATGAATTTATTCCTGTGTAATGTAACTGATGCTTCTGTAAAGCGCTCCAATACCTTCAGGTCAAGTTTGCGCTATTTAAAACTACCAAAAAGATTAAAAAACTTTTTTGCACACTTTTGTCATTTGCCTATGCTCGTGCCACATTTAGGTGATATTTCTGCTACATTTGGGCTCTTTATTTTCTGGTGGTACTCTTGGGAGACATTTGTTATGCAGCTCCCTTGCACTTAAAACATGTCCTAATTTTACATTCTACAGCACTAACCATAATTTCTATGCCAGAATAAAGTTCCTTTCTAAATTAAATGGTTCTAGTTTGATCTGTTTAATTCAATCAAGATGGTTTCAGGTGTGCCACACTTTTGTCATAAGTAAGACTTTTAGAACTCTAGCTGTTCTTTGGAACACTTTAGGAGTCTGCAGTAGAACACAAGGGAATCAACTGACCGGCTGCTCCTGTTGGAAATGTAGATTTTCCTATTAAGTTATGAAGGAAGGTCTTAATTTTATTAAAGGCATGGAGGTGAGTATTATGCTTTCTTAATTCTTGAACATTTTAATTGCAGCAGTCAAGTTGAGGTGGGGAATAGCAGCCAATGGGATTGGAACAGTAGTATCAGAACATATGATCATCAGTCACGACTATACGCCCTAATAATAGCTTAACTTGACTGAGAACAGCCCTCTTTTCTTGTGCAAGGCGTCAAACAGATTTGAACATCGCAAACATAGTACAAAGGTTTGCAAGAGCCATAACAAATGACAAAAGTTCTTGTAAAAGTTCATAAATGTAAAACCAATGGGATGTGGAGAAACTTTATAGTCCGGAATTTGCTAGCGATCGATTGACTGTGTAGTAGCCGTGCAGGAAAAGGAAGGATGTGATGACAAATTAGACGTAGACGTAGAAGTTGCTGGAAAGGAAGGGAGAAAAAACATGAAAGTAATAAATGTTGAGGTGGGATAATACTCACCTCTGTGTCTTTAATAAACTTAGGACTTTCCTTCATATTGTACTAGGAAAATCTACATTTTCTGACAAGACTGGAGGCTCCTATTATGCTTGTTCAAAGCTAATTAATAACAGTAGAAGAAACATTAATTACATATTTGCAATAAAACACTTTAAACACATTGGCACTCATTCCGACCCTGGTGGACGGTGTTATTTTGGAGAATGGTACTGCAAACAGGCTGGTGGTACCTTTCCCCAAAATATGACATTGGCGGTTTGGCTCAAGCGAAACCACCAATGTACCACTGTGTCCACCAGGGCGGCAACAGCCGACAGGCTGGAGACTTCGGTTTCCATCCAGACGGGCATCACAATCCCACCCTCTGGATTATGACCGTGCCTACTGCCATGGTTTTCGTGGCAATCTTACTGCCACAAAAACCATGGCGGTAGGCACTCTCAGTGCCAGGGAATTCTTTCCCTGGCACTGATAGGGGTCTCCGTGTCCCCCTCCCCAGAGTCTTCCCCCACCCTCCTCCTCCCCTCCCAAACCCCGACATACATACACCTACACGTGCAGACATACACAATCATACACACACGCATACCCACATCCACCCACGCATTCATGCATTCATACACACACACTGCAACACACACTAAAATACATAAAAGCTCACACAACACAACATGCATGTACACTCACACCCATTCCAGCACACACACATTCCACACGCCTCACACATGCATGCACGCACACAAAAACGGTCACACCCCCCCACACATACACACAAACACACCCGCCCTTTCCCCTGTTGGAGAACCCGACTTACCGGCTTGCAGGGTGTCCTCCGGCAGGAGATGGGACGCGGCGCTGCTGCTAGCAGCAGCGTCCACCAGTGGAACACTGCCAGGCCGTATCATGTGTCATGATAGAGTCGGCGGCGTTCTACTGGTGTGGCACTGCTGCTGGCAGCAGTGCCACATTACTGCCGACCGCCACCATAACCGTAGCCAGAATTCCACCAGCCTTCTGACAGAATTCTGGCTACGATCATATTATGGTGGACGGTAGGTAGCCATGGCGACAGTCTTTTGGAGGCCATCGCCGTGGCAGTAGGCAGGATTTACCACCAATGTTATAATGAGGGCCTTTATCTTTTGTCCAATCTGCTGATCTTAGAATGTCCTCAAGACGTGAACCCACCCAAAGGGCCTTAGAAGACATGGCTCCTCTGGAGGAATGAGCTCCATAGACGGAAGTATCTATACCCGCTAAGGGCATAATCATTTTAACCCAACGTGCCAGGGTAGGGTAGGAAACAGGTTTCTAAGGTTTTCTGAAGGAGATCAAAAGTTAGGTAGCTGAGGAAGTGCTTAGATCATCAGTCCATTGGTCTTAAACTTTTAAGAGATTGACCTACACAAAGCTTGAGCTGAAGTAGTGATAGAACACAGTGAAAATATATGTCTTAGTAGGTTGATGCACAGTGAACTAAACACCTGATGGAGTAATTTGTCTAGAGGAAATATCCAAAGCTGTAACATCTGAAAGATGTTTAATGGATATCAAACATAACATCATAGTAAGTTTAGCTGATAACATTTTAAGTGAAAGTGACATATTATCAGCCCAAGATAAAATTAGTTTGAAAACAACATTGACATCCCACAAGAACTATATTTAGGCGCAGGAGAATTACAAAATGTTACTCCCTTTAAAAGACGGCAAATAAATGAATGTTCACCCACTGGTTTTCCATCGATATAAGGGTGACTGATAAAGATAGCTGATCTATATACATTTATTGTTCAATATGTTTTACCACTGCTGGCTTCAGCTGCCAAAAAGGTAATAAGGAAGACTACATCTGCTGAAAAGGGATCGATACGTTTTCCCAAACACCAGCTTGACTTAAAGACCAAGCTGAGTTGTTAGTCTTTGTTGCTCCTGGAGACCATAAATTATCGATGTAGTTGGAATAATCTGTGGAAATAAGAGAGGAAGGTTGGGAACTCCTGTCATTTTCCAAGCTGAGCGGGTAGGGGAATTGTCTATAATTAGATTGTGAGGTTGATTGAGAGGGTCCAGGAGAAGATCCTGAAACGAAAGTAGGAAAACTGGAAAGTTGCTGTCTAATTCCAGAAGGGGAGGGAACCATACTTGGGGTTATTAGGTCTACAGATGCTTGCTGACATCTGACTTGTGCAAGAACTCTGTTTATCATGATAAAAGTAGAAAAGGGGTAATTTGTTGAAGTTGACCAATCTTATAAAAAAAACATCTGAGGATAGTGCTAAGAGGTCTGGGCACCTGCTGAAGAATTGAGGAAAGTTAGAGTTTAGAGTGATGCAAAGTGATCTATGTGAAAAGAACATCTGGTGAATTTTTTTGAAGGATGGAGTTTCTAATTACTGGAATCCTAAAGGTGTGGGGAATGCCAATCTGTATTGAATTCAGTTTGCCTGGAAGAAATTGGGCAGAAACATTCATTTGTTTTGAAAGGAAAAATTCCAGAAAGTTTTGCCAGTTCCGCTAGGGGTTTAGATCTAGTACCACCTAGATGGTTTATGTATTGGGCGGCAGAGGTGTTGTCCATATGGAGAAGAATGGAACAACCTATTCTGCTCTTTAACGATAACGAAGAGGACCTGGGAACACAGCAAGGTTTGAAGAAGAGAGTAGACCCACTATCCTTGTTAGGGACCTGAGTGAGAGGACCAAGCTGCGTAAGGTTTGAAGAATCCCAGAATTTATGGACTTTACTTTTGCTGAACGAAAATCTATCTGTTATGTAGGAGATAGATTAGATTTCTCTTGGTTGATCATGAAACCTAGATCTGAAAGGAGAGAACAGGTTGGATGAATAAGGTTCTGTAGGTAGGTTATGCTTTAGCTCATAATGAGGATGACATCCAGATAAATATTCAGTCCTATACCTTGAGACCTTAAGAGCGTGACTACGGGCTTTATTAATTTGGTGAAGCAACAAGGAGCTGAAGATTGACTGAAAGGGAGAGATATAATGTGATAAGAGTGGCCTAGCCATTGAAATTGAAGATATTTCCTGCATGAAGGATGAATTGTGACTGCAAGATAATCATCTTGTAAGTCCAAGCGAACTATCCATTTGTGAAGAAGAAGAGTCTCTGAGATGAATAATAGCTTCCATTTTGAAATGACAATACACTAAAAATTGGTTGAAGTGTTTGAGGTTGATAACCGGTCTAATTTTCTTGCTTTTCTTTTGTAGTAGAAAGATAGAGCTTAGGAATCTGGACTGGTCGAGATGGCATGAAGAAGTTGCTTCTTTTTGTGAGAGAGACTGAGGGCCCCATTATGTCCTGGGGGGTCACAAGACCGCCGGGTCATGCTTGTAGTCGGACTGCTGCCAAAGAGGCAATCTGACCACAACATTACAACCATGGCAAAAGTGACACAGTTGGACTGCTGGTACCGCCACTTTTCAGCCACCAGATGGCTTGGCAGTGACGGTGTTCCCAATCCACCAGGGCAGCACTGCAAGCAGTGCCTCCTTGGGCATTATGACCCGTCTCTCCACCAGCGTTTACATGGCAGTTTCACTGCCATGTAAATACTGGGGGCTACAGGGGCCCCCCTGCTCTCCCCATGCACTTGACATGGGCAGTGCGTGTGCCCCCCTGGCTAACCCTGTCACGCAAATCACTGGCGACGGGGTGCTGGTGCACCTGATGTACAACAGCAAAGCTGTCTGCTCTATTATGATCCGCCATCAATGTTTTGTGCGTTTCCCACTGGGCCAGTGTGTAGAAACTGTGTTTCCGCATGCTGGCCCAGAGAGAAACATATAATAAGACCAGAGGGAAGGAGACCACACTAGCATTCTCCTGACCTGCAGGAGTTTGGCGGGTGGCCTTTTCTGCCTGCCAAACTCCTAGTGAGAGCCTGAATCTCTAGGGAAATGACAAATGACATTTCAGAAGAGAAATGAGGAGGATGAGGAAGTATTGCTTGAAAAGGTTCTGAGTAGAGCTCTATAACATTACCTTGAACTGTGTCTAGAACCCGTGGATCTGAGGATAACGTCTGCCATTTTGGAATAAAAATAAAAATACGACCATCTAATGGTGGAAGGCGAGAAACTGGGCTCACCTGGTTGGTAGGCATATCTGGAAGCTTTGTTGCCTCTGCCACAGAAACCTCTGTTTCTCTGTGGATAGAACTGAGGCTTGGATTCTTGATTAGGTTGATTGAAGGAATCTCTGGAACCTTGGTTGTTGTAGGATTGCCGGCAAAGCGGTTCCTGCCTCTGCTGGCCCCGGAAAAAACTTGATGTGCAAATATTTTCTTTGAGGATTGTTGGGCTTTATCCAATGAAGCAAATGTGGTGACATATTTGGTTAAGACTTCAACAAAAGAATCTCCGAAAAGAAGTCCTTCTGCTTTAATAACTGGCTCTACAGCCGCTAAATGTACTGATTTAGTGTCCAGTTTTAATCGAAGCCCCTTTCTGTGCTCATGATTGATAGTGAAGTTAGCATTTCCTAGTACGAAAAAGCATGCTGTACCCATAGAGGAAGGTTATGTGGGTTTATAGGAATGTCATCCAGTCTTGGCGCTTCTGCCAAATCAAAAATACTAGTGAGGGGACCCACAATGTCTAATAATTGGTCCTGGTATGTGGACCATGCCTTATTGACACTGTTACGTGGGTCTTTTCCATACTTAGAAAAGCAATTTAAAAAGGCTGGGTCAATACTGGGGTAGTTGTGATTTTTGAAAGAAGAGAAGGTGGTGAGCATTCATATCTTAATTTAGGTCTTGTTTGTTTAGCCAAAGGAGAGGATAGTCTGGAAGCCACATATTCACCTATGTGGTCTGTTGGGAATCACTCTGTTTAATTGAGTGTCATATGTCATTAGGGCTGAACATAGGAACCCCTTCTGCATCTGAAACTAAATAAGATTTGGCAGTGTCAACAGTAGAAGACATAGATATTCTAGGGGATAAAGCCTGTAAGATGTGTGCATCTTCATTTTTGTCATTAGCCGAATCAACATCACCCATATTGTCATTTGTTTCAAGAATATGAGATATTAAAATTGGGGAAGAAATATGGTTAGTTTTATTTCTGCATTTACTAGATGATGATTTCTCCTTTTTATTCTGTTTATTTCCTTTTTGGAAGGATGCCTGTGAGGAACAGCATTGTCTGCCTTGTGATGGAGAGCCTCCTCAGTCTGTAGTGCCACCAGTCTTGTTTTTTTGGAATTAAACATATTTGAGAATGAAGAAAGGTGCTTTCTGCTATCCCCCACCAAATGGTGCCAACAGAGTTTTTGTCATGATGCTGCTAACTGTATTTTTCAATATTTTTAGGAAATATATCCAAAGAGGCAGAAACTGCCTTTTCTACTGAACTATGAATAAATGAATTCAAATTATCTTTAATGAATCATCATCCTCATTGTCTGGATGGGCTTAAGGACAGCTGTCAATCTCCATTGTTGAAATAATAAAATCGACTGAAATATATAGATTAAATAAAAAAACAAAATAATGAGGATTAAATGGCCTTAATGTGTGAAAATTACATAACATTACAGTCCAGGAGAGGGTTAAACCCTTGAAAATATGGAAAGACCTAGCAAACTCCTCACGTGGGCGGGGTCACTTGATGACTCTCTGAGGAGAGCGAGTGAGAGGAGGGCAGCGGCAGGAGCTTAGGCAGGAAAGAACAGGCAGAAGCGAGACAGAAAGCTCCACGGTAAAAAAAACAGCTCTTAAAATGTCGCCAATGTTGAAAAGAATGAGATTACTGAAAAGAGCACCAGAAAGGAAACAGGTAGGAGCGACATAAATGGTTTTGGAATGCAACAACGTGCCGACTAACGCACACAATAAATATGAGTTAATATGTATAAACACTAAAACAACACACACCACACATTGTGAGACAATTGAGTTTAGGGTAATGAGCTAATTGAAGTACTTAACTTCACTGCGAGCAGCAAGAAAAGAGGGCTGTTCTCAGTAAAGTTAAGCTATTATTAGGGGTGTATAGTTGTGAGTGGTTAGCATATGTTCTGATACTATTGTTTCAATCCCATCGGCTGCTGTTCTCCGCCTTATGGAATTTGTAGTTTTTTCTTTGCTTATGCTTGACTGCTGCTATTAAAATTTGCAAGATTTTAGAAAGCATAATAGGAGCTTCCGGTCTTGTCATAAAATTATTTTTTTTACGGAGAATGTCAGACTTCATTCTCATATGGCTGAGAAAGATAGTGTGCATTTACAGAATATGTGCTCTAATTTTAGCTTCTGGCTCACCTTCCATGAGAGACAGTTTTCTCTCAACACGATTCATGAAATCCCAGCACAAGGCTTTTTCTTGGCATAAAATCACCTTATAAAACACCACAATTCCTAAAATTAGTATTTACCATCAACAAATGATTTACATTGTAAATAAAAATATGTTATCACCCTTCATATGTTCTCCTTTTTGTGACCTGAAAACTTGTCATTCACTACAATACATTTCAATGGGGGTCTCATGTAGATTGGTTCCAAGATGAATGCCAGCACTCCATAAATAAAGTGCTGACAGCCAAACAGATCTCCCCATGAGATCTGTCCATAGGCTCTGCCGAGATATCTATATTTATTTTTCCTTTAATAACTTCAAAACTACTGAACAGATTTACACAAAATACCAAAAAGCACCATCTGTGCCTCAAGGTTTAGTTTCCTGCATAAATTTGTTATAATTCCATTTACCATTTCGGGCTGTAGTTGTGCCTAAAAACTATATGGGAGAATGCATGGGGAAAATGTGTTTTGTAACCCCCATTTTTCTCAATCCCTGCTTTAGGAATCACCCCGAAAATGTCAAGACATTGCTGAAGTAACTGTTATAGTAATTTTGAAAATACATATATATATATATATATATATATATATATATATATATAAATATATTTTTTTTTTACATGTACATCTGTATGCTTGTATATATTAATATATGTTTAATTATTTATCTGCAGATTTGATCAAAGATGTCTTAGAATAAAGGATATTTTGATTACACACTTAATTAAGTATGTAACAGTACTACTATGATCATCTATGCCAGACAACCTACTTAACCAACATTTACATTTTAATCTGCAATAGGAGTTTCTAAAGACAATTTTGAATGAGGATGGTGATGAAGTAAAAAGATTAGCCCTTGAAGGAAACAACCTAATCAATTTAAAGAACTTGAGGAGCCTTTGTCCAATTTACACTCAAAGGAATGGCAGCCACAAGACTCAACATGGATATGAAAACTGGCTCACAGATGATGTAAGAATGTTTTTACAAAATTGTACATCGCACTATGCTATGAACAAAAAAAAACTTTATGAGAATCAAAGCAATCATTTTAATTTAAAAAAATTACCCTTTACTTTGTAGATACTTACTCAAACCTATTATCAAATAGTTTCAGACAGAAGAGATATACGTCGATTCCATCTGTTTTTGAAATGTAAGTATGTATAATTTTTAATAAACCAAATTAACTTGTAAGGGATAAACATCCCGACGTACATTATAAGGGTGTTGGAAATCACTGAAAAGTTCCATAACTATTATATTTATAAGATTCTCTTGAAAAATTCTCATCAGGTATACCAGGAGATACTTTATGGCATACAATACATATTCGCTCCATTACCTTTGCCACAAACCAATTAAAACCTTATTGCACAGCTCTTTCATATGATAGAGCTAGCATCTTTGGAACCATGACAAATAAAAATAAAACCTATACTGTGAAATTAAATACATCAAAAACCTGTTAGATACTTGTTGTAAACAGGTATTGGAAACAGCTAAAAAAAACATTTCTTAAGTAAAACTGCAGTAGCTCTGAATGTGTATAAACATGCAGAAACATTCTATCTTTTCTCTAGCTAGGAAGTACAAACAATAGTATGTATGCTTATCATTGTAAGCTATTACACAGAGCATAACAAAGAAAAGCAATGTTATGTTTGTTGCTTTAAACAGCTACTTCAGTTATGCTCATGATGTGACCTGCGTTCAACCTCTGTTTCTGGCTCCGGCAGCAGGCATTGTGACCTCAGAACTCTATTGTAATAATCTTATCATAGTCAAGTTCTGAGATATTTTCTTTATAATTGGCAACTTAGTGCATAACAAGTAACAGATTTTAAAGACTAGACAGTGAAAAGAGCAACAGGGCTGTCTATGGGGCCCCCTGCACCCCATCTTCACCACCTTTTACATGGCGATGCAACCACCATGTTAAAGCTGGCTCATAATCAACATGGTGGCGCTGCATGCAGTGCTGTCCTGGCGGATTAGGACCACCAGTCCCTCCAGTGGAGGGAAACTGGTGGTGCTGGGGGTCTGACCATGGCCGAACCACCACCGTCACATGGTGGTGGTATGACCAGTGCCAAATCGGTTGGACCACCCCTCTGGTGGCGATCAGACAACCACCTCGGCCTAGCAGTCTGTAGACCACTAGGGTCATAATGACAGTCTAAGTATGCAGGCTTGTGCTTCTTTAACAAAACATATGTTATTATGATACCTTGATCATGAGCTTGAGGTTAAACATTTTTTTAAATATCAGAGAACTACTGCAAACAGATTAGAGCACCTCTTTACCAGACTGAGAACCTTTGAACCTGCTCTTCTACCAACCAAAGAAAAATAGTATAGCAGATTACAGTTGAGTGGCGTACTGTAATTATAATATACTACCTTTGATGATATTTAGCATTTCAAGAGTAAGCCTGAAAACTATAGAGCAACCAATAGAGCTGGTGAAACTCTATGGTATCATATCAAACAGTCTCTAAGTGGTATAACATATCCAATGTCTAAAATTATTTATTACATAGCATTACTGTTTATGAAATAAATATTATTTCCTGAACTTCTATTACTTTATATTTAATTTGTTGACATTTGTTCAGTGCCTTTCAAATTGTATGTATTTGGGGCAAATACAATAACACAAAGGAAACAGAACTTACTCTACTATTGTAGTATACTTAAATTATGGCAGTAACCAGGGCCCTTACTTGTTGGTGGCCTCTTCTACTATTCTAATAAATTCTTGTGATTATATAATTGAATATATGAGTGATAAACAGTATATCTGATAATATAATTTTGTGAACCTCAATGAATGGACTAGGATAAGGTAAACAATTGTACATTTTACTGTTTCATAGATTATTGAATTGTACAGATGTGTGTGTGTGTGTGTGTGTTTGTGTCCACACAGGATGTTCATGTTTGAGCATGTAACTGTACCATGTAAAATATTGAGTAGTGCCAGAGAACAAAGGAAACATGCCTTTCTTGCAAAACAATGATAGTTTTATGTATTTTTAGCAACAATAGAAACATTCTGGTTTGTTTTTTGGTGGAGGGAATTACAAACTTTAGGAACACTGAAGCAAAACATCTCAAGTTTAAAGATGAGCAAATAAAAAAGTCTATGTTGGGGTTTTTGAAGCAAATAACACAGTCTACTTTTGGAGTTCTTCCTGCAATGCTACAACTTCATTTTGAACAATGTATTTGCAAGGAGGAGCTTGTTTTATAGTTATTCAGTGTTGATGGTCATTTTCTAATTTAATTGACATTTGTTGATTTGTTTTAATGTTGAATATATTCGGAAATCGGAGTTAAAATTGCAGTCCACTACACTACAGTAATCACTGAATTCCAGGAAGCAGGTAGAAAAATGTAATGGATGGGCAATTTTTTATTAATGTGAAACACTGATAACTAATCTAGGTTCACTCAATACTGTGGCTCATATGCACCATTATAGATAAGGATTAAATAGTTTTGCTATTTACTCCCAGAAATTAACATTCTTAATTAAAGTGGTAGCCTCAACAGAGCTCAGTAACCTCATATATATTTTTGACTCGTTGAGGCTCATTGAAGATCTGTAAGTGTCTAGTCCGAACAGTTCAGGTATGTGCATCTTATTTTCTGGGTGTTCTTAGATTCCTGCATGGTATTTACCTTCATATTTTAGTAATTAAACCAAAAAAGCTTATAATTTCTGTGTATACAAAATTGTTTATTTCTTTCATAATTTTTTTAAGTGACATTATGTTAATACCAAAGTTCCAAGCATACTGCAGATGTCATCTGACACATGTTTCACATTTGTGCAGTTGGCAAATATGGCTTTACCAAGGCTCAGTATATTTCAGTCAAAATAGAGAAGTCAAAGATAAGACCATGTGCCTGGTCTGTCATGCCATGTCATGTATACTTTAAAATCACATATCAGACCCAGGAGGGCATCCTAGTACAGGTGAGCAAAGGGGGTGTTAGCCTGGCTGCTGCATATGTGAAGTGCCACTTTTTCTGTTTCTTTCTGAATTGAAAGACTGAGTTGGCAGCCATCTTGTGAGGTAGTTAGTAGCCGGATCCACGAAGGTGATGCCATCTTCGGATGTGGGGTCCAGCAGTGATCAGGAGATTGGCTGATTGAAGGTGTCTGTTAAGGGTGTGAAAGGAGATGTGGCTGTTGAGGTAAGTGATTTCTAGACAGTGCAGTGTTTTTATGTATGGGTCAGCAATTTGAATGTTGTATGGAGAAATGTGTTTCCTTTCTGTCTGATGCGATGTAACATGGTCCATTCACCATGGTGTTGAGAATTAGTTTCCCTGTGTCCTGAGTGAGATTGGTATGGCTCTTTTAAATTTTCAATTCAAGTACAGGGGACATTTACCTGTAGGACATTTCAACATTGATAAATATTTGAATCTGCCTCAAGTTCTTCACAATATGTTCCATGATACATGAAAAGTTTTACCACACTTCTTTTTATTGTTTTGCCTTCCTAACTGCCTGCAACATTAACACAGCCTGGAGTTCACTTTAGTCAAATATTTCAAATATAAAAATCAATAGGACATGCCCATATTTTACAGCAGCTAAGGCTACTACTATGGAGAAGAAATCTTTCATATAGTTTTAGCAATTATGTGCAATATTAAAAGCAGATCTAAAAAAGTGCAGTTTTTCATAAGCTGTCCTAAGTTGATAGGTAATCTTTGTTTCAATCAGAAACAGTTTTTTTTTTGTATACTCAAACTGCTATTTTTGAAAATAACCTATTCATTAAAATGTTGCTGTTTGCCAATTTAGACAACTGTGATTACTATAGCTTTTTCTCATGAAACTTTCTGCATAACGGAAGCATGATGTTTGAAGAGCAGCATGTTTTGCCACATGTGACTATTTATAAATGAACTTATGTAAACTACCCTTTGATTCCATGACTATTTTGAAACACAGAAGCACTTTGAGTCTTGGATTTCATTCAGATGCAAAGTTAAAAACAATGGCACATCCCATTGCCTTCATGAACATTCACATGCATCCAACTCAGTGTCTATATCTTTTTTGAATTTTCAATGTCAGAATGGAAAAACTGATAACATTGCTGCAAAAGTAGACATAAGCCACCAGTTCATGACCATGACCCTAAAGCAGCATTTATGCCTAGGTTATTGGCATCAACCTCAATTTCCCATTACATAATACTGTGAAGTGATCACACAAGGGTAAAAGACCGCTAATGCTATTCACCATATATTTAAAACATTTGGCAAACATTAGGAATACAGTGACTAATGTTGTCATAAGTTTAAGACCTATACACAAAGTATAAATCTAAAAGTGCATACTAAACCTGAACAATCTTAATGTCTATATGACCCTTGTGTTTTAGGCCTATAAAAATATTATTTATTTTGCTTTCTTTTCTAATTTAGTTTTTTAGGACATTCATAAAGAAAGCATAGTTGTTTTCCTCAAGTTTCTGGAGGAAGTTCACCTGAAAAAGGAAACCATTTTATTCTGTGGGTATGTTAGGTTACACTTACAGAAAAAGAACTGTTTTAAATGTAGAGTTTTTCTAATAAAATAAGTAAGATTAACCAAAAACAATATTTCATCTCTGTAATGATAAACATCAAAAGTGGTCACACTGGCACACCTGTTTGTTGAGAAGGTGAATTATTTGTGGGTGAGCAAAGTGACACATATCCAAAAGAGTTTGTTCACAATCACACTTCTAGAGTAACAGAAAATCTTCCATCAACTGTGGGTAAGGTGATGGGGTAGTGTCATTTATCAAGACATCCTTTTTATTGGATAGATTCAATGAGATTTGCACTTTGTTTCATTTCTGTGTACTTCTG
The DNA here is from genome assembly GCF_031143425.1 of Pleurodeles waltl. NCBI lineage: Eukaryota > Metazoa > Chordata > Amphibia > Caudata > Salamandridae > Pleurodeles > Pleurodeles waltl. The sequence goes on from NC_090447.1 coordinate 1,038,821,174, forward strand.
AGGAGCTGCCACAAAAGAGGCCACTATAAAAAGTGTAGACATTATGGGCCTCATTACGACCCTGGCGGGCGGCGGAGGCCGCCCGCCAGGATGCCGCCCTCCAAAATACCGCGCCGCGGTCAAAAGACCGCGGCGAGTATTACAAGTTTTCCCCTGGGCTGGCGGGCGGTTGCTGAAAAACCGCCCGCCAGCCCAGGGGAAAACGACCTTCCCACGAGGATGCCGGCTCGTAATCGAGCCGGCGGAGTGGGAAGGTGCGACGGGTGCAGTGGCACCCGTCGCGTATTTCAGTGTCTGCAAGGCAGACACTGAAATACTTTGCGGGGCCCTCTTACGGGGGCCTCGCGACCCCCCCTACCGCCATCCTGTTCATGGCGGCTTTCCCGCCATGAACAGGATGGCGGTAGGGGGGGTCGGAATCCTCATGGCTGCGGAGCGCGCTCCGCAGCCATGGAGGATTCACACGAGCAGCGGAAAGTCAGCGGGAGACCGCTGACTTTCCGTTTCTGACCGCGGCTGAACCGCCGCGGTCAGAATGCTCGTTGGAGCACCGCCAGCCTGTTAGCGGTGCTCCCGTGGTCGGTGGCCCTGGCGGCCTCAGAATGACCCTCTATATTACATAAATTACAGAAAGTATGTGAGATTGATTGCAAGGTATTGTTGTTGACATCTGCAAATTAGAGTAGAGTGTCCAATTTTGTGCATGTCAAGCAACAGTCTTTTTAATGCAGGGTGTCCAATATAGAACCAGGAAAGTCAAATCCATGTCTAGGTGAAATAATAACTTATAGATGAATTGATCGCTACATTTTAGATTCTTTGTATTTAAACATCCTTTACTGATAACCTGGCTTGGCATAGTTATGCATGGCGGGCATTAGACATGCCTTTTGTTAATAGGTTTCAACTTAAAGCAAAATTCTGTTTGTTTTTGCAGATTTTGAATGACAAAACACATATAATACAAGTGTTTGATTCCTTTGACATATATAACAATATTGAAGATGATGACATTAACATATTATGGAAAGTATCAATGCCAAACAAGATAAATTATTATTATTAATTATTTTTAAAAAATGATATAATATGTATGGTACATTTAGTCGATGTGTCATGATTTTATATATTTTTATCTAATTCACTAATGTTTTCACTCACATATAGGATCTTCAAAATTGGAAAATTGAATGCCTAATTTAATGGAAACAGACAGACAGTGAGAGTTGTGGTGTCCTTGTCTGCACTGTAAGTATCAATAGAAATCTGTACTGACTTTCATTATGGATTCCCACGGTTAACCTTAAACTGTTACTTTTCGAACTTCAACTGATAGCAGCTGATGTAGTAAGTCGTGGTATCTAAATGCCATCTGAAGGATTATCAGCTGATAACTTGCAGCACCAAAGAAGATACCATGCATCAAGTCTCATGCAGATTCTAAGAAAGTAAGTAAGATAATTCATTAATTTATTATATCAAAAAATACTAGTAAAACTTACAAAATTTCCTATGAGGTATAATACATGTTTTATAATAAAATGGTTTAACGTAATAGGTTCAATTATGATGTGTGTACCCTTAGGGGTTGATTAGGAGTTTGGCGGGCAGAAACACCCGTCTACCAAACTCCCGATGAGGTGGTCGTTGCCATACTGGCGACCTCCTCACCAGCCCCATTACGGCTTTGCCATTGGGGTGACTGACGTAAACCAAAGTGTCTGCCAGTCAGCCTAGTGGGAAAGGTGCAGCAGCATTGTCCGAGCTCATAATAGAGTCGGCAGCAATGCTGTCACATGCAGGGAGCACCAGCAACCTTGAAATGCGCACTGTCTGCACAGCGGACAGTATGCTTTTCCAGGGTGCTAGGCAGGTGGACCCCTGCACTGCCATGCCCTTGTGGCCACCTGCACAACTGAGTTTAGCGCTGCCTTGTCTGATTACAACCTGGGCCTCCGTCAAGCCGTCAGGATCTGAGATCCTGGTGGGGATGGGGATTGTTGGCGGTTGTGTCCATCGACCTCATAATGTGACGGTCGGACCGCCGCAGCGGTGTCCTCCCAACAGTCACCTCTGGCCTGGGGTCTTCAAGCCTCGTAATCATGCCCATAGTGTTTATTTTACTCAGTAATGTTCAATATTGAAGCGTATTTTATGTGTGTTGGGAAATTATGGTTTGTGGAAAATATATGAAAACAACAGTTAACATAAGTTGGATGGTGTGTATGAGACCATAATCTCTCCTCAGAAGTTATAAGCATAGATGCTGTTGGACTGTCAGTCCTTAATTAGAAACAACTTGGGCCTTGTATCCACTAGTCATGACAGAAAGTTAGCTTATTCAACTTGCATTGTTACTTCTCCTTCTACAAAAGATTTGGAAACTGTCATGAATGTGATCCTTCTTTTCCCATGATATGGATATGTTCAGCCTAATATGATAGTATTCTGAAACAGCTGAATGTTTAATGCCATGTTGTGAATAAATCCCGAGTCCAACTAAGACAACGTTTCAAAGTAAATTATTTATCAAAATGTATTATTAATCTCACTGTAGCTGTTTGATGTTGTAGAGTGTATGACAATCACCAGATTGTTACCTCTCTAGCAGCCTAAAACAAAATCTTATCATACAAAAATTGGAATTACATCATTACCTTATATACACTTGCTTTTTAGATATGGGGTTGGACTAAATTGTAAACGATTTACAAATTGTATGTTAGTACTTCATAATGTTACTGCAAAGTTAATTTAGCAATCATTATTGTTTTTGTTCATGATTTCCGTTAAAGATTTCTTTTTCATAAAATGAAAATAATTTTTCTTGGGTGAAAACCCATTCCCCTGTTACTTAAACAACCATGAAAAACAGTTGTATGTGTGTTGCTAAGTTCCAGATAGGTGCACAAATATCTTTGTCCAAAGGGGCCTTGTTCACCGTGTATCATACTGCTCTATAGTAATCTGGATTGAAAGTAACCTTGTAAGTATATTGTTCTTTCATTGATCATAGAGATGGAAAAGGTAGCCTGAGTTCCCCAAGAGACTGAACTGCACACTGAACAGTTGACGTCTAAAGATGCAGTAGGAGCAGCTGAAAGAGTATTTGAAAAATGCGAGACACGAAAGAGCCTAGTTCAAAGATGGCACCAAATACATGGCTGCAAAGGTGACGGTCTGCCACTACGAAGAAAGTAATGATTTGAAAAAGAAGTGAGTCATATCTGTTAATATTATAAGTAGGTATTTTGAGAAGTTCTGGGATATCATTGAATATTAAAATCCACAACTAGGATAACAAAAGTTGTTAGAGGGGATGTAATGTATATGATTCTGTGGTGATGCAGTTTCATGTATAAATCAATAGTAGCCTTTCTAATGTGGAAAAATAAAACAGCATGCACCATTAAATAATTTTGTGTGTTTATAATGCAATGTTTTTTTTTTTTTTAAATGATGGCAGATTTAATACATTACTCATGTCTGGAAAAATGGTTAAAAAAAGTATGTTGTATCACTTTTTTTACATTGCACGGTTGTTAATTTGTTCTTGTGATACATTTGAATGAGCAGGTCACTGTATCAAAAAGAACAAAAACTAAAATGGTTAGAGTGTGAAAACTGCAGACAGTGGATACATTCTGACTGTGCAGATGAGCCAATAACAGAATTTCCACTCGCATTGGACAGGTAAATATGCATCCTAAAATCAAAATATATGCACTGCTTCTTGAATGGGTAAGTGCTAAACAATAAGGCACAGTAGATATTGATGATAAGGCAGTTTGTACTGTATACCTCCACATTTATATTTTATGAACGTTACAAGTGATAGTTTCACTGTTCCTCTTACCCTATTTCTAAATGAGAATCCATTTTAAATGATTAGGTGCTGAAGGATAATGTTTTTTGAAAAATACAGTGGAACCAGGAAAAACATATTTCCTTTTACCCATTGTATATCCCTTAACATCATTTGAGGCTGGAATTCCTGTATGTTCTCCTTTTGGTTGGATCTCAGGCAATATGCTAAAGACAGATTTTCTCACATTTATTAATACAGCAGAATACTGAAATGTCATGCATAAGGATGTTTATTAAATGTTTTTTGGCATTCCCAATGTAGGTATATCAAGCTATAGAAGTGAACCCCCACACATGTGAAATTATGATCATTTAAAAGCTTTTGTGAAATTAAATTTCAAATTGTTATCAGTAAAAGTGAACTATGCAAGTAACTAATCAAAATTGATTAGGTTTAAATAAAGTCACAGAATTAGTGAAAATGTTGGACACCAATGCATCTGAAGGCGTTTTTCAAAGTATGATACTGCAGAATGCATTGCATTTCATGGTTTGATAGGACCTCAGAAGAAATATATTCAAACAAATTTACATATTGAAAGATTTAATACAATATTTAAGGGCTAGGCATTACTATATTTTAATATGCTGAACAGGTATTTTTTACAAATGAGTTAAAGAGGAACATGGATCCCATTCAGTGAATGTGCTTTTCAAATAAAAATGCCAAATTAACTAACAACCAATGATTATGTAAATATTATTTTTTTATACTAATAAATATCCAGACATTCAGTGGTATTGAGAATTTACTTAGAGAAGAAGAGATGAATGCATGTATCAATGCATATTTCTCAGATTCAATCCCTTTTGTTTGTTTAAAACATGTATTCATGGTTACAAATATACTGAACCAAAAAGCATTTAACATATTATTGTAATGTGTTTAGGAACCAGTTACATGTAGCTGAAGGTTGCTTGGTGTTTGAAGATAACTCAAAACTTGGAAAAACCTCACCTTTCTAAATTCCTTTAATCTTGGAAAAACTTTAGCTAATAAGGACACAATTTATAAACTATCCCTCTCTCCTCTAACCGTTAATCAACTCCTTTTCAAACGCACATTCCTCCATAATTACATAGTGTTGTCATAGGAATACTTTACTACATTAACCAGGCTCTTCAGCTTAATGAATGAAACTGAGACTCATAGTTCATGTTGAAAATGCACCATAAGTGAACAATAATAGCTGAACATATGCTTAAGAAGTAATGTAAACTTGTCAATGATTCTTAAAATCTTGATCTGAGATATGTGCAAAAAACAAAACTGTTCTAAATGAAGAAATAGTGTGAAGTGCTATGGTGAATGTATTTATCTAAAAATAACACGTCTGACTCATTGACTAGGAATTAAAATGTACACCAAGGCCTTGATGTACAAAGGTTCTAGCCAAGCACATGTGCATCACTTATGGGCCTATTCACAAACTGCATTGTATAAAAGGCTATTTACAAACATACTTGCAAACTGTACTCCTTTGCCTTTCCTGTGATTTTTGTGTGGAGATCTCCACCACAAGAGTCTCTGCATGTGTTATAAATCAATCAATAAATCAAATGCATTTGTTAAGCATGCAGCTATTTCGTCCGAAGCCTCCCTGCACTCAACACCATGTTAAAGTATTAAATATGGAAGGTAATAAGGGGCCTGGCTGGAAAATTGGGAATACTTATGATTAAAGTGAAGGGGATTGGGGGAGTAAGGAGGGGTTTAGGGAGGGTCAGGGAATATGAGGGAGGGGATTTGGGAGAAAAGTTGACCTACCCACAAAAGAGTAAGATTATTCCTATTCAAGAAATTTAGGGCTGAATTTAAGAAACATGGTGCTGCATCCAATGCAGCACCACTTTTCTTGTGTCCCCCTAATACCACCTTGTGTGCACCATATTTAAGAAATGGCGCACCCTGGTGGTAGTTAGAACAATAGCATCAACATTTTGGACACTATTGTGGCCCTTTGCTACACTAGTGTCAAAAATGTTTATGCTAGTGTAGCAAAGTGCAGGGAGTCCCATTAAATGGATGTGTCATTTTGAAGCCTGCTCTGAGTAGGCGTTAAAAATTACAGAAAAAATCGTGCAGTGAAATTGTTTAAATGCACTGCGCCATTTTTTCGGCCCTCCTAATGGGGAAATCCCCCCTTTGCATACATCATGCCTGGCGCAGGCATGATGTGGTGCAAGGGGTTACAAAGTGCCGCAAAGTATATATTGCGCCACTTTGTAAACATGGCGCGGGAAAAAGGCCACCTTAGCATCAAAAAAATTATGCTAAGGCAGCGCAAAAGTGGCACAAGGGGCTCTTAAATCTGAACCTTGCTTCTATAATGAGTACAGCCCAAAACAGTAGTGAATCAGTCCAGCTCAGAGCTGAATTAATCCCAGCACCACACATGTCCAACAACTGGTAATGCAATTCCCACACATACACAATAATCACGATAGAGACTTAAAATAAACACCCAATAGGAAATCACCTTACATAAAAATAAATTATAATACACATTTTAAGATAAAATAAACATATTTGAATTTTAAAACTAGAAATGTTGTATTTATTTATAAAATATGATATTACATTTTTAGCATTTGAAAGTTCATGTAACAATACTTTCTCTAAAATATAAGTAAATACATTTGGATTCATTCGGAATTCATTTTGGAATAATTGTTAAAGCACAAAAAATTCTTCTACTTTAGGTCAAATTTCATTTTTTTATGTAAAGTTCTGAAGAGTAATTTCAATATAATGTTTTTATTTACACTAATTAAAGCTTTAATTCAGAAATATGTTAAAAGCAGTAGCACTTTTGCCTTTAGTTCTACATTTAATATATATACTTAAAGTTAATTTTCATTATTATTAATAATACAAATATTTTTGAAATGTTTTGTTGGTCCATTTCAGTAAACGTCGAACATATGAAATTTTGATACAAAACATAGACTCCAAATGCAATCAACCAAATCAGGTTTGTAAAGGGGACTTAAGAGTTATATTAATGGATTAAGATGAAGTGAGGGTTGAACATGGCTCTCTAGGAGCAGCCAATGCGGTGACCATAGTAAAAAAAAGAGAATATGAATGAAAGAAGGTATGTCCAATCCGAGCATTCGTGTGGCCCTAGGCAAGTAGTGTGTTTAGAGCCCTTCCCATGGTCCCTCCCTCCTGATTGTCGTGGTGAGAGGACCTATATTCCCTTTGTCGTTTTATCTTCAGAAAAAACAAGGCCAGGACTCTTACATCTTTCAATAGTGCTCCCAACTACTTGGATTGCAAGACGACATGCAAGTACACACCTGAATAAGTTAGGAGCAAAACAACAAAGACACATAGGCTGCCGCACATATATAAGCAAGCAGACAAACAAATTAAAAAGACACACTCAATTACATACATGCTGACTTGCACTTCTTACAGATGCAGATACGTGTAGAAATGTTTGACTGTATGAGAATGCTGTGGAACGTAAGAGATCAACCGTATTGTGCTTATCTTCAGAAGGGCTCAAGAGAACTGCAGCTTTCGGTCTCCTAAGCCCTACTGAAGATGAACATGGACAATGAACAGTGAGTCAAGTGAAGCTCAAGGAGGTTCCAGAGTTCAGGTGACTTGGAAATAAAGAGCCATGGACTGAGACTGGGCCCCTGAAATATCAAAATACATCTGAACTTGTGATTATAGAGGAAGGATTCTGGCAGTGGTAAGTTCAGGAATAAACAGACATCAGTAGGACCCCCAAACTTTGCCCTCCCAGATAGCACTTGCTCAAGTCACTGGCTGACAATTTAAAGATAATCATGAACAGTTAGAGGGATGGTGAGTAATAAAGGTCTGGCAAAAACACTCCCGGTTAACTAGTGAAATAATGAGTATACTGGTCCTGTTAAGTCTCCAGATAAGCACTACTACTGTATCCAGAGAGAGTGAAGGTTGGGGGAAATATTTATATTTTGGACAAAAAGCCCTCATCCACTGAGATTGGTAGCATGCTTCATCATCGGGCACTTCTTCATTGGGCCAGAACTGCAAAGCCGATCAGGTCCTGAAGGGTGTCTAATGCTGATGAAAGTTATTTCTAATGGTGTACATTTGTGAGTGTTTGAATTAAGGAGGTACTCCCCCCTCACTAGTTTATTATTGTTGTCATCCTTGTAAATGGGATAAAAACAAACTGGAGCATGAAGAAAATTAAATGTCCTTCTTTTCTAAGAATGTGGTGAAAATGTATCTTACTTTTATGTAAAATCAGCTCTCTGACAATTTATCAGAACCTAGAAATTGCAAATCTATTCTACTTTGGCACTCAAATTAAATAATTAAAAAATACCCAAGTATTGCAACTCTAAGCGTGTGTGGAAATCAGAGTATCTCTGATATATTGTAAAAAAACTGTCCCTAAAAATCTCAGACATAATCCCTGTTTGGCTTTTGCACTTTAGGATTGTGGGATCTCGATAGACTGTTAACTTTGTGTTTTGGGTACCTTCAGAGACAAGGCCGATAGACCTACCACATAACTGCAATCCTGGTGCTGACAATATAAAAAAAGCCCGCAAATAATAGGAGAATAGATCTGGAGGACTCAGCTAAGCACATATCTGTCATTAGAGTGAGTTATGGTACAATATTCCTTATCAGCATCACCATCCAGTCTTCCCTGGTGCTTTGTTCAAATAGATAAAGAGCATGCAAGATTGGGGTAGCATTGAAGTCAAACATATACAAAGTATGCGCCTCTGCCATGCTCTGATGCTGTTTAACTGCAAGGATCATCAGTGGGAAGATTTCCGGCTATTGAAACAGATTGTCAATCTCTTTCTCTTTTCTTCCTCATGAGTGAAGGAAACCAACCATACCAGAGGCATTGATAAGATGTGCCTATTGCAAACAGATGTTTTGTTTTTTAAATTACATAGCACTGTATAATGCTGGATTACTTTGTGGGTGGGGGTCATGTGGGGAAAGCTGGCTCACCTTTGCCTAAAGGCAAGCCTAAAAGCAAAGGAAATGTCATTGCCAAGACTGCCCCTTTTTCAGGAAAGCCATGACATGAGGTGAGAAAAATAACATTTAGTAGGTGTGTCACAAAAATGTGTTTATAGGCTACAGGAAAGGAAATATAGTTAGTACAGCCATAATTGTGGTGCAAATAAGCAGAAACATACAAGTCATGTTGGAACTTGGTCTTCAGAGCGAATACGCGACAAAGAAGGGTTAAAAAATAAAAGATGGTAGAGCAAGGGCATGTGCAAGGGTCAGCCTAAACAGAAAGAGCAACATTTATGCTTGTAGCCCTAATACAGAGTTAGATGAAGTTGAAAGTTTTTGAAGCAAGATGAGAGAGTCGTACAGTGAGAATAGAATCAAAATAGAGGTGGCTTATAAAACCTTAATAGGCAGATTTGGAAGTTTAGAGACCATGGCGGAAGGAAAGTCTGAATGTTCCTCATCAGGTGAAGTTGTAATCAGAGCAGATAGGAGAGCAGGCAACATATTTATCCTAAATAAGAAAATGAGAGAGAGAAAAACCAGTCAGTATAAGAATCTCTGAGAATGAAGCGAATCAATGACCGCAACATGGCGCTACTGAGCATATTTATGATTGGGTTTCGCCATTCTTGCAACACGCAATGTGGTACATCTGTGACACAAACCACTAAGACATGTTTTTGTACCCATGCAAAGCCATGTTGCATGGCTTTGAAAGGCTTCAGAAATTTAAAGTACTGCAAATCGTTGATTTATCTTACTCTTCACTGCATAGGCGGTCCTTGTGCAGTGTCGTGGGTATTCCCAATCAACTCCCATGGATTTTGAAACATTCCCATATTTACAAGGACTTGTAAATTTGGGGATGCACCAAAATCTTATGACTACCCAGGAGAGGTGTAATGAGGAGAAATGTGTTTATTTCTCCTTTTTTTCTCTCTCTGAGTGTTGCACTCTGCAGCACACAAAGAAGAATGAAATGCCTCTCAGGATTGTTTTTGGGCAGAAAGTTATACCTTACTGCCCAGAAACAATCTTACCTGCAACAGAGGCACTCTTGCACCATGGTGCAAGGGTCCCTGCCTTGGCGCTACGTTGCCACAAGGGCACCAGTGCAGGAGAAAGGACAGGAGTGTGTCTTATTGGATAAATCCAGTGTATGTCTGCCATTTGCCAGTGACAAAGGGTAGTGCAGCAAGGTAACCTGTTGCGCTGCACCACAAAGACCTAAAATATGGGCCTAGCTAGGTAGCATTTTGAATAAAAACAATAGTAAGATCACACAGGCAAGGCAGTACTGGCAGTGAATACCAGGAGAGGGTCGATTGCAAAGAGTAGTTAACCTATAAGAATAGGAATAGAATATGAAGGTATGACACATTAAATAGGGTGAATCAATAATTCAACCTGAGACTAGAGGTTAAAGGGGCAAAGTATGCATAATTTTAGAAAGCAATAGCAGGGGATAAAGTAGCAAAAATGTAACATTAGGGAAGAGAATAATTGAACTGAGTAGGTGCACCCAACAAGCATATTATTAGGATGCTGGCCCTAATCCAGTTAGGTGATGGATAGCTAGTATCATTAAATCTTTGGTGTATAATGCTTCTTGTAGAGTAAAGTTTTAATTTGTTGATTTTTATCCTATTTTTATACCAAATACATCTGTGGCATTTGTATAGTAAGCTGATAATGATTTTCATTACTGTTGTATAGCAAAAGACAATTCAGTGATCTGCTGTGTAATAAAACACTTACAACACACAGATTGGATGTATTAAACACAAAGTCATGCAAATCAGAAAATTAAGAGTTTCCCAGCTTAAACTTTTGCAGGACTATTGCTTTTTGTGGCATTCACCATGTAGTACTCTATAAATTGTAGAGCACATCATATGTAATACAGAATAAATGTAAACAAGTTTGAGATATTAGTGAAAGATTTATGTAAATTATAAAACAAGGCACTGCTAATTGTCTGGCAAAGTTTAGAAGAACATATATTATCTTATGTTAGTTTAAACAACTTTCATCTTTACATAATAAATCTAAAAGGGGATCATACATAACTGAAAAGTAAATGTCAACAATCGGAATAGTCATATATTTTCATGGTTTGCAATTTACTCAAAAGCTTTGCTATGGATATGTGTAGACTATTCTTGCATCACTCCACACTTAGGGCATCATTATGACTCTGGCGGTCCTCAGACTTCCAGACTCAAGGTGTCGGTGCAAATGCAACAATATGACCGTGGCAGCCCGAGCCGCCATGGGAGTGCTAGCCTTGTCGGGATAATGGTTCCCAGTGGGATGACGGATGTCTTGGTTGTAGTCACCCATGGGAGCGCTGAACTCAGCAGTGCTATGCCGAATACAACCTTGTTTTCCGTCATCCTTTTCATGGCGTTTTCCCCACCATGAAAAGGCTGGCAGAAAACAAGTGCAAGGGTCCCCCTGCTCAGCACCCTTAAAATGCGCACTGTATGCGAGCAGCAGCATTGGCCCTGGGTCTATTATGAGGCAGCAACAATGCTGCCGTACCTTTTCCACTGGGCTGACCAAAGAAGACCTCTGGAACTGTGGTGGTTTGCTCTCCATTGGGTAGGTGGGCCACCCGGCAGCCCACCAGCCTTGTAATGAGGCCCTTACTGTTGAGTTAGATATATAAGTTGTCTTACTCCTAATGTACTTCTGAAATGTATGGAGAAGTCAAGAGTTCAAGGGTACTTTTATCATGATATTAGTGTATCTTGGTCATAGTAAATAAAGTAGATTCTTTATAAGCCTTTTCAGTAAGTAAAATAATGTAGAGCCAACTGTAGTTGAAATATATAGGTTTGGTTAATCAGTGACAGCAGAAAATAAACTTTTAGAACTTTCTCAGTTACTTGCCATGTGATAATGCAGTCAAAGTAAGGAAATATGCTTTTCTAACTGTCAAATTGTCAAAATTGTCTTTTATCATGAATAGGAATATGCCAACAATGCTATCAAAGGCAAAAAGAAATCAAACCGAATGCTCCTTTTCTCAAACCCTACATTTATGCCAAAATTAAAACAAGAATTGAAGATGAGGATAACAATATTCAATGAGAATGATATGAGTAAATATTAAACCCAACAACCACACTTTGTGAATTATTTAGTAAATTAAACCATATCTATAAAACCAAAATCATTATTTCTATGATCATTTTGTATTGTAGGCACAGCATCTAATGGAACAAATTTAAAAAGTTCTACGTTTTTCACTATGAATGATGTTTTGTTACCAGAGGTGAGTTTTTACATCAATTAAATAATCAATAGTTTTCAAGAAATAAATTACTTCAAACTGCTTTTAATACTGTTTTTGTAGCTAAGTACAGAAACTACAAGTGAATACATATAATATACAGATAAAAAGGAGGTATGTTATGGGCCCCCACAGATGCAGAGTGTTGTCCTTTCCATAATGTCATACATTACACATACATTGTAGACAACTTAATAGATGAGACTATGCCTGGGATTATTTTTCATTCCTGTGTTTTTTAGTGACCCAAAATATATGCAAAAATTCCTTGTAATTGAATGCGGATAAAACATGACTTATGCTTTTTGGCCATTTGTCAATCTCTTAAACTCAAAATGGGTCTCCTGCCAAATTGTGAGGGCCTCCCACACTGTTAACTTCTGCTAAAGTACTGAGGCCCAGAATTAAGAGGGCCTCCTTGCACCTCATTTGCCTCATTTGTTTTATGCTAATGTGGCCCAACGAGGGCAAAATACTGTCCCAGATTTACAAAGTGGTGCAATGCATGCATTGCACTACTTTGTATCTAAAATATTTCTTTGCACCATTTTTTGCACCATTTTTAAAGCTTGCTCAGAGCAGGCATTAACACGGGGCAAACCATTATTTATAGTAGACCCCTATGTACTGTTCAGGTTTAGTGCCAAAATATTTGCATTAAACCTGAACAGTACATCAATAGCGTATAAAATGTTGATACTATTACCCTCTACCCTGCACCAGCACACACATGGTGGTGGTAGGGGAGCACTGGGTGCAGCGCTACTTTTCTTAAATCTGCCCCTGAGTTTCTTAATAGATAGTCAACTCATTTTCAAAAAGCATGATAATGCAAATTCAGTGTCCTATGAACGCTCCATAAAGTGCTTCCTGTCTTTCCAATCTAAGTGCAAAAAATAGTCCTGCAATGTCTCCTGACTGGAATCCTGCAATGCACTATATTTTATCCTTTCTTCTAAAACAACTTGGTCAAACAGACACATATTCCATAGACACTTGCTCCAATTAAATAAGAGAGTGATGTTTAAATTCATAAGCAATGCCCACAGCACCTTCTGTCAGCACTGCCCGGTTATTATTTACTCTCAGCTTCATAGATATAGTCCAAACAGACTTTTTATGATTTGCTGATACCCTTCTACTTTACATTCCTCAGCGTAATGATGCTTGTAAGTGGAGAAGATCTTTTTACTTTCTCAACTATAAGTTATAGAATAGACTTACATCTGCAGGCTGAGCCCAATCACATTACATTCTCAAAGTCTCTTAAAACAATTAGGTGTGTCTCTAGTGCCAGGATAGTCTTTTCTTGGTATTTGTTGTGCTTTATAAATATTTATCATGATCATCAGCATCAGTAGACCGCAATGTTATTTCAACTAACGGATCTTTAGTGAAATCATACAAACTTTCAAACTGCATTCTATAAACTTTAATCTGTAACTATTGACAGTTAATACCTACACAATTCATTTAAAGACATTTTTGCATTTATTAAAAGTCCAGTACAATGATAAGGATAGATTTTTAAAACATATTTATTAAAAACATTTTTTACAAAGTTACTTGTTGCCTGGCTGAAACTCCTGTATGCTAATTTGCATTAACTGTACAACAGATGCCCAGAAAATCCTTGGCTTTAATGAAGCATGAAAATTTCCTTCAGAGCAGGTGGAATGTCCTTGGTATGTGTAGGTGTTTTTCTTTCCCTTACAGGAAGACTAGCAGGGTTGAACAAAGAACTTGTTTCACAAGTAAATGTAGAGTGAGGCCTCGAGAAGTAAGCTACTTTTCTAAAAGACAGAATTGCACAAACCCCACTGGTAGGGAATCTAACCCCAGGACTGGTTCTGAATGACCCCAAAGAGAACTGCTCATTTCCCTGACAACCAAACCATGGGCAGACAAAATCTGCACAAGGGAGGATGGTTTTTCCATCTTGAATTTTGGGGATAAAATACACAGTGAGGTTGTTTTCAATTGGTCAAGAATGTATAGGGTTGTACTATGAAACTTAAACTACATCTGTTAGGGAGGAGACATCTGTTGATTTCACTTACTGGCTGGTGTCCACAAGTCTTGCACCCGCAACCCACCCGTTTCAAATCACTTTCTGGACCTGTGGTAGAACAGAACAGATCAGAACATGTTAGGACTTAAACATTGCTTTCTGTGATCTGATAGAAACCCTGAAGTGCTGAACCTGCTTCATTTTGGACTCAGGAAAAAAGAAGTGGACACCAAGACCCGTATTTATACTTTTTTTTGCGCTGCATTTGCGCCGCTTTTTTACGCAAAACGGCGCAAACCTACAAAATACAATGGCATTTTGCAAGTTTGCGCCGTTTTTGCGTCAAAAAACGACGCAAATGCGGCGCAAAAAAAGTATAAATACGGGCCCAAGGGTCATTCAGCTGCCCTCTTGTGATGCTACAGGGACACGACAAGCCACAAAATTACCCTGCCTTGGTTTCTGGACAGCCTTGACAGGATCAAACTCTAAAATTGCAAAAATCTTCCTTTGATATCTGAAAGCCTGAGATGAAGGTGAAATAGAATGAGATTTACAAAATTGGGACTTAGAACCTTTTTGGATTGCCAGATATCCAAAGGACTGAGACCTATCACCAGAGTTAATCTAGTGAATGTGCAACTATCTTGGTCTGAAGAAACAGGTTTGTCCTCCTCGGAACTTCTTTAGCGCAATAAATCTGTTTCAGCAGAACCTTAGAGAAAAGGTATCTTGGCTCATGTAGTGCTATTCACATGTAACCTGCCACCTTTCCCCACTTGAAGAATTCAAGCTCCAAGAACCAGATCAAGTGCCTAATTTAGACTTTAACTGACTGGTACTTTGTTACAAATGCAACAAATACCCGGTCAACCATTTTAAAAGTGGATTAGAATACTATAAACTTGTAAAAAGGTGGAAGGAATAAGCAACTCAATTGTGATGAGTACCCTTCCACCTAAATCTAAATCAGGCCATAAGTCCCACCATAGAATGGGACCAGGGTACGATGCCAAACATAGGTGCTGAACATGATGACTTCTATGGGTGGGCAATTTCAACTTTCCTGCTCTGAGCCTTTCTTCCCCAAACCAACAGCTTAAAAGGGAGCTGAATCACACCAATTCCACTTTAGTGAAACATACCTACATACAGCATGCTGCATTGATTTAGAGGAGCTGATTTAAGTTTTGACATAGATGGTATTCTGATGCAATGGCTAAAGAGTATCCTCTCCTCAAAGCTTTTGGTCCACTTGCCCAATTTACATGTGAATGGAATGCCAAATGAAAATTAACTCCATTGGCGGAAACCTGTCTCAAACGGACCAATGGCCCTAATTTGAGCAGGTGGTTGCAAAGTTTTTGTCACAATCAGGTATATCCTGCTGGTGCGGGGAAGTAAAAAAAAATGACCCCCACACTATGGGGATCATTAGGTCATTTTATTCTTCAAAAACAAACAGCCACTTTGAGATTTTTATTATGAAAATGACAACACTTTGTAAAATTTTGACAAATGGCCTTCTTGTTTAAGAGAGCCATCCTTGAAACCTTCCCTACATTAATAGGAAAGCCATGACAGCCGTTCCTGCCAATCTATAGAGATGCTGGTGGGGCATCTGAACATCCCTAAATGTAGATGATGAAATAAAGGCACTGACTCTGAAATGAATTCATACAAAGCCTGAACTAGACTGACCAGTCAGACATCAGTTATAGTTTGGCATCACCAAATATATGAGACATATTAGTATGAGCATAGATTAGTTTAACAGCCTAGCCCTTTCACACATGTTAGCATGTCACAGCATGGTTCATACAGGGCCCTGAGGATTCTCCTAGGAAAAAAACTCTAGCTACTAATTCAAATGCGGCTAGTAATACCATTTATGGGTCCACTTTGAATTATGAGCTACTTGGAAACATTGAGGGGCTCATTTACAGGCCCCTTGTGCCTCCTTGCGCCACCCTAGCATCATTTTTATAGGCTAAAGAGGCTTTAAGGAGGTTGCCGTATTTACAAAGTGGTCTAATGGTTGCATTGTGCCATGTTGTAACAGCTAGCTTCAAATTATACCTGTGCCAGGTATAATTTATGCAAAGGGGGCATTCCCACACAGGAAGGCCCAGAAAAATGGTGCAGTGAAATCTAAAAGATTTCACAGCACAATTTTCCCGTCATTTTTAACGCATTTATAGGGCATGTTAGGGCATGCATTAAACTGACGTCCCTAGTATATCTAATGGGCCCGTCTGTGCGTTGCTGGAATAGAACCATAATTTATGGCGCCACTCCAACAAAGCACCCCAATATCGTCATAAATGTTGACGCTATTATACTAACTTGTGCCATGGTGCACTGTATAATAAATACAGTGCTAAAATGGTGACATTAGGGGGGGACAGGGCAACACAAGAAAAGTGGCGCATCAGAGCTGATGTGCCACTTTCTTGTAAATGAGGCCCTGAGTGTCTGTTACTTTCAGCACAAGATTTTGATGCTAAAAGGGGATATAATATGCTCAAACACTTTTGGGGAAATGAGGAATTAAGTGATTGCCAGGGTTTAACAAATAATTTCCATTAAATCGGCATCCCTCCCAGAATTAACTTTACGTAGAGTACTGCTCATATTGGGTATCAAAATTGAAGCCCCACACCCTGGCTCTCTTAATGAGGCTCATAACTACCTTGTGAATAAAATCTCTCCAACAAGTAGCCCAGGATATGCCTGTAGCTATTCGGTACCATGGAATTTTCTCTCTGAAGTGTAGTCCAGCATAGTATAGAATTCAGAGGGTTTAGCAATTTTTAAGATATCAGTGCTACACCTCTCCGTAGCTTTGGAATGTGAGTCAAAAAAACAGCAGGGCCATACACTGACATGCAAACACACAATGTGATAAACAATTTTACATGCAAAATGACCATTTGTCTACTCTCGCAATTTAGAAAAGTGACATAGAAGTGAGTCAATTTGCAAAGACTACTCTATTGATCATACACTACCCTCGAAATTGAGCCAGAAGAGCAATGTCATCAATAACCAGAATCAAGTCACTAGACTATGGGACTACTGCAATTAGAGTGAAAGTATGTGATGACTAGGCATTAATAGTCATCTCACCAACAACAGGAGAGACTAGATTGAGAGTGGGCACAGGTATTGGCCTTGTTTGTTTTCAACTATAAACTTGGTATATGTATGTGTGTTTTTCTGTACATACGTACACTTATCCATGATATTAAGTATGTGTTGTGTCTGGTTGGTGATATGTTCAACCATAAAATACAATGTCTCAGCCTGATTTTATACATAGTATACTAAGTCAAGTCATAGTGTATCAAAATGTATGAGAGAAATATATATCAGTGTCTGGTAGAATATCAAAGTGGAAAACATTGTGTGGACAGAATATTATGTCAAACGTTTTGGAGAACAGAATATTGAGACGATCAGTGCAAATAGGTATGTATAGGTTTACTATTGTTAACTCCACATCTATGTACCTTGAAAAAATATGTTTTTGTGAATATAAATATATATATATATATTCTGTATATATATATATATATATTGTCAAGGTACATGTATGTTGAAAGAAATATAAGAAAGCCTTAGCAAACCGCATGTTAATCTTAAGTAAGACCCCATGGGAGGATTTAGCTGAGGCCTGTGAAACTAGAAAGAACTCCCTGGTTTGGAAGACGATAAATAGACCTAGTTTTGTCAACGTAACTGTACTGTTTTATGTCACCACATTTTGGAACAACAATGTGTGGAACATTTTAAAGGGGTTCACAGCTTTGGCCTAGGTTAAGATGCGGAGGACCAGGGTGGTTTACTGGTGGGCAGAGTTAATATTTTCTTTACTTTAGATAAAGCTTCTCAGAATATTTAGGTGTTATCTCACAATAAGGCCCCATGACCCAATGGTATACCATCTGACTTGTTTGTGAACAACATTGATCTGGCCTTGACAATGGTTCTGAATAGTGCAGTGAGGGAGGGTGGCCAGACTCATGGTCTACTGCTGTAATTGTACTGTAATATTTAAGTATGGGACACAAACAACTCACATTGCAATCAGCCGATATCACTAATTGACACAGAGGTGAAGGTCCTTGGGAAGGTACTTTGAAATAGATTGATGTTGAAAGCAGACGCAAATTATATATTTTCTTAGGTCCAATATGGCTTTCGGCCAGGCAAATCAACAACGGATCAATACTTGAATTTATATTTAATCATAAATAAGTATACCTTTGCCCAGCCTGGATCACTTCACCTGGTATTTATGGACCTCATTCTCACCTTTGATACGGTCAATCTCAGTAAACTGTAGGGCCTGCTTCTTGTGATGGAGATGGAACCAGACATTGTGCATCTTTTATCAAACTTGTATACCCACACCTCACCTTTGGTGCGGTATTCACAGGGTGCTGATTTTACCCAGCACTTTGGCTCCAGTGGGGGTGTCCACCAGGGATGTATATCCGGCCCTTTCTTGTTTACCCTTTACATTAATGGACATGAACAGGCTCTCCTCTTAGTGCAGGCTGACTGCTCAAGGATTGGTACTAGAACCCTCCCTGTTTTATTGTATGCCTCATGGCATGAACTGTGGTGGGCTTGCAGTCCCTATTGCACATGTTTGTTGCAATTATGGACAGTTTTGACCTTGAGGTAAACTTCACAAAATCATATGCCAGGTCCCCGATACACAAGTTCCAAAACTTTTAAGGTGGGTAATCACGCATTGGACAAAGTGTTGGCTTTTTCTTACCTAGGGTGCTATTTGATGTGAATAACAATTGGAAGCTCCAGATTGAGTAAACGAGATGCAAGCTTGATAAGGCCACAGGGGCAGTAGCCAGTTTAACCTAGAGTTTGAGCTCTTCGTCTCCAAGCATTTTAGTTGATCTATAGCAAGCCAAATGCATCTCCAAGGTTCTCTAAGGCTGTGATGTATGGGGATACATAAGGGGTGATAAGATCCAGTTTGCTGAAAATATGTTTATAAGACGGATTCTGCAGGTCCAGTAAAGCACTTGGCCCTCTCGTCCATGACAAGCTTTATACATATATCTATATCTATATACCAATCAAACTTCTCCAAAGGCCTAAAGTTCAAACAATGAAAAAAGTCAAATGATATGCACTAAAATAGGACTTTTGTTTTGTCTTGTTCAGTACATTGAACTCTTATCTAGTACAATTATGTCAACTCTTGTATAGTATTACACATGATTTAAGTAAAAAAACTGTTAATAAACTATTTTTGGCTAAAATGAAATATGCATAAATGTTTTTGTGTTTTAATTGTAAAATCAAACAAATTGTGGTATTTGTATTAGTAAATGGAATGAACGTACCACAAACATGTTCTTTTTCATGCTTATATTGATTCTATTTCATATCTAATCTTTTCCAAACAAAAGAATACCTTGTCATAAGCAATCACAATGATATTATACATCCCATATTGGTTTGGGGAACTTAAATATCAAAATGATTACCATATAGTGCCATATTTAAAATGGGGTGGACATCAACTAGACTTTGACGTTATTACTAACCGCAACTGTGTTAGTATAGAAAGCACTTGTTGGAAATGGCCCTCTCTGCGGGGTCATCCCTAAACTTTTTAAGTTCACTTCTACATTTTTGCTGGATATCGTTTTGTTGGCTTTAGGACTCTGTGCGCTTTACCACTGCTAACCAGTGCTAAAGTGCTTGTGCTTCCTGCTTAAAACAGAGAAATTTTGGCTTAGCCACAGTTGGCACTTATAAGCCCCTAGCAAAATACACCATGTGTGACTAGGGCCTATTAATTAAATGGGACTAGTCGCTTGCTGCACTGATTGCACTGATTGTGCCACCCACTGAAGTAGCACTTTAAACATGCCTTATGGTTACCATTGCAGCCCGTGTATATGCACCATTAAACTGCCATGTTGCCATGGCAAAGTAAAGCTTTTAATAGGCCAAAGCTTTCCTTTCTAATACAAATAAGTCACCCCTAGGGTAGGCCCTGGACCGACCAGAGGAGAGGATGCACTGTATATAAAATGTTGGGCATGCTCTTTTAAGTTTTACATGTACTGGTACTAAAAATCTCTTAAAGGTGTTTTTACCACTGCAGTGCCTATCTCTCCCATAGGATAACATTGGAGTTGACTCATTACATTTAAAGTGTCATTTCCAATTAGGAAGAGATAGTACCTTCAAGTCTGGTGTCTCTGAAATTACAATTTAAAACCAAAACGTATGGTAAAGTTCGATGTTAAATTGCAATTCGGAAAATGCCACTTTTAGCAAGTTTGCATTTTTTTGTGTTAGCAATTTGGTGCCTGCAGCTGTGTCTGATGACCTGACTGGGTGTAGTTAGCACTGGGCGTTTGGTATTCCTCCTAAACAGCAACACACAACGGTAGCTTAAGTGTGTCAATGTGGGCCATCACTAGCAAGAGGAGGAGCTGGGCACAGCCTTACTTACACCAGAATAGATTCTGCCCTGTCTCTACGCAATGGGCTCCATATCCCCTGTATTTATTCAGGAGGCAGGGAAGGTAGCACATCTGTGCACTTCAAAAGCATGTCTTCACAAGTCTCCCCCACTGCAAAGGCAGCACTGGGTATGAATACTAGACATCAGACTCCAATGCTTTAGTACACTTGTGGACCTGTGGATGCTCTGCCAGGAAGGATTGCTGTGCTGCTAAAAGGACTGCCATTCTGCTGTACTGCCACTAAGAAGGAGTTGCTGCCTTGCTGGGTTTACCTGCTACCCTCTTGCCAAGGGAGGAATAATTAGACCTGAAACCCAGTAGAAACTCACTACCCAGACTCAAAGGGCTGGTGTTGGACCTGGCCCTTTTTGCAGGGTCATCCCCAAACTTTTTGCCTCCTTCCTCCTATTTTTCCTGACCTGTTTTTGTTGACTTTAGGACTCTAGGCACTTTACCACTGCTAACCAGTGCTAAAGTGCATATGTGTAAATTATACTGTTGATTGGTTTATCCATGATTGGCATGTTTGATTTACTAGTAAGGTGCACTAGAGGTGCCCAGGGCCTGTAAATCAAATGCTACTATTGGGCCTGCAGCGCTGGTTGTACCACCCACATAAGAAGCCCTGTACTCATGTCCCAGACCTGCCACTGCAGTGTCTGTGTGTGCAGTTTTAAACTGTAAACTCGACTTGGTAAGTGAAGCTACTTGCCAGGCCTTGCCCTTCCCCTTTCCTACATGCAAGACACCCCTAAGGTAGGCCTTAGGTAGCCCCATGGGCAGGGTGCAGTGTATCATTAAGGTATGACATATACTAATGTATTTTATAGGTCTTGGTGTGTGTCTGGGGTGCTTGCCTGGGAAAGGCAGGATTTCACAAACAAGTGAGACTTTCCTTTAAAGTAAGCCTATTTCAAAGGCCAAAACGGGTGCAAGAAGAACACCCAAAACCACAGACTTTATACACTTCTTGGGGTAGACACTCTACCTCACAGACACTTCTGGAGAAGAAAACTGCTGGTGAAGAATCCCCGAACCAGACCCTGCAAACTGCCAAGAAGAACTGCCTGGCTGCCTAAAGGATTCACCTGGACTGCTTTTCTGAGAGGGACTGCTGCCTTGCTTTTGCCCTGCTGCCTTGCAGCTCTCTGACTGTGCTGAGAAGTCCTCTCGAAGGGCTTGGATAGGGCTTGCCTCCTGTTCACTGAAGAACAGGACCAAAAAGACTTCACTCCTGCAACTGGACTCCTTGTGCGGCAAAAATTTGACACACATCCTGGTAAAAATGACGCACAGTCTGCATCACGGTAAAACATTCACCGCACGCCAAACCAGAATGCCGCAGTCCGTCTTCAAAATGAGAAGACCAACGCAGTACCAGCGTCGCGACCGGAACTTCGACACACGGCCCACCAGATCGACCACAGCTGACTCAGGACGAAGCAGCCTGACTTTCAGAGAGGAATCAATGCAGCGTCTGTCATGCAGGAGAAATTTCCACGCAACGCCCACTGGATTGACGCAGTGCCTGTGATTTCGCTCCGCAAGCCCAGGATTCCATGCATCATCTCCAGGGCATCCGAAAACACTGCAACCTAAAAAGAATCCAAGTCTGTGCGCAGGAAATCAACACGAAGTCTTCCCCTGCATGAAAAATAATGATGCAAGTCTGTGTGCAAAGGGGCGAAACCGACGCACACCTCCCGGTTTTCCACGCATCGCCTCCTCTGCAGTACCTTGTGGAGATTTTCAACACAAACCTGGTACTTTGTGCTTGCAAGAGACATTTATTGTTTTTAAAGAGACTAAAGACACTTTGTATCATTTGTACGGTGATATCTCAATGTATGCTTATTGCCTTGTAATTGTTTTGACCTGCATCTTATCAGATAAATGTTATATATTTCTCTAAACACTGTGTGATGTATTTTTGTGGAGCTATACTGTGTTATTGCATAATTTATTGCAGAAATACTTTACATATTGCTTTCTAAGTCAAGCCTGACTGCTCAGTGCCAAGCTACCAGAGGGTAGGCACAGGATAATTTGGATTGTGTGTGACTTACGCTGACTAGAGTGAGGGTCCTTGCTTGTACAGGGGGTTACTTGACTGCCAACCAAAGACTCAATTTCTAACAGCTGGTCATTGTGATCTGAGACTCAGAGACATAACGGCTCCTCTGAGCTCTTGGTCCCATCTTCAACAAGTTCCTGATCTCCAAGGGGAGCATCTCAGGTCCTGGGCTTTTGGTGTGGTTCTTGGGCTTTTAAAGTCAAGGATTTGGGCTTTTCGCAACCTCAAACTGACGGATTTGTGAGGAACCATGCCAAGCACAAGTAAAATCACCAGGAGGCACTGCCAGTTCCTCTCTTCTCATAGCAAGAATCGTCTGGCCATGTGAATTGCCATATTGAGGATCCAGCCCGCCCATCTGCAACACCTCGCCTGCTCTTCATGCCCCGTCGACCATCAACAGTGATGCTTTCCTTGCTTCTGCAGAACATCTTCCTCGTGAAACAGAACACTTGGGCCCATATTTATACTTTTTTAGCACCGCATGGGTGTCGTTTTTTTACGCAAAATCGGTGCAAACTTACAAAACACAATTGTAATTTGTACGTTTGCACCAATTTTGCGTTAAATACGACTCCCATGAGGCGCTAAAAGAAGTATAAATATGGGCCTTGGAAAAAAAACTTTAGAAGGTAAAATTTCTGAGAGACTAATCTGGGGCTGTATTTTAGCCTTGCTCTATCATAGTTGACTTGAAATTTTGTCTTTGACCAGATCCAGCATGACCAGATAGCCACACATGGGGTTCTATTTTAGGCGCTAAATTGCAGTTTATTCTTAAAAATTCATAGCTCTGGTTCCACTGATTCGATTTGTCACCTTGATCTAGTTGTATTTATTACATTTAGCTCTATTTTTCTAACCCATTTTGGAATTTTGTTTGTTGTGTTTTTACTGTTTAAAGTGTTGCACGGATACTTTGCACATTGCCTCTAAGTTAAGCCTGAGAGCTCTGTGCCGAGCTAGTAGGATTTTGAGCACAGATTAATTTGGAGTTTGCTTGTGCCTTACCCTGACTAGGATTGTGGATACTACTTGACCAGGGCTCAGATCCCAGTCAACCGTTAAAACAATTTTTAATAGCACTTAATTGCTGTGTATTTTTCCAAAACTGCAGAAAATGTCATGTCTGTAACCATTCAAATGGGTAGGTGTTTTAGTGGAGTTTCTGGAATGAAAAACTGAAAATAAATAATCAGAACATTTTAAGTGAGTAAAATTGAAGTGTAAGAAAGTACCCTTTTTGTGACATGTTAACCCCAATTTCTGCCTGATGTCAGTGTGTTTGACTATGTTCAAAGGGATCCTACTAACGAGGAGCCCAGTGATTATGCTCTTTCGCCTCTAAAGTTTGTCACTGCATACTGGTAACCCAGTATTTCACCCCAAATTGGCATACTGGCCCCCCCTTATAAGTCCCTAGTAAATTGTACCTAGATACCCAAGACATTGGGGTTCCAGGGGATCCCTATGGGCTGCAGCATTGCTTTTGCCACCCATAGGGAGCCCATGCAAAGGCTTCTGCAGGACTGCCAATGCAGCCTGTGTGAAATGGTGCATGCACCGCTTCACTGCCATTTACACTGTACCAGGTCACTTATGTGTCACCCATATTGCAGGCCTTCCAACCCTGAAGGCTGGGTGCAGAGTCAAGCCCAGGAAGGCAGAACAAAAGATTTCCTTTGGGAGAGGGATGTTGCACCCTCTCCCCTTGGAAATAGGTGTTCCAGGCATGGGAGGGGTAGCCTCCCAGAGCCTCTGGAAATGCTTTGAAGTGCACAGATGGTGCCTATCTTGCATAATCCAGTCTACACCGATTCAGGGACCCTCAGTCCCTGTTCTAGTGTGAATCTGGACAAAGGAAAGGGGAGTGACCACTCCACTGTCCATCACCACCCCAGGGGTGGTGCTCAGAGCTCCTCCAGAGGGTCCCTGGGTTTTGCCATCTTGGATCCCAGGTGGCAGGGAACTCTGGGAGCATCTGAGTGCCAGCAGGTGACGTCAGAGCCCTCCCTGATGGGTGCTTACCTCTGTAGCTGACCAGTCCCCCTTTCAGGGCTATTTAGGGTCTCTCTCTTGTGTGTTCTTCAGATTCAGATTGCAAGACTCCAGCAGGAATCCACTGCATCCTTTACTTCACCTTCTTATGAAAGAAACTGAATCGGGGCACACCAGGAACTCTGCAACTGCAACAAAGAAGCAAAGATGACTTCTGCAACATTGCATCTTCAGCTTTTGCAAGTAGCTATTTCCCCGGTTGTGGATCCTCAGAGCACAGCCAGTCTTCAGTCTGCACCAGAAGAATGAAGGAATTTCCCTTGAAGTAAAAGAGTCACTTCCCAGCTTTAGCAGGCACCCCTCTGCAGCGACTGGTGGCTTGGGTCCCCTCTCCTGACGAAGTACGTGTATCCAGCTTCTCAGGTAGTAGACTGAAGTGGTCCCGATGGCCCTGACGTCCAACTTTGGTGGAGAAAAGAGCTTGCCTCCCCATGCAAGACAGTACCCCCTTGCATCTCGTCTTTTGCAGTTGCCAAGGCATGATGGAATCTTTCCACAAATGTCTTTATGGACTACGCAGCTCCGGCCTCAAACACTCCTTCCTGCGATGTACAGCTTTCTGTGTGGTTCTCCAGCAGCTTGGGATACCTTTGTGTAGTGCTGCATGGGCCTCCTTTTGCACCTTCTTTGTCCCCATGCTGTGGGACTCCTGGGCACACTGCCTGGTCTTCTGAGGGCTCTCTGAGTTGCTGAGAGCACCCTCTGACTCCCCCTCCTGGGTAGAGTCCACCAGGTCCCAACTGGTCCTAGGCAGCGCCATTTTCCACTAACTACAAGCTGTGTTGTGCCAAGGCTTGTTGGCGGAATTGAGCGACACAAACCAGACTGCAATCATCCATTTGAGTGGGACATCTGCACCAAACAGGAACCCGCATCTGTCTTCTTGGATGCAGTACTGACTGTTGTTCTTCACCGGCGATTCTCCTTTTGCACCTTTATCCGGGTTAGCAGGGGCTCCTCTTCTCCCTGGACTTCTCAGTGCTTCTTGGACCTGGTCTCCTTCTTCCACAGGTCTTCAGGTCCAGGAATCCATTGTTGGTGTCTTGCAGTCTCTTCTGGTTCTTGCATAATCTTCTATCTCATGTTCTGGTATGTTTCAGGAAGGTTACTGTGATTTAATCCTGCTTTCCTGGGCACCGGGGTGGGTTCTATTACTTACCTTTTGTGTTTTCTAATACTCCCAGCGCCTCTCTACACACTACACTTGCCTAGGTAGGAAACTGACTTCCGCATTTCACTTTCTTAGTATATGGTTTGTGTTCCCCCAGGACCATTTCTAATCATTGTGATTTTCACTATTTGCACTGTTTTCTAACTGTTCTTACAGCTATTTCTGCATACTAGTGTATATAACTTGTGTATTACTTACCTCCTAAAGGAGTATAGTCTCTATGGTATTTTTGGCATTTGTGTCACCAAAACAAAGTACTTTTATTTTTGTAACACTGAGTATTTTCTTTCATGTGCATGAGTACTGTGTGACTACAGTGGTATTGCACAAGCTTTGCATGTTTCCTAGTTAGGCCATGGCAGCTCCTCCACACTACCCCTAGAGAGCCTGGCTTCTAGACACTGTCTACATTTAACTAATAAGAGATAACTCGACCTGGTATGAGGTGTAAGTACCTTAGGTACCCACTACAAACCAGACCAGCCTCCTACATGAATATATCGCAAAAAAAAGTGTGATTTAACTTCAAGAAATGAACATATTTTGATTTATTTAAACCCAGATTCGTGTCATATTAATGTTTTTACTGTCTGTGGAAGTCTGCATATGTTACAGCTGGTAGCTAGTGGTGCAGTGCCTGTGTTCCTCCTTTCAACATGATGAAATTGGTATACTCCTAAGTGGCATGTTTAACCTTACATCTAAGCCACCAGTATATAAACCCAGGACTGGCAAGTTAAATTTCATATTAGTCTGCAATTCACTACCCTAATGGTACAGTGTAGCAGTTTAAATAATGAAATTCATCCTATCAAATTATCCCGTTTTCACTGTCATAGCTTTCCTTTAAAATATTAACATGTTACCAGTATGTAGGACTTTCTGCCCATAGAGCATGATGCATGGTATTTAAAAGAAGAACATTTCAAAATATATGGTAAGCCTTTAAAAAAGGACAGACAACATATTGCAGCAAGACAACTTTCAGCCATATGTGAATGGAAAAGAGCAGAACAGTGCCACATTACAAACATATAGAGCAGTTCAGTTCTCTACCTACTTTTGTGCACTTGTGGCTGGTTTGCTTGCTCACGAGAGGGTAAACCAGCAACAATAGCAGAACTAGCAAGATAAGCAATTTCAGCAGAACATATTTTGTTATGCTAACTGTTCAAAGGAGTAAAATGTTCTTATCCTCCTTTCCCGAAATAAATATAATCATATGTGCAATATTAATTTTATTCTCATTTTGTTTATGAGCTGGGCAGAAAATACTGCATCTCTCTCATAAAATCCATTCTGCAAAACTGACTGCTAGTCTTTGTCTGGTCTCGTTGAAATATCTTTGTATGTTAAAGCTTTGGATGTCTTTACTGTTCAGTATAGCCCATCTGTGGTATGTGTTCATTTTTGCAGAAGAACTAAAGCAGATTTGTCTATTTTCTATCCATATTTCACTGTTCAGCCTAATCTTTTGGTGGGTAATTTTCTAAGAGAGTAACTATAGCAAACATCAAAGATTTGAGAATGTCCTCCTCTTCTCAACTCCTCATATCGTCTAGGTTACCTCACAAGGCAGGTTCTTCTTCTACCCTAGCAGGTTGGGTCAGATAGACAATGCATTTGGCAGGTATCCACTCTTTTGTTTTCTGTCAATTATGGCCTAAACATACTGTGCAATACCATTCATATGCTGAAGCATTTCTAGCTATTGGTCACTGGATAAACTGGATATTTAATCATTATTTAACTATTTACTACCGACTATCGTGAAGATATCTAGTGGACTATATAGTTTAACCAATACTTGGCAATAACGAAAAAAGTTCTCTCTTTTCTATTTGACTCACTTTGAAGCTAGGACACCTTACCAGTCAGTTAAAACCCTGAGGAAGTGTTTATGACTTGAAACGTGTTGGCGGTGGCTGTTATAGCTCTGTCATAATAAGAAAAGTAATTCCTGTTAGGATAGAAAATAAAAGAACTGGGACATTTTCGACTTGTTCAGTGTTGATGTTCTCAGATCACATTGAATTGAAATCCTACATGAATTTGTGACATGTAACACAAAATCACCAGGGAAAGGAAAGCAAGAACACATCATCATGTCTCTGATTCTACGGCATTTATCCAAGGCAAGTTGTCAATAGTAGGAGGGGTATAGTGATTCATTTCATGGGTAGTATTGTTTCTGACCAGGGTTCAAACCTCAGCTGGAGATTTTTTTTTTTTTTTAATGTTGCTTTTCATTTTTTTGTATGTTACCCAAATTAAAGAGGTCCCTTTGTAAATCACCCCCAGCACTGTCTGGGACATTTGAGGCCTATTTAGTCATGGCAGTTCATGTCAGAAATTCATAACAGGCTCTAGCATGTGGAAGGCAGGAAACGGTTTGCAGTGACAGAAATCCCTTAATTTGTCGAATGAGAGATACAGGAGGCTTTTATAAGAAAAGTGAGTGCATGGGGCCACTGCCAGGATAAAAGAGAATAAGGGTTATTTGTTTATAAAGCATGAAAAGCAACAGTGATTTCTTTACAAGTCTCAGAGGCTCATATTATACTTTCCATTCTTGCTTTAATAAACACAGCAGCCAAGAAAAAACTTAATTACCTAGTAAACCCTGGGAAAGAACTACTACGTTGCATCATAATACAACAACCAATTGTATATCGAGTACAATAATAACTGTCTTGACTGAGAGCAACAAGCCTTCTTTTCTTGCTGCTCGCAGTCAAGATAAATGTTCTGCTGACAAAAAAAATTATTTCTCTCTTACAAAAGTTTACATTTATTTACTATAAAAAAACATATTGTCCATTTATTATTGTTAAAAACATTCTGTTGTGGCTCGCGCATGATCAGCTCTCATTCGGAATGTTGGTTTCATGTTCTTTTCCTCGCAGAGACAAAAGTGCTTCTTTTATTACCGACCTTTTCCTCTTTGAGGGATATCGCTTTACATCACAGAAGCCCTCTTTATGACATTGGCAGTAAATCCCGCTTACCGCCACGGTGACGGCCGCCAACATATCATTGCAGTGGTGATTATCCATTTGCCATAATATGACTCACACACACACCAAACCGATGGAATACAGCCACATCCACAAATCCACTGGCTGAAAGGTCAGTGGTAAACTCTCAGTACCAATACCCATACCTTTACGCCAACAAAAAAACGCCCACCACATCATGATCCACAAATCACAATGGCGGACATTCAACCACGGTAAACCATTGGCGGTACACACAGCCCGCTCAGAATGGACACCCAAATACTAAACTACACAACATTGGCCAATTAAAAAAACACACACCTGACACCCATACACACACCACACACACCCATTCACACCATTATAAAACACCCACCCACATTACCCACAACCCCTTACGAATACAAATCATTGACACCAGACAGACATCAAGACCACTGTGACAATTACACACACACCCATACATCCCTCACGCCCTCCACTACACACACCCAATCACACTACCCAACACCCACACACTTACACACACCACACAACACTCATGGCCTCACAAAGGCACCCCGTTTCACAGATGAGGAGTTGCAGGTCATGGTGGAGGAAATAGACAGGGGAGAGCCACAGCTCTTTGGAGCACAGGTCCAACTGATATCCACGGCAAGGAAGATGGAGCTGTGGTAGAGAATCGTGGACAGGGTGAATGCCGTGGGACAGCAGTCAAGAACAAGTGACGACATCAGGAAGAGGTGGAACAACCTACAGGGTAAGGTACGTTCTGTGGCAGCAAGGTACCAGCTCGCCATACAGAGGACTGGCGGTGGACTCCCGCCTCCTCCTCCACAAGTCACAGCATGGGAGGAGCAAGTCTTGGCATTATGATATCCTGAGGGACTCATTGGAGTTGCCAGAGGACTAGACAATGGTGAGTCAACATTTACTACTTTTCACCCCCATACCTGCATGCCATCTCACACCATCACCCTCACTCCCATCACTCCACCCCACACACTACACCAACGCAGATGACTAACCCCAATGCCAAGCCCTGCATGCAATACCAATGCATTTACAGCCCTCCCCGCCCTGCATAGACACCCATCACCAAAGCATGCACAGCATAGGGGTACTAATAATCCCACAATAGATCACCATGTACATTCAAAGGTGGCAGGGCAACAGCAATGATAGAGGGGAAGATAGGGATGTGCAATATGTCACAGGCATGAAGCATAATACATCACTTATATACCCACAGGTGCCCCAGCCAATCTCAGTGGAGAGGCGGTGCTACATCTATCCAGTTGCCCAACAGAAGATACCCCCAGTGATGACATTAAGCCTGGACTTCTGGATCTAGATGAACTACCTGGCCCATCAGAGACCACTGGTCAGTTGGTCACCACAGCTCACTCCCAGTCCACCACAGAGCCTCCCCCATCAGTATCCACAACCACAGAACCCACTCGGAGTCCCCACACCTCTGTCCCCCGGACACTTCAATCAGCAGTGTGCCCACCTGTACAGGGACCTCAGTCCATACCTCAACCCCATCTGTGGGCACATTGCTCAGGGGACAGGGGCA
Source organism: Pleurodeles waltl (assembly GCF_031143425.1). Lineage (NCBI taxonomy): Eukaryota > Metazoa > Chordata > Amphibia > Caudata > Salamandridae > Pleurodeles > Pleurodeles waltl. The sequence goes on from NC_090447.1 coordinate 1,038,851,742, forward strand.
CATGGCAACAGGGACACTGGGAGGATTGCTGTGGGCCTGGGAGAGGACAGCCCCAGGGAACCAACTCTCCACGAGGCACTCACTAATGTCCTGGGGGCTTACCAACAATCCCAGGACACAATGGGCCATATCCTGAACAGCATGCAGGAGAACAAGTGGCTGCAGGAGGAACTCCATCAGGAAATTATAGAGGACTTGCAGGCCCTCAACACCACCATGATCTCCAAATCAGGGGTGCTGGCAGATACGACCAACATCATGAGGAAATGGACAGCACAGCAGCGGCCTCCTACCACTAGCCAGTCTATTGACCAACACAAAACATTTGCTGCAACTAGTGGACAGTAGTCACCTCCACAGGAACCACAGGCCACCAGCACCCCTCCTCCTGCAGAAGGTGAACCACCCTGCAAAAGTTACCTGCGACCTGGACAGAAGCCTGAGATACTTCCAGGACTACCTCCAGGAAATGAGGCTCTCCTGATTGCCCCCCTTGTGTCCCACCCTGCCACTTTGTCCACTTTGAACTGCCTTTGCTCTCCTTCCTATGGTCCCTTGCTACAAAGAGACTGGAACAATATCCTGGACTTTCCTATACCATCAACCCATTCAATTGCACTTTTCAGTCACTTACTTGCACTACAATAAACGCCCATAAACACAATTTGAGTGACACTGTTTTAAGTGTAGAAAACGTGCATTTGTGGGAACAGTCACATCTAATGCAAATTATCTGAACACTGGGATAGCATACAAATAATGACCTTTAACTGTCTGTGGTGATCACATCAGGACATTGTTGTCATATCACCAACATCTGGAAAATGAAAAGGTGACAGTAAGTTGAGATGCAAAGGAAGTGAATGCCATCATACTACTAGTAATGGTCTGTTCCACTGTCTCACCTGTGTGTCATTGGAAATATTGACGTATAACTGAAGTTCTGTTGTCCTCATCTTCATCCTCATCCTCTGCCTCCTCATCCTCACTGTCCTCAGGGCCCGCTGCTGCCACAGGGACATCTCCATTCTTCTCCTCCTGCAGAAAAGGCACCAGTCGTCTGATGGTCAGGTTGTGCAAAATGCAGCATGCCAATATTATCTGGCAGATTATTCCTGGTGAGTAGCACAGGGATCCACCTGTTAGATGAAGGCACCTGAACCTGGCCTTCAGGAGCCCGAAGGTCCTGTCAATTATTCTTCTGGTTTACCCATGTGTCTCATTATAACGGTCCTCAGCCCCTGTCCAGGCATTCCTCACAGGGGTCAGGAGCCACGATAGGTTTGAGTAGCCAGAGTCACCTGCAAGTATTGAGTAACAACATTTAGCCTTACACAATGCTATGCTATGTGGATAACACCTGAAGGCATACACTGACAGAAAGTGGGTGGGGACCATGGGTCACCTACTACATACGAGATGTACTGGTCCTCCAGGCACACCATTTGCACATTCAGTGAGTGGACATCTGTTCATTCTGGTCCGGGGAACAAATGCTATATGTGTACCATCAATCATGCCAATACTATTGTGGATATGCCCTATTGCAAAGAATCCTTCCTTTACAGTGGTCAAATCTTCCATCTGGAGGAATGTAATGTAGCTGCACATGCGTTTCACCAGGGCAGACAAAACACTTGCTAACACGATTGAAAACATTGGCTGTGACATTCCTGCTGCCACACCCACTGTCACTTGGAAAGAACCAGTTGACAGGAAATGGAGTACTGATAGCACTTGCACAAGAGGGGGATCCAAGTGGGATGACGGATAGCTGAGATAAGGTCAGGCTCCAATTGGGCACACAGCTCTGTGGTTGTGGCTCTGTCCAGTCTATAAGTCAGTATAATGTGCCTGTCCTCCTGCGTAGCCAAGTCCACAAGGGGTCTGTACAAATGGGTTTGGCTTCCCCTCCCATTCATCCACAGCAGTAGGTATCTAAGGGACACAAGAGTGAGTAGGCTGTCACAATTTGAACAATGTACACCTCAGTGTACATAATGCATTTATGTGATGGGACAGTGAGAATGACAAGGTATGTGCAAATCTAGGCTGTGACGCAGTTAAGGTTAATCTGATCATTGTCCACCACCATGAAATGGTGACAGCCTGTTGTGTATCTAGGGACAGGTGGAAGTGAGGTAACTCCGCCGACGTTGGATGTTTTGGCAAAAGGCGGTCTTGCACCGCCTGCAATTCCTCATTGGGCTCCATGGGGTACAGTGGCCAATGGGGATCACCAATGGCGGAGATGGTGTACACCGCCGCGGATGTGACCGCCATTTTCTATCTGATTCCTCATTTGTTTCCTGACCTTCAACAACGTGTGCTGCTGTGATGTGTGTCTGGAACCTATCATGGCCTGTGTGACCGGGGAAAGGGCCTCTTCTTTCACTGCGGAGGAGTTGGAGCGATTGGTGGATGGGGTCCTACCCTAATACGGACTGCTGTATGGATCTCCAGACCAACATGTGAGTACACCCTGGGCACTATGCATGTGGGAAGGATGCATGGAGATGTGTGTGCAAGCATCGCGTCATCAAGGGAACGTCTTTGTGGTGGTCAACATGGCATGCGCTGGGCGATGTGTGTGCCAATGGTGATGGAAACGGGATTGGTGGGCCATATATGTGACAGGTTGGATTGTATGTGTAACGGTGTCCTCATGTCTGTATCGCCTATGCAGGTCAGTGCCCATCAAAAGAAGGGATAATGGCGTGCCATCACCAAGGACGTGCAGACCCTGGGGGTCTATGCCAGGCGGATCACCCACTGTCGGAAACAGTGGGAGTCCCTGAGACGCTGGGCATGGAAGACCGCAGAGGCCTAGCTTTGGATGACCTCCTTACGAGGAAGACTGCTCGTCAGAACTTGACCCCTCTGATGGCCCGCATACTGGCAGTGGCCTACCCAAAGCTGGATGCACGATTGAGGGCATCACAGCAGCCACAAGGGGGTGAGTACAGTGACCGTTATAGCAATAATTTGTAGGTGGCATGGGATCCAGGCGGTGGGTGTCAGTTAGTGGGTGCCCCTTAATGTCATACCAGACATTGAAGCATGATCCAGCTCAAGGGTAATGGTTGAAAGGGAAAACAGGGTAACCTAGCTAGGTTGCACTCCATGTCAGAGAGGGCTTAGTGGGTCCCAGAAGGGGTGCAGTAATGCAGTGGGTGGCCCTCATCTTGCTGTGGCATATAGCTATTTTTTGTTAGTGCAATGCAGAGTGCTCAATCCTGATCCCTGTGTATGACAATACAGTGTCTGCCTTCTGTGGTGTTGGTGCAGTAAGTGACCTAGTGCTCCCTTTCTCTCCCCCCCTTTTTTCTTCTTTCATCCTGTCCATGTGTGCATTAGCATCATCTGGCGGAGGAGCAGGGGCTCGGTGAAAGGGGGAGCTGCATCCCACAGGACCCAGGCAGCAGAGACCACCGATGTCAAGGGAACCAGTGGGATGGTGGGCGAATAGAGCACCACGGCAGAGACAGGTGACAACACTGACTCAGCTATCTCCTCCGATGGAAGCTCCCTGGTGGTGGCAGACACCTATGTGACCACCCCAACTACAGGTACAGCAGCCACCCCCATACCGCCACTGCCCTCCCAGTAGCCGCTCAGCGAGTAGCCCGTGCCCGCTCACCCAGGAGGGTGGGCATTTCCTTTGACCAAGGCACGTCAGGCTCTGTCCCAGTGAGCCCTGCTGCCCTAAGTGAGGAGGCTATTGACCGCCTGAGATCAGTCTCTGTACGGCAGTCAACCATTGCAAATGTCATTCAGTTGCCGGCATCCCAGATGCAGCAATGCAATTCATTTCTGGAGGGTATCCACAGTGGATTGGGGGCCCACCAGAGATTGTTTCAGGCCCTGGCCTCCTCTCTGATGGCAGCCATTTTCCCTGTCCCTACCGTCTCCCTTCCAACTACCATTTCACAGTCCCAGTCTTCTGAACCCCAACCCATCGCATGCACACAAGACATCACACAAGAGTGTCACAGTCAAACACATGCACCACATTTCTGCCCACAAGCACTCACATAAACACCAGACAGCTGCACACACAACCACATCTACTGCCTCCAATGTCTACCCCTACTCCTCCTCCTCCACCTCCCTCACAGTCACGTCCACATTCACACCTGTATGCACTGCATCAACATCCACCACCAGCATCACTACCCCAAGCGCACACACACCTCCTTAGCAGACAACTCCACAACATCCATCCATGCGTCCCCTGTGTCCTCTCCCACCCTGTCTGTTCCCTCTCCTAAAGGACACTAATGCAAGCACTCAGAAACCCAACAGCCATCCACCTCACACATGCACACTAACCATGCACCTGCACCAAAGTCCAGCGGACATACACCTCCAACAACCACTCTCTCAGCCTTCACTCCAATCCCTCCTCCCTCATCCTGCCCCATTATCCCTAAGAAGCTTCTCCTTGCCCAACTTGGCATCCTCCCTCTCCCTTTCCCCTGTCCTGCTCCTAAGTGCAGGGTCCCAATGACCCAGCCCAGCAGCTCAACCAAACAGTCCACGCGGACAGTGGAGGCACCTCCTAGTCGTGGAGGCAAGACATTTAAGGATCCCACTCCATCATTCAGGAAGAGGAAGAAGCTCTCAACTTCTGTCATGAGGGGAAGGAGCCTGCACCTCCTGCCATGAAGGGGAAGAAGCCCTTAACTCCTGCCATGAAGGGGAAGGAGCCCTCACCTCCTGCCATGAAGGGGAAGAATCCCTTGACTCCTGCCATAAAGGGGAAGAAGCCCTCAACTCCAGCAGAGGCTGGCAGGGTGACACCACCCCCAGTGGTCAAGGAGCCCTCACCTCCAGCCGAGGCAGTGCAGCCCACTCCTCCGGCAGAGGCTGAACCTTTACTTGTTGAGACAGTGCAGCCCTCACCTCCAGCAGAGGCTGCCCAAGAGGCATCTTCACCTGCTGACACAGTGCAGCCCTCACCTCCAGCAGAGGCTGGAAGGGTGACACCACCACCACCAGTGGTCACAGAGCCCTCACCTCAAACTGAGGCAGTGCAGCCCACTCCTCCTGCAAAAACTGCACCATCACTCCCTGAGACAGTGAAGCCCTCACCTCCAGCACAGGCTGACCAGGAGGCACCTTCACCTGCTGACACAGTGTGGCCATGTCCTCCAGGTGAGACAGTGCAGCACTCACCTCCAGCAGAGGGCATGTAGGCCACCCGCCTGGGACTGCTGTACAAGGATCCCCCTCAAGAACCAGTGGGCAAGTCACCCACCTGAGAGACTGTGAATTTCACTCCCCAACACAGAGAAAGGGGCATGGAGCCCACTCTAGAACCAGTGGAAAAGTCACCCACCTGAGAGACTGTGACCTTGCACTCCCCAGCACAGAGAAATGGGCATGGAGCCCCCTCCAGAACCAGTGGGAAAGTTCCCAAATTTTGTGCGGATGATGTGGGGAAACAAGTTGGGTCTTGGACTGTGCCCTGTGGCCATGTGGACCCTTAGTACTTTGGAATAGGCATTAGCTCTTTGTGCGCATTTGTACATATCTCTTTTTTACCCAATTGGTCATTTGGTGGCTGTTCCAATTCAACACATTCTCAATATTGCCTTCTTGCTGACCTTGCATTATTATGCTGTGTGTCGTGTACCATAGATTTTTATCTGCAGCTGGTTGTGTGTGTGGTGTGTATGTTTCTGGTGTGTGTTGTGCTTGTGTGTGTGTCACTCTCCTTTTCCTTCCTTCCTCCCTTGTGTTCTAGGTGGCTATACTCTCCATCATCGTGATCGTCATTGGTGTTCCAGGTGGAGCATGGTGTAGTAGAGCATCGGGAAGACTTGCAGTTCCGGTTCCATGGGTCTTTGTCCTTCTCTGTGTCTTTGATGGTGAGTCCTTCTGTGCAGTGTTTCCGCCAGGCTTTTGATGACATTGGTCCCGCCCTGGAAATTCTGGCAGTGTGCTGTGTCGTGATATGGTGGGTGGTACTTTGTCTTCCGTCTGGCTGTTGATGGCGACCGCCGGCGTGCGAAGTGTTAACACCTGGTGGATGGTGTGGAACATTGGCTGTCTATGGTAGTTCCCACCGCCATGATCAAAATTTGGCGGTAGTTACCGCCAGCCTGTTTGAGGTATTTGCGCCACTTTATCACTTACCGTCAATGTCATAATGACCACAATAGTGTTTGCCGTTGGGAGCACAGATGCTTTGGAGTCTCTGCTTCATCACATCTGTCAGAATACTTTCCTCAAGCTGATAAACTTGGAGCATTTGCTCCATGCTACTTCACGTCTCTGTATCAGTGAGGCTTCCAATTAAGCCCGCCCATTGACACACCTATTCTCCTTTAGGCCCTCCTGTGTAAACCTCGAAGTACATTTTTAACCCTTTATTTGCTGTTTTAGTTTCCAAATGCCTGAAGCTTAGTTTTGAATAGGGTACTGCTTAGTTTTTGCTTAGTGCTTTATCCTGTTATGTATATATTTTTATACATTTTCTTGGGTTTCGGTTACTGCTCATATATTTATATAATGTCTGAGGACGAAGAAGCCCAAGCCATGTAGGAAAATTTGAAATTCTTCATTGATGATTCTGTTCAACATGCAGTGTCTCTGCTTCTATTTCAAAAATGTTACAAGGTCCTAAAAAAATTCCTTCGAAGAAAGGAAAGAAATATGCGGCATCTCATGCCATGGTTTCATAAGATGTTTCCATCAAAATTAGTCCACACACCCAAGCGCTTGGATTGTCGGGGCACCCTTCCTCACCCCTTAACGTTACTAACATACGGGACAGTCACAATGATAATGACAGTGATGGCCGAGTCAAAGAGGGTGGTGTGGAGGGAGGGATTCAAAAAAGACAAAAAAGGCTTACAGACCTCGCTCCAATTACAATGCTGCTGACAACAGCATAACAGCAGCATCAGGATGGGTCTCAGAGCCCAGCTTTGGCACTCAGATAGGGAGCACGGCCCTGTGCAGTTTCTCCTCCCGGCTGTTCAATACAGCGGGGTGGAGAAATACAAAGTGTGCATGACCATTTGGCCGACCAAACACTGCTGGTGAAAGAATCATGCGCACTTATGTGCACTCACCACTCTGCATCCAGCCCTCCTCCTCTAGCCCAGCCCAGCCCCACCCGGTCCTAACTTGGCTCCCCGAGGAAAAATGAAATGATAATAACGTTACGTTCCCTTTCGTCCACTGCATAAAGCAATGGGATGACGCTCCTCCGCCTTAGCGGAGGAGCAGCCACTGGATAATGATTGCATCATGAATGATGACAGGGCTAATTGTAACATCAACAATGATACTTCTGATAATTGGCCTCCGGGAAAAAGGTGCAACATTTCTCCTTCAGATTCAGTATCCTATGATTTTGTAGATCATTTAGGGGAGCCCATGTTTGATCCCACATTAATCCATCATTCACCTTCTTCCAAATGGCTCCCTTGTGATCATTTGTCAGATTATGTTTCATTTTATTTAAGACACTACCTAGTGCTCCAGAAATAAATTAAAATCAGAGTTCCCTCTCCTGTACCTTCATAGTGAGGTAGCTGATACCCCCATGATAGATCCAAACATTAACTTGTATAAGACACGAAGAAAGGCACTGCTGCTACCATTATTGAGATCCATGGATCTGGTACAATGTTACCCAACCTGAATGTTTTTACAATCTTTGCCAACTAGTTATGTTTGTAATGTTATGTCTAAGTTGTTATGGGCTAATTTAGGGCAAAGAAAGATTTTACGGTTTTAGGAGAGTGAGAGTTAGCTTATACTCTAGTTGTAAATGAATTGAGTTTCTTTTTCTTAACTATTTATTACAGTCCTTCATCGTGCGCTTTTATGATTTTAACAGAATATTGAATAAAGCTGATTTTGATTTGACTTGATCCAAACATGTTCCTGTTTTATTTTACAAAATTTTGGAAGGACCCAAAAAAAGGAGTAGATAGAGCCTAGTCCTACTGCCAAGATAGAATTGTGAACTTGGTGGGTCCATTGACCAGAATAGATCTAGTCAAGGAGGCAAAGATGGAAGTTGAACAAGTAGACCCTGAAACCCGTTCTAATTGGGCACAACACGCGATTTGTGTGTTGGGGAATACAAATGGCTACATTTCGTGACAGAGGCATAAGAGCCTTTTATTAAAAATAGACTCAAAGCTCAGTAGCCTGGCAACTAAGGCAGAGCGACCTCAGGCTAATAGTCTCTTATTTGAAGATTCTTTTATAAAAGAAGTGGACAAATATGTCTTCACTTTTGCAACCATATACAAGGACTATTTTTTCATGAAAAAGATTTTCTGTTCTCAGATTTTTGGCAGGACTAGCAAAGGAAAGGGTTACTTTGCTGGCTGTTATTCCGCAAAAGTTCATCCCCTCAGAGGCATGTACAATCAAGGCTCCCAACAAGACTAGTATAATGAATAGACACCCTGGGGAATCCAGAACAGGGGATATTAGACCAAAGACAACAAATCCTCTGGTAAGAACTTCTGATTTTGGCCTTCCTCCTGTAGGAGGCAGGTTGTCGTATTGTGTGGATGCTTGGGTGTCTCTAACGTCAGATCCTTGGGTGATTCAGAATATTCAGGGTTATTGCATGGGGCTATACCAGGTTCCAATACAGATTCATCTACTCCAAACTCCACAGTTCTCATAGGAACAGTTCTGCCTTTTTCAAAAGGAAGTCAAATACCTTCTTTCAAAACAGGCCATAGAATAGATTACTTTTAACCTATCTGGTTTCATCAGCACCATTTTTCTAGTTCTCTAAAAGAATAAGAAGCATAATCCACTCAACAACCTAAAACAATTCCACAACTTTGTGGTTTACCATCATTTCAAAATGGAAGTCATTCTTCATCTCTTACTTGACAGTTCCTGTTCATCCTTCCTACAAGAAATGTCTTTAATTCCAGTGGGGTCAATCATTTTCCATTTCAAAACTCTTCATTTTGATCTCTCTTCTGCCCCTTGGTGTTTCAACAACATTTTGAAACAGGTGGTATCCTTCCTCAGAAGTCAAGGTGTAAGACTCCTTGTCTACCTAGACAATTTCTTAAGCATGGCCCAAGACCAGTCTTGCTTTCTAGCCAATCTAAATCTAGGTCAAGATCTTTCATTAAGACGGATTCCTAATAAATGTTCAAAGGTCTTCTCTGATCCCATCCCAAACACTTGGATTTTTTAGGTTTTATCATAGAAACTTCTCAGTCAATGCTCTAGTTTTCTAAGAAAAAAGTGGATTTAATAAAGAAGGAGATTTGACACGCCTTTTCTTTTCCTCTTTGTTCCCTCAGATCACTAGCTCATGTGGTAGGTCTTCTAGCTTCCTTAATTCAAGCCATTTTTCCTAGCCCTCTCTGTTACAGAGGCCTGTAAAGATTGAAGATTCGACATCTGCTCAAAGGATTGGCCTATTTGGATCTGGTAAGTTTGGATTCTGAATCCAGGGAAGAACTTCTCTGGTGGCTGAGTCATTTAGATGCATGGAACAAGAGAACAATGTTCTCTGCAGCATCAGATCTTGTGTAAGAGTCAGATGCAAGTCGGACAGGTTGGGGTGCAAGATGTGGTCAACTCTCGACTGGAGGTACGTGGTCTCTTCAGGAGACTTCACTGCACATCAATTGCTTAGAGATGTTTGCAGTTTCTTTAACCATCCAGTCATTTATAAAAGACGTAGGCCCATATTATGACATTGGCGGTAAGTCCCACTTATCGCCAAGCTGACTGCCGCAAACAGACGGTGACCGCGGCGGTATACCACTACCCATATTATGACCCACACATAGCAATCTGTCACTATACAGACACAAACACAAGTCCTCCAGCCCAAAGATCAGTGATAGAATGGCAGTATCAAAACCCCCACCGCTGCACTCAAAATACACACACACTAACAATACAACACTGCATTGGACAATTCAAACTACACAAGCGAGAGACACCAAGATCACCCACAGAACCAGAGCCACAGAACACCATCACCCATACACCATCCACGCACCATACATCACACACCCCAACACATCACCCCACACATCTTCATCCACACCACTCAAACTACACCCATGACACCAAAACGACACCCCAGGTTCATAGAGGAGGAGCTAAGGGTCATTGTGGAGGAAATCATGCAGGTAGAGCCACAGCTATTCGGAATACAGGTGCAGCAGGCATCCTTTGCAAGGAAGATGGAGCCATGGTGGAGAATCGTGGACAGGGTCAACGCCGTGGGACAGCCCCCCAGAACAAGGGGTGATATCAGAAAGAGGTGCAATGACCTACAGGGGAAGGTGGGTTCCAAAGCAGCAAGACACCAACTAGCTGTACAGAGGACTGGCGGTGGACCCCCACCTCTTCCCCCACAACTAACAACATGGGAGGAGCAAGTCTTGGCAATCATGCATCCTGGGGGCCTGGCCAGAGTAGGAGGAAGAATGGACTCTGGTAAGTCAAATCCCTATTACTATCACTCCCCCACCTGCATGCCATCACCTACTCCCACCCTCACTCTATCACTCCACCACCTCACACACACCCCAACATCACAACCCACCCCTCCCAATACCAAGCCCTGTATGTAACACTAATGCACAGGCCCCCATCACAGACCTGCATGGACAGCCATCACTAAAGCATGCACACTAGAGACAATCACCTAGCCCACCAAATAACTACTCACCCAAGGCAAAGCTGCAGGGCAATAACAACCATAGAGGGCAATACACCCATGCCGAAGATGTCACACGCAGAAACAATAACTCTGCATTGACATCCCCACAGGTCCCCCACCCAACGTCACCAGAGAGGAGGTGCCAGCAACATCCAGTCCCCCCCAGAGGAGGACCACAGTGATGACAGCAGCTCTGGACGCCTGAATCTGGATGACCAACCTGGCCCATCAGGGTCCTCTGGACAGTCGGTTACCCAGGCACAGTCCCATACTACCACAGAGGCTCCTCCCTCAGGAAGCACCAGCCTAGCACCCACACATCAATCAACAGTGTGTCCACCACTACAGGGACCCCAGGCAACCCAACAAACACAGGACGATCACGGACCTGGGGTCAGTGGCAGTGGGCACACGATTCAGGGGATAGAGGCACAGGACAACAGGGAAGCTGGGAGGACAGCTGTGTGACGGGGAAGGACAGTCCCAGGGAACTGACTCTCCAGGAGGCACTCACCAAGATCCTAGGAGAATACCACCATTCCCAGGTGATGATGGGCCAGATACTGGACAAGTTGCAGGAGACCCAGCGGCTGCAGGAGGGACAGTACCTGGGGATCAGGGAGGAACTGAAGGACATAAACACCACCCTGGTCACCATTGCAGAGGTGCTGGCAGACATGGCCAACACCATGAGGGAGGCAGTGGCACACCAACGGGCCCCTGACACTAGCCACACTACTGTACAGCCCTCTACCTCCGCTACAGCTAGTGGACAGGAAGCCCTGCCATAGGACCAACAGGCCACCAGCACCCCTCCGCCTGCAGAAGAAAAACCACCCCACAAAGGGTTTCTGCGATTCAGGCAAAGGCCAGAGACTATTGCAAAGACCCCCACCAGGAAATAAGACTCTCCTGATTGTCACCCTTGTGACCCACCCTCTCACCCTGTCCACCTTGAACTGTCATTACTCCACTTCCTATGCCCCCTTGGACAATGCACCTGTGATCCACATAGACTGGACTCTTTCCTGGACTTTCCTCCACCATCACCCCAGCCCATTGCACATTCCCCTCTACTTATTGGCACTTAAATAAACACCATTTGAATAAATACAAGTATGGAGTCTGTCAAATGACTGAACTATGTATTCATTTGACAAGCTTTATACACTGCAATACAACTGTACAGTAATGTATACATAGGAATGGCAAGTAGTTGACTGAAGTCAACCTCCAGGAGCAATAGTGTGGCACAAATATTTGCAAATAGAGATGCCAAAGGGTACAGTAAGTGGCCAAAGAAGTGGGAAAATCAGTCTGCCTGTGACAATGTCAAACTCAAAACTGTCAATGAAAAGTGAAGTTACAGTGTCTTACCTGGGTGTCATTGGCAGTATTGTCATATTATTGCACTTTTTTTGTCCTCATCCTCTGCCTCCTCATCTTCACTGTCCTCAGGGTCCACTGCTGCCACACGGTCATCTCCAGCCTCATTCTCCTGTAGAAAAGTCACCTGGAGACGTAAGGCAAGGTTGTGCAACATACAGCATGCCACGATGATCTGCCAGACCTTCTTTGGTGAGAAGTACAGCGATCCACCTGTTAGATGAAGGCAACGAAACCTGTCCTTTAGAGGCTGAATGTCTTCTCTATGATTCTTCTTGTTTGCCCATGTGCCTCATTGTAACGTTCCTCTGCCCTTGTCCTGGGATTCCTCACAGGGGTCAGTAGCCATGAGAGGTTGGGGTAACCAGAGTCACCTGAAAATATTGAGGGACAACTGTTGGCCACACACTAACCCTTAGGGCCACACCATACCCATACACCAACACCAACTGGGTGGGAACCAGGGCTCACTTATTAGCCACACCCTGTGCCTCTTGAGTTGAGCCATCACATATGGGACGCTGCTATTCCTCAGTTTAAAGGCATCATGCACAGATCCAGGATACTTTGCATTGACATGGGAGATGTACTGGTCCGCCAGGCACACTATCTGAACATTCATGGAGTGAAACCTATTTTGATTTCTGTTCATTTCTCGGGGGACAAATGCAATAGGTGTACCATCAATAGCCCTAATAATGTTGGGGATATGTCCCATTCCATAGAAATCAGCTTTCACTGTGGCCAAATCCTCCACCTGGGGCAAAACGATGTAGCTTTGCATGTGTTCAATCAGGGCAGACAGCACTCCGATCAGCACTATTGAGAACATTGGCTGAGACATTCCTGCTTCCAAGCTCACTTTCAATTGGAAGGAGCCAGTTGCCAGGAAATGGAGCACAGATAGCACAGGAGGGGGGATACCGGTGGGCTGACAGATAGCAGGGATTAGGTCTGGCTCCAATTGGGAACACAGATCTGTGATTGTGGTCCTGTCCAGTCTATAGGTGAGGATAATGTGCCTGTACTCCATTGTTGCCAAGTCCACCAGGGGCCTGTACACGGGGATGTCTCCATCTCATATTCATCCGCAGTGGTTGCAATCCAGGGTGCAAAACTGTGAGCAGCTGGTCAGTAGTCATTATTTACAAACACTACACTGCATTGCGTGTTGTGACTGTAACAGTATATTGTTGGATAGGCCCAAATGGTGCCTATGTGTACTGCAATGCAGTTAGTTGCCATGTCCTGCCCCCCCCTCTGAAATGTCATCCACCTGTCCTATATGGAGGGACATGTGGAAATGAGGTAATTCTGCTGACGTTGTGCACCGTTGCGGGAGGTGGTTGATAACCGCCATGAAGCTCCTCATTGAATACTATTGGGCCCTTTGGTTACTGTGGCCAATGGTGATGTACTCTGGCAGTGACAGTACGCACCGCCGCGGACGTGACTGACATTTTCTATCTGTTCACTCACTTCCTACCTGACCTTCAACAGGAGAGGACCTACACTGCATGTGCTGCTGTGACCTGTGTCTGGAATTGACCATGGCTGGAGTCACTGGGGAAAGGGCCCCTGCCTTCACCACTGCGGAGTTGGAGAGACTGTTGTATGGGGTCCTACACCAGTACCAAATGCTGTATGGGCCTCCAGGCCAACAGGTGAGTACACTGTGAGCATGATGCATGGGGCATGAATGCATAGAGTGCTGTGAGTGAGGGCCTCATGTGGGGGGGGTGGTAGAAGGGCCCTGGGTAGCGTGCTGCATGTATCGTGGGCAATGTCTGTGTGTAAGGGGATGTACGGGCTATGGTGGGCCATGAGTGTAACAGGCAGGACGGTCTGACTGATACCTTTTCCTATATGTATTAATCTGCAGGTCAGCACCCATAAAAAAAAAAAGGTATATGGCGTGCCATCGCCAAGGACGTGCGGACCCTGTGGGTCCACGGCAGGCGGAGCACCCACTGTCGGAAACAGTGGGAGTATCTGAGACGCTGGGCATGGAAGATGGCAGAGGCCCGGCTGGGGATGGCCTCCCAAAGAGGAAGGGGTGCCTGTCGAACCCTGACCCCCCTGATGGCCCGCATACTGGCGGTGGCCTATCCGGAGCTGGATGGGTGCTTGGGGGCATCACAACAGCCACAAGGGGGTGAGTACAGTGCCCCAATATACTACTTGCGTGTAGTGGGGTGGCATCCAGGTGGGGGATGTGGGCCTGTGGATGACCCTAGGCCAGGCGGGACATTGCCAGGTAGGTCCCATGTTGTGCAGGTTCTGATGTAAACCTCCTCCAACCAAGGTAGTAGGCATCCACTACTGGGCAGGGGTCTGTGGGTCTCAGGTATGCTGCAATTGGCGTTAGGTGTCCATGTCCATGGGCTGGTGACTAGCATTGTGACTGGTAGTGCATTGCCTAGTGTGTAGGGCTGTTCCCTGTGTGTGTGTGTGTCGTGTACGCCATCAGTGGTGTTGTTGCCACCATTGACCAAAGTTATCCTTTGTTTCTCCCCCCCTTTTTGTTGCTACCCTGTCCTTATATGCATTAGCATCATCTGTCAGAGGAGCAGAGGCACCAGTGACGGGGAGAGCTGCATCCCACAGGGCCCAGGAGGCTGAATCCACCAACGGTGAGGGCACCTGTGGAGCAGAGGGTGAGGGGAGCACCATGGCGGAGACTGGAGGGGACAGTTCTGACAGTGATGCCTCCTCCGATGGAAGCTCCCTGGTGGTGGCGGACACCTCTGTGCCTACCCCAACTACAGGTACAGCCACCACCCCCCATACAAGCAATGCCCTCCCAGCAGCCCCTCAGTGTATTTCCCATTCCCGCTCACCTAGGAGGGTGGCCATCTCCTTCGCCCCAGGCACCTAAGGCTCTGCCCCAGTTAGCCCTGCTGCCCTGGGTGAGGAGGCTATTGACCTCCTGTGATCTATCTCTGTTGGGCAGTCAACCATTGTGAATGCCATCCTGGGGCTGGCCGCCCATTTGCCACAAACAAATGCATTGCTGGAGGGCATTCAGTCTGGCATAGCGGCCCAGCAGAGATCAATCCAGGCTCTGGCCTACTCCCTTATGGCAGCCATTGTCCCTGTTTCTAGCCTCCTCCTCCAACTTCCTCTACCCAATCCCTTTCCACTCAATCCCAACTCATCCCAAGCACACAGGCAGACCAGCATGTACACAAGACAACACACAAGAGTGGTTCAGGCAAACACATGCACCAAACATAATTCCACAGGCACTCACACAAACACCATCCAGATGCAGACATACCAACACCCACTGCCTCCACTGTGTTCCCCTCCTCCTCCTCGTCCATCTCCTTCCCAGTTGTGTCTACACTCACACCTGCATGCACTACATCCTCATCCACTCCCACCATCACACCTATCACTGCACGCCCCTCACTGGAAGTCACCACCCCCACATCCATGCACACGTCCTCTGTGTCCTCTCACACTATGTCTGTACCCCTCCTCCCAAAGTACACAAACGCAAGCACTCAGTCACCCAACAGCCATCCACCTCACAACAGCATCCAGCCCGGGCACCTGCACCCAAAATCAGCAGACAGACACCTCCTACAACCACTTCCTCTTCCTCCACTCCCAAACCTTTACCCTCTTCCTGCCCCAGTGTCCCTAAGAAGCGTTTCCTCTTCACTGTTGACCTCTTCCCTACCACTCGCCCCATCCTTCATGTCGCGCCATGGTGGTCAGAAACCAGGCAAGCACCTCAGCCACCCTGTCCATGGCCAAAGTAGTGACATACAGCTACTGCAGGTGGGAGAGGATCCCAGTCACCAGTCACCAAAACTGAAAGGGTGCCTGCACCAGCAGTATCTAGGAAGTGCAAGGAGGCACCACCAGCTGCAACAGGGAAGGGCAAGGAGGCACCACCAGCTGCGACAGGGTAGGGCAATGAGGCACCACCACCAGCGTCTAGGAAGGGCAAGGAGGCACCACCAGCTGTGACAGGGAAGGGCAAGTTGAAATCCCCAGCTGCTGACAAGAAGGACAAGGGGCCTGCCCCATCAGGCAGGAAGGACTGGAGACCTGGTTCTCGGACTCATTCGGAGCCCCCACCAACAACCATGGTGGTTCAGCCATCCGAGGCTGCAAGGGAAGGACTGGAGCCTCCCCCCACCACGGCCAGCACCAGCACCGCCATCAGCACCATTGCCAGCAGCAGCAGTCCCAATGGGCAGTTGTCTGAGGCTGCAGGGGATGGGCTGGAGCCTCCCCTCACCACAGCCAGCCCCGACACCAGCACCTCCACAGCCACCACTGAACAGCCATAACTGCCGGTGGACAGTGTGTAGTCCTGCATCTATGGGCTGTTGTGCGTCCTTGCCCCTGCAAATCCTGTGGGTCGGACACCCAGGTGAGAGACTGTGACCTTGCACTCCCCAAGATCTGCATCACAGGGCACAATGCCCCCTTCAGAACCAGTGAAAGAAGCCATCCACTCACCCCATGGAGGAGGCTGGCCTGGCTTATAGTGGGTACCAAATGGTACTTACACCTTGTGACAGGTCCAGTTATCCCTTATTTGTAGACCAGTAGTGTTCTAGCTGCTTAGGCTGATAGAGGTAGCTATAGAAGAGCAGCTTAGGCTGAACTAGGAGACATGCAAAGCTCCTACTATACCACTCATATCATATAGCACTATATCATAAGAAACACAATACTCAGAATTACTAAAAATGAAGGTACTTTATTTTAGTGACAATATGCCAAAAGTATCTCAGAGGACATACTCCCTTAAGACGTAAGTAAAATACACAAAATATACACACAAACCCAAATCAGGAAAGTAACAGTTAGAAAAGTAGTGTAAACACTGTAGAATACAATAGGATGCAATAGGATAAAATAGGGCTGGGGCAACACAAACCATATATTCCAACAGTGGAATGTGAACCACGAATGTACCCCAGGTCTAGTGTAGTGTGCAGAGGGTCGCTGGGAGTGTAAGAAAACACTAAGGGTGTCCAATATACCCCCCCAAGACCCTGAAAAGTAGGAGTAAAGTTACCCTACTACCCCAGAAACACACTAAAGTCGTGATAGAGGATTCTGCAAAGGCAACAACTGACTGCAAAGCACTGAAGACGGATTCCAGGACCAGAGGAACTGTAAAGAAAGGGGACCAAGTCCAAGAGTCACACAAGTGTCCAGGGGGGGCTGGAGCCCATTAAACCCCGGATGAAGGTGCAAAAAGGCAGCCTCTGGGTGGAAGAAGCTGAAGATTCTGTAACAACGGAAGATGCCAGGAACTTCTCCATTGCACAGAAGATGTCCCACGGCATGCCGGAGGATGCAGAGTTGCTTCCACGCAGAAATATCACAAACAAGCCTTGCTAGCTGCAAGAGTCGCAGTTGAAGAAAATGGGTGCTGCCCGGGCTCATGAGGGACCAGGAGGTCGCTCCTTGGCGGAGGAGACAGAGAGGGCACTCAGCACTACAGAGAGCCCATGCAGAAGCAGGCAGCACCCGCAGAAGCACCTGAACAGGCATTCAATCTAAGCGCTTCAGTCATCTCAACACTACTAAAGAGGGTCCCACGAAGCTGGTGGTCAACTCAGCGAGTTGAGCAATGCAGGACAGAGTGCTGGGGACCATGGCTGTGCTGTGCACAAAGGATTGTGCAAAAGTGCACAGAAGCCCTAGCAACTGCAGATCACACAGTACACAGGATTACTGTCTTGCGTGGGGAGGCAAGGACTTACCTCCACCACATTTGGACAGAAGGACCACTGGACTACTGGGGTCACTTGGATCCAGCTCCTGTGTTCCAGGGACCACGCTCGTCAAGATGAGAGGGGACCCAGAGGACTGGTGATGCAGAAGTTTGGTGCCTGCGTTAGCAGGGGGAAGATTCTGTCAACCCACAAGAGATTTCTTCTTGGCTTCCAGTGCAGGGTGAAGGTAGACAGCCCTCAGAGCATGCACCACCAGGAAAAAGTTGAGAAAGCCGGCAGGATTAGGCGCTACAATATTGCTGGTAGTCGTTTTGCTACTTTGTTGTGGTTTTGCAGGCGTTCTGGAGCAGTCAGCGGTCGATCCTTGGCAGAAGTTGAAGAGAGAGATGCAGAGGAACTCTAGATCTCTTGCATTCGTAATCTGACCCACAGGAGAGACCCCACATAGCCCTCAGAGGAGAATTGGCCATCTAACCAGGTAAGCACCTATCAGGAGGGGTCTCTGACGTCACCTGCTGGCACTGGCCACTCAGAGGCCTCCACTGTGCCCTCACACCTCTGCATTCAAGATTGCAGAGGTCTGGGACACACTGGAGGAGCTCTGGGCACCACCCCTGGGGTGGTGATGGACAGGGGAGTGGTCACGTGGTCACTCCCCTTTCCTTTGTCCAGTTTCGCACCAGAGCAGGGGCTGGGGGATCCCTGAACCGGTGTAGACTGGTTTATGCAAGGAGGGCACCATCTGTGCCCTTCAAAGCATTCCCAGAGGCCAGGAGAGGCTATTCCTACCAGGCCCTTAACATCTATTTCCAAAGGGAGAGGGTGTAACACCCTCTCTCAGAGGAAATCCTTTGTTCTGCCTTCCTGGGACTGAGCTGCTCAGACCCCAGGAGGGCAGAAGCCTGTCTGTGGGTTGGCAGCAGCAGTAACCGCAGTGAAAACCCCAGAGAGCTAGTTTGGCAGTACCCAGGGTCCATGCTGGAGCCCCGGGGATGCATGGGATTGGCACCCCAATACCAGATTTGGCATGGGGGGACAATTACATGATCTTAGACATGTTGCATGGCCATATTCAGAGTTACCATTGTAAAGCTACATATAGGTATTGACCTATGTGTAGTGCACATGTGTAATTGTGTCCCCACACTCACAAAGTCTGGGGAAATTGCCCTGAACAATGTGGGGGCACCTTGGCTAGTGCCAGGGTGCCCTCACATTTAGTAACTTTGCACCTAACCTTCACTAAGTGAGGGTTAGACATATAGGTGACTTATAAGTTACTTAAATCCAGGGTAAAATGGCTGTGAAATAACATGGACATTATTTCACTCAGGCTGCAGTGGCAGTCCTGTTGAAGAATTGTCTGAGCTCCCTATGGGTGGCAAAAGAAATGCTTCAGCCCATAGGGATCTCCTGGAACCCCAAAACCTTGGGTACCTAGGTACTGTATACTAGGGAATTAAAAGGGTGTTCCAGTGTGCCAATCAGAATTGGTAAAAATGGTCACTAGCCTGCAGTGACAATTTTAAAAGCAGAGAGAGCATAACCACTGATGTTCTGGTTAGCAGAGCCTCAGTGATACAGTTAGGCACCACGCAGGGAACACATATAGGCCACAACTATGAGCACTGGGGTCCTGGCTAGCAGGCTTCCAGTGACACAGGCAAAAAAACTGACACACAAGTAAAAATGGGGGTAACATGCCAGGCAAGATGGTACTCTCCTACACCCCATACTTCCCAGGATGAAGCACACTGAGCACAATGCCCCCTCCAGAACCAGTGGAAGAAGCCATCCACTAGAGAGACTGTGGCCTTGCACTCCCTAAGACCAAGCAGTGGGCAAACACCCCACTTGAGAGACTGTGGCCCTGCACTCCACAGGACCAAGCAATGGGCAGACCACCCACTTGAGAGACTGTGGCCTTGCACGCCCCAGGACCAAGCAGTGGGCAAAACCACCCACTAGAGAGACTGTGGCCTTGCACTCCCAAGGACCAAGCAGTGGGTAAACCACCCACTTGAGAGACTGTGGCCTTGCACTCCCAAGGATGAAGCAGTGGACAAACCACCCATTTGAGAGCCTGTGGCCTTGCACTCCCCAGAACACCACAAAGGGCATGTATCCCTCTCCAGGATCAGTGGTAATTTACCATCTTCCAGCTGAGGTGCCCCATTTCCTGTCCTCTTGAGCTGCCTGTGTATTTTCGACCTGATGCCCATGCAGTTCTCTCAGTGTTGTTGCAGGAGTGAGGTGGGGCCTTGGCCTATGTGTTGTGGCCCTGCGTCCCACAAACATTGAGGACTGGACAGTGTCCCTCCATTTGTAAGTGTGTTTATACGTTTATATTTTGATGCACGTATTCCTAGTATTTTATCGTATTACACTCACTTTCTTCAAATCATTTTGTCCTTGCATTATTCCGGAGGGGGACGGGCAGGTATGTTATGTTGCTGCTTCTGGTTGTGTGTATGGTGTTTGGGGTGGGGATGGGGGTGTTGCGTATTGCATGTGTGTGTCACTCTTTTTTTCCTCCCCCCTCCCTTGTGTGCTAGGCGGCAGTACTCACTGTGGTCATCTTCGCCAGCGTCACTGCTCATAGTGCAGCAGAAGGTAGACAAGCATCGGAAATACGAGCAGCTCAGGCTCAATGGCATCGTGGATGTTCCCTGAGTCTCCACGGGTGAGTCCTTTGACTTCTGAGCTCTGTTTCCGCCATGCTTTGATGTCGTTGGTACCACCCTGGAAAAGGGGGCGGATTGGACTGTCTTAATACAGTGAGTGGTACATTGTTTTCCACCTGGCTGTTGGCGGTTACTGCCGTGGTGTTTGTTGATTCCGCCATAGTGGTCGGTGTGTTAAAGCGGCTGTCTGTATGAGTGGTTTGTGCCGTGGTCATAATTCCATTTTGGTTACCTCCGGTCTGTTGGCGGTATTACCGCTGCTGTATCACTGACCACCAGGGTTGTAATGAGGGTCTAAGAGTCTTAAATCCTTTGGTAAACAGTGAGAACATTGTTAGTGCACTTAAAATACCTGAGTAGGGGCAAAATAACACTACATGGACGAGTGTGTTTTTGAAAAAGCCAGCGATGTGTCAATTTCTCAATCGCAAGCAAGACCGTGAGTCGCTTCTCCTTCGGTCGGGGTGGCACACGTCGTTTCTCCTATCACACAAGAGAGCGATGCGTCAATCTGGGCAGGAACCTTAGGTCTGGGCAGGCTTTGCATTGTATTTCCGCACCATTGATGTTGCGTTGAAAATCAGGTCGCACGTTATCACAAATCCCCTCTGCTTAGGGTTTGCGTCGTTATCAGCCTCCATTGGCGGGTGTTGTACGTAGTTTCTCCAGCTATGTTGCGTCGATCTTTTAGCCACAATGCAGGTGAAGCATTGATTTCAGCTGTGAAGCCGGCGGCACATCGTTTATCAGCCACGTCACGGAAGGTGCATCGAAAATTTCCAAGCACAGCTGTCTGTGCATGGATTTTCAGTCTTTGTCTGCCAGCTTCACCTTCCAAGGGCCCAGGAACTGGATAGGGCACTACTTGGCAGGGAAGGAGTCTCAGCAGTGAGTCCAGGTGCTGGCAGGGGAAGTATTTGATGGCCCTGAGACTTCAACAACAGGAGGAAAGCTCAGTACCAGCCCTTGGAAATTCTTCACAAGCAGGAATGCACAACAAAGTCTAGTCTTTGTCCCCTTTCATAGGCAGAAGCAGCAACTGCTGGATAGCTCCACAAAGCACAGTCACAGGCAGGGCGGCACGTCTGCTCAGCTATTCAGCTCTTCTCCTTGGTAAAGGTTCCTCTTGATTCCAGAAGTGATCTAATTTTCAGGCATTTTGGGTGCTCTTCTTCTACCCCTTTCTGTCTTTGAAGTAGGCCTACTTCAAAGAAAAGACTCTCTTGTTTGTGAGATTCTGTCTTACCAGGTCAGGCCCCAGACATACCGGGGGATAACAGACTGCATTGTGTGACGGCAGGTGCAGCCCTTTCAGGTGTGACAACTCCTCCCATCTCTCCTAGCACAGATGGCTTATCAGAATATGCATGCTACATCCCAGCTCCCTTTGTGTCACTGTCTAGAGCAACTGACCCAGACAGGGAATCCACAAATAGGCAGAGTCACAGAATGGTCTAAGCAAGAAAATGCCTACTTTCTAAAAGAGGTATTTTCAAACATACAATCTCAAAACCAGCTTCACTAAAAGACATATTTTTAAACTGTGAGTTCAGAGACCCCAAACTCCACATGTTTATCTGCTCTCAAAGGGAATCTACGCTTTAATCATATTTAAAGGCAGCCCCCATGTTAACCTTTGAGATAGATAGGCCCTGGAACAGTGAAAACCAAATTTGACAGTATTTTACTGTCAGGACATATGAAACATATTAGTATATGACCTACCTTCAACATACACTGCACCCTGCTCATGGGGCTACCTAGGGCCTACCATAGGGGTGTCTTACATGTACAAAAAGGGAAGATTTAGGCTTGGTAATTGGGTACACTTGCGAAGTCGAATTGGCAGTTAAAACTGCACTCACATACACTGCAGTGGCAGGTCTGAGCCATGTTTACAGAGCAGAACTGTGCTGCAGGCCCACTAGTAGCATTTGATTTACAGGCACCTCTAGTGCACTGTCCTAGGGCTATACCAATAAATCACATATGCCAATCATAGAAGTCCAATTCCACATACATTTTATATAGGAGCACTTGCACCTTAGCACTGGATAGCAGTGGTAAAGTGCCCAGAGTAACAAAAACAGTAAAAACAGAGTCCAGCACACATCAACAAAATGTTAAGGGAGATCACACCAAGGATGCCAAGTCTAACAAAGACTATTTCCTCTGAAAAGGGATTGATATGTTTTTCCATACACTAGCCTGACCAAAGATCCCAGGCTAATTTGTAGGCTTTGGTTGTTCCAGGGGCCCAGGATTTGTTGATATAATTTGAAGCTCCTGATGAAATTAACCTAGTAAGCTGGGCTGACCTGTCACCTTCCAAGCTGAAAGAACAAGTGACTTGTCCCGCATTAGATGGTGTAGAATGCCCCATGGGTCTAGAAGTAGAGAGGGAAAGGATGGAAGAATAACAGGGAAAATCATGGACAGTTCTAGAAGAGACAGGAACCAGACTTAAGCAGTCCAAAATGGAACTACTAGAACAAGAATTGCCATCTATCGGCTGACCTGCACCAAAACTCTGTTTATCGTGTTGAAAGGGGGAACACGTACAGTTCACCCTTTGGGACTAATCCTGAGAAAAAACATCTGAGGCCAGAGCTAGTGAATCTGGACACCAACTGAAAAATAGAGACAATTGGTGATTGAGTCTGGAAGCATTTGCAAGAAAGATCTTTGAAGAGAGAAGGATGAAGGTTCTAGTCGCTGGAATCTGTTAGGAACCAAGAATGCCAATCCGCTCCAAAATTTTGTGAACCTGGAAAGTATTCCACCTTCAGGGAAATTTTGTTGCAGAGACAGAATTCCCAGAGGCTCTTTGCTAACTCTGCTCGGGGTTTGGATTTTGTTCCTCCTAAGTGAGTGATGTATCTCAGCGCAGAAACATTGTCCATGCGAAAAAGAATGAAAAAATAAATTTAGTTTCTCATGAGGTTCTGATTGCAAAGAAGCCTACAAGCATCTCTAAACAAATGATGTGCAATTTGGACTCCTCTGGCGACTATGTACCTCCAGTCGAGATGTCTCTACAACGGGTGCCCCAACCCATCAGACTTGCATCTGATTCTAATACAAGATCTGGGGCTGATGCAAAAATAGTTTTGCTGTTCCATGTATCTAAATGTCTAACCACCATTGAAGTTCTAGCTGGGATTCTCTGTCTAAGTTTATGTAATCAGAATATGCTAGGCCCTTGTACAAATGACACATTTTTAATCTTTGCAGGGCTTGATAAAGTAAGGGCCTTGAAAAATAGGTTGAATGGAGGAAAAAAGGAGACCGACTATTCTTGCCAGTGCTCTCAGACAAATGGAAGCACTTCATAGGGTTGGAATGATCTCTTGTTTGATAGTCTTTATTGAAGGTAAATGCAGAGTGGTGGAAAAAGAATCTATTAGAAATCCTAGGAATTCTATCTGTTTTGAAGGATATAGGGAGGATTTGTCTCTGTTGATGAGAAATCCTAGTTCTGAAAGGAGAGAATAAGCTGTTTATATTTGAGAATGAAGAGAGAGTAGGGATTGATTAATTAATAGAATGCCATCCAAATACATTTTTAACCTGATTCCCTGAGATCTGAGAAAGGCTACCACTGGTTTCATCAGTTTGGTGAAGCAACAGGGGGCCAATGAAAAACTGAAAGGAAATTGGTACGTTTTGTTGTGCTACTGGAATTGTAGAACTTTGTGATGTTCCATCTTGAAATGACAACATACTACAAAGTGAATGAACTGTTTGAGGTTTATTACAGGTCTAATGTTCTTGTTTTTCATCTGAACTAAGAAGAAGGAACTGAAGAAACCTGAAAACTCTGGGGAAGTGACTTGAATCCCTTGTTTGACCAAAAGAGATTCTATAACCATGAACTGTACTTAATATCCAAGGATCTAACATTAATGTTTGTCATTTTGAAAGAAATCAATGAAGACAGCCTCCTATTGAAGGAGGGCCAAAAGCAGGAATTATTTGTTTGTGATTGGAAACTGGAACTCCTCTGACCCTGACCACGGGAATCTCAGCTACGTTGTGGATAGAATTGCAGCCTGTATTCTTGTGAGAAAGAGTTGTATGAAGAATTGAAGGAGCCTCTGGATCCCTGGTGTTGAACATTGTGGCCGGTAAAGCGGCTCCTTCCTCTAGCAGCCCTGGCAAAAACCTGATGTGTAATAACCTTTTTAATGGAACATTGAGCCATGTCCAAAGAGCCGAATGTAGCTATGTATTTACCCAGTTCCTTTTTAAAGTAATCTCCAAAAAGCATACCATCCGCTTTTAAATCTGGATCCTAGGTTTTTGAGCTTTGGATCTAATTTTAACAAGAGATCCTTCCTGCGTTCATGGGAAATGGCCGAATTGTGATTACCTAGTAACCAAAAAGCTTTCAATATTTTTTGTAATTTTATCCATAGAGGTTGCCATAGCCTGTGCCACAGAAGACTGAATACAGTAATTTTTAAGTCGTTATTAATGATTTCCTGACCTTCCGCCTCCAGAATGCAACTTTTATTGCTTCTTTTTGTGACCAAACTGCAGCTTGCTGAAAATTCAGCTCCTAAAGGAACTGAGAGGAGTGTCCAAAGGGTGAGCATAAAGAAATAAGGAAACACCGCCAGAGGCAGAAGGGGCATATGAGGAAATCCTAGAGGCCAGAAAATACCTAGGCTCTGCCTGAGGGGGGTAACACAGGTTGAAACACCCACAGAAACGATCCTTGCCACAGAGATAGTCAGAAAAACCTCACCGGAGCAGGACAGACAAAACATGGTGAGCAGACAAAGCGCTGGTGAAAGCGAGTGCTATGTAACAGAACTCGCTAACTCCAACATAAAATGGCAACGCGCTATCTCTCACATCGCTCGCGCTAGTAAGAGAACCATGCAGGCACAAATGCGGCAACATGCCGACTGAGAATCTGCTGTAAAGGACAGAAATACCTTACAACTGCTATTACACTCATGCAAAATCGATAAACACATTATTGAAAATGTTATCTTAGTAAAAGCGGTGAACAAAAGTATAATACTTATCTTGACTGCGAGCAGCAAGAAAAGAGGGCTGTTCGAAGTCAGCTTATGTGTTACACTCATGTTAGTCACACTGTTGGTGGATGTGATGATGAAGTTTTTTCCTCCCATTAACCATTTTCGCTCAGGCTTCCGGAGTGTTGATTATTGTATTCAAATAAATGCAATGTTAGAAGGAATATTATGAGCCTTTGGTCTTGCCATAAAATTAGATGGCAAGGTAAAATCATTTTAGGTTGTTTTTACTTTTTTTAAAATTTTACTCAAATGAAAGAGGTCCCAGATGTAGGGTCTATTTAGTCATGGCAGTGGATGTCAAAAATGCAGTGGTATGTGGAAGGGGGAGCAAGGTTTGCAGTTAAGGAAATCCCTTAATTTGTGGGATTAGAGTTAGAAGAAGCTTGAGTAATAAAAATAAATGCAGGGGGCCAGGCTGAAAGAGAGGAAGGGTCATTTGTTTATTAGGTGTGAAAAGCAACTGTGAATTTGTGGCATGTAAGATCAAATTCACCATGGAAATAAAAGAAGGACTTCATCACTGTCTCTCTGACTAAAAAGCATTTTACCACACAATGTTTGGTCTAGTGGTTAGCTATTTGGATTAACGCTGCTTTTGACCAGGGTTCAAACCTCACCTAGAGAAAAATGTTTTTTTTTAATTTTATTTTTTTAATGTTAGCCAAATGAAAGAGGTCCCATGGTAAATCACCCCTGGCACTGTCTGGACGATTTGAGGCCTATTAGTCATGGCAGTGCATGCTAGAAATTTGTGACATGCTGTAGCATGTGGAAGGGGGAGCAAGGTTTACAATGAAAGAAACCCCTTAATTTGTGGAATGAGTGTGAGAAAGTAGCCTCTTTCTAGCATGGTTACCCCCATTTTTGGCCTGTTTGTGAGTGCGTGTCAGTGTGTTTTTACTTTCTCACAGGGATCCTGCTAGCCAGGACCCCAGTGCTTATAGTTAAAACACTATTTTTTAGTGTGTGCTGGCTGTTTCACTGAGATCCTGCTAGCCAGGACCCCAGTGCTCATACTTTGTGGCCTATGTGTGTGTTGTCAGTATGCTTAACTGTGTCACTGAAGTTCTGCTAACCAGAATCCAGTGATTATGCTCTCTCTACTTACCAAACCTGTCACTACAGTTTAGTGACCCCATATTCCAATTCTGATTGGCACACTGGACCCCCCTTATAAGTCTCTGGCATGTGGTACCTAGGTACCCAGGGCATTGGGGTTCCAGGGGATTCTTATGGGCTTCTGCATTTCTTTTGCCACCCATAAGGAGCTCAGACAAACCTTTCGTCAGGACTGCCACTGAAGGCTCAGTGAAATAGTGCACACACTATTTCACAGCCATTTTCACTGTACTAAATGTCTAACCTTCGTTTACTGAAGGCTAGGTGCAATGTTACTGTGTGTGAGGGCACCCTTGCACTAGCAAAGGTGCTCCCACTTTGTCCAGTGCCAATTCCCTAGACTTCGTTAGTGCGGGGATACTATTATATGTGTGCACTAGATATATGTCAATACATATATGTAGCTTTACAATGGTCACACCGAGTAAAGCTATGTGAGGTGTCTAATATCATGGATTTGTCCCCCATTCCAAATCCGGTATTGGTGGGCCAATTCCATGCACCCTGGGGGCTCCACCATGGACCACCCAGTACTGCAAAACCAGTTCTCTAAGGTTTCCACTGCAGCCCCAGCTGCTGCCACCTCACAGACAGGTTAATGCCCTCCTGGGGACTGAGCAGCTCAATTCCAGGAAGGCAAAACAGTGCATTTCCTTTGGGAGGAGGGTGTAACACCCTCTCCCTTTGGAAGTAGGTGTTACAGGCTTGGGAGGTGTGTCCTCCCAGAGCCTCTGGAAATGCTTTTCAGGGCCCAGATGGTGCCCTACTTGCATAAGCCAGTCTACACTGGTTCAGGTCAACCAGACCCTGCTCTGGTGCAAAACTGGACAAAGGAAAGGGGAGTGACCACACCCCTGTCCATCATCACCCCAGGGGTGGTGCCCAGAGCTCCTCTAGAGTTTCCCTGGCATCAGCCATCTTGGATTCCAAGGTGTGGGGACCCTCTGGAGACCTCTGAGTGGCCAGTGTCTTCAGGTGACGTCAGAGACCCACCCTGATAGATGCTTACCTGGATAGGTAGCCAATCGCCCTCTCAGGGCTACTTAGCGTCTCTCCTCTGGGTGTTTCCTCAGATTCAGCTTTCAAGACTCCTCCAGGAATCCTTTGCGTCCTCTGCTTCAGCTTCTGATCATCGGATCCACCACATACTGCTCCAGGAACCACTGTAACTGTAATAAATTATCCAGGACCATTCCTGTGACCTGCAATTTCAGCTCCAGCCAGCATTTGCAATAGTTTCCAAGGTGTGCATGCTCTAAGGACTGCCTGTCTTCGCCCTTCACCAGAAGAACCAAAGGAATCTCCTGTGGAGTGACAGAGTCACTTCTCTGCTTCTGCAGGCACCCTTCTGTGACGACAAGCAGTACACTGGGACTCCTCTCCTGACAACAGCCTGTATCGAACAACTCAACTTGGGACATCACCTGCACCAAGCAGGAACCCACAGCCATCTTCTTAGGTGCTCTTCTGTACTTTTCTTCTTACCAGGAGATCCACTTTTGCACCATCATCTAGGTTGGCCAGTCCTCCTGTCCTTCCTAGGCTCTTCTTCGACTTCTGGACTTGGTCTCCTCTTTCCAGGGTTCTTCAGGTCCAGGAATCCATCATGTGTTGCTTGCAATCTTGCTTGGTTCTTGAAAAATCTCTCATCACAACTTGAAGTGTGTCCTGAGGAAACTTTACTCCTGCTTTCCGGGGCTCTGTGGTGGGGTACTTTACTTATGTTTGGTGTTTCTTCTTCACTCCCAGCACCCCTAAACACAATACACTTCCCTAGGGAGGAATTTGTGATTTGCATTCCACTATTGTAGTATATGGTTAGTGTTGCCCCTAGGCCCATTGCAATCCATTGTATTTTCTACAGTTTGCACTATTCTATGACTGTTTACTTACCTGATTTTGGTTTCTAGTGTATATATTGTGTGTAATACTTACGTCCAGAAGGAGTATTGCTGCTAAAATAGTTTTGGCCTTGTGTCACTAAATAAAGATAAAGTACCTTTATATTTGGTATCACTAAGTATTGTCTTTTATTGTGTATATGTACCGTGTAACTATAGTCGTATTGCAGGAGATTTGCATGTCTTCTAGTTCAGCCTAAGCTTCTTGGAGGATACCTCTCTCATGTCTGTAAGACCCCTCTCCTAAAATAAATGCATTGTTCTGCCTTCCTGAATTGCACTGCCCAATCCCCAGGAGGGCAGACAACTGTCTGTGAGGTGGCCTCAGCTGGGGCTGCAGTGGAAACCTCAGAGAGCTGGTTTGGCAGTAATTGGGGTCCATGGTGGAGCCTCCAGGGTGCATGGAATTGGCCCCCCATTACCAGAATCAGACTGGGGGTTCACTTTCTCAATCTTAGACACCTCACATGGCCATATCTGGAGTTGCTATTGTGAAGCTGCATATATGTATTGACATATATGTATTGCACACTTATAATGGTGTCCCCGCACTCACGAAGTCTGGGGAGTTGGTCCTGGACAAGCTGTGGACACCTCTGCTAGTGCAGGGGTGCTGTCACACACAGTAACTTTGCACCTAACCTTTAGCTACTGAAGGTTAGACATAAAGGTGACTTATAAGTTACCTGGTGCAGTGAAAATGGCTGTGAAATAGTGCAAACACTATTTCACTCAGGCTGCAGTGGCAGTCTTGAAGGAGTGTTTGTATGAGCTCCTTATGGGTGGAAAAAGAAATGCTGCAGCCCATAAGGAGCTCCTGGAACCCCAATGCCCTGGGTACCTAGGTACCATATGCTAGGGACTTATAAGGTGGGTCCAGTGTTCCAATCTGGAGTGTAATATAGAGTCACTAGACTATAGTAACAGTTTCTTACATGGTCAGGCTGCCTATAAAACTTACTTTTGACATGCAGACTGTCTCCAGTATCAATAGTATGTTCACACCAAATAGTCTGGCCAGGTATGAGTGAAAAGAGTTCAGAGAGTTGGCCCAGGAGGTTCCTGCAATCCTCCTTTTCCTCTGCTGTAAGACAGTTTGTAAGGACAACCCCCTCAAATGAGCCATCAGCTGCAGCGTTGGAGAAGAGGTCAGGGAGAGGGTCACTCTCTTCTTCCTGCCCCTCAACTGTGGCCATGAGCAAGGTAAAATCTGCCCTATTGTAGAAGGGTTTAAGACTGTTGACATGAAGTACCCTCAGGGTACTTCTGGGTGTGCCAAGGTCTACCAAATAGGTGACCTCACCCTTATTTTCCATATTAAGATGTGGTCCACTCCATTTGTTTTGGAGTGCTGTTGGTGCCACAGGTTCAAATACCCACACGCTCTGTCCTGAGTAGTACTCAGTCAGGACAGCCTCCTAGTCATACCATTGTTTCTGAAGCTCTTGGCTGGCCTGAAGGTTTTTAGTGGCCTTTTTCATGTACTCAGCCATTCTTGATCTTAGACCAAGCACATAATCTACAATGTATTGTTTAGGGGACTTTAATGGTTGCTCCCACCCCTCTTTGACAAGTGTAAGTGGACCCCAAACAGGGTGACCAAAGAGGAGTTCAAAGGGGCTGTACCCCACTCTTTTCTGGGGTAACTCCCTATAGGCAAAAAGGAGGCATGGCAGGAGGACATCCCATTTCCTTCTGAGTTTTTCATAGAGTCCCAGGATCACACCTTTGAGAGTTTTATTAAATCTCTCAACCAATACATTTGTTTGTGGATGATAGGGTGTGATGAATTTATAGGTTACACCACATTCCTTCCACATTGATTTTAGGTATGCAGACATGAAGTTGCTACCCATGTCAGATATTACAGTTTTAGGGAAACTCACCCTGGAAAAGATTCCCAAGAGAGATTTTGCCACTGCAGGTGCTGTAGTGGTCCTTAAGGGGATTGGTTCTGGGTATCTTGTGGCATGGTCCACTACCACTAAGATGAATCTGTTTCCAGAAGCAGTTGGAGGGTTAAGGGGGCCAACAATATCAACCACTACCCTTTCAAAGGGCATCCAAACCACAGGCACTGGGATTAAAGGGGACTTTGGGATGCCACCAGTTTGGCCACTGGCCTGGCAAGTGACACAAGAGCGAAATAACTCTTTTGTCTCCTCTGACATGTGAGGCTAGTGAAAGTGAGGGGCAAGTCTGTCCCAGGTTTACTTTGTCCCAGATGTTCAGCCAGGGGAATATCACGTGCAAGAGATAGGAGGAATTTCCCATACTGCAAGGGAATGACCAGTCTCCTGATAGCACCAGGCTTTGGGTCACATTCTTCAGTATAAAGGAGATTGTTCTCCCAATAAACTCTATGTGAGTTACTGATATCCCCAGTGTGCTGCTTGACAGCTTGCTGTCTTAGACCACCTAGTGTGTGACAGGTCTGTTTTGCCACACTCAGCTCCTCCCTGGCAGACCCCCTGCACCCAAGAGTTTAGCTGTGTCAGCCTGAAGCTCCTCTGGTATAGGTTCTGCACAAGGAGTTGACTTCTCCTCATCAAAAGGGAAATCTTCTTGGGAGGGAGGGATAGTGGACAAGGGTTTGCTCTTTCTACCCCTAGTATTTGGGAGCACTTGTTCCAGGATACAAGTTTCATTGTCCTCAGTGCTTCTTGGTCTGAGCCCTGGTAAGAGCAAAGATGTGCCCAGGAATGCCCAGCATGGCTGCATGGGACTCCAATTCCACTTCAGCCCTAACTGAAGTCTACAAATCATTGCCCAGTAGACACTCTACAGGTAGGTCAGTGGATACTACATTTGTTTTAGGATCAGTAACCCCACCCCCCAAGTTGAGATTCACAACAGCCATGGGGTGGCTAACAGTGTTGTTAAGGGTGTCAGTCACTTGGTACTGATGACCAAGTAGGTGTTGCTCAGGGGCAACTACTTTGTCCATCACAATAGTGACACTGGCACCTGTGTCCCTGTAGGCCTCAACCTGAACACCATTTATTAGGGGTAGTTGCTTGTTCTTATCCATATTAAGGGGACAAGCAACCAAGGTGGCAAGGTCAGTGCCACAATCAGAGACTAAAACAGCCTCAGTGGTCTCCCTAACTAGATCAACCCCCACTACATTACCAAAAGTGAGCCCCGCTGCACCCTTTAATTGGCTATTTGTAGAGTTTGTCCCACCACCACTGCTATCACTAGGGGCACTAGTGGAAGAAATGGGGGTTGTGGTGGTGGGAGGTTTGGTGTTCTCCTTGGGACAAGTGGAGTCACTTGCCCAATGGCTTTTGCTTTTACTCAAACCAAGGTTTTTTCTGATGGTTAGAAAAGGATTTAGGCTCACCACCCCCAGAGGATGTTTGTGGGCCTGATGAAGACTCTGATTTTTTATCTTTGTCCCTACCCTTGTCATGTGACTTACCATCTTTCTTCTTGTTGTCCTTGTCACCCCCTGTATGAGCTTTTCTGCATAGTCTTGTTCTTACCCATTTGTCTGCCTTCTTTACCAATTCTTGGGGAGAGGTCAGATCTGAGTACTCAAGATACTGGTGCAACAAATCAGACACACAATTGTTACGAAAATGCTCTCTCAATATTAGATAATACAAGCTTTCATAATCAGACACCTTGCAGCCATGCAACCAACCTACTAAAGCCTTCACTGAACAGTACACAAAGTCTACCTAATCTTGTGAAGACTCTTTTCTTGTTTCTCTGAACTTACACCATATATTGTTCAGTGGTTAAGCCAAACCCATCCAAGAGTGCATTCATCAGAACATTGTAATTATATGAATCATCCTCTCTGACAGTAAGGAGTCTTTCTCACCCCTTGCAGAGAAGGTCAACCACAGACTAGCAGTCCACCGTACCTGAGGGACCCTTACTTTACAGGCTCTCTCACGTTCAGCAAACCACTTATAGATGGTATCCCCCTCTTGTAAAGGGGAACAATATATGCACATTTCAAGAGTCAAATGTGTTTTCTCTGACATTGTAACTTTTTAAACTGCTGTTGGTGCTGCCACCATGGGGAACTAACCCCAACCCATGTCTTTTCCTTTCCTGTTGCTGTTGCAGCCTCAGTCTGGCCTCCTCCAACCTCAGCATTCTGAGTTCCCTATCTAGGGTGTTGTCCTCAGGGTTGAAGGGTGTGACAACTCTGAGACAGAAGTGACATGGGAATGAGCAGATGCTGATATTTCCTTAACTTGTGTAACCCTAATGACCTGGCCTCTAGGTGTGAAGGGTGCCCACCTGTGTGTGACCCCTTCCCACTACCAGCTACACTAAGAGATTTGTTAATGGAAAGATCTGTGGAAGGACCCTCCACTGGATCTTCAGGACTCTTTCCGTAACTTACCTGGTTAGAATCTCCTTCAACCTCGCCCTCTAGTTCTACATGACCATCAGAATGCTCCTGTCATCTTGCAAGAGGAGATTTATGAGGAAATCCTTATTGGGGTTCTTCCCAATCCCACAGCTTCTTTCTAAGCACAGCCCCCTCAGACTTTTAAAGTTAAGTTTCTCATAGGTTGTCTTGATAACCCTAGGGGTGGCTTCAATAGAAGACATAGGCCCTCATTATGACATTGATGGTAGATCCTGCTTACCGCCACATTGACGGCCAACAACATACCACCACGGTGGCGAATATCCGTTCGCCATAATATGACACACTCACACCAATCTGACAGAATACTGCCACATACACAAATCAGTAAGCCTAAAGGTCAGTGATAAAGTGATGGTCCCAACACCAATACTGTTACGCCAACAAAACAACGCCCATCACATTATGACCCACAAATCACCATGGCGGACATTCAATGGCGGTAAACCATTGGTGGCACATACCGCCGCGCTCAGAATGGACACCCACATACAAATCATCACCATATTGGCCAATACGAAAAATACACACCTGACACTCATACACACACCACACTCACACATTCACACCACCATAAACCATACACTCACATTACCCACACCCCTTTACGAATACAAATCATTGCTACCAGACTGACACCAAGACCACTGTGACAACTAGACACACCCACCATTTACACCCATACATCCCTCACTCACCCCACATCATACACCCTACCACATTACTCAACACACTCTCACCAACACACACCACACAAAACCCATGTCCCCACAAAGGCACCCCGTTTCACTGGTGAGGAGTTAAGGGTCATGGTGGAGGAAATTGTTAGAGTAGAGCCACAGCTGTTTGGAGCACAGGTACAGCAGATATCCTTTGCAAGGAAGATGGAGCTATGGTGGAGAATCGTGGACAGGGACAGCACCCAAGAACAAGGGACGACATCAGGAAGAGGCGGGATGACCTATGGGGGAAGGTACATTCCATAGCAGCAAGGCACCAGCTTGCCATACAGAGGACTGGCGATGGACCCCCCCACCACCTCCCCCACAGCTCACAGAATAGGAGGAGCAAGTCTTGGCCATACTGCATCCTGTGGGACTCACAGGAGTAGCCAGAGGACTGGACACTGGTGAGTCAACATTTACTACTTATCAGCCCCCATACCTTCATGCCAACTCACACACTCACCCTCATTCCAACCACTCCACCCCATCCCGCATACTGCATCTACGCATATGACTTACTCCAATGTCAAGCCCTGCATGCTATAACAATGCATGGACAGCCCTCCCAGCCCTACATGGACACCCATCACAAAGGCATGCACATCATAGGGAAACTAACAATCTCACAATACATCACCATACACAAGCAAAAGGTGGCAGGGCAACACCAACATTAGAGGGGAAGTCAGGGATGTACAATATGTCATACACATGAGGCATAATACATCACTTACATTCCCACAGGTACCCCAGCCAATATCAGTGGAGAAGTAGTGCCACGACTATCCAGTCCCCCAACAGAAGATGCCCCCAGTGGTGACAGTAACTCTGGACTTCTGGAACTGGATGACCTACCTGGCCTATCAGGGACCACTGGACAACCGGTCACCCTAGCCCAATCACCGTCCACCACAGAGCCTCCCCCTTCAGTATCCAACACCACAGCCTATTAATAATCTAAACGCTTGATCTTGGTTAATAATATTATATTCCTTAAAAACTGGTTTTAAAAACTACTTACACACCTCTAAAAACCAATAGCAACTTGTAAATATTTTGGGCCTGATTTGGGTTTCAGCAGACCTGTTACTCCATCACACGGTGATAGATATCCCGTCCGCTAGTACGTAAATGTCACAGGAAATAATGGGATTTATATTTCAACAGATGGGATATCTTCACCGTTGCGACGGAGTAACCCGCCAGCCAAAATCTAAATCAGGCTTTTTGTAATTTGACATCCAGTGTATTTGTACACTGAAGTATATTACGTTTTGTGCATTAGTATTTATTTTCTTTCAGTAGAGCTGACAAGTTCATATGACAAAATCACCTTTGTCTTAAACACCCCTTTACAGTGATGTTCTTAATAATATTTTTGAATGATCTCCAGCAGCCACTTATTCTACGTGTCTATGGGTGAAAGATTGAGAGTCCTTAAGTTCTTTAGGATTAGTCTTATAAACTGGATGATCCAAATTAAACATTCTTCTAGCACAAGTTATCATTAAAATCCCATATTATAAGATTCATTACTAGATGAATCGCATAGACAGCTCCACTGAATCTGCAGTAGTACATTTCTGACCCAGGACCTATTGTTGTACTGATAAAGCACAAAAAATTGCGACAATGTCACTCCTTGAATATTCTTCCTGGTGTAGTGCTCATTTAAAATCAAACAAAGAAAGAAAAATATGGTTGCATGGATTAGGTTGAACACTTACCAAAATATGAGAGTGTCCCTATTTGCTTAAGCGTATATGGAAAGGTCGAAAATCTTAGCAGTAAGTGTCTCATTTACTTAGGTGTATGACCCACACATTATACTATATCACTCACTGGCCGTCACCAGTAGGTAATTAGAGTTAGAACCATGTTTCCATAGAAAAAGCATTTTTTGACTTGCTTGTATCTTTGGCACCGTTTGATGAATCTTCACAAAATTTCCCCCCAAAATGTGCTGTGATTTTTGTTGAGCATGGGAAGTTTTGGGGGGATCTGTCAAGCTGGAGTTAAGAAAAAAAGTGTATATTTCCCATGGTAATTCCCAGGAGAGATTTGAACACAACAATAGCCGAACTACTAGATGGAATTGCAAATCCATTTAGTGGTTTTGGGAAAAAAAAGGAAATCCAAAGTTGTATGTGTGTGATTGCGACAACTTCACAAATAATAACTAGGTTGCGCAGAGCACTGATTTGCTGCCAACACATCAACCAGGAAGTCATGGCAGCCATCTTGGGACTTGGCTTCAGCAAATCCCACAAAAAATGTACAAAATAAGACAAAGGGCCAGGGCAAAATCACCCTGACCCCTAAGCTCTGCTGCTGGAGTCCCATAGGGACCCCCCAGGGCTAAATCTGTATTTTGTTTTTAAATTTAGCCACAATTTTGTGATGATGTTGCAAATTTATTTAAAATGTAAAACACAAACAAGCACAGACTTCCATGATTGTTTTAAAGAAGCCCCTGGGTGGGCCAGGTACCAGGGTATTGATGTCTGAAATAAAGCCCTCCCATAGTCCATGGGACCACCACCTCCCCGAGCTAAGCTCATGCGTGCAGGGGGGCTGCTTGGTCCTAATGTAGCCCCCGGGACCCACCACCTCCGTGGGGCTTTAAATAAATTTAATGTGGAGGGCCATGACCCGCATCCCCTAGGACCACCACTTTCCTGGGGCATCTAGGCAAATGAAAGCAGGGAGGTCACTTTCCCCCCTGCAGCTCTGGGGACCACTACCTCCCCAGGGCCCTCAACAGCCCTGGTGACCACCTGTAACCACCACCTTCCCAGGACCACATTAAAAGAACAAAGGTGGACTGTTGCAGACCCGAAGCCTTGGAGACCACCTCCCTCTGGCTAGATTACATTGGAAGGGAGCCATGTGGCCCCCTCATGGAGCCAACACTGGCCCTGAGGACCACCATGCCCCTGAGCCAGCTCCTGCTACGTCTCAGGGTGCCCACCCCCAAAAGCATACCTATTTGCTCCCACTTGGTGGGAGCTTTGACAGCTCCAGCCTAGTCAGAGCAAACACTTCACTTTCTGCAAGTGAGAGCTGTCAAATAGCTCTCAATTGTAGAAAGTGAAGTTTTCATCTCTTTCCTTTTATGCAAATATGCTTGAAGGGAAACAGATGAAAACATTGCTCCCGCAAGCAGGGAGAGGCTACTTAAAGCAGCACCCTGGTTGTAGGACCATTGCCAGATCCCGCAGGACTTGAGCTGCCGGCTAGGACCGTGGGGGCCTTAATGCCCCCCCTGTGGTCCCGTCACTCTCTCTCTCTCTCCAATAAAGGGATGGAATAGAGAGAGAGATTGTTATCGCTATGGTCTCTCCTTACAATGAAGAATTAGACTCGCAGGATGTTTGGTACGGATGTCATAGTTATGTTTGGATGCAGAGCGGAACAGAGTCATTCTGGCCTAATGTTTTGCCAGCAGCCTGGTAATAATTTAAGTTTCTTTTCTGTTTGCTTGCCTGCTTGCAAAATAATACACAACCTCTGTTATTTAACTAGTGGTTAAGTAAATAGTGGTGTCCTTGTATTTTGCATGACCGCTGGACAAACATTGCAGAATCTTTACTACTTAGCTGGCGGATGGGTAAACAGTGAGGTAAATAGTAAAGTTTTCCTGTAATTTGCACACTTGCAGGCAAAGCAGTGTAGATTATTTATCCAGTGGCTGAGTAAGTATCAGACCAAATTCACTAAATTCACTATATGCATGGTGGTTGGCTAAGTAGCTGCTACCAAATGTTTATCATAACTTGTGTTACTACAAAGTTCAATTGAACAATCTGGGAACAATGAAAGGCCCTTCAATTGCCATACAGTGATATTCATATCCGACATAGCCCACCCACCTTTAACACAAAGGCATGGACACTGAATATGAGGGAGTGGAGCAAGTAGAGCTTGTAACAATCACAAAACTGAAGGGGATCAGAGGAGGCCAGCATTTTGTAAAAAGGAATCATATGCAGAGACCTCATGGCCAGCCTGAGATAGTAAGGACCCAGCAGGTGTCTAAAACAGAAGCATTGCAGTAAACAAACACTTAGGAAATCATATGTCGCAACCTGTATATGAGTGTAGGTAAAGCAGAAACAAAATAATGTCATATGGAGATTGAGACGAAACAAAGATGTACAGGGATGGACAGAGTTTTGTGGGTGCAGAATCAGACAAAGGCCTGCAGAGGAGAAGAAGAGAATCAAATAGGAACAAAGAGACCAAGGCTGCCAGTTATGTACATCTTGCCCCAGCGTGTTAAGAACCATCTTTGTGTGACTTTCGCAAACTCCTTCCAAGTGCACCCAATATAAAGTGAAACTTCAGTCATTAGCTTGCAACAGGCTTGTTAGTTCGGAAAATCTACTATTTTTTCAGCAACAAAGTCAATTGTAAGGTTTCTTCAACAATGGGGACATGATGTGTGATTTTTTGTCAATGATCTGGTAAATAGTGAAGCATCTTTGCTATTTTCATGCCCTCTGGCCAAGTAGTACATGATCGCTGCCATTTAGTCAGTGGCTTGGAAAATAGTGAATTTTATTTGCCATTTGCACGCCACCAGCCAAATAGTACACAATCTCCTCTGTCTAGTCTGTGGCTAGGCAAATAGAGAAGCTTATTTGCTGTTAGGACGGCTATCTGATGAATACTACCTGATCTCTACTATTTAGTACACAGTGAAGTATCTTTGTTGTTTACACGGTCACTGGTCAAATAGTAAGTGATCACTGCTATCTGGACAGCAGCCCAAATAGTACATGTTTTTTGCTATCTGGCTGGTGTGGGGCAAATAGTGAAATTTGTGTGTTACTTCTATGACTGCTGGCCAAATACTACATAATCTCTGCTATTTAGTCGGCAACCAGGTAAATAATATAATGTGCTACCTATTTACACAGCCACCGATAAAATAGTTCCTATCCTCTACTGTTTAGATAGCAGAATTGTAAATAGCAGCTGAAATTAAATTTTTAACCTGTGGTCAGGTAAATAGACACAACCCATAGTTAATGATGGTAAGTCCTATTTTTCGTATTTGCTAGGTATACATTTTATTTTGATGTAATTTATTTTCTATTTGAGAATACATCAACAAGTAATAGTGCTCCTGTCATCGGAGTATAAAACAGACTGACATCTGTAAGACTTACAAAGTTCTGCGGTTTGGTTGATGGTATTGGCCGAATCCTTAAGGGCATATTTTTCTTTCCAGGTATGCTTCAGAATGCAGCACACCAGGAAAGAAGAAATAGCAAGGAGAAATGAAGGTGTTTCTCCTCATTACGCCACACTGGATAGCTGCACCATTTTGGCACAAACCCAGGTTTACTGTCTTTAGTAAATCTAGGATTGCACCAAAAATATGGTGAATGCATGGGAACATCCATGCTCCACCTATTTAATGCCTACTCAAAATAATGTAACACAATGCAGTGAGGGTTGCTTCATTGGATTACTTTTTTTACAAATCCACGCAAGGCTGCACAATTCAGCCTTTGCATTGCTTTATAAATCTAGGCTATTATTTTGCTTTTGGCTGTGCCAAAAAAGGGGCACAACCACGATGCAAAATGTTAAGATTCTAGGCCACCACCAAATAGGCATAATGGGCAAGGAAATGCACACCCATCCCTTAAATTAAATTAAAGTACACTTTTATAATGTTTTCCATTATGCATGTTAAACCTGTGGGTTGAGGTTGAGGTACTATTGTGGTTCTGTAATCTCAGTTCCAGCTTTGTTAGGCAGCAGAGTTTTCGGTATGTATATTGGCTGTACCTAGAATGAAGGAAAATTGTTACTCTAAGACCTAGGAAGTCACCTGAACAGCTACAGACTGCAGATGGTACTCCAATACCTTTGGGACTAACAACCAAAATGTTGTACTAATGCTAAAGTTATTGACTCACATAGACAATCTTGTCCTTTAGCAATATCACCCAATTATGTTATGATTTTAGTTGTGCAACACTTCGCTTTGTTTGAATCTGTTTTTCTTTAAAGTCGGAAAAGGGCGACACTAAGGGCCTGATTCACAACGGTCAAGTTAGGACAAAAGTCTAAATTAAATCAAAAGTCCAAATCTGCATTCACAAAGGGACTTACAAGTAGTATTTTTAAACCTGCTGAGGTTCCACACTTGTGGCAGAGGTTTCCCACTGGGGACAGAATGTCCACACTTATGGTAGAATACCCAAACTTGGGGCAGACCACAACACAGTGAAATAATAGGACAGTCATTGGTGGATGCCACAACACATATGCCTAGATTCTCACATCATGGGTTCTACAACATATAATTGTACAACTAACATAGTACAAAATGCCTCCCTTAAAATAGAAAACAGCTATATGTAGGAACTGGGCCGTTACATATCTGTATGTGCAGGTCATGTGCATGTAGGTAAAAGTAGAATTTGACAACATGTCACTACATATTGGATTACACAATGAGTAAGGTACACTTGACACTTGGAGGTGAAAATACAAACGTTGTTGAACACATGTGATGGAAGTAGGACCTGTTAGCTTTAAAAGGGGATATTGCAGGGGGTAATCTTGATGGCAAAGCTCACACATCTACAACAGTGTAAGTGTATCACCTAAGAAACAATACAGTAAATCTATTCATATGACCATTAAAGTGACAACAAGGATATCACAAGTATATCTGTTCCAACATCTCTTCTACAGCTGCACATTTAAAAACGAGCTATGTGTCATGTAAAGTCTTCCACAATCAGTTCAAATGTGAATATTATAACTAGCTGAAGCCTGTAATCAAACTTCAAATTTTCTAGTTTCTCCCAAACACCACTCACACCCATGTCAGTGCTTAATATTCCCCCACCCAGCTCCAGCAAAATATCATTACCCCCTCAGCCAATCACAAACTAGCTGCAAACCTAAACTAAGAGCTGCCACACACAAACGGGTCAGACCTTACAACATGTTGCTGAAAGTGTTTGTCGGTTTGTCCATTGTGATGTAACAGAATGATATGAGGAGAGGATGGAGGAGAGATGAGAGATTCTTCAGACAAAATCTCTTTGGGATGTGCAGCCAAGATGGTTGCTCCAGATTCGGTTTACCCACCATTTATCATCTTGACATGGTTTCTGATTAGGAACAGTAGCTTGATTCTGCAACATGCTGCTCCCATGCCACCCCAGCCTATGGCAATATCCTAGCAGTTCTAAATATCTTTGCTACTAAGTCATTCCAGAGATTATCCAGTGACTTTGGCATGTCTGAGGCAAGCCAGTCATGATTCTTGTGTCAGGTTCTGAGCTGCATAGAGAGCATCTCTACATAGGTATGCCACATTCACTGGCATCAAGGCAAAGGGATCAGAGGGTTTCCTACCTCTTTTCCCAATTCCCATGTGTGGTTAGTGAAATTGCATGCACTTGTGGCACTTCAACCACCTCACCACAATCCACACATCTTCCACAATAGAATTCTACAGGGGCCAGAGGGACGTATATAAATATTTTTTGCATTTTCCTCCTCAGGCAATGCTGCATATGATCTCTGTCCTCATCTCCTCACACCTTACAGATGTGCAATACACATTCGTACACAAGCCATCATAGAGACACTTTATAGTCTACTAAAAATGCAATTTAGATGTGTTGACTGTACAGGGGGGTGCTGCTGTACTCACCTGAAATTGTGTGTTAGATAATAGTAGCCTGTTGTGTGGAGTGTCAAAAGATGGGCCATGCAGCACATTTCTTACATACTTTAGTAATTAGTGTGGACAGCATCTCAAAGGACTCCATTGCCTTCGAGGAGTAAATGACATTGCATGTGTGAGATCTCCCCAAACAATCTGAAAATGTGTCTGCACCAAGTGTCACAATGATTCATACTATAAATAAAGGTACACTGTTCCAAGACTACACTTGGTTTTGAAAGGCGACCTGAATTATCAGGAGCAAGAGCCCTCATGCATCACAATGGATGACGAGCATCATCATCGGGCAGTGCTTCTCACCAAGCCGGCACTGCAATGCTTGGGGGGCTCCCCGGAGGGGGCTCTTATGCCGTATTGTTCAACTAGAGTAAGCGAGGTGGTTACGCTAGGAATAGAATACTGGAGAGAACAAGTGATAGGTTAAAATTGGTTATTCATCATACCTAAACAGAAAGACTTTAATCGGTGCAGCATTGATGAAGACCAAGATTAAAAACGAAAATATGAGGGTCAAAAAGGGAGTACAATGCTCGAATGACCCTTCAAAGCAAACCAAAGGGGAGCTGCAAAATTTACATGGCTCCTCTATCTGGCAAGGCCAACATGTTTCGCGTCCTTACGGTCCCTGTGGATCCATAGACGCTTCATCAGGACCAAGAATTAATAATCTTCTCCAAAAATCAATATAAACAAAATGGGGTCTATATCTAGGATTCTGAGGTGAGACAGTCACTTACATAGTAATCACCTAGTCAGGTCACCCTAAAAAACAAAAACATAAACAACATAGAACGTCAGAAGGACTGACAATGTTAAGTGTAGTAAAAATTGTGCATAATCACACATCACACGCGGCAAGTGCGAAAGAAGTGCAGTACCAGAGAAGTAGAGTCAAAATAATTATAGAAATAAATATAAAAACGCAATCAAAAAGGCTTACCATCC
Source organism: Pleurodeles waltl (assembly GCF_031143425.1). Classification (NCBI taxonomy): domain Eukaryota; kingdom Metazoa; phylum Chordata; class Amphibia; order Caudata; family Salamandridae; genus Pleurodeles; species Pleurodeles waltl. The sequence continues at coordinate 1,038,894,064 of NC_090447.1, forward strand.
CTTATTGTAGGGGTGGGCTCCATGGGACACAAGTACTATGGACTTGAAATAATCTCTGTTTGAGAATAACAAAAAATTTAAATAAAGAAATATAACCTCGCAATGTGTCTAATGACATAATGTGAGTGACCCACAATGAAGTATTCAACGGTGACAATGTCATTCAAAACATAAGGGTTTTCTTCATGATAGTATATATCTATATTACGTTATTAATAATCAAAAATGGTTAATTAGTAGCACTGTGATCCTTACAACCACGTCGGCGCAGGCTTGTGACCGATAGCGCGGTCCGTTGCAGGTTCGAGTTCTACAAGAGTATAAAGAAAAAGCCGAATTTTTAGGAACGGCGGAAAAGCAGAAGCCACAACTTACTTGTAGATTAATGGTCCTGCATTCTGGACCTACCCTCGGTACTGCGTCCCGCTTAGACGTTGAGCGGGCGTTGTCCGAGAACTTTTAAAGGGGATACGGCGGGCGGTAGGAGAATTCCTTCCGGCTCGCGCGTGGCCTAGGGGTATAGAAAGAATAGACGGACGTGCAGGAAAATTCCTGACAGTTCGCGCATCACCCCGGGGTATTGAAAACAACGACGGACATTCAAGGGAGGAGTGATAGACACAAAAGAGGGACCATGTGAATGTTTACATGTGCCTCAGTGTTATTAGATGGTTGTTAAACCAGAGGAAATATTCTCGCCAATTCAACTGACACGGATGGAACTTCGGAATTGGATTGTGTTTGTCAAAGGTCTCCAGAACTTTTTTTTTAAAAACCAATAAAGCTTTTTGAAGTGATAAAAAGAATTTTAATGGTAATGGAGCCAAAAACCCATAATCCTTTATGGATAGCAGGGGGAAATTAGGATGGCAAGAAAGTCCAATCGAAAGAAGAAGGCCAAAAAAATGTTTTGTACCATGGTCTAATAGTGTGCATGTGGCAGGGATCAAGAAAATTATAAAAAATTATAAAAAAAAGAGAGAGGACATTTTGCCTAATACATGTATATGATTATCACACAATTCTTTTTTTTTCTTTCAGTGGTATTGGGACAGTGAAGTCCACGGAATATCATCATTCAGCCCATTCAAGTTCGTGCCAAGTTTGAAAATCCATCTTTGTTCGGTTTTAAAGAGACCTCCTGGGTTGTCGAGGGGGATGTTTGGGACATCTAATATTACCCACCACATTTCATCAGGTGTATGGGGTGCCTCAACATAGTGAGCACACAGTTTGGTGGTGATTCGTTTACACCTAATATTACTTCTGTGTTCATTTATGCGTAACTTGGCAGGTCTCGTGGTCATTCCTATGTAACGCAGGCCACACGGACATGTAATCATGTAGATACAGTTTTTTGTATTACAATTCGTATGCTTTTTGAGGTGCCAGATGCCGATAGGATTGAGATGTATGGTTTTAAAGTGTCTGGTAAGGGGACAAACGTTACATGTGCCACAAGGATGATGTCCTTGTACTGGGGGAAGGTCCCATAATGTTCTTTGACTAAGTACTGACTGTGGTTGTCGTGGTCTCGTATGGACCACGATATCCTTGATGTTGGCAGTACGTTTGAAAACGAAAAGTGGTCTTGGTAAATCGGTGCCACCACAAGTGAGTATTGGCCAACGTTTGTTAATCAATCTTTTGATGGAATTGGACAATGGTGTGAAAGTAGAGACGCAAGTAAGCCTGGGCTGTGACGTCTTATCTATAGTTGTCAATAGGGCGTCCCTGTTGTTATTCCTGGCTCGCTTCCGTGCTTGATAGACCAACTTGGAAGGATAGTGGCGTCTGAGGAGTTTACTTTCTAGCATGTCTGCTTGGTCATCAAATTCGTGAGGTGAGCTGCAATTACGTCTTAATCGTAAAAATTGCCCTACTGGTAGGTTATCCCGTAGGGATTTTGGATGGTAACTATCATATAGTAAAAGGGAGTTACGGTCTGTAGGTTTGTGGTAAACACTAGTAGACAGTTTGCCAGTGTGGATAGCGATCATCAGATCTAAAAAGGGTAAGTTGGTAGCCGACACTGAGGCAGTGAACTTTAGAAAGGGATCTAGGGAATTAACCCAAGTGATGAAGTGGTCAGTGGTTTCAAGTGGGCCCCGCCATATTATCAGAATATCATCAATATAGCGTCGCCACAACTTTATTGAATTTTCAAAAGGATTATGAGATGGTAATATAAACTTTTTCTCAAAGTCGTACATGTATAAGCATGCCAAACTGGGTGCAAACGTACTTCCCATCGAGGTACCTCGAATCTGGTGGTAAAATTGATCTTCAAAAAGAAGTTCTCTGTGAGTGCGAGTTTGGCACACTGAACAATAAAGTGAGCGGGAGTAGACAATGATGATGACACTTCTCGAAGGGCTGTTTCGATGACCTGTAAAGTTGCTGTTTGAGGGACGTTGGTATATAGTGACTCGACGTCGAGAGTCATGATCCCTTGTACAGGCTCAGAATCATTGATGGTTTCAATTAAGTTCAAAAAATCCTTAGTATCTTTCAAGTACGTAGAAGAACCCAAAACTAAGGGTTGTAGAAAATGGTCGCAAAAGATTGAGAGGGGTTCTAGTAATGAACCCAACCCAGATACTATTGGGCGACCTGGAGGGGGTGTAATGCCCTTGTGGATTTTGGGTAGGCAATAAAAATAGGGGGTTTTAGGATGGCTAGTTATCAAAAATTCTGCCTCTTTAGATGAGATCCACTGATTTTGTTTGGCTTCTTCAATCAGACTACTGATTTGGGTCTGTAATCTTTCTGTGGGATTACTCATGATTTGTGCGTAATAGGTGGAATCACTTAGAAGTCGTAGGCACTCCTGTCTGTATTTAGTAGTATCCATGATAACAATTGCACCTCCTTTGTCTGCCTGCTTGATGGTAATGGTGGGATCTGCGGCTAAGGATCGTAGGGCTTCCTTTTCTTTTGAAGGTAAGTTGATAAAGGAATGTTTTGGAGTTAGTTTTCCTATGTCAGCTAAGACTGCCTTTTCAAAAGTCAAAACCTCGATTGGTAAGGTTGTCAAAGGAGGGACAAAAGTGGAAGGTTTTCTCAAACCAGAGTCAGTCGTTGGTGAACTCTTCGGTTTGTCTTTAAAGAAAAAATGTAGCCGGACCTTTAAAAAAAATGGTGCAATTTCTATGTGCAATTGAAAGAAGTCTTCGGTCGGAGTGGGCACGAAACCAAAACCTTTATTCAGTACACTGGTTTCATCCTCTGTGAGATGGCGATCAGATAAATTAACAACTAAGTTCTCACAGAAGGGTTTTTCACTTGGCTCCTGGTCACCATCTGTGGTTGTTCTCCGGACCATTGGATGTGTCTGCCTCTTCCTCTTCTTCTGCCTCTGCCTCTGCCCCGGCCTCGGCCTAAAAAAGGTACGTAGGGCACAAAAGGGCGAGGTTGGAAGAAAGGCTAGGGGGAATGCCACGGTATGGGTTGCTGTACAGGGTACGGAGGATAATTGTAAAATGGTTGGGGTTGATTTTCATCTGAACTCCATCCATCAGATGATGACCCGCTGTTCTGGTTGCGAGGCTTTCTGAAAGATGGTGTGGAGTCGTCTGATGAATGAGACTGATTATCCACATCATAGTCGTCCTTAATGTAAGGGTAGACCTTTTCTTTGCTAAACTTAACGATATCCTTTTGGAGTTTAGTGATCTTTTGTTGAGTCAAAAACTCCTTGGTTTCGTTTAACTCAGCAGTGATCTCGGTCAGTCTGTTTTTGAAAGCCGTTAAAGTGATGGTAGTCTTTAAAGAATTTTCTATAGCACTGATTTGGATTGTGATGGAGTCAGCTATACGTTTCGAGGTGTTGATGATCAAGACAAGCCAATCCCTGGTACATTTCCAGGCTATCTGTGCCCAATCTTTTCTGAAAGCCAAGTCATGAAGAAAAATCCGTGGGATGTTCGAGACAAGTAGCCCATTAGGTGCGATGTTAGCACGCAAATATTCAGTCATGATGGTTCCATGCATGACCGTTTTAATCAGATCTCTTTTGAGAGATGATAATTTGTCCCAATCTGCCTTTAGACTGCTCGATGGGGCTGACCCATCGCTACTCAGAATAGAAGGTGTCTGTAAAATTACAGACACCATGTCATCATCGTAACTGAGACCCTGGAAGTCGTCCATCTCAGGGATCAGGGATGCATAAAAAAACAAAAAGAAGAAAAAGAAGGTCCCACAGCTAGCTGCTGTACAATAGACGAAAAAGAGAAGGAGGGACCGGGAGTTTATGTGGTCCAGTGTACGATCTCCCAATTATAGTACTATAAATAAAGGTACACTGTTCCAAGACTACACTTGTTTTTGAAAGGCGACCTGAATTATCAGGAGCAAGAGCCCTCATGCATCACAATGGATGACGAGCATCATCATCGGGCAGTGCTTCTCACCAAGCCGGCACTGCAGTGATTGGTGGGCTCCCCGGAGGGGGCTCTTATGCCGTATTGTTCAACTAGAGTAAGCGAGGTGGTTACGCTAGGAATAGAATACTTTAGAGAACAAGTGATAGATTAAAATTGGTTATTCATCATACCTAAACAGAAAGACTTTAATCGGTGCAGCATTGATGAAGACCAAGATTAAAAACGAAAATATGAGAGTCAAAAAGGGAGTACAATGCTCGAATGACCCTCCAAAGCAAACCAAAGGGGAGCTGCAAAATTTACACGGCTCCTCTATCTGGCAAGGCCAACATGTTTTTGAGAAAAAGTTTATATTACCATCTCATAATGCTTTTGAAAATTCAATAAAGTTGTGGCGACGCTATATTGATGATATTCTGATAATATGGCGGGGCCCACTTGAAACCACTGACCACTTCATCACTTGGGTTAATTCCCTAGATTCCTTTCTAAAGTTCACTGCCTCAGTGTCGGCTACCAACTTACCCTTTTTAGATCTGATGATCACTATCCACGCTGGCAAACTGTCTACTAGTGTTTACCACAAACCTACAGACCGTAACTCCCTTTTACTATATGATAGTTACCATCCAAAATCCCTACGGGATAACCTACCAGTAGGGCAATTTTTACGATTAAGACGTAATTGCAGCTCACCTCACGAATTTGATGACCAAGCAGACATGCTAGAAAGTAAACTCCTCAGACGCCACTATCCTTCCAAGTTGGTCTATCAAGCACGGAAGCGAGCCAGGAATAACAACAGGGACGCCCTATTGACAACTATAGATAAGACGTCACAGCCCAGGCTTACTTGCGTCTCTACTTTCACACCATTGTCCAATTCCATCAAAAGATTGATTAACAAACGTTGGCCAATACTCACTTGTGGTGGCACCGATTTACCAAGACCACTTTTCGCTTTCAAACGTACTGCCAACATCAAGGATATCGTGGTCCATACGAGACCACGACAACCACAGTCAGTACCTAGTCAAAGAACATTATGGGACCTTCCCCCAGTACAAGGACATCATCCTTGTGACACATGTAACGTTTGTCCCCTTACCAGACACTTTAAAACCATACATCTCAATCCTATCGGCATCTGGCACCTCAAAAAGCATACGAACTGTAATACAAAAAACTGTATCTACATGATTACGCGTCCGTGTGGCCTGCGTTACATAGGAATGACCACGAGACCTGCCAAGTTACGCATAAATGAACACAGAAGTAATATTAGGTGTAAACGAATCACCACCAAACTGTGTGCTCACTATGTTGAGGCACCCCATACACCTGATGAAATGTGGTGGGTAATATTAGATGTCTCAAACATCCCCCTCGACAACCCAGGAGGTCTCTTTAAAACCGAACAAAGATGGATTTTCAAACTTGGCACGAACTTGAATGGGCTGAATTATGATATTCCGTGGACTTCACTGTCCCAATACCACTGAAAGAAAAAAAAAAATTGTGTGATAATCATATACATGTATTAGGCAAAATGTCCTCTCTCTTTTTTTATAATTTTTTATAATTTTCTTGATCCCTGCCACATGCACACTATTAGACCATGGTACAAAAAATTTTTTTGGCCTTCTTCGTTCGATTGGACTTTCTTGCCATCCTAATTTCCCCCTGCTATCCATAAAGGATTATGGGTTTTTGGCTCCATTACCATTAAAATTCTTTTTATCACTTCAAAAAGCTTTATTGGTTTTTAAAAAAAAGTTCTGGAGACCTTTGACAAACACAATCCAATTCCGAAGTTCCATCCGTGTCAGTTGAATTGGCGAGAATATTTCCTCTGGTTTAACAACCATCTAATAACACTGAGGCACATGTAAACATTCACATGGTCCCTCTTTTGTGTCTATCACTCCTCCCTTGAATGTCCGTCGTTGTTTTCAATACCCCGGGGTGACGCGCGGACTGTCAGGAATTTTCCTGCACGTCCGTCTATTCTTTCTATACCCCTAGGCCACGCGCGAGCCGGAAGGAATTCTCCTACCGCCCGCCGTATCCCCTTTAAAAGTTCTCGGACAACACCCGCTCAACGTCTAAGCGGGACGCAGTACCGAGGGTAGGTCCAGAATGCAGGACCATTAATCTACAAGTAAGTTGTGGCTTCTGCTTTTCCGCCGTTCTTAAAAATTCGGCTTTTTCTTTATACTCTTGTAGAACTCGAATCTGCAACGGACTGCGCTATCGGTCACAAGCCTGCGCCAACGTGGTTGTAAGGATCACAGTGCTACTAATTAACCATTTTTGATTATTAATAACGTAATATAGATATATACTATCATGAAGACAACCCTTATGTTTTGAATGACATTGTCACCGTTGAATACTTCATTGTGGGTCACTCATATTATGTCATTAGACACATTGCGAGGTTATATTTCTTTATTTACATTTTTTGTTATTCTCAAACAGAGATTATTTCAAGTCCATAGTACTTGTGTCCCATGGAGCCCACCCCTACAATAAGGGATGGTAAGCCTTTTTGATTGCGTTTTTATATTTATTTCTATAATTATTTTGACTCTACTTCTCTGGTACTGCACTTCTTTCGCACTTGCCGCGTGTGATGTGTGATTATGCACAATTTTTACTACACTTAACATTGTCAGTCCTTCTGACGTTCTATGTTGTTTATTTTTTTGTTTTTTAGGGTGACCTGACTAGGTGATTACTATGTAAGTGACTGTCTCACCTCAGAATCCTAGATATAGACCCCATTTTGTTTATATTGATTTTTGGAGAAGATTGTTAATTTTTGGTCCTGATGAAGCGTCTATGGGTCCACAGGGACCGTAAGGACGCGAAACATGTTGGCCTTGCCAGATAGAGGAGCCATGTAAATTTTGCAGCTCCCCTTTGGTTTGCTTTGGAGGGTCATTCGAGCATTGTACTCCCTTTTTGACTCTCATATTTTCGTTTTTAATCTTGGTCTTCATCAATGCTGCACCGATTAAAGTCTTTCTGTTTAGGTATGATGAATAACCAATTTTAATCTATCACTTGTTCTCTCCAGTATTCTATTCCTAGCGTAACCACCTCGCTTACTCTAGTTGAACAATACGGCATAAGAGCCCCCTCCGGGGAGCCCACCAAGCATTGCAGTGCCGGCTTGGTGAGAAGCACTGCCCGATGATGATGCTCGTCATCCATTGTGATGCATGAGGGCTCTTGCTCCTGATAATTCAGGTCGCCTTTCAAAAACAAGTGTAGTCTTGGAACAGTGTACCTTTATTTATAGTACTATAATTGGGAGATCGTACACTGGACCACATAAACTCCCGGTCCCTCCTTCTCTTTTTCGTCTATTGTACAGCAGCTAGCTGTGGGACCTTCTTTTTCTTCTTTTTGTTTTTTTATGCATCCCTGATCCCTGAGATGGACGACTTCCAGGGTCTCAGTTACGATGATGACATGGTGTCTGTAATTTTACAGACACCTTCTATTCTGAGTAGCGATGGGTCAGCCCCATCGAGCAGTCTAAAGGCAGATTGGGACAAATTATCATCTCTCAAAAGAGTTCTGATTAAAACGGTCATGCATGGAACCATCATGACTGAATATTTGCGTGCTAACATCGCACCTAATGGGCTACTTGTCTCGAACATCCCACTGATTTTTCTTCATGACTTGGCTTTCAGAAAAGATTGGGCACAGATAGCCTGGAAATGTACCAGGGATTGGCTTGTCTTGATCATCAACACCTCGAAACGTATAGCTGACTCCATCACAATCCAAATCAGTGCTATAGAAAATTCTTTAAAGACTACCATCACTTTAACGGCTTTCAAAAACAGACTGACCGAGATCACTGCTGAGTTAAACGAAACCAAGGAGTTTTTGACTCAACAAAAGATCACTAAACTCCAAAAGGATATCGTTAAGTTTAGCAAAGAAAAGGTCTACCCTTACATTAAGGACGACTATGATGTGGATAATCAGTCTCGTTCATCAGACGACTCCACACCATCTTTCAGAAAGCCTCGCAACCAGAACAGCGGGTCATCATCTGATGGATGGAGTTCAGATGAAAATCAACCCCAACCATTTTACAATTATCCTCCGTACCCTGTACAGCAACCCATACTGTGGCATTCCCCCTACCCTTTCTTCCAACCTCGCCCTTTTGTGCCCTACGTACCTTTTTTAGGCCGAGGCCGGGGCAGAGGCAGAGGCAGAAGAAGAGGAAGAGGCAGACACATCCAATGGTCCGGAGAACAACCACAGATGGTGACCAGGAGCCAAGTGAAAAACCCTTCTGTGAGAACTTAGTTGTTAATTTATCTGATCGCCATCTCACAGAGGATGAAACCAGTGTACTGAATAAAGGTTTTGGTTTCGTGCCCACTCCGACCGAAGACTTCTTTCAATTGCACATAGAAATTGCACCATTTTTTTTAAAGGTCCGGCTACATTTTTTCTTTAAAGACAAACCGAAGATTTCACCAACGACTGACTCTGGTTTGAGAAAAACTTCCACTTTTGTCCCTTCTTTGACAACCTTACCAATCGAGGTTTTGACTTTTGAAAAGGCAGTCTTAGCTGACATAGGAAAACTAACTCCGAAACATTCCTTTATCAACTTACCTTCAAAAGAAAAGGAAGCCCTACGATCCTTAGCCGCAGATCCCACCATTACCATCAAGCAGGCAGACAAAGGAGGTGCAATTGTTATCATGGATACTACTAAATACAGACAGGAGTGCCTACGACTTCTAAGTGATTCCACCTATTACGCACAAATCATGAGTAATCCCACAGAAAGATTACAGACCCAAATCAGTAGTCTGATTGAAGAAGCCAAACAAAATCAGTGGATCTCATCTAAAGAGGCAGAATTTTTGATAACTAGCCATCCTAAAACCCCCTATTTTTATTGCCTACCCAAAATCCACAAGGGCATTACACCCCCTCCAGGTCGCCCAATAGTATCTGGGTTGGGTTCATTACTAGAACCCCTCTCAATCTTTTGCGACCATTTTCTACAACCCTTAGTTTTGGGTTCTTCTACGTACTTGAAAGATACTAAGGATGTTTTGAACTTAATTGAAACCATCAATGATTCTGAGCCTGTACAAGGGATCATGACTCTGGACGTCGAGTCACTATATACCAACATCCCTCAAACAGCAACTTTACAGGTCATCGAAACAGCCCTTCGAGAAGTGTCATCATCATTGTCTACTCCCGCTCACTTTATTGTTCAGTGTGCCAAACTCGCACTCACAGAGAACTTCTTTCTTTTTGAAGATCAATTTTACCACCAGATTCGAGGTACCTCGATGGGAAGTACGTTTGCACCCAGTTTGGCATGCTTATACATGTACGATTTTGAGAAAAAGTTTATATTACCATCTCATAATCCTTTTGAAAATTCAATAAAGTTGTGGCAATGCTATATTGATGATATTCTGATAATATGGCGGGGCCCACTTAAAACCACTGACCACTTCATCACTTGGGTTAATTCCCTAGATCCCTTTCTAAAGTTCACTACCTCAGTGTCGGCTACCAACTTACCCTTTTTAGATCTGATGATCACTATCCACGCTGGCAAACTGTCTACTAGTGTTTACCACAAACCTACAGACCGTAACTCCCTTTTACTATATGATAGTTACCATCCAAAATCCCTACGGGATAACCTACCAGTAGGGCAATTTTTACAATTAAGACGTAATTGCAGCTCACCTCACGAATTTGATGACCAAGCAGACATGCTAGAAAGTAAACTCCTCAGACGCCACTATCCTTCCAAGTTGGTCTATCAAGCACGGAAGCGAGCCAGGAATAACAACAGGGACGCCCTATTGACAACTATAGATAAGATGTCACAGCCCAGGCGTACTTGCGTCTCTACTTTCACACCATTGTCCAATTCCATTAAAAGATTGATTAACAAACGTTGGCCAATACTCACTTGTGGTGGCACCGATTTACCAAGACCACTTTTCGCTTTCAAACGTACTGCCAACATCAAGGATATCGTGGTCCATACGAGACCACGACAACCACAGTCAGTACCTAGTCAAAGAACATTATGGGACCTTCCCCCAGTACAAGGACATCATCCTTGTGGCAAATGTAACGTTTGTCCCCTTAACAGACACTTTAAAACCATACATCTCAATCCTATCGGCATCTGGCACCTCAAAAAGCATACGAACTGTAATACAAAAAACTGTATCTACATGATTACGTGTCCGTGTGGCCTGCGTTACATAGGAATGACCACGAGACCTGCCAAGTTACGCATAAATGAACACAGAAGTAATATTAGGTGTAAACGAATCACCACCAAACTGTGTGCTCACTATGTTGAGGCACCCCATACACCTGATGAAATGTGGTGGGTAATATTAGATGTCCCAAACATCCCCCTCGACAACCCAGGAGGTCTCTTTAAAACCGAACAAAGATGGATTTTCAAACTTGGCACAAACTTGAATGGGCTGAATGATGATATTCCGTGGACTTCACTGTCCCAATACCACTGAAAGAAAAAAAAAAATTGTGTGATAATCATATACATCTATTAGGCAAAATGTCCTCTCTCTTTTTTTATAATTTTTTATAATTTTCTTGATCCCTGCCACATGCACACTATTAGACCATGTTACAATAATTTTTTTTGGCCTTCTTCGTTCGATTGGACTTTCTTGCCATCCTAATTTCCCCCTGCTATCCATAAAGGATTATGGGTTTTTGGCTCCATTACCATTAAAATTCTTTTTATCACTTCAAAAAGCTTTATTGGTTTTTAAAAAAAAGTTTTGGAGACCTTTGACAAACACAATCCAATTCCGAAGTTCCATCCGCGTCAGTTGAATTGGCGAGAATATTTCCTCTGGTTTAACAACCATCTTATAACACTGAGGCACATGTAAACATTCACATGGTCCCTCTTTTGTGTCTATCACTCCTCCCTTGAATGTCCGTCGTTGTTTTCAATACCCCGGGGTGACGCGCGGACTGTCAGGAATTTTCCTGCACATCCGTCTATTCTTTCTATACCCCTAGGCCACGCGCGAGCCGGAAGGAATTCTCCTACCGCCCGCCGTATCCCCTTTAAAAGTTCAACGTCTAAGCGGGACGCAGTACCGAGGGTAGGTCCAGAATGCAGGACCATTAATCTACAAGTAAGTTGTGGCTTCTGCTTTTCCGCCGTTCTTAAAAATTCAGCTTTTTCTTAATACTCTTGTAGAACTCGAACCTGCAACGGACCGCGCTATCGGTCACAAGCCTGCGCCGACGTGGTTGTAAGGATCACAGTGCTACTAATTTACCATTTTTGATTATTAATAACGTAATATAGATATACTATCATGAAGACAACCCTTATGTTTTGAATGACATTGTCACCGTTGAATACTTCATTGTGGGTCACTCACATTATGTCATTAGACACATTGCGAGGTTATATTTCTTTATTTACATTTTTTGTTATTCTCAAACAGAGATTATTTCAAGTCCATAGTACTTGTGTCCCATGGAGCCCACCCCTACAATAAGGGATGGTAAGCCTTTTTGATTGCGTTTTTATATTTATTTCTATAATTATTTTGACTCTACTTCTCTGGTACTGCACTTCTTTCGCACTTGCCGCGTGTGATGTGTGATTATGCACAATTTTTACTACTCTTAACATTGTCAGTCCTTCTGATGTTCTATGTTGTTTATGTTTTTGTTTTTTAGGGTGACCTGACTAGGTGATTACTATGTAAGTGACTGTCTCACCTCAGAATCCTAGATATAGACCCCATTTTGTTTATATTGATTTTTGGAGAAGATTATAAATTTTTGGTCCTGATGAAGCGTCTATGGATCCACAGGGACCTTAAGGACGCGAAACATGTTGGCCTTGCCAGATAGAGGAGCCATGTAAATTTTGCAGCTCCCCTTTGGTTTGCTTTGGAGGGTCATTCGAGCATTGTACTCCCTTTTTGACCCTCATATTTTCGTTTTTAATCTTGGTCTTCATCAATGCTGCACCGATTAAAGTCTTTCTGTTTAGGTATGATGAATAACCAATTTTAATCTATCACTTGTTCTCTCCAGTATTCTATTCCTAGCGTAACCACCTCGCTTACTCTAGTTGAACAATACGGCATAAGAGCCCCCTCCGGGGAGCCCACCAAGCATTGCAGTGCCGGCTTGGTGAGAAGCACTGCCCGATGATGATGCTCGTCATCCATTGTGATGCATGAGGGCTCTTGCTCCTGATAATTCAGGTCGCCTTTCAAAACCAAGTGTAGTCTTGGAACAGTGTACCTTTATTTATAGTACTATAATTGGGAGATCGTACACTGGACCACATAAACTCCCGGTCCCTCCTTCTCTTTTTCGTCACAATGATTCATGTCTATGCATTGAGTCTGTGAGAATTGGCATTCTGTATAAGATGGAAACCTATGGGTATATGTGAAACAAATTGGTGTCTTCTTCAGAATTCTGGGCATCCCATTCTACCAAAATAATGTCTTCCTCATGGTTTTTATGTGACATCCTGTGTGGCACATTGTAAATTGGAAAAACAGATGTTACATTCGGGTGACAGGCAATGATGACAACTTATTGGTCTGCTCACTGTACATCTTAGGGCCAACTAATAATCAAAATGTAACAAACTATATACTGTTAATTACAATAGGACCTAGTCCCTCATTGTGACATTGGCGGTAAATCCCGTCTACCGCCACAGCGACGTCCTCCAAAATACTGTTGCCGTGGCTACCTACTGTCCACCAAAATATGACCGTAGCCGGAATTCCACCAGAAGGCTGGTGGAATTCCGGCTTTGGTCATGGTGGCGGACGGCGGTAAGGCGGCACTGCTGCCAGCAGCAGCCCCACACCAGTAGAATGCCGTCGACCGTATCATGACACATCATTCGGCCTGGTGGTGTTCCTCTGGCTGATGCTGCTGCTGGCAGCAGCGCCTGCCGGAGGACCCCCTTCAAGCAGGTAAGTTGTGTTCTCCAAAAGGGGAGGGGGATGGGGAGTGTTGTGTGTGTGTTTTTGTGTGCATGCATGCATGTGTGAGGCATGTGGAAAGCATGTGTGCCTGAATGGGTGTGAGTGTACATGTATGTTGTGTCGTGTGAATGCGTGTGTGCTTTTATATATGTTAGTGTGTTGTGGAGTGTGTGTATGAATGTATGCATGCGTGGTGAATATGGGTATGCATGTGTATGTATGTGCGTGTAGATGTGTGTATGTCGGGGGATTGGAGAGTGGTGGTGGGGGAGGACTCTGGGGAGGGGGAGCGTGGCAGGGGTGACCCCTATCAGTGTCAGGGAAGGCACTGTACGATTGCCACGAAAACAATGGCGGTAGGCGGGGTCATTATCCAGAAGGAGGGATTGTAACGGCCACCTGGCTGGAGACCAAAGTCTCCAGCCTGGCGGCTGTTACTGCCCTGGCGGACTGAGTGGTATATTGGCGGTTTGGCTTGAGCCTGTTGGCAGTACCTTTCTCCAAAATAACACCGTCCACCAGTATCAGTATTGGAGACACAGTAGTTGTGATGATGACACAGTGAGGTTAGGAATGTTTAAAAATGTAGTGGCCATGAGAAACTGTTTACCTATGTTGTATCATGATGGCTAGCATGATGCTATAGAAACATACTGCACATCACTGCTATCCCCTTGTTGCATATGTGATGTACTCAGATAGTATTAAATACATAATGGTAAGTATTTGTGAGGAGCTGTTTCTCTGATCCGAAATATTAAACAAATGTATGTTCAGGTAGGGATATATATATTGTATTTGTGTGTGCTTCTAATCATGTAGCAGCTTATCCATATGTCTGTCAAGTGTACTTTTCTAATGATCTGAATTGTCTTTGGTAATAAAGGGACTCCTTCATGCACCAAAGTAAAAAATGGAAGAATGCTTTATTTTGTTGTATGTGTGTGTGTGATGCTGAAAGTGTCACAAACTTAACAAAGTCTCATATCCACCTATTATTATAGGTAACTGTCTTGTGGACAGTGTGTGTGTGATGCTGAAAGCATCACACAAACTAATAAAGTCTAATGTTCATCTATTTTTATATGTAACCGTCTTGTAGATATTTCCAGCTAGCATAATAGATAATAGGCAAGAAGTGAATAGCACTGTTTGTGATGTAAATTGTGAACGAGCACATTCTGTATGTTATTCTGTGTGTCAGTTGCTGTGGGTGGAGTCCCTGCCCTCTGTGCAGAGATTTCATTCCACGGAAACTTGGCGATCGGGCTGAAAACCAATGAAAACACACAGGAGTGACATAAAGTAAATAACATACAGGAAGTTGAAGACAGCTATTTTGTATTCATTCTGTACCATTCTGTACCATCCTCACCTCAGAGTAAAATCATCTGCCATCCTGCTGCGTTGTACACCTATATTGCACCCAACATGGCTGAGGGACTTGATGACAAAGCTCCCACTTTAATGAGTCAGAATTAAATGAATTTGTTGTGTCAGTGTTTGATGAGTACCCTCAACTTTATGGGGGCATTGATAGCCAATTGAGCAATGCAGCATGTATGCAAATCTGGTATCATATCACTATGCACTGCAGTGCTGTTGGTGTGTACCAGCAGAGGGGCAAGATGTGTCACAAGTGTTGAGATGACCTGCAACAATGGACCTGCATTAAGGTCTAGGACATCACATGCGTAAGGCCCAGGACATCATATGCGCGACCTCCCAGCCTCACTCACAACAGTCCTGCATTAGCACCCTGTACCGGAGAGTCCTGAACACAGCCTGGCGGACCCTTCATGCTCAACTGGAGGATTTTGAGCTGCAGAGAGCTAGTAAGTGCAAAGGCTGCATTTTGCGTCTGGAAGTATGATGTGAGCGGTGAGATAGATGTACAATCAAGTGTTGTTTGCCATCTCTCACTTTATCTGAGTAATTGCTGCAATAATTCTGTGCCTCAGTGGAACTATTAAACTGCTGTTTCTGAAGGCATTCTGGGATTTGTAGTTTTCAGACTATGCTTTCACTATGCTTTCAACATGATACCATGCAACAAGGATGGTCCTACACATTAGCATGTCTTTCCCACAAACATTTGCAGTCACAAATATCTCGTACAACCAGAGTAATCATTTGAACATCATCAGCTATTAATCAACACAGTATTGAAGTATTGATTTGTGAATTATGATATTTATTTACAATTCTTTTGAGTATTTACATATTCACAGTGTTCATGGGGTCCTCTCTTAGAAATTCACAAATGTGGTGGTGAGAATCTTTGTGAGTTGTTGTGCATTCTGGGTTGGTGCAGATGTGTGAGTGGGTATGGGGCATCTACCTTTATAGGTGGGTTAGTTTCCAAAGCTGAAGAGGGTGCTGACTGTACAGTTCATAGCTGTGTCTGTATAGGTAAGGGGTGCCTGTTCAGGAGAGACATCCTTGTACAGGGAGAATGGGTGCCTATATGGGGGGAGGGAGAGGGTGCCTGTACAGATGGGGGGGTGCCTGTACTGGTGGGGGTGCTTGTACAGAGGGCAGTGCCTGTGCAGGGCAGAGGGTGTCTGTGAGATGGGGGGTGTGCTGTACAGGTGGATGACATGCCTGTACAGTTGGCGGACATGCCTGTATGGGGGAGGGTACCTGTACAATTGGAGGATGTGCCTGTATCGGTGGAGTATGCACCTGCACAGTGGGGGGTGCCTTTTCAGGTTGGTGATATGCCTGTACAGGGGGTGCCTGTGTATGTGAGGGGGGCCTTTGCAGGTGGTGGTACAGGTGGCTGGGTGGGATGAAGTGCAGGTAGATATGTTGTGTCTCATCCATGTATTGACAACAAAGGAATACTTTGAAAAATGTTCAACATGCTCTCCATTATCTTCATAGTCAAGGTATGGAGTCTTATATTCTCTTCCCTATAGATTGATATTTGGTCATGGTTTATCTTTGACATGTCTTGACAAGATTTCACAATTCTGTCCAAGAAACCTTTCTGCCTGTCAATCGTCTGGGAGATTTCCTGTAGTGAGTCTGAAATACCAGATTGTTGTTGGAAACAAACTTCCTCCTACTGGCCAACATCAGCATCTAAAATCCCTCTGCATGGTACACCCTCTGATTTGACTGTCAGGTCTATTAGCCTGGGGAGAGATGACATGTGGGAGGCTGTGGGGAGGACATTTATGCCTAGGGGATAACTGCTCCTCACCAGGGGTGTTAGATCCTTCAGATGCTCAAAAGAAGTTCTGGGATGCACAGTCATGGAGAAGCAACACATTGACCTTGGATGTGAGAAGGTGTTGACTGTGCTGTGGGGAGCTAATATTTGTGGCTGGATGGCTGACTTTTAGGAATGGGAAATCCTTAGAAGGGGAGTGGGAGCAACATTGCTGGCTGGACTTGATTTTGCCTGCAGTGTTTTGGCTAGTGTACTAACAAAGCACTCCCCCTCATCCAGGAGCTCCTCCAT
This sequence comes from Pleurodeles waltl, assembly GCF_031143425.1. Lineage (NCBI taxonomy): Eukaryota > Metazoa > Chordata > Amphibia > Caudata > Salamandridae > Pleurodeles > Pleurodeles waltl. The sequence continues at coordinate 1,038,910,962 of NC_090447.1, forward strand.
GAATAACATATGCTCATCTGCTTCCTTTTCATCCTCATCTTGTTGAGCAGTGCTGGGTGCTGACATTGCTGGTTGGAGAAAGGTTGGGTTCTCTCCATAGATTGCCCACTTTCCTCTGTTGGTGGATGGTTCAGCTTCATTAAGTGATCAATTATCCTCAGCATCTTAAAGACAGAAGTTGCAAAACAATAAGTATTTACCATAGTATCACGTGCTACAACACAAGCATATAAACCATTTTTCTTTGCACCTATCTGAAGTTCCACATGTGATCTGATTTGTGCTAACCTACATGTGACAGCTCACATTATAGCACTGAGGTGTTTAAAGAAGATGTGCAATGTAAATTCACACTCACCAGCTCCAGCCACAGATCTTTGTGGTTTTTAGGTGATGTCAGCTTCTGAACCTGACTCTTTGATTGTATAGCAAAATACATGATCCTCAAACTAGCAGCTTCAGAAGGAGGTTATACCTTAATTAATGTTCAGCATAATATATAAGTAAAAATCAAAATGAACACAGGCATCACTGATTATGTTGGGAAAATATCATACGCTAACATTAGATGCTTAAAAAATGTGGAGGGATTTGCTAATTTACTTTCGCAATGATTTGGTTATTGTGAACTATTCGGAAAATTATAGTTTTGAACACAAATGCACACTTACCTAATGGATGGATGCTAGTTGGTCTGACTGCTGCAGCCAGTAGGTCTCCCAAATCCCTGGATGAGGTCCTTTGTATGATTGAAGTATCCTTGACAGCAGCTGCAATGAAACAAGCACATCCAGATTTCAATACAAAGGATGGTGTGTATTATTTTATATGTATGTATTAATGGAATACACTTTCAATACAGTGCTACTTCTCTTTAGATGAGACAATGTAAGCAATTAGATGCATACTTTCTTATTTAAATTTAAACCTATAGTCATACTTACATTAACCAACATCTTATGAAGTTGTATACTCTTATGAACCATATCTGAGCATATTGAGATGGTGACAACAGGGATATTTGAATTTGACACCCATCACATATTGCTAATGTCATCCAACACAATTGACTATGAATATTTAATAACGTTATATGTAAGCGACCTTACCAGGGTCTCCCATCCACCCAGCTTCTGGTGGCTGACTATATGTCATACCGGTACATGTAGCAGAAGTCATGTAGTATGTGTTTTATTGGCCAACATCACAGGGCCTAAAAGGATATGAGTATAATTTATTTTTTAGTCTAGTTGCCAAATTTCAAAACCAACATATACTAGTTAAGATCATATGTGTGAGACTCAAGATGGAGTTTATGAAAAATATCTATAGGTTGTCTGATAATAATGTAGCACATGGGACCCACTTCTGGTCACATATACAAACCAGTTTGTGCTGGTGTTAGTGGTTGATGTGCCCCGTTACTTTGCCTTTCTGCAAGTGCAGGAACCTCTGCTCCAGTGGATGGATCTACTCTGGCTTTCTGTGGAATAGAAATGAAGAAATTAACAGACAAATATAACAAATGATGATTGTGTATAGAATGTTATATTGTTACCTAGTTGCGTTTACAATACAAATGTGATGTTTACTAATTCATGCAGATTTATGCACTGGTGACAAAAATATATTGAAATCTTCAGGGGAGATGGGTCAATGTGAATATGACATTGGAAGTTACCATTTGTAGTACTTAGGATTCTGGGACTTGTAGTATGAGGCACATATTTATATTTTTTTGAGCTGCATTTGCGTCACTTTTTGATGCATAAGTGGCACACACTTACAAAATATAATTGTATTTTGTGAGTTTGCCCTGCTTTTGTGTCAAAAAATTAAACAAATGCGGGCAAAAATGTATAAATATGGGCCTAATTCAACAAGAAGATTAGCACAAATTTGAGGTAAGTTCCATAGTCACTTTTAAATGTCATATTAAACATTTTTCTAATATAGTCATTGTGTAACCATCATATATCACCCAGCACCATAATAAGGTTGTCGTTCACAAGGAGCCCATGCTGCAGGTGGGGGCGCATGGAGGTCAGGACATCCTCCTCAAGTGGCAGATCTTGCCACCTGTCTCTTGGTGAACTTTTCCATCACCCATCTCCTCATATTCTCTCACTTATTTTTGATGTTGGTGATGGTTCGGACATCCTCCCCCAATGCACTGACTGCATTGTCCAATTGTTCTGCTAGGCTATTGTCTTGAGGTTTTCTTAGCATTTACACAGGCACATTATTTAGCCCTGTGTCCTCTCACCTATTACATTTCACTTGCATTCCTTTTATTCTGTTAGCAAAGCTTCATTTTAGTAAAGATGTTCCATGCAGATTAGTGTTTAGTGCCATTCCATGCAGAATTTGCTGTTCATTTTTTTGCACAGCTTTTTCATCCTGTGCTCAGCCCAAGGCTGTACACAATATTTACCTGATATAGCCTGTCCAAAGAGTACATTTTCCACCTTACACAGAAAAATACATATTGTCATATCAGGGCAGTTATTGGTCCCTGTTGTTATAATGCTCTGCTTCATTATCTTCATAATTTCAATTCATGCCTTTTTACGTGGAACACACTTGCTTCAATAAATTATATATTGAACCAGGATCCTGTGTCTGTTTGTCTTTGCATGTATGAGACTTGTATAACTGAGTGAAAGGGGTACAATCTTTTCCACCACTACTTCCCTGAGGAGTGTAAGTGTCATGCGATAGGCTTCCAGAAATCACTCTTACTTTTGGTATTCGTGAGGTGCTGCTAGCTAGCCACTAGGGTTAGGCCGACAACTGTCACACAGTGAGGGATCAGACTCAGCCCCCCAAATTCGGTGTTGGTACCACCCAAAATCCAAGTCTTGTTACTTTGATGGAGAATATAACAGTATGGAGTAATACCATGTTGTTTTTGTAGTTCACCACTACAAATGTGGGTCTTCTCCTCTATGAAGTTTTTCTTCCTCCTGATATTTGCTGACATGCTGACACTTGGCAGATGGCAAACCAAGGTGCAGAGCAGCTAGGTGAAATATGATTTTGAAAACAATAGGGCCTTGGATGTGTGCTGCTTTTAATATGGTTTGGAGTGCATGGGTTTCAGGTGGCATTAATTGTTTGCAGGTGTATGTAATTATACCTTCCCTGCCCCAAGTTCGAAGCTTCTGGTGGAGGCCCCACCCCGAGTGCAGGACTTCTGCCCTGAGTGTGGAAACTCCACCCGAGGAACTGAACCTCTGAAGGCTTAAAGCTACTACTCATAAGTTCCCTTGTGAATACTGAAAGGTAGTAAAGTTAGACTTTTGGTCTTACCTTTTTGATTTGGGTGCTAAAAGACTACTGTGGATTGAACATGCTGATTGTAAAGAAACTCATGCCCTTGCCTTTTAAAAATAATATTTTCAAATCCGTTTATGGAGCAAAAATGTTACCAAAATGGGCATCAGATTTACCAATATTTTGTGTTGTAGTTGCACCACTTTTGTGGGACAGCCATGATGGAAATGCCAGTAGATATTTACGAAGCCAAAGCCACGCAAGTGGCAATTTGTGCTGCCTTGCAGGACCTTATAAAGATATTTAATGCAATACAGTGGGTTGTGTTGCATTGCATTACATTTGGTTCTCAAAGGCGTTTCTTGTTTGAAGCATAGGCGTTCTTATGCATCAACCCAGAGATTTCATACAATCCTAGATTTACAAAGGCTTGTAAACCTGGGATGGCATTAAATCACTATGCCTCCCAGAGGAGGTTGTAACAAGGAGTAAAAAATATATTTTTTTTCTCTTTGTTACTTCCTCTTTGTGTGCTGTATTATATTCTGCAGGACACATTAGGCCTGATACAAAAAGGTAAACTAACACTTTTATGTAGTTTACAACTGTTTGTGACTCACAAAGTTATTTTACTATTAGTATCTTTATGACTGCAAAATATCAGCACACATAAAATTAGGGCAGTCCTATCTTTGTATGTGTGGAGACTCTGCATTCATAATCATACTACTCGTAAAATACCGTTGTGAATAGCTAAAAGATGTGAACCTACACAAGTGTAAGTTTACCTTTGTGAATCAGGCTGATGGAAAGGGTAAAATCCATCAAGTGATTGTTTTTATGCAGGAAGGGATTCCTTCTCAAGCGGGACAAATAAAGGCAGCAAATGGTAACAAGAAAATATGAGTTACAAACCACAAAGCCAATTGGCAGCATGAATTCCTAGGTCAGTTTTCTGAATGTCCCCAAGATGTCTTTAGCAAACCAGGCTGCTGTGCTGTCTGATAGACTGCAACCTCATCCACCACAAGTGATAAAGTAACTAACCAGTTAGTTTCAGTCAAGGTATTCACTAAGTTAAACCTAAGCTGAACCCCTGGTAGCTATGGCACTGAGCACACAGGCTTAACTTAAAGATAATGTGCAAAGCATTTAGAAGTACCGAAACAGTTATATAGTGACGTGGACAACAAAGTAGAACCCTCACTTCACTTTTATGAGTAAAATAAGACCAAAATGACAAAAAGGTGAACTGCAAATGTGATTTTTTTAAAGATTTAAGCAGAAATAGCACCAAATAGTGCAGCATGCCAAACGCAGTCTATGGTCACAATATACTGATCCCAGGTGCAATTTGAAACAGATCACAATGGGGCCTCTGCCGAATACAGAGAGTGGATGATTTCCGATGGAATCGAAAAACTTTGAAGAAACAATTTGAACTGTTCAACTTTCTTTTAAGTTCCAAAGCATAGTAGAATTTTTTCATGTTTTGAAAATAAAATTTCTTCCTGCATGAGTCATAGCTGAAACTGTAGCTACCACTGTAGAACAATAGGCAGGATGCCTGAAGCGGGTTTTCCGTCTGATAATTTAGAGATTTGGTGGGTTTGTGCCGAAAATTTTCTACGTCCGAATTCAGAAAGGGACGTAGGGCCTGATTTAGAAATTGGCAGTCCCACCACCAAGCCGAGTCGACAGCGGATCAGAGAAGACTGTTAAGTTGATGGTTTTCTGCCCGCCGTGTTACAGACCTGCCGGTGGTGTACTGGTGGTGGTTTGCTGATGGAGGGAGTGCATCACGATACTTAATGGACATTGTACAGTAGCTGTGGAATAGAGGTAAGTCACACACACAAACCCACTCTACCTTTGTCATGTGTCCCTATGCATCACACACAACATAACATACCACATACATACCCGTATCCATTGCTATTCCACTACAACATAAACATACAGCAGACACGCATTGATGGACATCCATGACACAATATAGATACAACATTAAAACTGTACCCACACACAACACAACCACAACAACCAGTACAACTAAACACTCCTCTACACAATCACATGCACACACAAGCACAACTGCCCACATTGTGACAATGTTCGCCACACCACACCACTTACCTGAATGTTGCATGACGTGGCGAGCAAAATAACAATGGATTAAACCCAGATCTGTAACTGGGGGGGAGTGTTTGAAAAGTTGCAATACTCTGTCCATCATTTTATTTTGTTTTGTGATGTTGCTTTGTGTGCCCTAATGGTATGACCAGACGTGGGTCCCTTGCTCGCTGCACCACTGGATTCAAGCTAGCCTGGCTGAGGAAGGGTGATACCCTGAAACCTGTCCCAGAATGCTTGTTTCCTGTCCAGGGAGGACCTGGGCTCGCAGTTCTGGCTGGACCGTTCCCATGGGAAGCAGGGTCAAGACTGATTTGCATATGGCTGGGTCCAAACTGGGGTGACGTGGTGAGCAAAATAACAATGGATTAAGCCCAGATCTGTAACTGGGGGTGAGTGTTTGAAAAGTTTCAGTACTCTGTCCATCATTTTATTTTGTTTGGTGATGTTACTTTGTGCGCCCTAAGTGGCATGGCTATGCCCAGACGTGGGTCCCTTGCTCGCTGCAACACTGGATTCAAGCTAGCCTGAGTGAGAACGGATGATACCCTGAAAAGGGTCACAGGATGCTTCTTTCCTGTCCAGGGACGACTTGACCTGGCAGTTCGGGCTGGACTTTTCCCATAGGGAATAGGGTCAAGACTGATTTGCATTTGGCTGGATCCAAACTTGGGTGACATGGTGAGCAAAATAACAATGGATTAAACCCAGATCTGTGACTGGGGATGAGTGTTTGAAAAGTTTCAACACTCCATCCATCATTTTAATTTCTTTTGTGATATTGCATGCAGCAACACAACATATCATACACAACATCATACCCACATGCAAGCGGCACACATCTTCACACTACCAAATCACACACTCCAGCTCCATCCACCTCACCCAGCGAATCGCTTCACACACATACATGTACTGACTCACCCACAACTCACAGCACACATGACAGGTCCCCTGGCAATGTGCACACATGGACACAGTTGACAGGTGTGAATGTACCATCACTGCGGTGCCAGCCTTAATGTGCTAATGAATACTGGCACTATAATGACAGTTGTGGATGACTGTGATGTCTGTTGTGTACCAGTGTGTCCCTACTCGTGTCTGACTCACCTGTGACCCCAACATATGCATTTCTCAGTAGCTTAAAAAAATTACTGTGACACATATATGTCTTCCGTGGTCCCACGCTTATGTGCAGTGAGCTCCCCCAATGTACACAGCCAATGTGGGGTCCAGCCATGGGGGGGTTGTGTTTTCTATGTGGCACTGTGCAGCAGCAACAGAGGGTGTTGTCCAGTTGTGTCTAGTCAAAAACGAGTGGAATCAGAAAAAAAGGTGGGTTTACACCCCTTTCCCCACCAATCCTCTAACTCACACTTGGAGGTTGGACTGTCACTTTTTCCTTGGCAGAAAGGCAGTTCCAAATCTGCTTGTCAGTAAGTGTAGCTGGAGTCCTGCCGTCAGCCACACTTTCCTACAGCGCTGTCACTGGTGGATGGGGTTTCTTGGCAGAGTCGTTGGGACTCGGGTGGGCTTTTGCCAATGAGACTACCAACATCTAAATCTGATTGGTGGACCACCAAGACAGTGGGTGTGTTTTCACTTGGAAAACCAATGGTGACACTGTTACCACCAAGATCTAAATCAGGTCCTTAGTCATTTTTTTGTGGTATGGGGACTTCCTCTGACCCAGATGGTGAAGCTGTTAAATAAAGATTTTTATGAAATTTCTTGTGGTACCCGAAACACAGGTGTACACAAGTGTACACGCTAATTCAGCGCAAACTTAACTCCATATTTATATTTTGACGCTAGACTAGTCTAGCACCAAAATATTGGAGTTAAAGTCATTTTTTGGATGCGTAAAACCACATTGCATCAATGAGACGTAAGGTGGGCGTTAACATCCAAAAAATGACTCTAAGGCCCTAGCGTCTTATTTATCTTCCAGTGCAAAAATGGTGAATGGGAGGGAGGCAGGCTTAAATAATGGCGCTAAGCCTGCTTAGCGCCATTATTTAACCCCTGGGATAGGGCAGGCGTCAGTAGACCTGTGGACCCATTGCCATGGTCAAACACCATGGAAAGAGGCAACAGATGCCTTCCCCAAGCCCCTGGAACACCCCCACCCACACCAGAGGGGCACCGGAGGATGGGGGACCCCATCCCAGGTAAGTATAGGTAAGTAGAGGTAAGTATTAAAAAAAAAAAAATTGCCATTGGGGGCCCTGAAATGGGCCCTGCTACATGGCACTGGGTGCAACGGCCATGCCCAGGGGACCCTTGTCCCCTGTGCTGGCCATTGGGGTGGTGGGCTTGACTCCTGTCTTTTATAGGACAGGAGTCATGTGGTATGGATGGTTTTGCATCAAGAAATGATGCTAGGCTGGTTAGAGTCATCTTTTTTTACTCTAACCAGCCTAAAGTAATTTTTTGGTGCAAAACACCATTCCATACCGCAACCCCCCACCCGGCTAACATAATTTTCTATGACCTTAGTCCACCCTTTGCACCGGACTGCACCATTCCATTAATTTGGCACCTAGCTTGTGTCCTGGAATGGTGCAAGCCAGTGCTATACTTTTTGACACAAAACCTTGCAAACACAGTTTTGCATCAAAAAGTATAAATCTTGGCCTCACGGTGTCAGGCTGCAGCCAACAGCATGACCCAAATTAGGTCCAGCTGCTATTGATCAGCTGGGCACTTCAGGATAAAGTCTGGTGAACCTTGTTTTTTCACCGTAGCAATACAGGAGGTCAGCCAACTGACGCTTAGACTCCATTTCTTTGTACTGGGTGATATTGGAAGCAAGACCAGCCCTTCTGGTCTTCTCCCAGATCTCAAACAGCAGGTGTGGTCCTTCTTCTTTTCTTCCACAGGTCCAGAGTGCTCTGAGGATGGTTCCTTAGTTGCCAAATATATGCCTGGCCACTCCTAGTGGGTGGGGTTGACTCCTGGCTCTTCCTCATCCAATGGGTTAAAGGTTTACGGCGGCAATTTGACCTCTATTGTTTTTTGTCATTTTGGAGTCAAGTAATATATTACATTTTACTCTATTTTCTAAATGTTTCTTGTGTTGTGTTTTCACTTTATTAATGTATGTGGACTGCCTAATTTTTTCATACATTGCCTCCAAGTGAAGCCTGACTGCTTTTCTGCCAAGCTACTATTGGGTTATCAGCACTGGTGTTTCACCTTGACAACAATTGTGGTTGCTGCTTGAGAAGAGTGTCACCCCTCTCAACCCAAAAAAATTTATCATACATATCTACCCACTTTTGCAGCTGTTCCTGTTTGCACTACTGCAAACAATCCCTTTGTGTATCGTATTACCAAATCCAAGACGAGAAAACACTTCTCCCTGCGTGTGTAGCCTGCATGCCCGCATAAAGATGGCCAGAGTAATGAGCAGTCCACAACTCTGTGGTCACACAAAACCATCTGTTGATTTAGTTGTCCTCCCCCTGGGTTTTGTGGTAGCCTGACTGGGGGGACAAAGGCTTTTGTAGGTGTCATCTAACAGTTTCTATTGACAAGGCAGGTCCCAGTGAAGTTAATTATGTTCCTTGGCCAAGCTCAGCTTCTCTTTCTGCAATGTGAAGAATACACCTCCCAACTCAAAGGCATTGGTCATGCTCTGGTAGCAGTTTTCACACCTTATCAGGGTCAAGCAGATAATTTACAGCTGCCAGAGAGCTAATGTGAAACAGCCTCTAGTACCTTCAGGTAGGGAAAAGGCAACTTTCTAAAATTGACTTTTCCTACATACTCCATACAGAAATCCAACTTCACCATTGAATTGGGTGTTTAAATTCACATATGTTGCCCTACAAAATTCCATGCATGCCATCTTGTGGGCTAAAAGGTCTACACAGACTTATTAATATCTAAATGGGATAGTTATTATGAGAGATCAAACTACAGGTTTAAAATGCAGCAGCCTGGCAGCAATAGTAGGGTTGAAGCCATATTTTTCCTTGTCATACTAATGGATAGTGCTTTAAGCGTTGCAGTCCAGAGGTAACATCTACCTTTCCACACTGCTAGATTTTACACCAGCTGCTATGGCCTTAGAAGGATGAGAGTTAGATACACTAATCAGGTATTAGCCAATATCTGTGTGGTTTAAGGGTCCGAGCATACACAGTGGGCATTGAACAGCAGTGCTGCAAATTCTAAAACATGACTATAAAATTCCACAAAAAAATGGGGCTGACCATGCAAAAAGGGACATTGCCTTACATTATGGATCTTAAAATGACCGTGGCCATATTACATTGGCATTGGCTCACTAATATCAAAGAAACCCAGAGGTTCCTTGGGTTAGCAATTTATAATTGCGAGTTATCGAGGAAAGGTTCCTTTCGTTAGCCAATTTATAATTGTAAGTTATCAAGGACTTGCTCGTAAGACTTGTTTTTCCTCAATTATTTGAAAGAACGATAATCTACAATTAAGGTTCTAGTGGACTGAACAAGCAGATAAGGTTTTCAGAGTTCAGATGGAGCTTTCACTCCGGCTTCAATTCTGATACACTAAAAGATTTATCACAGAAAATGGTTTCGAACAGAGATCAATAGAAGCTGTTGTAGTACTGTTTCAAAAAAATATTAATATGGAAAATCCTATATTAACTTCCCGAGAATGCAACAATTTGTTTGCTGGAGAAGTAGCTTTTGCAATGACACCTGCTGTGGTGAGTTGGAACATCTCTTTATCTGGAGCTAGACCGAACCACTGAAACCCGTAATTTCTATAAAGTTTTCGAAGTAGAAACAGGTGTCAAGCTGGATCAAGGCCTACTTCTTTGCAAAGTGTGAATTTCATATCACATTCCATTCTGGTTCCAATGACATTTTGGCTGATAACCTCTGCACAAGCTACCATGAGCAAGACTTCAAGACAATACTGGCACTCCACGTTGACATTCAGTGATGGAAGATGCACATTCTTTTTCCAGACAGTCACAGATGCCTGTTCCAAAGGAATCCTAAGGAACTAGAAGCAAGTATTAAAAAGACTCCCTTACGTAAACAATGGAATTTGTATTTTCTACAAACGCCCCCTTAACTCTTACAATAAAATCACAGTAACATGTTTTACAACTGTGTCATGAGTCTGTGGTGCCCTTTCACAGCTGACATAAATGCACTCTTGACGTGCTCCTTCTTTCCTTCTAGTGGTCTTCCATTCAGTCAGATGTCTTGAGGTATGTCCAGCCCTGTCTTGTTTGTGACAAAAGTAAGCCCATTCATAATAAGGATCTTGGCTATTCTCACCCTCTACGTGTGGCACCTGAATAATGGCATACCATTTCTATTGATTTCTTTGTGGTTATACTACCATCCATCTGGGGTCATTAAGGTTGCCGTAGATACATGCTACTCGACTAAATATTCAATCAAACTTTCCCTACATTCTACTTTCAAAGATTTCCTCCATGGGTATTTCCTGATATGTCTTGCCCACTTGGTTCAAATGCGTGGACAGCTAGTGGGATTCAATCTACAGCAGGACAAAGAGATAATGACAGACGTAGCTGATAAAGACATGAGGCCAACTCTAGATTTCGAGATTGTCAATAAGGTTTGTCAATGTTCTAATTTCTTCCCAGTCAACTAATTCCAGTCAAATTAATACCACGTTCTTTTGGCCCCTTAACTATCCTTAGATGGTTTAATCCTGTTGCTTTTGGACATTTTCTCCCATGTACCTTAAACGTACATTCAGTATTCCATGTGTCCCAGCTAAAACCATTAATCAAGGAACTCTTCATTAAGGACCTACATGTCCACCTCCACTGATGATAGAAGGACAATATTTAATTTTTGTTTTGTTTTAGGGAATGCCTATATTTCGCGGTGCTTTAGAAGGATTTCTCACAGTGACTACCCTTGCATTGGTGCCTCTTCGGCTCACTCGCCTATACTGGTCTGTCTAGCGAGAATGTCTACTTATGTAACTGCGGATTGTGATTACAGTGTTAAGGCTGCCCAGGAGGCTGTCACCCCTACGTGGGTTCGGAGAATGGTCTTCACTTACTTGTTATAGCCAGGTCTGCTTTTCAGACTCACTGGATGCACATGATTGTGCATTTATCATTATATTGAGATTTGCACTGAAGGGTGTACCTAAAGGACAAATGTCATCCCTGCTGGACAATGTTTGGGCAGTGGTGGAACGCGTATTGTTGTACAAAATGCCATGTTTGCACTATCACAGCAGATGACCTAATGACAAAGCATTTGTCTAAACAGGACTCTGCAGTTTTTAGCCCTTTGCGCAATGCAGCAATTCAGGTTATCAATCAGTGCTGAGCTGTGCTACACAGTCTTTAGTAAATCAGGGCCCTAGCTTAGGCTATTTTTTAATTTTCAAATAGCAATTCTGTTTTCTAATGTCACGATTAAAATGGGGCTGTGATTATAATTTTTATTTTATTTTTTAACTATTTTTTTAAAGGGTATGTAAATTACTCAATAAAGAAACCAATGTGCTGTGAAACGTATGTGTGATGGTGTTGGCGGATACTTGCACAGTTTGTGTGCTGCAAACTAGTATATATTTACAGTCTTGTAATTGATTGCAGTAAAGGCAACAACTTCCCTCCAATTCATCATTACCAATTATGTGTCATTTCAGATGCATAAAATACTTGTAATTGAAACTAGACAAATCATCATCCAGTATTCACATATGCAACATGCACAGCACATTTAATCAAAGCAAGCACCATATGGAATATGATATCCGTATGTTCCCATTGCTGTTTGCCATTACACTTTTGACAAAGGAAAGGAATCTCTTGTCGAAGAGAGGGGCGGAATTGTGTTCCATTACAAGTAATTTTCTTTTATTATGGGTAAAGAATGCTTAGTTTATTATGTTCAAGGAATACGTTCAATATATTTGTAAAATAGAAGACAGCTTGCTTGCATTAAAACACTTTTTGTTGTTCATCAGATTTGCATCCCCTCGGGTTTTTACTTCGAATCCGTTCTTCTAAACACAGTTGGTAGTGTTGCCCCAGAGCAGAACATTTGCACAACATTTTGCAGCGAGTAACACCAACTGAAAGTCTTGCTTTTCAATATATTTATGTAAACATACTTTGTAAATCACCCTTTCTTTTCTTTCGCGTTTAATTGCACACAAATTAGTGCAGATCTGGTAATGAGAAAGGATTAATTAACGTAATAGACTAAAACTGGCTTTGTATAACAGCTGTGCCATCTAAATCCTGCTGTTGACGCCACACACACTAGCAGTTAAGTGCAGCAAATTATACAAATTAACGGCAAATTAATTTATTTAAAAGAGAAATTGAGCTCATTGTGTTAACTTTTACAGAAAACAACTAAAGTTACTAATTTTCTCATTGTTCTTATGTCATGTATTTATTGTTGTAGTTTGTATGTATTTTGCAATGGCTATAAGCAGGAACTACTTCCATGAAGGCTCTTCTTGTGAAACTCTGACACAACTTCCTCTTGATTTCAGTCTCTGTCCCATCTCTCAAATGTCTCTTACAGGATTTTTGTCAGACTCTAAAACATACAGGGGCAGAAGTAGGAGGTCCTAGGGCCTCTTGTGCCACTTTAGCTTAATTTTATTTTTACACTAATGTGGCCCAACAAGGCTAAAATCACCACACCAGATTTACAAAGTAGCACAATGCATGCAATGCACCACTTTGTAACCCTTTGGGCTACATTATGCCTGCACCAGGCATAATGTATGTGAAGGGGGCGTTTCCTCATTAGGGGAGTGCTGAAAAAAGGTTGCAAAGAAATCTAAGATACCCACAGTAATTTTTGAAAGCCATCAAGATTCAGGTCAGGTGGTTCCTATAACATTCTCATTCTGGAGGCCAACAGGATCCATGTCAGTTTCTTGTGTTTTAAGGACGTGCTAGCAATGAAGGACAAGCAGTCAACCGAGTTCTCATGTAAAGTGGAAGTCACCACTCTGTGTGATATTTTGCACTATTTAGGCAGAAAACATGGGCAAAACATGGTTCAAAAAACGTATTTCCACTTATAGGAGGCTGGCCTTGTTTGTAGTGGGTACCTTGGGTACTTACACCTCACACCAGGTCCAGTAATCCCTTGTTAGTGAATGTAGTAGGGTTCTAGAAACCTAGGCTGATAGAGGTAGCTATAGCAGAGCCGCTTAGGCTGAACCAGAAGACATGCAAAACTCATGCAATACCACTTATACTTTCACAGTACGTAAGCACAAGTAAAGACAATACTCATTGTTACCAAAAATAAAGGTATTTATTTGGGTGCACAGTACCAAAAATATCTTAGAGACAATACTCCTTATTGAGGTAAGTATTATACACAATATATACACCAGAACCAAAATTAGACAAGAATCACAAATTCCCCCCTAGATAAGTGTAGTGCGCGCAGAATCGCTGAGAGAGTAAGAATACAGTAAAGGTAAGTAAATTACTCCACACGAGAGTACAGAAAAACAGGAGTAAAGTATTGCAAGTTTCCCTAGGACACACTACACCTCGTTTTTGGGATTTTGCAGCAGCCAACGAAGTCTGCAAAGAACAACTGCTGGATTATTGGACCTGAGGACCTGCAAAGGAAGGGGACCAAGTCCAGAAGTTGCAAGAAGTTCCAGGAAGGAAAGGAGCTCCTGCCAACTCAGAAGAGGGTGCAACAGAAGAGTCCCTAGTTAGTAGAAGACTGCAGAAATGCACCCTAGGAAGATGCCAGCGGGTTCCTGCATGATGCAAAAGATGTCCCACACCGCGAAGATTGTTGCAGATGAAATTTCGTGTTGGAAGGCGCCAACAAGCCTTGGCTACGACAAAAGTGCATTTTTCTTCAAAATGGTGCTGGATGGACCCAGGAGGGACCTGGGGTCCTCAACTCTGTGTGAGGAGGACAAGGGAGCTCTCAGCACTATAGAAAGACCTCAGGATGCCAGCCAGCACCCACAGAAGCTACAGGGTCTGGGTTCAAAGATGGTGCAAAATGTGGTTGATGCAGCACAACAAAAGAAGGTCCCACGCCGCCAGAGAAAAACTCAGAGAGTTGAGCGTCACAAGGTGGAGTACTGGAGACCTGGGCCAGGCTATGCATTTTGCAAAGAGTGCACAGAGGCCTCAGGAGGTGCAGAAGACACAATACACAGGGATACTGTCATTCTCAGGATGGCAAGGTCTTACCTCCTCCAAATTGCGTCAGCAGGACCTCAGGTCAGTTCATATCAACGATGTCCACCGCCTGTGTCCTTAGGTGCACGCTCGTCACCGTGAGAGGAGTCCCAGGGTACCGGTCATCGCCTTGGAAGGTGCCTGCTTGGATCCGGGGAGTGACTCCGTCACTTCACGGGAGATTTCTTCGATCCTTCTGATGCAGGATGAAGACAGGGAGTCCCCAGAGCATGCACACCAGGGAAACTGTTGCAGTTGCTGACTTGAAGCTGAGGTTGCTGAAGAAAAGTGTCTCTTGTAGCCACTTTGTTGCAGTTACAGCGTTTCGTGGAGCAGGCTGTAGTTGATCTGAGGTCAGAAGAGTCTGAAGTTGTTGCAGAGGATTCCTGAAGGAAAATTGTAAGCAGAATCTGAAGAGAACCCACAAGAGAGACCCTAAATAGCCCTGAGATGGGGATTGGCTACTTTATCATGTATGGACCTATCAGGAGGGGTCTCTAATGTCACCTGCTGGCACTGGCCACTCAGAGCCCTCCAGAGTGCCCCCAGACCTTGCAAAGCAAGATGGCTGAAGTCTCGGACACACTGGAGGAGCTCTGGGCACCACCCCTGAGGTGGTGATGGACAGGGGAGTGGTCACTCCCCTTTCCTTTGTCCAGTTTCCCGTCAGATCAGGGGAGAAGGGGTGCCTGAACCAGTGTAGACTGGTTTATGCAAGGAGGGCACCATCTGTCCCCTTCAAAGCATTTCCAGAGGCTGGGGGAGGCTACCCCTCCCCTGCCTGTAACACCTATTTCCAAAGGGAGAGGGTGACACTCTGCTGTCAGGAAATGCTTTGTTCTGCCGTCCTGGGGTTGAGATGCCCAGACCCCAGGAGGGCAGAATCCTGTCTGTGAGGTGGCAGCAGCTGTAGATGCAGTGCAAGCCTCAAAGAGCTGGTTTGGCAGTACTGGGGGTCCATGATGGAGCCCCCAGGATGCATGTAATTGGCTCCCCAATACCAGATTTGGAATGGGGGGGACAATTCCATGATCTTAGACATGTTACATGGCCATATTCGGAGTTACCATTGTGAAGCAACATATAGGTATTGACCTATATGTAGTCCACACGTGTAATGGTGTCCCTGCACTCACAAAGTCCGGGGAAATGGCCCTGAACTATGTGGGTCACCTTTGCTAGTGCAAGGGTGTCCTCACACTTAGTAACTTTGCACCTAACCTTCAGCAAGTGAAGGGTAGACATTTAGGTGACTTATAAGTTACTTAAGTGCAGTGAAAATGGATGTGAAATAACGTGTGCGTTATTTCACACAGGCAGCAATGGCAGGCCTGTGCAAGGGTTTGTCTGAGCTCCCTATAGGTGGTAAAAGAACTGCTGCAGCCCATATAGATCTCCTTGAACCCCAAAGCCCTGGGTATCTAGGTACCATATACTAGGGACTTATAAGGGGGGGTCCAGTATGGCAATTGAAATTGGTAAATGTAGTCACTGGCCTACAGTGACAAATGTAAAAGCAGAGAGAGGATAAGCACTAAGGATCTTGTTAGCAGAGCCTCAGTGACACAGTTAGACACTACACAGGCATGCACATTAGGCCACCAACTATGAGCACTGGGGTCCTGGTTAGCAGGATCCCAGTGAGGCAGGCAAAACACACTGATATATGGGTTTGTATCTATGAGCAAGGGGTCCTGGCTAGCAGGATCCCAGTGACACAGTAAAAACACACTGACACACTCACAAACAGGCCAAACGTGGGGGTAACCATGCTAGAAAGAGGCTACTTTCTCACACCACTTGCCTGTGATTACAATCGGCACATAGCTGGAGCTGGACATTCCATCCAAAAATTACATTCACACCTGATACTCCACTTCTGTGAAAGCTCTCTCAGTGGGTGGAAAGAGGAAGGTCTGGGGGTGGCTTACAGTCAGATCTTCATCTGACCCTTTCAGATAAATCAGTTGGTAGAATTGCTCAAAATCGCCTCATTTCCATTATGGTTTTACTTGAACTTCACAAATAGTACCCAGAATAGGTACTTTTGCTTGGAGTGTGTTTTTTTCATTTACTTCTTAAAAGATTCTCATAGCCAAGAGAGCTTAAAGGTAAGTGGAGAATATTTATTGAAAGAGCAGGTTACATGTGATCAAAAGGATAGGCAGCAGCAAACAACTATCGTTCTTGGAATCTCCTACGTTCCATGTTCCACTTTAGCTATTGTTGTCAAGGTGGCACTTCTCCAGAACCTAACACAGCTCTTCCCTTATACTAAATCAACAACATTAGTACCTGCTGTATCAACAGACCAATATGCAAAATGAAAACCAAAAAATACAAATATGAATAAAATTCTATCCAAAATATCACATTCTGTTACATGAGCATCCACACAGAAAACAGAAGAACATAAACATTAAACATTCCTGGATAACAATGCAATCAAAACATTAGTAAAGGTTTTAGAAGTAAAATTCCTAATTTCAGTTTAGTTAATGCAGAACATTGCTTAAATGTTATCCTTATGCCATGCAGGTGGTCTTCTCTCCACCTCAACGACCTCTCCTTCTCATCCCATGACAAATGTTTATCTGGAACATTGGGGAAGCATCTCACCTCATTTTGCTTGGACAATCTTTCTTTATTTCACCATTTCCTGTCATCAAGTTGAACAACTCTGTCTTTGAAAGGTATGATTTGCATCAGAATGGATAACTTAGATTGACCTTAGAGAACATATTAGGTAGTTCCACCTTAACCCAATCATACAGCTTGAAAATTGCCTGACATTTTACCTTAGTTCGCTCCTCACTCACATATTTTCTTTGTGCTTTCTCACAACTATGTTTGACTTGCTCAAGTTTCTTCATCAAGTCACCTATCCCATGACTAACCAAATTGGTAGTAATCAACCTACCCTTGAAAAAGGCAATTGGTGACATATTGGTGGTGGCATTAGGAGTAGTCCGTAAAGCCCATATAAATCCTTGACCTTCTTTTTCCAATGCAACCCATTTGACACAGCCAACTGAATGGTATCCTTTATAATTCTATTACAATGCTCAGGGGGTGATTTATAGAGGGCCCAATATGTTTTATGCTACAGTTGTCAAGGTGGCACATGCTCTAGGTTTGGAGTACAAACCTAGCCCTTCTGTAGCACAACTATCTGACTGAATATTTTTTAGGAAACAGAGCATAGGTCTCACCTTCAGTGACACATCCTTTGAAAACAGCAGACTGCCTAGCAGATAAAACCTGTGATATTCTTTCAGGGTAGCTTTTTCATCTTCCTATGATATAGTTTCCCATTCTGTCAATCCATAATTGGTTTTAAGTTATCCCTGGTGAACAAATATGGTTGCTACAGGTGGTGGTCGCACACCATTTTAAAAACTTTAGGGGCATATTTATACTCTGGTTGCGCCGGATTTGCATCTTTGTTTTTTACGCAAATCCGGGCCAAACTTAACTCCATATTTATTTTTTGACGTGAGGCCTGTCTAGCGTTAAAATATTGGAGTTAAAGTCATTTTTTTACTGTGAAAACCTACCTTGTGTCAATGAGATGCAAGGTAGGCGTTCCAGAGCAAAAATTACTCTAAGGCCTTAGCACGTTATTTATCACGCAAAAATCACGCACGGAGGAGGAGGGCCTTAAATAATGGCGCCATAATAAATAATGGTGCCATAATTTAACATCTGGGTCAAGGCAGGCGTTACGGGACCTGTGGGCTCATTTCCATGGTCAGAGATCATGGAAGCTGACCACAGGTGCTCTTCCCTGCCGCCCAGGGACACCCCCACCCACCCATACCCACACCTGGAGGACACCAAACGATGGAGGGACCCATCCCAGGTAAGTCCAGGTAAGTATTTTTTTTTTAAGTGCCATGGGGGGCCTAACTTGGGCCCTCTTAAATTGCTCTGTGCCCAATGGCCATGCCCAGGGGACATAAGCCCCCTGGGCATGGCCATTGGGCAGGGGGGCATGACTCCTGTCTTTACTAAGGAGTCATGACCATGGGGGTTGTGTGTCAAAAATGACGCTATTCAGGTTACCATCATTTTTCGGACTCACCTGACTAGCGCCATTCTTCAATGTATAACCTCATGTTTCCCCTACACCTCCCCCACACGGTTAGCGTCATTTATTTTGATGCTAACCGGTCCTTACTGCCAGCTAGCATCATTCCTTACATAAGACGCCCTGCTGGTGTCCAGGAATGGCGCTAGCCGGTGGTAAACCTTTTGATGTAAACCTACGCTAATGCAGGTTTGTGTGAAAGGTGTAAATCAGGGCCTTAAAATATAGACTGCGGTGTTGTAGAAAATAAGACAAATGCTCCTATTTGTAGCATATGAGCAAGAGCTGATGCCCTGCAGAGTAATTTGCTGTCTAACAATGTTTATCTTGTCCCATCTGGTAGAAACCTTCTTGAACTGAACTCACACATCTTTGAATTATTTGGCACACTCTTGCTATGTTCAACTGTGGTGACTATCTTATTCTTACAATTGCACACTGGAAATTATTCTAAGAATTTCTACCAAATACACAACTTCCAGCAGACTCATTTTGAAGTGCCAACTAGGTCTGTCAGCAGACGAACAGTGACTGTAATTAGAACTGAAGCTAATGCATGTTTTGGGTCTCACACAAAATATTCAGAGTTGTGTCATCTCTAGTTACCTGTAATAAAAGAATGATCCAGATGCACAATGAGTAGTGACCTCATAAAGCCTGGTGCTTGAGTCTGCAACCAAGGTGAGAAACATGTCACAGAGCATAACTACAGCTGCAGTTTAAACAATAAAAAACTGGAACTGGCTTTTCCTTCTTTTCACCTTTTAAAAAAAAAAATAAGCTGTGATCAGCAGAAAAGAGACTTAAGACAACATGTTTATTCTTTACATTATTGGTCAATGCAGGAAATATATAAATGTCACTGCATGTTTCTAGACATCCTTAGCTAAATAATGTTTTCATTTATCCTTCTAGCCTGTTCCAGAAGGCTTTACCAGTTTTTAAAAACCCTCCACACAAAGTTACAGGCCTGAGTTGCAGACAAGGGCCTATCACAAGGGTGCAGGCTGTTTTTAATTGTAATTGCAATTGCATTTATGGAGCGCTTAATACCCCTGCTGAGGTGTTGAAGGGATTTACACTGGACAGCACTCTGCTGAGCACCCCAAGGTAAGCTGTTAGTCCAATATTATTGTTTATTGTTGGCTATTGAGATGAGTTTTATTAGCCTAAGAAAACCATTCCATGCATTGACTCCAGTTCAGGTGATCTCATGCAGATCGTTGGTGGAATTAATAGGTGAGCTGGTGACGGTCACATATTGTTAGGCTCCAGGAGTATGAGTTTCAGAGGAGGAGAGGTTGTGATGTTGTAGATGAGTTTTGGGAAGTATGCAGAAATACAGTGAAGGAGATTAAGGCAAACAGGTTGAGCTCAGAAAAAGGTGAGGATGGAAGAGAGGGAGAGGGCCATTTGAAAGAAAGGTAAAGAAGAGAAAGAGGAGATAAAGAATGTAACAAAATATATGGGTAACAAGTGAAGACATTGAAAGGGTTGGAGGAGATGACTACTGATGTTCATCCTCCAGCTTGGCTCACAGTATTAATTAGAAAAACAAAGAGGGTACATTTGGATGTGTTTTTTGTTTGGCATTACACAAGATGGAGAGTGAGGACAACTTCCCCAGATACCGTGCTTTTCAGTGGATGCTGAATGGAGATGCAGACACTCAGATAATGAGGATGGTAGCTGGGTTCTCTTTAGAAATTTAATGAATACTTCCTGAAGTACTGCCCTAGTGAAATGAACATTCACTGCTAGTCACAGATCTGGTTTTTATCCATCAGTTATTTTGCTCACCATGCCACCCCAATTTGGACCCAGCCATATGCGAATCAGTCTTGACCCTGTTCCCCATGGGAACAGTCCCACCTCATCTGCTAGTCCAGGTTCTCCATGGACCAGAAACAAGCATCCTGGAACTGCTTTTAGGGAATCACCATTGATCATCCAGGCTAGCTTGAATCAAGGGGCATGGTGAGCCCAGGACCCATGTCTGGGCATACCTGGCACACTTAGGGCAGCAAAAGCAATCAAACACAAATGATGGACGAAACACTGAACCAATAAAACATTCACCCCCAGTCACGGATCTGGGTTTAAGCCATCAATTCTTTTGCTCACCATGATACCCCAGTTTGGACCGAGCCATATGCAAATCAGTCCTGACCCTGTTCCCCATGGGAACAGTCCAGTCTGAGATGCTAGGCCAGGTCTTCCCTGTACCAGAAACAGGCATCCTTGGACCTTTTTCAGGGTATCTGAATCAGCCAGGCTAACTTGATTTCCGTGGCATAGTGAGACCGGGACCCACAACTGGGGATATCCGGCACACTTAGGGTAACAAAAGCAAACAAACAAATGGTGGACAGAATGCAGAACCAATTAAACATTTACCCCAATCACAGATCTTAGTTGAATCCATTTATTCTTTTGTGCACCCTGTCACTCCAGTTTGGACCCAGCTATATGCAAATCAGTCTTGGCCCTGCTCTCCATGGGAACAATCCAGCCCAAGCTGCTAAGCCAGGTCTCCCCCCCTCACCCCCCCTCCCTTGACTGGAAACAAGCACCCTAGGACCAGTTTCAGGGTATCACCCTTAAACATCCATGCTAGCTTGACTCCATTAGCATGTGAGCCCTGTACCCACGTCTAGGCATAGCCTGTGCACTTAGGGTGACAAAAGCAAACCAACACAAATGATGGACAAGGGACTGAAGAGGGGGAAAAAGAGAAGGGCCTGGGTCGGAAGAAGCAGGCAGTTCAGTACAGGATGTCTGCATCTCAAAAGCTAGCCATGTTTTGAAAAAAGGTAAATATGAGGGCACAAAAAATAATCTGAGACAACAGGAATTGAAAGATAAGGCTTCTGGAATCACTGAATATTAATCATGGACATTAGTGTTTTGCACAGATATTTTCCATAAATTGCTTAAAACAATTTTTGCCCTGGCACCCCTGTCCAGATTCCAGGTATGTACACAGGCCCATTTAATTAGGTTGAAGTGGATTTGAGATTTAAATAGTTTGTCATCACATACACAATGTCCCTTGTTCTTAGCCAATAAATACAGGTGGAGAGACCCGGTTGTTTTCTAAGTTCTCCGTTTTTGACAAGCTAAGGTAATTATGCAATATGTGATTATGTCACTTGAGCAGTGTGCAACAGAATTGCATGAAAATGACAAATAATAAAAATCCCAGGTAAAGCAATGCATATTTTCTGTTGTGGAGACTATGGCGTGCTAGATGAAGCACCACTATATATCACAGTGAGCTTTTGCTGCCTTGAGCTTGCACCTCAGTCTGCAGTAACCTGTGTTGCTTGAATGTGCATTTACCTTGAAAAAAATGAAACACAACAGGCATTTGGAAAAGCAGGAACAGGTTGTTTAATTAACATTATAGCCGGAAAAACAGAAACAGGACCAAGGTCTGAGGACTGTCTCAAAGTACAATTGTTCTGAGTAGTGTTTTATAAATTTGTCTGAGTACCATAAAACAATTACAGCATTCCTTTTTTGAGTAAGTAATGTGAATCTTGGAGTCATAAATAAGGTGCTGATAACAAATGCAGATGGGCCTTTGAACTTCTGTGGACACAATGATGGCCAGTGGGTAACATGTCCAGATGTCTGGGCTAAAGGACCCGTGATCACTGAGTGTTTCTGTGCAGGCTGTGTTCCGATTGGTTAATTGTTCCTAACTACACTACCGTGGCATTTGACTTTATGGTGCTTGAGAAGTGCGCACCCCTCCGCCATATGTGTTTTATTGGGATCAATCTCCTGGGATGATTGTGGTGTAGTTGCACCTATTTATGGGACTGACCTGAATTTCCTGTTCGCGCATTTGTCTGTCAGCTACATGCTGCCCCATCTGTCACCTGTCGGTCAGTAACCTCAGGCCTAGGTCTCAGAACCTCCCTAAGCATGTACTTTTGAGTTGGGTTGATGGAGAGTTCATGACGGGTGAATTCGACAATAGCGCTGCAATTGTGTTATTATATATAAACGTATCATGGTGTATATCCACATACATTTTTCAAATATTAACATCAACACTGGAAGTGAAGCAGGGGTCAACTCTGTGAGAAAGTAGCTTCTTTCTAGCATGCCTACCCCCATGTTTGTCAGTGATTTATGACTGTGTCACCTGGGTCCTGCTAGTTAGGACCCCAGTGCTTATGGATTGTGACCTACTTGTCAGTATGTTTCACTGTTTTTTGTCGGTATGCTTTACTGTATCACTGGACTCCTGCTAACCAGAACTGCAGTGCTTATGCTCTCTCTGGTCCCAAATTTGTCCTTACATACTGGTAACCCAGTGTTTCACTCCAAATTGTCATACTGGCCCCCCATTATAAGTCCATAGTATATGGTACCTAGGAACCCAGGGCATCAGGGTTCCAGGGGATCCTTATGGGCTGCAGCATTTCTTTTGCCATCCATACAACCCATACAAAGGCTTCTACAGGGCTGCCACTGCAGCCTGTGTGAAATAGTGCATGCACTTTTTCACAGCCATTTTGACTGCTCCAGGTCACTTATAAATCACCCATATGTCATGCCTCCAGACCCTGGAGGCTGGGTGCTAAGTACCTGTGTTTGAGGGCACCCAAGCACTAACAGTAGTGCCCCCATGTTGTCTAGGCCCATTTTCCCAGACTTTATGAGTGAGGGGATGCCATTTTAAGTGTGGTAATGCTTTGGAGGACACAGATGGTGCCCTCCTTCCAAAATCCAGTATGCAATGGTTCAGGGACCCACAGAAACTGGACAAAGGAAAGAGGAGTGCCCACTCCCCTGTCCATCACAAACCCAGGGGTGGTTCACAGAGCTCCTCCAGAGTGTCCTTGGGTTCTGCCATCTTGTTTTCAGGATGGGCAGGGAACTCTGGGAGCATCTGAATGGCCAGTGCCAGCATGTGATGTCAGACACCCCCTCCTGACAGGTGCTTACCTGGTTAGGTGACCAATCCCCTTCTCATGGCTATTTAGGGTCTCTCCTCTGGGTGTTTCTTCAGATTCGGATTGCAAGACTTCAGCAAGAATCCTCTGCATTCTTTAATTCATCTTCTACCTACTGATCAACCGCTGACTGCTCCAGGAACTCTACAAAACTGCAACAAAGAAGCTAAGACAACTTCTGCAACATTGTAACTTCAGCTCCTGCCAGCAACTGCAACAGTTTCAAGGCTGTGCATCCTCTGAGGACTGCCTGTCTTCACCCTGCATCAGAAGAACCAAAGAAATCTTCTGTGGAGTGACAGAGTCACTTCTCTGCTTCAGCAGGCACCTCTCTGCATCGACAATCAATGGCTTGGGTCCCCTATCCAGATGACAGGCCTGGATCCAGCAACATGGGTGGTGGACTAAAGTGACTCTGACAGTCCCAAAGTCCAGCTGTCCAAATTTGGTGGAGGTAAGAGATTGCCTCCCCACGCAAGACAGTACCCCTGTGCACCACATGACTTGCAGTTGCCAAGGCTTGTGTACGTCTTTCCAACATGTTCTTTGTGCACAGCACAGCTTAGGTCCCAAGCAGTTCATCCTGCAATGCAGAGCTTCCTGAGTGGTTCTTCAGCGGTGTGGGAGTCCTTTGTGTTGTGCTCCATGGGCCTGCATTTGCACCTCCTTGGTCCCTGTGCTGTGCGACTCCTGTGCACGCTGCCTAGTCTTCTAAAGGCTCTCAAAATTGTTGAGACCCCCCTCTGTCTCACCCTCCTGGGTAGACGCCACCAAGTCCTTCCTAGTCCTGGGCAGTGCCATTTTCTGCTAACTGCGAGCTTTAGGTGTGCCAAGGCTTGTTTGCGGAATTCAGCGACGCAAACCAGACTGCATTCATCCATCCAGTGTGGGACATGTTCTGCACCAACCAGGATCCCGCATCTGTCTTCTTTGGTGCAATACTGACTTTGGGCCACATTATGAACACGGTAAGAATCCCCTGTTCATGCTGGCGGTCTGAACACAGACTGCCAGCCTGTTGAGGACTCCACCGGCCCAATAAAGAACATTCCGCAGGGCCGGCAGGTGGAAACAGTGTTTCTGCCCGTCTGCCCAGCAGAATGCTAGGCCTGGACATTGCTGACAGCTCCACATGGAGCCGTCATCATTGCCACAGTGAGGCGGGTGTAGCAACACCCGTCGCACATTTCACTGCCCATAAATCGGGCAGTGACCTGCACGATGGAGCTGTGCACGGGGGCCCCTGCACTGCCTATGCCAGGAGCACCCCTTCCGCCAGCCTTTCCCTGGTGGGTGAAAGCACCAGGGAATGGTTGGCAGAACACAGGTTTTTTATCCGGAGGGCAGCGTACTGCACCATCGTCAGGCTGCCTGGTGGCAGTAGCCAGGTGGTGGCAGAGGGACGCCCGTGACGGTCCCCCCTGTAATATGGCAGTCCAGACAGCCATGTCGGTGGTGGTAATTTCTGCACTGTTTTCCTACTGTGTACTTACCTGTTTGCAGTTACTAGTGTATATATTGTGTAATTTACTTGCCTCCACAGGAGTATAGTCTCCAAAGTATTTTTGGCATTGTGTGACTAAAATAAAGTACCTTCATTTTTGTAACACTGAGTATTGTCTTTCATGTGTGTAAGTACTATGTGACTATAGTGGTATTGCAAAGCTTTGCATGTCTCCTAGTTCAGCCTTGGCTGCTCTGCCTACAGCTACCTCTAGACAGCCTGGCTTCTAGACACTGACTACAGTTCACTAATAAGGGAGAACTGGGCCTTGAATAATGTGTAAGTACCTTTGGTATCCACTACAAAGCAGTCCGGCCTCCTACAAGGTCTTCCTGCAGCTAGTACTACTCAGAGCAAATGGTCTACTTTGGAGCCACTTCCCTTACCTTTAAAAACTCTTCCCCAGAAAGAAGGGCCAAGATGCCAAGTCCAGCTGTGGACCACTCTTCCAAGACACCACAATTTCTCCATCCTCCATTTTCACTGGTGGTCTGATACAACAGTAAGAAGGTATGTGATTAAAAGCAGACATAGGCCCTCATTATTCCTTTAGCAGTAAAAAACGCCTACCGCAGTGGCGACGGCTACCATCCGTTCCCCAAATTTTGACCACAGTCAGATTTCCGCCACAAGAAGGGTGGAAATCCGGCTGTGGACATACTGGCAGATGGTGGTAAGGTGGCGCTGCTATCACCAGCAGTGCCACGCCAGTAGACTGCCACCAGCCATAATATGAAAAATAATACGGTCTGGCAGTGTTCTGCTGGAGGGCGCTGCTGCTGGCTGTAGCAGAGCCCCATCCCCTGCCAGAAGACCCCCTGGATGCAGGTAAGTTAGGGTTCCAATAGGGGAGGGAGGTGGGGGATGTTGTGTGTGGGGGTGGGGGTGCATGTATGTGTGTTTGTGTGTAGTGTTGTTTGTGTGCATGTGTGTGAGTGTGTGTAAGAACCTAAATCATCCCTTAAGCGCTCCAAAATTGAACCACTGTCTGCAGACTCTCCAAGCAACGGAAAAACAGACATTAACGCTACTATGGACATGATATTAAAACATTTAGCTGAAGTGCACAATCACATCAAATCAACAAAGAATAATATGACAGTCCCTCAGTGGCTGGGAGCAGGCTTGCATAGGTGAAGGTGCACGGCAGGCCTTTAGACAAATGTGTGACTACAAAGGACACCGTGCCAGTACCAGACCAGGAGCCGGTATCACCTAAAATCTAGGGTCACTGTTCCAATATTCTCACACAGGTATGATCCCCCTAGGCTATAATGATTGAATGTAATAAAATCACTTGGCGTTTCCAATGTCTGCGTCAGATAGGGATCCATGGCCATGAAGAATGTCCCAGACCTGTTAAGGCTACCTGATAGGACAGAAACATATCAGCTAAGAAAGATGGGTTGAGCCACTGATCTCACCAATACCATCACAATTCAGTTTTTAGACATACCTGTTATCAAAGATGACACACTGAAAGACCTCAAAGTATTTTTTAGTCAATCTGGATCCAGGCTCTGCCCAGTAATTTTTATATAAGAACTCCCTCGTGTCAGCGTCTGTCAGGAGGTTCAGTCAGCCTTGGTGGCATTGTCCCACCAGTGTTGGGAGAGGTTGCCAATGATGAAGCATGACACAATACGAGAGTAAGGCTTCCTCTGTTACAAGAAAGGTCATCTCTTGAGTATTGTTATGGCAGTAGCCCTGTTAAATCCCCTGTTAAGTCTTCATTTGGTACTCAGACTGTAAGGCTCATTTAGATATATTGAATCTGCCACAACTATCTCAAGATGATAAACAGAGCCTCAATTCTGCTTTTAGTGCAGAAGAAAGACAGATAGCAATCAAATCACTTAAATCACACAAGGCCACTGGATTGGATGACTTTGCTGCAAATTTTTATACAACATGTGCAACCTCACTAATTTCAACACTAGTAGACCTATGTCAGCATTTTGCGAACTCTGGCTCTGTTACAGGTACCACAAGCGAAGCCACTATAGTGGTAATTCCAAAAGATGGTAAGGATCTAACTCTAGCCAAAAAAGTATAGATCAATCTGCTTAGTAAATTAATTAATCTGGATGAAAAGATCTTTGCTAAAACCTAAAAGACTGGGGATGTCTACCAACAATAATTGGTGGATCTAGGATTTATGAAAAACACATTTCTAACAATAATACTTGACTGTTGTGTCACCCTCGTACCCCTTGTGTGTCAGGTCCTCCTGTGGCCAGCCAAGAAAAGGCCACAAAAGCAGAAGATCTCATTATCATAGAGAAAGAGTATGACCCGAATTACAGTTGACTGGACATTTGATATGGACTGGACTTTTCATTTCCCCCCCTGTAAATGGACTATTTTCCATGACATGGGTTTTATTACATATAACCCCCTCCATGTCCCCTGCTCCTACTCTGTGAAGAACACTATTTTATTTTGTTTCTCCCTTTCCAATGGATGGTTGTTTTTTGCTTTACATTGATCTATCAAAAAAAAGGAGAAAGTGTATTGTGTAGTTCAATGTCTGTGCTTGAACCATAGCATGGAATTCCATGTCTGGAGTTGGTTAGCGATGCCTTCCACATAACACGTCTGTACGAAGATGGTCTTAGGGATAAACATGTCTTAGCCACATTGTTGAAACCTAATGTCCAAACAAATTAAAATGTGCAAAATGTAATTCATTTACATAGAGCTGTGCACACGTATGTCACAGTGCTCATGGGGATCTCAGCTGCATCTTCTGAGTTTTTTTGGTGAGGACCTTTGCAATGTTGAGCATTTCCTGGAGTACTTAGTTGCAGGTGGCTGTGGTGCCTGTCCAGTGTGGGGGTCTGACTGGAAAGGGAGTGTCTGAGCCTGTCCAGAGTGGGGGTCTGCCTGGACAGCCAGTGTCTGAGCCAGTATAGTGTGAGGGTCTGCCCGGACAGTGGGTATCTGAGCCTGTCCAGTGTGGGGGTCTGCCTAGGCAGTGGGTATCTGAGCCTGCTTAGTGTAGTAGTCTACCTGGACAGTAGCTGTCAGAGACTGTCCAGTGTGGGGTTCTGTCTGGACAGGGGGTGTCTGAGCCTGTCCAGTGTGGGGTTCTGCCTGGGCAGCGGCTGTCTGAGCCTGTCCAGTGTGGAGGTCTGCCTGGAAAGGGAGTGTCTGAGCCAGTACAGTGTGGGAGTCTGCCTGGACAGGGGGTGTCTGAGCCCGTCCAGTGTGGGCTCCTGCCTGGACAGGGGGTCTTGGAGCTGCAGGGATAGTACAAGCATTAGAGGGCGTGTACAAGGTGACTGTTCCCATCGTGGATTTGGGGCGGGCCGGTGCATGTTGCCTAACCAGGGTTTGGAGGTGGGATGGTGCAGGTAGATGTGTTGGGTCCCCTCCACGTATGGACTGTGAAGGATTTGGTATCATTTTGAGCATTCTCTCCATTGTCTTCATAGCAAATTCATGGTGTCTTACATTCTCTTCCCTCTGTATGGCTATGATATAATTTAGTCTCCTCCCTATGTCTTGCCAGGATATATCCATTGTCTCCAACACCTGCGTCATTCTATGCACCAACTGTGAGAGATGGCACAGGTCCTGCAGTGGGACAGATATGCCAGACAGTGTAACCCCTTTGTCACAAATATCCTGCATCACATCTGACTGCTGCTGCAAAATATCTTCCTCCTACTTTCCAACATGTATATCTGCCTGGGACTCCCTTGGATACAAACAGAAGGTCCACGCTGAGGTGGGAAAAGGAGATTTGTGTCTAGGGGCTACTTGTTCCTCACCATGGCTGGCATGCCCCTCAGATGTTGGGGAGAAGTCCTGGGAGACAATGTCAGAGTAGGAGTGTGTAGGGGAACCAACATATCTGACCTGGATGTGAGGGCTGTGAAGAGGTGAGCTGGAGTTTGGGGTTTGTAGGAAATGGGCAATCCTCTGGGTTGTAGAATGAGGCACCATGACAAACATAGTAGATGCAGGCTTTGTTTTTGAGCGTTGTGGGCCAAATGGACTGGTCAGGGGATTGGCCTTCACATTACTTGGATTCAGCCCCTTATCTCCCTCCTCCTCAACTTCCTCCTCCTCCTCTTCCCTCACCTGTGCTTATTTGGAATCTGACAAGGCAACTTGGAAGAGGAGTGTATTTGCCGGTCAGATTGCCAGGCGCACATTTCTGGTAGTTACTCCATCATCTGGACTCAGATCTCTGTTGTCAACACCTATGAGACAGAGTGTGCAACAGGCTAAGTATGTGGCATACAACGTGATGTGGAACAACATTGGTATTGGTCAAAATATATCTTCAATTAAACATATGATCTGCATGTGACCTAGTTTGTGTGCCCTTGCATGTGACACTTCACACTTTGACACTGAGGTGTTCAATGAAGATGTGCAATGCCTAAGCAAACTCACCAGTTCCAACCACAGGCATGTGTAGTATTGATATCCCCCTAGATGTCAGCTGCTGGACCGGGCTCTTTGAGTGTGTAGAAGAACTGATGTGTGATCCAGCAGCTTTGGAGAGATGTGACACCATGGTTACTAATAATCACTCTTTAAATGTGATTATGCACACCTGACAAAAGCATCACTCTTCTTTTATGGTACGTTTCACACACCAACTACAGAAAAGATCCACAAATGGCAATATCTGCTCACCTACTTCCACAAGGAATTGGTTCTTTTTTATGGGTGGCGTATCAATAGGTTGCCGCACCATATGGCACACTTACCTGACGGACTGATGGCAGTGGTTTTGACTCCTGAAGCCAGGATGTCTGCTAAACCCATGGATGGTGTCAACCGTATCACTGATGTAGTCCTGGCAGCAGCTGTAATATAACATACGTATCCATTACTGATATCAAAGGATGATAGTGACGATTCCACATTTACATGTATGAGATATGAACCAGTGATCTACAAGTTACATGCACCCCCAAATCAACCATATTTCACACGTGTAGGCAAACATGTAATTGGATGTCACTGAGAGCTATTGGACAGGAATGACGTGGGATTCCTGCATTGGCTACCTCTTGATACACCTACATCTTACATCCTAAGTATGACATGATATATGCCATATTGTAAAAGAGTCTTCCAGAATATGCCAAGCTGGGCAATCTTTACACATTAGAATTTGTCAGTACATTGACAGGTACATGTTTGATAATCACAATTGTAATATGGTATAGTTAACATTTATTCAACCCCCCCCCCCAACAGGAAAAAATTGCTATTTATGGACCACGAGGGCAGCCACCTCTACTGTGCATTTTTCCTTCGGCTTATGTTTCAAATGTACGGTTACAACTTCATGTTCTATTTTGTCTGACACTGTATACGGTTGTGTTCAGGACACATACTGTGGTCCTCTATTCAGAGGTTCAGTCATTTGTGGTATTGCTGGCAAAGGGAGATTAATAGTATTTAAGGAGCCCACATCTTGCTCAAGTGGAAAAGAAGGCTGTTCCCCAAAGTGCTGTTCAACCATTAGATATCTAGGCTTCCCCTCCTCTATATCCAACTTGCCACCCACTACCACACTCCCAAAATTAAAGCCTGCTTATATCAGTACACCCCTCACCAGCAACATCACCTTAGCAGTTGTTTCCTGGCATCTTGTCAGTAAGTATCCATGTCAGGATATTAGGAACAGGTTGTGATTCCACCCCCCCATGATAGACCTGGGGACAACTTAATGAGCCCCTCAAGGCCCCAGAGGATAACTCTTTGTGCAACTTCAGCTGAACACACCAGTAAATAATGTCTATTAGGCCACAGCAGGCCACTTTGCATGGTTGGAAGTGGCCTACGTGGAATGTGTCAACGGTGGACCAATCACTGTTGCCTCACTCTCTACTTGAATGACATCCCATGAACAATGGGAACACCTGTGACAGTTCCCCAGAGTCTTAGTGACAGAGCCATGTATACCTGGGAAGGCACAAACACCTTATACCCGTGAGGTGAGTTATTACAACTTGTCACATGGAGACCTCACACACTTATTCACACAAAAATCAACCTACATGAGGGTCCATATGAAACATTAGGTAGGTAACGTACACATTTTTGGCTGACATATCATTGGCCAACATGTCAGGTAGGTGTGTGGTATACTGTTATGAATATATGGGGATGAGTGACAACAGTGACATTAGACGTACATCACTTACTGCTGACATTTACAAAACAGTTTAGGAGCAAAATCTTTTTTGTGAAGCCATTTTCATGTATCCTTACCAGTGTCTGACATCCTCCCGGTGTGTGGTGCCTGACCAGAAGTCACACCCATACATGTTACAGAGGCCACTGCAGGCTGTACCTTTCTGGACAATGTCACAGGACCTACAATGATATGTGTGTTCAGTTAACATAGCAGTTTACACGTGACACATACTCATTTATAGTTAACTTCTCAGGTTTGCCACAGTTCATGTATTTCATGTACATTAACTATGAGTTGACTGGTGACAGTGTATGGGAGAATGCCCTCCCTTAGCCATATTTATATACTAGTTTGTGCTGATGATATGGGTTGTTGTGCACCATGATGTTGCCTCCCTGATCGGACAGGGACCTGTGCTTCAGTGTGTAACTGTTCTTTGGCTGTATGTGGCAACAGAAAAGGAAGGTCATCAGACATGTCCAAGATATTTGCAACCTGAGACATGGCTACACCTTTGCCTCTATATGCCAATAGCAATGGTAAATGCATGAGGGACGTTTTCTAGTGTCATACACTAGTGTGAAGTGTGTGAGGCAGCAGTGAAAGCTCACTGTTTGGGACTGAGGTACTGTAAATTTATTTTGCCATCACAAATAATTCTGGTACTTGTAGTGCAATGGACTAGCTGAGACACATGAGGAGCAAAATCACCATGCAGATAGCACCTATTTGGGACACCATTCATGGTCACATTTAATGAGTATCACAAACATTAATCATTTGATGTCATTGTTAGTTACATTGTAAATTACCTGGCATCACATTGCAGTGATCAGTCACAGGCAGCCCATGGAGCAGGGGAGTCTGAGGCAGGCTTCTGTGTACAAACTGTGCGCCTGGGAGTGCCCTGGCCCCCTCTACACTGGTGTATTTGTCCTTCACCCTCCTCTTCTCTGCCTGCCACTTCTTCTTGATGTCATTCATGGTCCTGACATTCCACCCCAAAACACTGACTGTCATGGCCACATGCTGCCATAAAGCTGTCTTCTGTGAGGAACTGCTACTGTAGGGTTGGAGACCATGCAGTCTCTTGTAGTTCCTCACAATACATTTCAGGATCATGGTGGTCTCCTCTATAGTTTTTCTCCTCCTAGTGGGCAGCATGGCTTCAGGATATGCAGCACAGGCAGGTACAGTATGGTACCTGGGAAACCAGAGCCTTGCTTGTGTGCTTCTTTTATCTGGTTTTGGGGTCTGGGTTGCAGTTGTGTTTGATAATTTGCAGGGGCATGTGATTACACTGATTACAGCTGTGGTCTGGATGATCTGCCCCAACTGTGGTTATCCAGCCCAAGTGAGGATTATCCTCCCCAAGTGTGGTTGATCCGCCCTATTGCGAACATAAAGATACTACTCATAAATTATCTTTTTGAATACCAAAAAGTCCTAAACTTACACTTTTGGTGTAAACTTAGAGCAAATGTGTAAGTTTACCTTTGTTAATCAGGCCCATCATCTTAAACGTTTAGGAACAGAGTTCAGTTTGACTCTAATAGAAACCTTAAAACATTATGAAAAACATAAGGTAATAAAGTCCCTACCGAAAATATAAGATCTTTTGGACAGTTGAGATCAAAAAATCGTTACCAAGTGGGGATGTTTCAAGACAATAAAGATGATGATCACACCTATAGTCAACTACCTCACATGTATGCCTTAACTAACTCTTTCAGATGTATTCTATGACAAACTGGACAAAATTCTTAGTAATTATATTTGGCAAAATAAATGCCCTCGGATCTCAATAAGAGACATTCAACTTCCCATTAAACTGGGAGGGGTAAATTTGGCAAATTTCAGAAACTACCAATTTGCATTCCTTGTGAAACAGGGTTCCATGTGGTTGTCCCCTTCACTAGAACTTATTCCAGCCTGGCTTTTAGTTGAACAAACAATTCTGGATACACAACATGGTACTGTCCACTAAAATTAAGCTGACACTTCGAGCCAAATGCATGTTTAAAAATACCAAGCTAGCCTTATTGAGACTTCGTAAGCCTCTAGACTTTCCAATAGAATCCTCTAACCTGACCTCTCGATGGAATAACCCATTTTCAAATTTGATGGTAATTTATTCTTTTGGAAATCATGGTTCTCTAAAGGCATGGATTTTTTGGAGCACTTAGGCTGAAGAAATAACCGGTTCACTTTTAAAGAAGTTCAAAACCAATATAAACTAGAGGACACAGTTTGCTACAATGTTCTTAAACTTAAATCGTGTATATTAAAATCTAAACCCTCTTTACAGGATCCATCTCTTTCTATACTGCTCAACTAAACCAACAAATCTGGGGACTAGGGTTCAAAATTCCATAAACTCTTACAACCTTTCAAAATATGTTTAAGTCTTGCCACACAGGATAAAAGGAATGACTCTAATTACATTTCCTAGGAGGAATGGAATCTGACTTGGAAATTAGTCATCTCCCACAAAATCGTGTCTGCCCTGTCCCAAACCAAACATTGGGGGTCATTCTGACCCTGGCGGTAAAATCCGCCAGGGCCAACGACCGCGGGAGCACCGCCAACAGGCTGGCGGTGCTCCCTTGGGCATTCTCAGAAACGGAAAACCGGCGGTGTACCGCCAGTTTTCCGCTGCCCTGGGGAATCCTGCATGGCGGCGCAGCTTGCTGC
This sequence comes from Pleurodeles waltl, assembly GCF_031143425.1. Classification (NCBI taxonomy): domain Eukaryota; kingdom Metazoa; phylum Chordata; class Amphibia; order Caudata; family Salamandridae; genus Pleurodeles; species Pleurodeles waltl. Next base: position 1,038,944,982 of record NC_090447.1, read on the forward strand.
GCCGCCATGGGGATTCCGACCCCCATACCGCCATCCTGTTCCTGGCGGTTTTGGCTGCCAGGAAGAGAATGGCGGTATGGGGTGTCGTGGGGCCCCTGGGGGCCCCTGCAGTGCCCATGCCAATGGAATGGGCATTGCAGGGGCCCCCGTAACAGGGACCCACCAAGATTTTCAGTGTCTGCCATGCAGACACTGAAAATCACGACGGGTGCAACTGCACCCGTCGCACCCCTTCCACTCCGCCGGCTCCATTCGGAGCCGGCATCCTCATGGAAGGGTGTTTCCCACTGGGCTGGCGGGCGGCCTTCTGGTGGTCGCCCGCCAGCCCAGCGGGAAACCCAGAATACCCGCGGCGGTCTTTTGACCGCGCAGCGGAATTCTGCCGGCGGGACTTTGGCGGGCGGCGGAGAGAATGACCCCCATTGTCTTTTACACAGCACATACTGTACTCTCACGAATCCATACACTAACCCTCAAATATGCTTCAACAGAATGGAAATAGGGGACTTACTACACCTTCTTTGTCAATGCCACTCAGTTGATATATTTTGGGACAGAATATCTGACTTTCTTTTGACAATTCAGTTGTCAGATTAACTGTGAAATTAACTCCCTTATTAAGGGTTTTTTCAACCCTTTGGTGGGCATAGTGAATGATGCACTATATTATACATTCCTCTAACTGAAGCATCTATGGGCCTCATTCTGAGGCCGGCGGGCGGCGGTCGACGCCCGCCTGGCGGGAACCGCCATATGGCCGCTCCACGGTCGAAAGACCGCGGAGGCCATTCTGGCTTTCCCGCTGGGCTGGCGGGCGACCGCCAGAAGGCCGCCCGCCAGCCCAGCGGGAAACCCCTTCCCACGAGGAAGCCGGCTCCGAATGGAGCCGGCGGAGTGGGAAGGTGCGACGGGTGCAGTTGCACCCTTCGCGAATTTCAGTGTCTGCTAAGCAGACACTGAAATTCTTTGTGGGGCCCTCTTACGGGGGCCCCACGACACCCCATACCGCCATCCTGTTCCTGGCGGGCGAACCGCCAGGAACAGGATGGCGGTATGGGGTGTCGGAATCCCCATGGCGGCGCAGCAAGCTGCGCCGCCATGGAGGATTCCTGAGGACAGCGTAAAACCGGCGGGAGACCGCCGGTTTTCCCTTTCTGACCGCGGCCAAACCGCCGCGGTCAGAATGCCCTTGAAAGCACCGCCAGCCTGTTGGCGGTGCTCTCGTGGTCGTTCACCCTGGCGGTCAATGACCGCCAGGGTCAGAATGACCCCCTATGTCTGTACTTATTAACTGTGAAGACACTGATTCCATTTCTTTGAAATCTTGGTTGAACTGAACTGCACTAATGAGAGAGGCGGACAATATTACACTTCACCACTCTCCCTGGAAACCATCACCAACACCTTTTTTAGATACTCTTGGAACCTATTTGGCTAATAATAAACCCCCATGAGGTTCCTCCCGTTTTCTTGACCTTGCCCATCTTTCCGTATGTTATTGAAACTTTTGTGATGTCTGGTTTCACCTACACTATGCATATAGTGTACCCATATTCACTTGTTTATATCACAAAGACTATTCTACACAGAAGCGCTCATCGCTCTATGCACGCAGTATGTGTATTGCGCTCTTTGTAACTTAGGGCCACATGTAGCAAACTCCGATATTGCGACTCGGAAATTGCGAGTCTGTCTGACTCGCAATTTCCGAGTCACAATATCGGATGCAGAACGGTGTCTCAGACACCGTCTGAGACTCGCTATGGGGTCGCAAAGACCCACCTCATCAATATTAATGAGGTGGGTCGCATTTTGCGACCCCATAGCGAGTCCCTGCACTCAAAGGGATGGTGGCCTGCTGAAGTCAGCAGACCTCCATGTCTGTGACTGCTTTTTAAATAAAGCAGTTTTTCTTTTCATTTTGCAGCCCGTTTTCCTTAAAGGAAAACGAGTTGCAAAATGAAAAAACTTACGAAACCATTTTGTTTTGTTTTTTCAGTGCTCTGAAATAACATTTCCGCCCACATTCACAAAGGGGAAGGGGTCCCATGGGGACCCCTTCCCTTTTGCGAATGAGTTACCACCAGTATGACACTGGTGGTAACTGCAAGTTGCTTTACGACTGCATTTGCAGTCACAAAGCAATTCTGAATTGCGATGCGAGTCGCAAATAGGAAGGGAACACCCCTTCCTATTTGCGAGTCGCATTCACAAATTGCGAGTCGGTACCGACTCGCAATTTGTGAATGAGCATCGCGCTAGGCTGTTTGCATGGCACAAACTGCGATTTTCACAGTTTGCACCATGCAAACGGCTACCTACATCTGGCCCTTACTCTCTTATAATGACAATGATTTGCCATTCTAACAAATAATAAATAAATATGAATGCAAACATTAAAAAAGCATAAGACTAGAACCTATTTTTATAACATCATGAGGGGGATATATGTTAGATCCTGACGATGTGTCTTTCCAGGTGCCCAATCTCTTTGTGTAAGAGCTCTTGCAGTAACAATCAATACACACATCATTCAAGTTGACTATCCTCTCTGCCAAGGGTACAAGGCTCAGGAGGTTGCCAAGGCCTTCCTCTAAATATTAAGTACATCCCTAGGCAGAAGGGCTCTAAGGCGATTAAAACATACTAGCCACAGATATTAAAACATTCTAAATTAAAGAGTGAGAAACTTAAAGGCAAACATTTGAAGGCATTATTGGCCAAAACCTACTCTATTGTTTTCAGAAGATAGCTGAACATTCCAAATTTCTAATCTTACATTAAATTGCTTTTGCAACAAAATACTAACTGCCTTTTGGTGTGTTTAATTTCCCATTATATATTCTACTTTATTCCTAATCTCTTCAATGATTTGATCTCTTTTATATGAAAGTGCTAGACTTCAAGGATTTACGTAGTTTGTCTTAAGCGTATAGGTGTGCACTTATATTATAAGGAATTAAATATCATTTACCATACATTGAAAGGATAAAATGATCTTATCTTAGAGTTCCTCAACCTTGTGTATGAAGTTGGTCTTCAGGCTTGATTCTCTATATAGTCACAGAATTATTTGGAGGCTTGCAACATCAATTTAAGAAACACCAGGGTGTACTTTATTCCATATATAACACACAGACGTCTTTATTTAGGCCTTAGGTTATTCTAATTTTATCTGGAGAAAGAATTTTCCAATCCCACTTCAGAATGCCAAGTTGGCTCATGACAGTTGCTCAATGATACAAAAGACTGTGTAATGATCCACTTATTTCATAGTTTGTCTGCTGGTCACTGCCTAATATAAAGAGATTAAATATTGGAATTCATGAACATAGACATCATTAGCTGAACATACGCAGTTACACTGGGGCATAGAGGTGTGTGGATCTCACTGCATCTCAGAGACTTAGATTGTCTTTTTTCTTGGCATAGAGACACATTTTCATTGCTTGCACTGGACCCCTAGCATCCTTGCTAAGAAATTACTTTATTTATAATTTACTCTACAATGCATTTCTAGAGTGAATCAGATGACAGATTATGAATAACATACTAATCAGAAGGCACCACAGGGATTGATTGTAAAGCACTTTTGAAGGAGTAAAAAAAGATCTTTCTTTTCAAATTATGAATAACAGACTAATCAGAAGGCACAAACAGGGATTGATTCTAAAGCAGCTAAGAAGGATGTAGGAAGTTGGCTCTGTATGTGCTATTTCAAAGTAAGGAATAGCATGCACAGAGTCCAAGGGTTCCCCTTAGAGGTAAAATAGTGGTAAAAATAGATAATACTAATGCTCTATTTTGTGGTAGTGTGGTCGAGCAGTAGGCTTATCCAAGGAGTAGTGTTAAGCATTTGTTGTACATACACATAGACAATAAATGAGGTACACACACTCAGAGACAAATCCAGCCAATAGGTTTTTATATAGAAAAATATCTTTTCTTAGTTTATTTTACGAACCACAGGTTCAAATTCTACATGTAATATCTCATTCGAAAGGTATTGCAGGTAAGTACTTTAGGAACTTCAAATCATCAAAATTGCATGTATACTTTTCAAGTTATTGACAAATAGCTGTTTTAAAAGTGGACACAGTGCAATTTTCACAGTTCCTAGGGGAGGTAAGTTTTGATTAGTTTTACCAGGTAAGTAAGACACTTACAGGGTTCAGTTCTTGGTCCAAGGTAGCCCACCGTTGGGGGTTCAGAGCCACCCCAAAGTCACCACACCAGCAGCTCAGGGCCGGTCAGGTGCAGAGTTCAAAGTGGTGCCCAAAACACATAGGCTAGAATGGAGAGAAGGGGGTGCCCCGGTTCCGGTCTGCTTGCAGGTAAGTACCCGCGTCTTCGGAGGGCAGACCAGGGGGGTTTTGTAGGGCACCGGGGGGGACACGAGTCCACACCGAAATTTCACCCTCAGCGGCGCGGGGGCGGCCGGGTGCAGTGTAGAAACAAGCGTCGGGTTCGCAATGTTAGTCTACGAGAGATCTCGGGATCTCTTCAGCGCTGCAGGCAGGCAAGGGGGGGGTTCCTCGGGGAAACCTCCACTTGGGCAAGGGAGAGGGACTCCTGGGGGTCACTTCTCCAGTGAAAGTCCGGTCCTTCAGGTCCTGGGGGCTGCGGGTGCAGGGTCTCTCCCAGGCGTCGGGACTTTAGGTTCAAAGAGTCGCGGTCAGGGGAAGCCTCGGGATTCCCTCTGCAGGCGGCGCTGTGGGGGCTCAGGGGGGACAGGTTTTGGTACTCACAGAATCAGAGTAGTCCTGGGGTCCCTCCTGAGGTGTCGGATCGCCACCAGCCGAGTCGGGGTCGCCGGGTGCAGTGTTGCAAGTCTCACGCTTCTTGCGGGGAGCTTGCAGGGTTCTTTAAAGTTGCTGGAAACAAAGTTGCAGCTTTTCTTGGAGCAGGTCCGCTGTCCTCGGGAGTTTCTTGTCTTTTCGAAGCAGGGGCAGTCCTCAGAGGATGTCGAGGTCGCTGGTCCCTTCGGAAGGCGTCGCTGGAGCAGGATCTTTGGAAGGCAGGAGACAGGCCGGTGAGTTTCTGGAGCCAAGGCAGTTGTCGTCTTCTGGTCTTCCGCTGCAGGGGTTTTCAGCTGGGCAGTCCTTCTTCTTGTTGCAGGAATCTAATTTTCTAGGGTTCAGGGTAGCCCTTAAATACTAAATTTAAGGGCGTGTTTAGGTCTGGGGGGTTAGTAGCCAATGGCTACTAGCCCTGAGGGTGGGTACACCCTCTTTGTGCCTCCTCCCAAGGGGAGGGGGTCACAATCCTAACCCTATTGGGGGAATCCTCCATCTGCAAGATGGAGGATTTCTAAAAGTTAGAGTCACCTCAGCTCAGGACACCTTAGGGGCTGTCCTGACTGGCCAGAGACTCCTCCTTGTTATTCTCATTATTTTCTCCGGCCTTGCCGCCAAAAGTGGGGCCTGGCCGGAGGGGGCGGGCAACTCCACTAGCTGGAGTGTCCTGCTGGGTTGGCACAAAGGAGGTGAGCCTTTGAGGCTCACCGCCAGGTGTGACAATTCCTGCCTGGGAGAGGTGTTAGCATCTCCACCCAGTGCAGGCTTTGTTACTGGCCTCAGAGTGACAAAGGCACTCTCCCCATGGGGCCAGCAACATGTCTCGGTCTGTGGCAGGCTGCCAGAACTAGTCAGCCTACACAGATAGTCGGTTAAGTTTCAGGGGGCACCTCTAAGGTGCCCTCTGTGGTGTATTTTACAATAAAATGTACACTGGCATCAGTGTGCATTTATTGTGCTGAGAAGTTTGATACCAAACTTCCCAGTTTTCAGTGTAGCCATTATGGTGCTGTGGAGTTCGTGTTTGACAGACTCCCAGACCATATACTCTTATGGCTACCCTGCACTTACAATGTCTAAGGTTTTGTTTAGACACTGTAGGGGTACCATGCTCATGCACTGGTACCCTCACCTATGGTATAGTGCACCCTGCCTTAGGGCTGTAAGGCCTGCTAGAGGGGTGTCTTACCTATACTGCATAGGCAGTGAGAGGCTGGCATGGCACCCTGAGGGGAGTGCCATGTCGACTTACTCGTTTTGTCCTCACTAGCACACACAAGCTGGCAAGCAGTGTGTCTGTGCTGAGTGAGAGGTCTCCAGGGTGGCATAAGACATGCTGCAGCCCTTAGAGACCTTCCTTGGCATCAGGGCCCTTGGTACTAGAAGTACCAGTTACAAGGGACTTATCTGGATGCCAGGGTCTGCCAATTGTGGATACAAAAGTACAGGTTAGGGAAAGAACACTGGTGCTGGGGCCTGGTTAGCAGGCCTCAGCACACTTTCAATTGTAAACATAGCATCAGCAAAGGCAAAAAGTCAGGGGGCAACCATGCCAAGGAGGCATTTCCTTACACAACCCCCCCCCAAACGAAAGAGGATGAGACTAACCTTTCCCAAGAGAGTCTTCATTTTCTAAGTGGAAGAACCTGGAAAGGCCATCTGCATTGGCATGGGCAGTCCCAGGTCTGTGTTCCACTATGAAGTCCATTCCCTGTAGGGAGATGGACCACCTCAACAGTTTAGGATTTTCACCTTTCATTTGCATCAGCCATTTGAGAGGTCTGTGGTCAGTTTGAACTAGGAAGTGAGTCCCAAAGAGGTATGGTCTCAGCTTCTTCAGGGACCAAACCACAGCAAAGGCCTCCCTCTCAATGGCACTCCAACACTGCTCCCTGGGGAGTAACCTCCTGCTAATGAAAGCAACAGGCTGGTCAAGGCCATCATCATTTGTTTGGGACAAAACTGCCCCTATCCCATGTTCAGAGGCATCAGTCTGCACAATGAACTGCTTAGAATAATCTGGAGCTTTGAGAACTGGTGCTGAGCACATTGCCTGTTTCAGGGTGTCAAAGGCCTGTTGGCAGTCCACAGTCCAGTTTACTTTCTTGGGCATTTTCTTGGAGGTGAGTTCAGTGAGGGCTGTCACAATGGATCCATATCCCTTCACAAACCTCCTGTAATACCCAGTCAAGCCAAGGAATGCCCTGACTTGAGTCTGGGTTTTTGGAGCTACCCAGTCCAGAATAGTCTGGATCTTGGGTTGGAGTGGCTGAACTTGGCCTCCACCTACAAGGTGTCCCAAGTAAACCACAGTTCCCTGCCCTATCTGGCATTTGGATGCTTTGATAGAGAGGCCTGCAGATTGCAGAGCCTTCAAAACCTTCCTCAGGTGGACCAGGTGATCCTGCCAGGTGGAGCTAAAGACAGCAATATCATCAAGATAAGCTGTGCTAAAGGACTCCAAGCCAGCAAGGACTTGATTCACCAACCTTTGGAAGGTGGCAGGGGCATTCTTTAAACCAAAGGGCATAACAGTAAACTGATAATGCCCATCAGGTGTGGAGAATGCTGTCTTTTCTTTTGCTCCAGGTGCCATTTTTATTTGCCAGTACCCTGCTGTCAAGTCAAAGGTACTTAGAAATTTGGCAGCACCTAATTTATCAATGAGCTCATCAGCTCTTGGAATTGGATGAGCATCTGTCTTGGTGACAGAATTGAGCCCTCTGTAGTCCACACAAAACCTCATCTCTTTCTTTCCATCTGTGGTGTGAGGTTTGGGGACTAAGACCACTGGGCTAGCCCAGGGGCTGTCAGAGCGCTCAATGACTCCCAATTCCAGCATCTTGTGGACTTCCACCTTGATGCTTTCCTTAACATGGTCAGACTGTCTAAAGATTTTGTTCTTGACAGGCATGCTGTCTCCTGTGTCCACATCATGGGTACACAGGTGTGTCTGACCAGGGGTTAAGGAGAAGAGTTCAGGAAACTGTTGTAGGACTCTCCTACAATCAGCTTGCTGTTGGCCAGAGAGGGTGTCTGAGTAGATCACTCCATCTACTGTACCATCTTTTGGGTCTGATGACAGAAGATCAGGGAGAGGTTCACTCTCTGCCTCCTGATCCTCATCTGTTACCATCAACAGATTGACATCAGCCCTGTCGTGGAAGAGCTTAAGGCGGTTTACATGGATCACCCTTTTGGGGCTCCTGCTTGTGCCCAGGTCCACCAAGTAGGTGACCTGACTCTTCCTCTCTAGTACTGGGTAAGGGCCACTCCATTTGTCCTGGAGTGCCCTGGGAGCCACAGGCTCCAGAACCCAGACTTTCTGCCCTGGTTGGAACTCAATCAGTGCAGCCTTTTGGTCATACCAAAACTTCTGGAGCTGTTGGCTGGCCTCAAGGTTTTTGGTTGCCTTTTCCATGTACTCTGCCATTCTAGAGCGAAGGCCAAGTACATAGTCCACTATGTCCTGTTTAGGCTCATGGAGAGGTCTCTCCCAGCCTTCTTTAACAAGGGCAAGTGGTCCCCTTACAGGATGACCAAACAGAAGTTCAAAGGGTGAGAACCCTACTCCCTTCTGTGGTACCTCCCTGTAAGCGAAAAGCAGACATGGCAGGAGGACATCCCATCTCCTTTTGAGTTTTTCTGGGAGCCCCATGATCATGCCTTTTAATGTCTTGTTGAATCTCTCAACTAAGCCATTAGTTTGTGGATGGTATGGTGTAGTGAATTTATAAGTCACTCCACACTCATTCCACATGTGCTTTAGGTATGCTGACATGAAGTTGGTACCTCTGTCAGACACCACCTCCTTAGGGAAACCCACTCTGGTAAAGATACCAATGAGGGCCTTGGCTACTGCAGGGGCAGTAGTCGACCTAAGGGGAATAGCTTCAGGATACCTGGTAGCATGATCCACTACTACCAGGATATACATATTTCCTGAGGCTGTGGGAGGTTCCAGTGGACCAACTATGTCCACACCCACTCTTTCAAAGGGCACCCCCACCACTGGAAGTGGAATGAGGGGGGCCTTTGGATGCCCACCTGTCTTACCACTGGCTTGACAGGTGGGGCAGGAGAGGCAAAACTCCTTAACCATGTTGGACATATTGGGCCAGTAGAAGTGGTTGACTAACCTCTCCCACGTCTTGGTTTGTCCCAAATGTCCAGCAAGGGGAATGTCATGGGCCAATGTTAGGATGAACTCTCTGAACAGCTGAGGCACTACCACTCTCCTAGTGGCACCAGGTTTGGGGTCTCTGGCCTCAGTGTACAGGAGCCCATCTTCCCAATAGACCCTATGAGTTCCATTTTTCTTGCCTTTGGACTCTTCAGCAGCTTGCTGCCTAAGGCCTTCAAGAGAGGGACAGGTTTCTTGTCCCTTACACAGCTCTTCCCTTGAGGGTCCCCCTGGGCCTAAGAGCTCAACCTGATAAGGTTCAAGCTCCAAAGGCTCAGTTCCCTCAGAGGGCAGAACTTCTTCCTGAGAAGAGAGGTTCCCTTTCTTTTGCTGTGTTGCAGTTGGTTTCCCAACTGACTTTCCTGTTCTCTTGGTAGGCTGGGCCATTTTTCCAGACTCCAGCTCTACTTTTTCACCCTGTGCCTTGCATTGTGCTCTTGTCTTCACACACACCAGTTCAGGGATACCCAGCATTGCTGCATGGGTTTTTAGCTCTACCTCAGCCCATGCTGAGGACTCCAGGTCATTTCCAAGCAGACAGTCCACTGGGATATTTGAGGAGACCACCACCTGTTTCAGGCCATTGACCCCTCCCCATTCTAAAGTAACCATTGCCATGGGATGTACTTTTCTCTGATTGTCAGCGTTGGTGACTGTGTAAGTTTTTCCAGTCAGGTATTGGCCAGGGGAAACCAGTTTCTCTGTCACCATGGTGACACTGGCACCTGTATCCCTCAGGCCCTCTATTCTAGTCCCATTAATTAAGAGTTGCTGTCTGTATTTTTGCATGTTAGGCGGCCAGACAGCTAGTGTGGCTAAATCCACCCCACCCTCAGAAACTAGAGTAGCTTCAGTGTGGACCCTGATTTGCTCTGGGCACACTGTTGATCCCACTTGGAGACTAGCCATACCAGTGTTACCTGGATGGGAGTTTGGAGTGGAACCTTTCTTGGGACAGGCCTTGTCTCCAGTTTGGTGTCCATGCTGTTTACAGCTATGACACCAGGCCTTTTTGGGATCAAAGTTTTTACCCTTGTACCCATTGTTTTGTGAAGAGGCTCTGGGCCCACCCTCCTGTGCAGGTTTTTGGGGGCCTGTAGAAGACTCTTTACTATTTTTAGTTTTGGTTGTCTCATCACCCTTCTGCTGGGGAGTCTTTGTGACCCCTTTCTTTTGGTCACCCCCTGTTGAAGTCTTGGACACCCTTGTCTTGACCCAATGGTCCGCCTTCTTTCCCAATTCTTGGGGAGAAATTGGTCCTAGGTCTACCAGATGCTGATGCAGTTTATCATTGAAACAATTACTTAACAGGTGTTCTTTCACAAATAAATTGTACAGCCCATCATAATTACTTACACCACTGCCTTGAATCCAACCATCTAGTGTTTTCACTGAGTAGTCAACAAAGTCAACCCAGGTCTGGCTCGAGGATTTTTGAGCCCCCCTGAACCTAATCCTGTACTCCTCAGTGGAGAATCCAAAGCCCTCAATCAGGGTACCCTTCATGAGGTCATAAGATTCTGCATCTTGTCCAGAGAGTGTGAGGAGTCTATCCCTACACTTTCCTGTGAACATTTCCCAAAGGAGAGCACCCCAGTGAGATCTGTTCACTTTTCTGGTTACACAAGCCCTCTCAAAAGCTGTGAACCATTTGGTGATGTCATCACCATCTTCATATTTAGTTACAATCCCTTTGGGGATTTTCAACATGTCAGGAGAATCTCTGACCCTATTTATGTTGCTGCCACCATTGATGGGTCCTAGGCCCATCTCTTGTCTTTCCCTCTCTATGGCTAGGATCTGTCTTTCCAAAGCCAATCTTTTGGCCATCCTGGCTAACTGGATGTCCTCTTCACTGGAGTTATCCTCAGTGATTTCAGAGTTGTTGGTCCCTCCTGTGAGGGAACCAGCATCTCTGACTATTATTTGTGGAGTCAGGGCTTGAGAAGCCCTGCTCTCCCTAAGTAGGACTGGAGGGGGGGAATTTCCCTCCAAGTCACTATCTTCATCCTCTGAGTTGCCATCCTCAGAGGGGTTGGCCTTTTCAAACTCTGCCAAAAGCTCCTGGAGCTGTACTTTGGTAGGTTTGGGGCCCATTGCTATTTTCTTTAGTTTACAGAGTGACCTTAGCTCTCTCATCTGTAGATGGAGGTAAGGTGTGGTGTCGAGTTCCACCACATTCACATCTGTGCTAGACATTATGCTTCTAAAAGTTGGAATACTTTTTAAGAAACTAAAACTGGTTCTAGAATCTAATTCAAACTTTTACAAACTTTTAAACTCTAAAAGAAATGCTAAACAGGATCTAACACAAGGCCCTAGCAGGTCTTTTAAGAATTTAGAAAACTTTTCAAATTGCAAAAATCAATTTCTAATGACAATTTTGGAATTTGTCGTGTGATCAGGTATTGGCTGAGTAGTCCAGCAAATGCAAAGTCTTGTACCCCACCGCTGATCCACCAATGTAGGAAGTTGGCTCTGTATGTGCTATTTCAAAGTAAGGAATAGCATGCACAGAGTCCAAGGGTTCCCCTTAGAGGTAAAATAGTGGTAAAAATAGATAATACTAATGCTCTATTTTGTGGTAGTGTGGTCGAGCAGTAGGCTTATCCAAGGAGTAGTGTTAAGCATTTGTTGTACATACACATAGACAATAAATGAGGTACACACACTCAGAGACAAATCCAGCCAATAGGTTTTTATATAGAAAAATATCTTTTCTTAGTTTATTTTACGAACCACAGGTTCAAATTCTACATGTAATATCTCATTCGAAAGGTATTGCAGGTAAGTACTTTAGGAACTTCAAATCATCAAAATTGCATGTATACTTTTCAAGTTATTGACAAATAGCTGTTTTAAAAGTGGACACTTAGTGCAATTTTCACAGTTCCTAGGGGAGGTAAGTTTTGATTAGTTTTACCAGGTAAGTAAGACACTTACAGGGTTCAGTTCTTGGTCCAAGGTAGCCCACCGTTGGGGGTTCAGAGCGACCCCAAAGTCACCACACCAGCAGCTCAGGGCCGGTCAGGTGCAGAGTTCAAAGTGGTGCCCAAAACACATAGGCTAGAATGGAGAGAAGGGGGTGCCCCGGTTCCGGTCTGCTTGCAGGTAAGTACCCGCGTCTTCGGAGGGCAGACCAGGGGGGTTTTGTAGGGCACCGGGGGGGACACGAGTCCACACCGAAATTTCACCCTCAGCGGCGCGGGGGCGGCCGGGTGCAGTGTAGAAACAAGCGTCGGGTTCGCAATGTTAGTCTACGAGAGATCTCGGGATCTCTTCAGCGCTGCAGGCAGGCAAGGGGGGGGTTCCTCGGGGAAACCTCCACTTGGGCAAGGGAGAGGGACTCCTGGGGGTCACTTCTCCAGTGAAAGTCCGGTCCTTCAGGTCCTGGGGGCTGCGGGTGCAGGGTCTCTCCCAGGCGTCGGGACTTTAGGTTCAAAGAGTCGCGGTCAGGGGAAGCCTCGGGATTCCCTCTGCAGGCGGCGCTGTGGGGGCTCAGGGGGGACAGGTTTTGGTACTCACAGAATCAGAGTAGTCCTGGGGTCCCTCCTGAGGTGTCGGATCGCCACCAGCCGAGTCGGGGTCGCCGGGTGCAGTGTTGCAAGTCTCACGCTTCTTGCGGGGAGCTTGCAGGGTTCTTTAAAGTTGCTGGAAACAAAGTTGCAGCTTTTCTTGGAGCAGGTCCGCTGTCCTCGGGAGTTTCTTGTCTTTTCGAAGCAGGGGCAGTCCTCAGAGGATGTCGAGGTCGCTGGTCCCTTCGGAAGGCGTCGCTGGAGCAGGATCTTTGGAAGGCAGGAGACAGGCCGGTGAGTTTCTGGAGCCAAGGCAGTTGTCGTCTTCTGGTCTTCCGCTGCAGGGGTTTTCAGCTGGGCAGTCCTTCTTCTTGTTGCAGGAATCTAATTTTCTAGGGTTCAGGGTAGCCCTTAAATACTAAATTTAAGGGCGTGTTTAGGTCTGGGGGGTTAGTAGCCAATGGCTACTAGCCCTGAGGGTGGGTACACCCTCTTTGTGCCTCCTCCCAAGGGGAGGGGGTCACAATCCTAACCCTATTGGGGGAATCCTCCATCTGCAAGATGGAGGATTTCTAAAAGTTAGAGTCACCTCAGCTCAGGACACCTTAGGGGCTGTCCTGACTGGCCAGAGACTCCTCCTTGTTATTCTCATTATTTTCTCCGGCCTTGCCGCCAAAAGTGGGGCCTGGCCGGAGGGGGCGGGCAACTCCACTAGCTGGAGTGTCCTGCTGGGTTGGCACAAAGGAGGTGAGCCTTTGAGGCTCACCGCCAGGTGTGACAATTCCTGCCTGGGAGAGGTGTTAGCATCTCCACCCAGTGCAGGCTTTGTTACTGGCCTCTGAGTGACAAAGGCACTCTCCCCATGGGGCCAGCAACATGTCTCGGTCTGTGGCAGGCTGCCAGAACTAGTCAGCCTACACAGATAGTCGGTTAAGTTTCAGGGGGCACCTCTAAGGTGCCCTCTGTGGTGTATTTTACAATAAAATGTACCCTGGCATCAGTGTGCATTTATTGTGCTGAGAAGTTTGATACCAAACTTCCCAGTTTTCAGTGTAGCCATTATGGTGCTGTGGAGTTCGTGTTTGACAGACTCCCAGACCATATACTCTTATGGCTACCCTGCACTTACAATGTCTAAGGTTTTGTTTAGACACTGTAGGGGTACCATGCTCATGCACTGGTACCCTCACCTATGGTATAGTGCACCCTGCCTTAGGGCTGTAAGGCCTGCTAGAGGGGTGTCTTACCTATACTGCATAGGCAGTGAGAGGCTGGCATGGCACCCTGAGGGGAGTGCCATGTCGACTTACTCGTTTTGTCCTCACTAGCACACACAAGCTGGCAAGCAGTGTGTCTGTGCTGAGTGAGAGGTCTCCAGGGTGGCATAAGACATGCTGCAGCCCTTAGAGACCTTCCTTGGCATCAGGGCCCTTGGTACTAGAAGTACCAGTTACAAGGGACTTATCTGGATGCCAGGGTCTGCCAATTGTGGATACAAAAGTACAGGTTAGGGAAAGAACACTGGTGCTGGGGCCTGGTTAGCAGGCCTCAGCACACTTTCAATTGTAAACATAGCATCAGCAAAGGCAAAAAGTCAGGGGGCAACCATGCCAAGGAGGCATTTCCTTACAAAGGAGTATTAAAAAAAAGATTTTCCTTCAAAACGACTAAAGAACATAACTCGTAATACAAGACCCTTGAAGTTATCAGGGACATTTTTCATTCTAATAAGTTAATTAAAACGCGTAGTGACAACTTATGCAAAATTTTGATTCTAACAATGCCTTATTTGGGGCTACTAGGTTGATGCTCTTCGGTTTTCAGGAGTCTTTATACTCGTAGCAAGTTTGATAATGTTATGTTATGTTATTGTTATTCTAATGAGAATTTATCTTAAAAAACAAGAGGCAAGAGGTGTCCAGCAAAACAGGCAGCCGTTCCTTCAATTAAACATTACGTCTGGGAGAGCAGTTACAGCAAGGGGTCTGGGGACTGTCTCTCATGATACATTGAGTTGAGGCATGTTTATACATTTCTCTGGGGGCAATAAAGCCATAAAACATTGCTTCCTTGGTGAAAAATGCTAACAGTTGTCAAGGAGTCGCAAATACAATTCCAGATGGCGAATGCAGGTGGGCCTCGACCTGGCGTAAACAATGTGGGCTAGCAAGTATGTGTCCAGATGTTCGGCCTGAGGGGTGCATGGTCAATGTGTGTGCTGTGTGTGCATTGTCCTAATTGGCTAAGTGTATCTAACTACATGTTGCATCTAACTTCATGGTGTTTTTGTAATGCCTGCCTTCCTCTGGCCAGATGTGCTTTACTGGGGCCAATCTCTGGGAACCATGGTAGTGTTGCTGCCTATCTGTGGGATATGATCTAAGTTTTGAGGGTTTGGCTGTCATGTAAGTGCTACCCCACCAGTGCACTGTCAGTCATTAATCCCAGGCCTGGGTCATAGAGCCCACCTGACTATATACCTACATTCTGGGGTTGATGGAGAGTTCATGAAGGAGTAATACATTTGTGTATAAAAATGTATCATTCATGTATAAAGATGTTTTGTTGTAATGAGCATTATCATTGATTCATCCAATATCACTGTTATGTTATGTTATGTTATTTGTGTTTGTAAAATGCACTATAACCCAAAAGTGTAAATATACACTGAGCAGATCTGTATGCCCAGCCCCAATGTCAATGACCCTAAATTTGCTTCAGAGTTGTGGGTCTAGCTAGGATGGTTGGGATGGGGGCAATACTTTGAGGGGACAATTTTAATGTGGTTCTTGATGCAAGTGCAAACAGATCTTGTGACTCTCAACGATCTCACCGGAGCACCACCACACAACTATGCTCATAATGACTGTGTCATGGTTTCATGTACTGTAATGCACTGTGTATTGATGGGATTCTAGAAATGGTGAGGTAATAGGTGGAACTTGGAGGTGTGGGGATTCCAGGGGAGACGGTTGGAGTAGAGCGAAGGTGGAAGACGACTAGGAAATGTACTGGCTACCTATGGTGGATGTTGATGCACTTTGAAGTTATCTGCTTACAATAAAAGTATTGGAAAATACTACGTGTCATTGGCAATGAGGATGGGATGCCTCTTGAGCACTCGCTCTCACCAACTGATTCATCTGACTGGCAAAAACCTCACTGACATTTGGCGTTCTCCACACACCAACAGCACAGAGGGAACGTGTATAACATCTACACAAAATACGTGGTTGAGAATTGACTACTGGCTGACCAATAGAGATGTCAACTTCTGGACCACAAATGTTGTACACCTCCCACCGATATTCTTCAAGCATACCCTGTTCTGTTGGAAATGCCCTCCTCCTGTGTTTGTATCACATGCCTTTACCTGGTATTTGCCTAAAGGGTGCTCTCTGGGATCAGGTGTTCCGGAGAGAAGTGCAGATGGCCATATTAGAATAATTCTAACTCAGTGTGCATTCAGTCCCCTCTCCATCCACCCTATGGGAAGCTTTCAAAGTGGTGATTTGTGGCCTGCATTGGTAAGCAGACAGGAGTGCATCGGGTGCTGTGCTGAGAGCTGACATAACTAGAAGTGGAGGTTCGAACTTAGAACTCCAATATTTTGATACATGCAACAAACATATTTTGGTATCTATCTGCAGCAAACTCTCAGAATATGATGAAGGGAGAGAGACCCATGAACTGTGATATGGAGAGGGGGATAGAGCGGGTAAGACCTTGGCAAACCTGCTGTGCAGGCCCTGGGCAAGTGATAACATAGTTGAACCAATAGACGGCCAGCAGAATGTTCATGCTGGGGTGGATTTGATACAACTTACAATGATCACCTTATTTTTAGATCCATGTATGTCCTCACAACAATTGCCCATCCCAAAATTACTCCCCAGCTGGACTCCATGCAGCTACTCTTTTTGAAGGAGGGCCACTTGAACTTTCTTGAGGAGTTCTTCACAGTAAAGGAAATTCTCCAGGTTAATTGTGTACTGCAGAGAGAAAAGACCCCAGGCCTGGACAGCCTCACTGCCATCTTGTATAAGGAATAGCCCAAATCCTGGACCCACATCTACTAGTGATGTATGAGGAATCCCTATCAAGTGGAGTGCTCCTCCATTCCCTTTGAGAAGCTCTGATTGTCACCATCCTAAAATCTGATAAAGACCCCTTGCACTGTGAATCATACAGGCCCCTTTCCATAATAAACACAGATAACAAATTTGTAGCAAAACTGATAGCCTCATGACTTCTTCTGCTTCTGTGAAACATAGTGTGGTTTGTACCCGTCTGTTTAATGGCTCACAATGTGCATACTTCTTTAGCTATTCTGCACATGATTGACCCCAACCTCAGTGCAGCCACAGTCTTCTTAGACTCAACCAAGGCATTGGAGTTGTTCGAATGGTCATTCCTTTTCTGTCTACTGATGTCACTCGGGAAGGGAGAAAAGTTTGCAAGACTGATAGGTCTTCTCTATGCCTGGCATGTAGGAGGCTGGCCTGGTTTACAGTGGGTACCTTGGGTACTTACACCTTACACCAGGTCCAGTTATCCCTTGTTAGAGAATGAAGAAGTGTTCTAGCAACTTAGGCTGATAGAGGTAGCTATAGCAGAGCAGCTTAGGTTGAACTAGGAGACATGAAAAGCTCATGCAATACCACTTATAGTTACACAGTACATATACACAAGTAGAGACAATACTCAGTGTTACCAAAAATAAATGTATTTATTTGGGTGACCCAGTACCAAAAATATCTTAGAGACAATACTCCTTCTGTAGGTAAGTATTATACACAATATATACACTAGACACCAAAATTAGACAAGTAAATAGTCATAGAACAATGCAAACAGTAGGAGTTCCTATAGAATGCAATAGGAGAAAATAGGTCTAGGGGCAACACAAACCATATACTAATAAGTGGAAAGTGAATCACAAACTCCCCCTAGACAAATGTAGTGTGTGCAGAATCACTGGGAGAGTAGGAATACAGTGAAGGTAAGTAAATTACGCCACCCCAGAGCCCAGAAACACAGCAGTAAAGTATTGCAAGTTTCCTTAGGACACAACACACCTCGTTTTTGGGATTTTGCAGCAGCCAACCAAGTATTCAAAGAACAACTGCTGGATTGTTGGACCTGAATACCTGCAAAGGAAAGGGATCCAGTCCAGAAGTCAAAAGAAGTTCCAGGAAGGACAGGAGCCCCTGCCAACCCAGTAGAGAGTGCAAAAGAAGAGTACCCATTTGTCGACGACTGAATAAATGCATCCTAGGAGGATGCCAGCGGATTCCTGCATGATGCAAAATATTTCCCACGGCGTGAAGATTGTTGCAGATGAGATTTTGTGTTTGAAGACACCAACAAGCCTTGGCTACGACAAAAGTATGTTTTTCATCAAAATGGTGCAGGATGGACCCAGAAGGAATCTGGGGGCCGCAACTCTGTGTGAGGAGGAAGAGGAGTCGCTCAGCACTTTAGACAGCCCTCAGGATGCCAGCCAGCACCCCCAGAAGCTGCAGGATCCAGGTACAAATTAGAAGCAAAACGCAGTTGATGCAGCACAACAAAAGAAGGTCCCACACCGCTAGAGAACAACTCAGCGAGTTGAGCATCACAGGGTGGAGTGCTGCAGACCTGGGCCAGACTGTGCATGAAGCAATTTTGCAAAGAGTGCACAAAGGCCTCAGGAGGCGAAGAAGACACAATACACAGGGGTATCGTCGTTCTCTGGGAAGGCAAGGTCTTACCTCCTCCAAATTGCGTCAGCCATGAGAGGAGTCCCAGGGTACCGTTTGTTACCTTGTAAGGTGCCTGCTTGGAGCAGGGGAGTGGCTCAGTCACTCCACGGGAGATTTCTTCGGTCCTTCTGGTGCAGGATGAAGACAGGAAGTCCCCAGAGCATGCACTCCGAGAAAACTGTTGCAGTTGCTGACTTGGAGCTGAGGTTGCCAAAGAAAAGTGTCTCTTGTAGACACTTTGTTGCAGTTACAGTGTTTCTTGGAGCAGGCTGCGGTTGATCCGAGGTCAGAAGAGTCTGAAGTTGTTGCAGAGGACTCCTGAAGGAAACTTGCAAGCAGAACCTGAAGAGAACTCGCAGGAGAGACCCTAAATAGCCCTGAGAGGGGGATTAGCTACCTTATCAGGTATGGAACTATCAGGAGGGGTCTCTGATGTCACCTGTTGGCACTGGCCATTCTTCGGTTTTCAGGAGTCTTTATACTCGTGGCAAGTTTGATAATGTTATGTTATTGTTGTTCTAATGAGAATTTACCTTAAAAAACAAGAGGCAAGAGGTGTCTGGCAAAACAGGCAGCCGTTCCTTCAATTAAAACTTTACGTCTTGGAGAGCAGTTACCGCAACGGGTTCTGAGGGCTGTCTCTCATGATACATTGAGTTGAGGCATGTTTATACATTTCTCTGGGTGCAATAAAGCCATAAAACATTGCTTCCTTGGTGAAAAATGCTAATGTTTGTCAAGGAGTCGCAAATACAATTCCAGATTGGGAATGCAGGTGGGCCTCGACCCAGCGTGGACAGTGTGGGCTAGCAAGTATGTGTCCAGATGTTCGGCCTGAGGGGTGCGTGGTCAATGTGTGTGCTGTGTGTGCATTGTCCTAATTGGCTAAGTGTATCTATCTACATGTGGCATCTAACTTCATGGTGTTTTTGGAATGCCTGCCTTCCTCTGGCCATGTGTGCTTTACTGGGGCCAGTCTCTGGGAACCATAGTAGTGTTGCTGCCTATCTGTGCAATATGATCTAAGTTTTGAGGGTTTGGCTGCCATGTAAGTGCTACCCCACCAGTGAACTGTCAGTCATTAACCTTCAGGCCTGGGTCATAGAGCCTGCCTGACTATGTACTTATGTTCTGGGGCTGATGGAGAGTTCACGAAGGAGGAATCTAAAAGAGGTAATGCATTTGTGTATAAAAATGTATCATTCATGTATAAAGGTGTTTTGTTGTAATGTGCATTATAATTGAATAGTCCAATATCAGTGTTATGTTATGTTATTTGTATTTGTAAAATGCACTATAACCCACAAGTGTAAATATTCGCTGAGCAGATCTGTATGCCCAGCCCCAATGTCAATGACCCCAAATTTGTTTCAGAGTTGTGAGACTAGCTAGGATGGTTGGGCTGGGGACAATCCTTTGAGGGGACAATTTTAATGTGGTTCTTGATGCAAGTTCAAACAGATCTTGTGACTCTCAACGACCTCACTGGAACACCGCCACACAACTACGCTCATAATGACTGGCAAAACCCTCACTGACATTTGGCATTCTCCGCACACCAACAGCACAGAGGGAACGTGTATAACATCTACACACAATAAGTGGTTGAGAATTGAGGGGTCTCTGATGCCACCTGCTGGCACTGGCCACTCAGAGGCCTCCAGAGTGCCTCCACACCTTGTAAAGCAAGATGACTGGTGTCTGGGACACAATGGAGTACCTCTGGCCACCACCCCTGGGGTGGTGATGGACAGGGGAGTGGTCATTCCCCTTTCCTTTGTCCAGTTTCCTGCCACAGCAGGGGACATGGGGTCCCTGAACCAGCGTAGACTGGTTTATGCAAGAAGGGCTCCATCTGTGCCCTTCAAAGCATTTCCAGATGCTGGGGGAGGCTACCCCTCCCCAGCCTGTAACACCTATTTCCAAAGGGAGGGGGTGTAACACCCTGCTCTCCAAGGAAATGCTTTGTTCTGCCTTCTTCGAACTGGGCTACCCAGAACCCAGGAGGGCAGAACCCTGTGTGTGAGGTGGCAGCAGCTGTAGCTGCAGTGCAAGCCTCAGAGAGCTGATTTGGCAGTACTGGAGGTCCATAGTGTATCCCCCAGGATGCATGGAATTGGCTCCCCAATACCAGATTTGGAATGGGGGACAATTCCATGCTCTTAGAAATGTTACCTGGCCATATTAGGAGTTACCTTTGTGAAGCTACATATAGGTATTGACCTATATGTAATGTACACGCGTAATGGTGTCCCCACACTCACAAAGTCCGGGGAAATGGCCCTGATCTATGTGGGGGCACCTTTGCTAGTGCAAGGGTGCCCTCACACACTTAGGTGGTCATTACAACCCTGGCGGTGGGTGTAAAAGTGGCAGTAAGACCGCCAACAGGCCGGTGGAAAAAAATGGAATCACGACCATGGCGGAAACCGCCAACAAAGACAGCCACTTTAACACTCCGACAGCCACTGCGGTACAAACAAACATCGCGGCGCGGCGGTCACCGCCAACAGACCGGCGGAAGACAATGTACCGCCCACAGTATCACAACCTACCAATCCGTCACCTTTTTTCCGGGGTGGATTCACCGCAAACAAACACACGGTGGAAACTGGACTTCGAAGGGAAAACGCTCACCTCTACACACCCCACGAGGAACCAGGACGCCATGGAACCAGAGCTTCACATTTTTCCAGCCTTTATCTTCTTGCTCCTCTACCAGGAGCACGAACGCCGGCAGCGAAGACCACGGTGAGTACTGCACCTACGACACAGGGGAGTGGGGAGGGAAAAAACTGGGACACACACACGCAACACGCAACACCCCCACCCCCACCCTCACCCACGACAACACACACACTAATACAGCAAGGCAAAAGAAAATGAGTGTAACCATTGTAATCTATCAAAATCCAGTACGCAAAAATATATGTACACTATAAACAAATATATACACCAAGAATAGAAGTCCAGGTATTGCACCATTTAAGTCCGTGGAACACTGGGCCCACACTGCATGGGCGAGGCCCACACAAGATACCTGAACATGACGGAGAGAACACTGCAGGGGCATCAGATAGAAATAAACCAGGCACCTCAGGGGGAAGGGAAAGGGTGGGCACCTCAGCCGGTTGAGTGCACAATGCCAAATCCACGAGGGTCCACATGCCCACTGTTCAATCATGGGGAGTGCAAAGCCACAGTCTCACAAGTCTCTACAGTGGGTGGTTTGTCCACTGTTCAATCCTGGGGAGTGCAAAGCCACAGTCTCTCAAGTCTCTACAGTGAGTGGTTTGCCCACTTTTCAATCCTGGGAAGTGCAAAGCCACAGTCTCTCAAGTCTCTACAGTGAGTGGTTTGCCCACTGTTCAATCCTGGGAAGTGCAAAGCCACAGTCTCTCAAGTCTTGACAGTGGGTGGGTTGCCCACTGTTCAATCCTGGGGAGTGCAAAGCCACAGTCTCACAAGCCTCTACAGTGGCTGGTTTGCCCACTGCTTTATCATGGGGAGTGCAAAGCCACAGTCTCACAAGTGGATAACAGTCTCCACTGGTTCTGGAGGGGGCTTTGTGCCCAGAGTGCTTCATTCTGCCAAGGACTGAGGTAGTGGATGTCTTTCTCCACTGGTTCTGGATGGGGATTTGTGCCCAGAGTGCTTCATCCTGCTTGTGGCGGACTCAGTAGCATCACTGCTCTTGGCGCTCATGGGCCAGCGGTGCTGGTGGCGGCGGTGTCCTTGGCAGCGGTGCTTGTGGCGCCGGTGAACTGTTCAGCGGTGTGGTGGCGGTGGTGTCCTGTTCAGCGGTGCTGGTGGCGGTGGTGTCCTTGGTAGCGACTAAGCTGCTGGCGGTCCTGTCTTGGCCAGCCGGGCTGGTGCTGGCGGTCCTGTCTGGGCCAGCGGGGCTGGTGCTGGCGGTCCTGTCTGGGCCAGCGAGGCTGGTGCTGGCGGTCCTGTCTGGGCCTGCGGGGCTGGTGCTGGCGGTCCTGTCTGGGCCAGCGGGGCTGGTGCTGGCGGTCCTGTCTGGGCCAGCGGGGCTGGTGCTGGTGGTCCTGTCTGGGCCAGCGGGACTGGTGCTTGCGGTCCTGTCTGGGCCAGCGCGGCTGGTGCTGGCGGTCCTGTCTGGGCCTGCGGGTCTGCTGCTGCCTGGATCATGGGCAGCGGGGCTGATGGCGGTCTTCTCCACCGTGCTGTTCTTCCCAGACTTGCCAGGTTTCTTGTGCCCCTTCCCCACCTTGGAAGCTGTACCCATCTGTACCCCTGGGAGCGGCTTTGCTGGCTGTTGTCCTCTCCCTTTCCCGCCGGGCACTGGCCAACTTTTGATACTTGACATGTGGGGGACTGTCCGTGCTGTGGCTCCTTGCCACACTGGCTGCCCTGCTGCCTGGTGCACTCCAGAATCCGGTGACTACTGGCACCACTGGTCCCGCCGCTGTTGTGGCTGAGGTGCTAGGTTGGGACCTGGGGAGTTGGGCACTAGGAGACTGACGGGGTTGGGGGAGGTGAGGGAAAAAGGTCAAGGGTGGACAGGAAAAGTTTCTTAGGAACAATGGGACGGGTAGCTGGAGGGGGTTTGGGAGCGGAGGAAGAGGTTGTGGTTGTAGGAGGTGTCCGTTTGGTGACTTTGGGTGAAGGTGCATGCGCTGGAGGCTGTCGTGAGGTGGATGGCTGTTGGGTGGGTGTGTGCCTGCGTTTGTGTACCTTGGGAGGTGGCGTCACAGACACACTGGGAGAGGACACAGGGGATGTGTGAATGGTAGTGGGGATGGTGAGTGCACATGAGCGGGGTGTGGTGGTGGGTGTGCTGCTGATGGAAGTAGTGGCTGTAGATGTAGTGCATGCAGGTGTGAGTGGAGACGAGAACGGGAGGGAGGAGGTAGACGAAGAGGAGGGGACACAGTGGAGGCAGTGGATGTTGCTATGTCTGCATGTGTGTGATGCTTGCGTGAGTGCCTGTGGGATGTGTGGTGCTTATGTTTGCCTGAGCTTCCTTTGTGTGTTGAGGTGTGTGCATGCTGGTCTGATGGTGCGCTTGGGGTAGGCTGAGGTACAGGGGATTGGGTCTGGGTGGAGGAAGTTGGAGCGGGGAGGCTAGAGACAGGGACAATGGCTGCCATCAGTGCTGAGGCCAGAGTCTGAAAAGCTCGGTGAAGGGCTGCCTGACCAGAATGAATGCCCTCCAGGAATGCATTGGTCTGTTGCAACTGCCTCTCTACACCCTGGATGGAATTCAAAATGGTAGACTGCCCAACAGTGAGAGACCTGGGAGGTCAATGGCCTCCTCACTGAGGGCAGCAGGGGTGACTGGGGCAGGGGCCGAGGTGCCTGGGGCGGAGGAGATGCCCACCCTCCTGTGTGAGCGGGCAATGGGCAAAGGCTGAGGGGCTGCTGGGAGGGCGGTGCTGGGGGGGGTGACGGCTGTACCTGTAGATGCGGGGGGCACAGATGCGGCCGCCACCACAAGGGAGCTCTCATCAGAGGACGAGTCCGTATCACTGGTGTCAGCTCCTGTCTCCGCCGTGGAGTTCCCCTCGCCCTCCATCCCACTGGTGAAATCAGACTCTGTTGTCTCGCCCTCCAGGGCCATGTGGGATGCAGCTCCCTCCTGCTCCGGTGCCACTGCTCCTCCGCCTGATGATGCTAATGCACACATGTACAAACAGACCACAAAAAGGGGGGGGAAGACAGAAGAAAGGCATGTTCAGTGCATGCATTACCGCAACCGTTGGCGGACACGACAGACACAGAAACCCCCTGCACTACGCCGCGCACTTGGGGTCCACTATACAATCCCTGGGACATGGCCTACAAGGCTATGGGCGATATCTGCACACATGGATGTCACAGGAGCCTGACTAGGTGTAGTTGGCACTGTACCCAGGTAGGGTGGGGTGCCAAAGAGTCTGCCTGAAAAAGGGGACTTAACTAGCACACTCGCCCTGGCCTAGGGAAACACACAGCCCACCTCCCCCACCCAGACACCTCCACTGCGCGCTGAATCAGCAGAATGAGTGTGTACTCACCCCCTTGTTGCTGCTGTGATGCCCTCAAGCGCCCATCCAACTCCGGGTACACCATTGCCAAGATCCTGAACATCAGCGGGTTCATGGTGCGACGGGCACCTGTCCCCAGTTGGACCTCCGCCGTCTTCTTGCTCCAGCGGTGAATGTCCTCCCATCTATTACAGCAGTTGGTGCTCCGTCTGTGATAGACCCTCAGGGTCCGGACGTCCTTGGCGATGGCACGCCAAATATCCTTTTTCTGGTGGGCACTGACCTACATGAATTGTACAGTCGAAAAAGAGAAGTTATTACCAACTGCACCGTCACAGTCATTGGCCCGCATCCCTATCCTTGCCATGTGGCACATGCACTCTCTGTCATTTCATGGACGCCTCATTGTCCCCATCCCTATCTTTCATCCGCACCACTCCACACAGGCATTGCCCATACAGCATGCTCCCAGTGTACTTACCTGTTTGTCTGGAGGACCGTAGAGTAGCGTGTACTGGGGAGGACCCCATCCACGAGTTTCTCCAACTCCTCCGTGCTGAAGGCAGGGGCCCTTTCCCCAGACGCACAAGCCATTGTCTCTTCCAGGCTGAGGTCAAAGCAGCACTTGCAGTGTAGGTCCTCTCCTGTCGAAGATCAGGTATCGAGTGATTGAACAGATAAAAATTGGCGGTCACGTCCGCGGCGGTGCGTACCCTCACCGCCGGCATACATCGTCATTGGCTCCTGTGACCCATAGGGTCCAATGTTAACCAATGCAGAATTGCGCAGCGGTCTTCAACCGCCTACGGCGACGGTGTACAACGCCAGCGCAGTTACCTCACATACCATTGTCCCACTTTAAAGGGCAGGCAGCCACCATTTCAGGGGCCCACATGGCTTTATTTTAACTGCCTTTCACATACCTAGGCCTTGCCTCAACACTCATACAGGCAAAATTCGGGTTATGAATGGTTTTCTGAGTAAGCTGTGTTTACGTACCTCTGAGTTGGATGACTCTGTGTTCGCTGTTGTCCTTCATAGGCACCGTCCGCTGGGACATGTGAGGAGATGGCGGCATCCTCCGGTGTACAGACCTCTGGTGGACCTGTCGACAATGGAGGAAAGACATGTGATCATCACCTACAGGCTTGATCGTACCACAATCCTGGAACTGTGTGCCCAGTTGGAGTCAGACCTGATGTCAGCTATCCGCCATCCCACAGTAATCCTCTCTCAAGTGCAGGTGCTGTCAGTACTCCATTTCCTTGCAAGTGGGTCTTTTCAAACTACAGTGGCCATAGCATCAGGGATGTCCCAGCCTATGTTTTCCAACTTGGCCTGCTGTATGCTTCACAACTTAGCTTTGCAATGACAGGTGCCTTTTCTGCAGGAGGATGGTCCAGATGGAGGTGTTGTGGCAGCTGTGGAGCCTGTGGACAGTGAATACGAGGAAGCAGAAGAAGAGGACATCAACAACAGGAACTCGTGATCCTGCAATACTTTCAGTGAGACACACGTAAGAACACAAGACTGCCTACTACATGTACTTTAACACTACTACCTCTCTACTGTCTGTCATTTTCACCCAGTGTATGGTCACTGAGTTATCACTTTCCCTTACGATTTCACAGATGTGGGTCCCACTGTGTGACATCTGCTTCGTTTCCTCATGGACTAGAGCTGTGTGACATAGGTATGTTGACATTACAATTGAAAGAGCATTTTCTCACTGTAATTGCTAATACACTATTTCGAAATCACAGACAGACTCCAGATTGTTTTGTGCTTTAAGGGTGTTTATTTAAGTGCTCAATATTGGAGGGTGCTGTAAAATGCTGAGGGGTGATGGTGGAGGAATGTCCATGGCAGAGTCCAGTCTATTAGTCTCACAGGTGCATTGCCCAAAGGGGCATAGGAAATGGAGCTGGGGCAGTTTGAGGATGGACAGGGTGACAAAGTGGGACAAAAGGATGACATTCAGGACGGTCTCATTTCTTGGCGGGGGACTTGTTATCGTTCTCTGTCTTTGTCCTGGATCTCAGGGACCGTTTGCGGGGTGGTTCTCCATCTGCAGGGGGTGGGGTGCTGGTGTGTTGGTCCTTTGGCGGTGCCTCCTGTCCACTAGTGCCGGCGGAGGTGGTGGGCAGTTCATCATCCAGGCTAGTGTCAGGGGCCCCTTGTTGTGCCACAGTGTCCCTCTTGGTGTTGAGGACTTCCTTCAGCACCCCTAAGATGGTGCCCAGGGTGGAATTGATGGATCTGAGTTCCTCCTGGAAGCCCAAATACTGTTCCTCCTGCAACCGCTGGGTCTCCTGAAACTTGGCGAGTACCGTTGCCATCGTCTCCTGGGAATGATGGTTTGCTCCCATGATGTTGGAGAGGGCCTCGTGGAGAGTGGGTTCCCTGGTCCTGTCCTCCCCCTGTCGCACAGCAGCCCTCCCAGTTCCCCTGTTTCCCTGGGCCTCTGTGCCCTGAACAGTGTGCCCACTGCCCCCAGGTCCGTGTTGTTGTTGGGGTTGTGGGTTAGCCTGGGTTCCCTGTAGTGGTGGACACACTGCTGATTGACATGTCCTGGGGACAGAGGTATGGGCCCGCTGGGTGGCTGCTGTGCTGGTGTTTCCAGAGGGGGGAAGCTTTGTGGTGGCCTGTGACTATGTGAGGGGAACCGACTGTCCAGAGGTCCCAGATGGGCTGTGCTGGTAGTCTAGATCCAGTTGGACAGAGCTGCTGTCATCATTGTGGGCCTCTTCTGTTGGTGGTGTTGTAGAAGCCTAATTATTCAGCCCCCATCCAGGATACAAACGACCATTAGCCAGCTCTTCTAGGTAAACATAAAGAATTTATTAGAGACAGAAAGACATGTACATGGAGGATGCTCGGTACTAGTTGTACACGAACAGCCTGATTAAAGGAAGTAATACACACTCTTTTATAGTATTAAACCACAAACATAATTCGACGTTCTATTGGTTCTTTGACATTGACGTATGATTGACGTATGATTATTTCTCCATTATGGCTGAAGGTCGTTTTTCCTATCACACCATATATAGTAATAAAAAAAACCTAGACAAGGATTTTACACAAGGTGGCCTACGTGCCTAATATCACATGGTCCATCTTGTGACAGAACTTGAGAACATCACGTACTCAGACTGGTACTTTACAGAAGGGAGATTGCTTCAGCTAGCATGCAATGATGATGATATTTCATGATGGCTGTTCAGAGAGCAAGCCTTGCAACATAATGCGTTCCTAGCAGTAGCGAATTACATTTGTAGGCCTCTTTACTTAATGATAGGCCTGTGCAGAGATTGTCATTGTGTATCACAGGGGGCACTAGGCATAGCATACCTAAGAACTGTAAAATGCAATTCCACAGTGTGGACATGTATGGACCCTCCTGTCCGGTGACGTTGGGTAGGGGTCCTGCAGGGGTGCAAAAGCATGATTATTGCATCTGGGTGTACCATGGTGTGCAATGGGTGGGTGACCGTGTACCCCAGTGCTTGCATTCCTGTGTGGGACCTTCTGTGATGATGGTTTAGGGGGGTGTATGGGTATGTGCGTGGCCATGCATTGGTGATGGGTGTCCATGCTGTGGTGTTGCATGCAGGGCTTGATATTGGGATGTGTGGTTTGTGATATTGGGACATTTGTGAGGAGTAGGAGTGATGGGGGTGAGGGCGAGGGTGGGGGTATGTGATGGCATGCAGGTAGGGTGGGGGATATAGTAATTAAGATTTGACTTCCCAGAGTCCATTCCTCCAGCTACTCCTTCGAGGCCCTCAGGATTCAGAATTGCTTAGACTTGCTCCTCCCATGTTGTTAGTTGTGGGGGAGGAGGTGGGGGTCCGCCGCCAGTCCTCTGAGCCGCAAGGTGGTGTCTTGATACCAAGGAACGCACCTTCCCCCGTAGGTCGTTCCACCTCTTCCTGATGTCATCCCTATTTCTTGGGTGCTGTCCCACTGAGTTGACCCTGTCCACTATTCTGCGCCATAGCTCCATCTTCCTAGCTATGGAGGTGTGCTGCACCTGTGATCCGAATAGCTGTGGCTCTACCCGGACGATTTCCTCCACCATAACCCTGAGCTCCTCCAAAGAGAACCTGTGGTGTCTTTACCGTGCCATGGGGTGGTGTGGGTGATGTGTGGGGTGGTGTGTGTTGTGATATGTGGGGTGATATTTAATGGTGTGTTGTGTGGGGTGCATGGATGTTATGTGGGTGATGGTGTTGTGTGCCTGTGGATGCTTGGTTGTAGATTGTAGTGTCTCTCTCTGACCTTCTTTCGGGATTTTGGTCATAGGGGTTTGTGGGTGATGTGGGTGTGTGTTTTATATTGTATTGGGTGTGTGGGAGTGGTGTGTGTATGTGTGTCAGGTGTGTGTATTTGGATTTGCCCAATGTGGTAGTGTTTTGTAAGAGTGTGTGTATTTGGAGCGCAGCAGTGTGTACCGCCAATGGAATACTGCAGTTGAAAGACCGCCGCATGGATTCGTGTGTCGTGATAGTGTGGACATATTCCTGTTGGCGTGACGGTGGAGGTTTTCTTTCCGCCAGTTCATCACTGACCTTTGGTGTGGTGGACTTGTGTGGGTGTCTAAATTTTGGCGGATTCCGAGCTGTGGGTCACAATGGCCGTGGCGGATTTCCGCAGCCGCGGCGGTGTGTTGGCAGTCTTCTGCACAGCGGTGAGCAGCTTTTAACGTGAATGTTGTAATGAGGGCCTTAGTAACTTTGCACCTAACCTTCAGCAAGTGAAGGGTAAACATCTAGGTAACTTATAAGTTACTTAAGTGGAGTGAAAATGGCTGTGAACTAACATGTGCGTTATTTCATGCAGACTGCAATGGCAGGCCTGTGCAAGGGTTTGTCTGAGCTCCCTATGGGTGGCAAAAGAAATGCTGCAGCCCATATGGATCTCCTAGAACCCCAATGCCCTGGGTACCTAGGTACCATATACTAGGGACTTATGAGGGGGGTTCAGTATGCCAATTGAAATTGGTAAATGAAGTCACTGGCCTACAGTGACAAATTTAAAAGCAGAGAGAGAATAAGCACTGAGGTTCTTGTTAGCAGAGTCTCAGTGACACAGTTAGGCACTACACAGGCATACACATTAGGCCACAAACTATGAGCACTGGGGTCCTAGCTAGCAGGGTCCCAGTGAGACAGGCAAAACACACTGACATATAGGTTTTTATCTATGAGCACCGGGGTCCTGGCGAGCAGGATCCCAGTGACACAGTAAAAACACACTGACACACACTCACAAACAGGCCAAAAGTGAGGGTAACCATGCTAGAAAGAGGCTGCTTTCCAACACTGGCCCATTGCCAGATAGCAGGTTAATGAAATGATAGCCCTCCATTTGACCTATCTCAGGGAACCTACCAGGGTTGCCCCCTCTTGCCAATATTATTTGTGATTGCAATGGAATCTTTGGTGTCTATGCTGCGGCAGCACCATTCTCATTGAAGGGTGGTGTTCATACCCTGTAGAGTTCTGGTTTCCATGCCCGCTGATAATGTCACTTTAAATATTAGGGATCCCCACAACAACCTGGGTCCGCTTAACAGGGAGCTCACTTGATTTTGCAGCATCCCAGGTATAAATATAAATGGGGCTAGATCCATCCTGTTTCTCCTTCTGACAGCAACATGGCAGTTTGAGTCTGAATATCCCCTGACATGGGTACAGGACCCAGTCTATCACCTCAGGATCTGGCTTAGACAGGACCTTGGTTAGCTCTGGTGAGATGACTAAAGCAGACTGATGTCCTGGCTTCGGGATCATGTAGACAGATAGACGAACCTCCTGTTCACCTTCATTGAGAGATTAGCTATCACTAAGATGGTGGTCCTCCCTAAATTTATGTATTCATTTATGTACTTCCCAATCCTGTTGCTGCTGTGCTTCCAAAGGTGGCTTAGGTCTCACCTGTTAACACTGGTGTGGGCAGATTGGCAAACCCAGGTGGCATGGGAAATATTGACACCTCCCTGTGAACCGAGTGGACTCGGAGACCAATATATGGACATATACTTCTTTGGTGCTCAAGTGCAATCTGCAATCTGCAAATTACTGGCTCTATCCTACACAGAATCACCCGCACACAGAACCTGAACATGATCATGCCACCTCTTGTCCACTGTGAATGGCTGATTAACTTCCCCCTAGACAGCTACAAAGTCAGATAGACACAGTGGCATGTACGGTGTAGGCATGGAGCGAACTAAGCTAAGCTATTATTGGTCACCCTTCTATGCTGGCCACTGTGGATGCTGGCACCCATAACCTGTTACGCTGGCTAAAGCTGATGTCCTTTGGTGCAGTGTATCCAGAGGAAACTTTTGCCACTCTGCAATAGGTGGTACAGGTACTCAGTGACCTGCTTCTGGACACTACTACCTATTACCAGCTGGGAGCAGCTCTGAGAGCAGCCCATGATACCTTTCTAAAGACCCCCGGTGTTTAGGGTGCTGGAACTGACCATTATGAACCCATTCCGGCAGGGGCTAGACTCACAGTGCCCCAGAGGTACGGGTGGCTTTGGGACACTGCATACTGTCAAGGGCAGCTAAACGCATACTGGGAACTGATGCCTGCCAGCTTCCAGCCCAAGGCTGTATGGTCTTCCTTGCGACATACCTGAGCACATTGGAGGATGCTAGGTAGGCTCCTGCTGCTCCTGGGGCCTCTGACCAAACTATATGTGACTTGGAGCCTCCATCTCCTACACAGAGTCCTGTCCCCAGGTCCAAACCACTGCACAAATTCCCTAACATGTATTGCATAAGAGATGTGATAATGGCTACAGGAACTACGCCTAAGGTCCAATTCTCACTGAGTGGCTAGCATGTGTCCCCCCATCCGCAAATCTGACAGCCTGTCATACAATGTCTTGCTGCATACTATTGAATACCTTGTACCTTGCATGCAGTCATTAATGCTTGTATGTTGTTCTCTTTTCATTGCAAAACAATGATGAAAACAAGTGGAAAAAATACACACAGCTTTATGAGTGATTTTTCCTGCTATTTTTCACATTCCTTTTCCATTCTGGGCAGTACAGTCCAAATATTTTCATTCTTGGGTCATGTTATGTGTGTTGTTTGACTTTCAGAATGACTTTTGGCGGATGACCTTACTTCCCTTCTTCATGTACCTCAATTATAGCATGCCTTTTTATCTTAGAAAAGGGCTGCTCTGTTCAAAGATATCTAGAATGTGCTGGAAGTTTAAAATGCAGACATGACTTTATGTCTACACCCTAATCCTTGATCACACAAATTGAAATGTTCCTTTTTTAAATTAATTTCGTATCACTCATTTCAGTCTTGCAAGTTTCACCTGTTTCACCCTAGCCATGGGCAATATCTTGTGGTAGATGTAAACTATTCATAATATTCAATATTGTTTGAAAGTTCAGACATGCATTCACTCAAGAATCCCTATAGGTAAAAGCCCAAACAAGGTATGACATCAATGTAAAACATACTGGGCCATATTTATACTTTTTGACGCCAAACTGCGCTAACGCAGTTTTGCGTCAAAAAAATTAGCGCCGGCTAACGCCATTCTGAAGCGCCATGCGGGCGCCGTATTTAATCAATGACGTTAGCCGGCGTTAGCCGCCGGCGCTGCCTGGTGTGCGTGTAAAAAAACGACATACACCAGGCAGCGCCGGCGTAGGGGGATATGGGGCTTGGGCGTCAAGAAATGGGGCAAGTCAGGTTGAGGCAATTTTTTCGCCTCAACCCGATTTGCGCCATTTTTTTCAACTCCCAACCCCCATAGACATGACTCCTGTCTTAGCAAAGACAGGAGTCATGCCCCCTTGCCCAATGGCCATGCCCAGGGGACTTCTGTCCCCTGGGCATGGTCATTGGGCATAGTGCCATGTAGGGGGGCACAAATCAGGCCCCCCTATGCCACAATTTTTACAAAAAACACTTACCTGAACTTACCTTAATGTCCCTGGGATGGGTCCCTCCAGCCTTGGGTGTCCTCCTGGGGTGGGCAAGGGTGACAGGGGGTGTCCCTGGGGGCATGGGAGGGCACCTCTGGGCTCCTTCAGAGCCCACAGGTCCCTTAACGCCTGCCTTTTGCAGGCGCAAAAAAACGGCGCAAAAGCGGCCGTACGTCATTTTTTTGGACCCGCCCACTCCCGAGCGTGAATTTTGCCCGGGAGTATAAATCCGACGCACATGCCTCGGAGTCGATTTTTTAGACGGGAACACCTACCTTGCATCTCATTAACGCAAAGTAGGTGTCCA
The DNA here is from genome assembly GCF_031143425.1 of Pleurodeles waltl. NCBI lineage: Eukaryota > Metazoa > Chordata > Amphibia > Caudata > Salamandridae > Pleurodeles > Pleurodeles waltl. Next base: position 1,038,977,491 of record NC_090447.1, read on the forward strand.
CGCTAAAAAATGACGCAAACTCCATGGACTTTGGCGCTAGACGCGTCTAACGCCAAAGTATAAATATGGAGTTAGTTTTGTGTCGAAATTGCATTAAAAAAAACGACGCAATTCCGGCGCAAACGGAGTATAAATATGCCCCACTGCGTTAATGCCAGCATAATGCTTGCATATGTGGAATACTAGTGTACTATGTGTGATAGTAATTGCGCCTTCAGAAAATGTTTATTTTTCATGTATAGATGCCATAATGAAACCTTTTTTAGAACACGTGTATGAAGAACAGTGATGTCACCAATGATGTCAATGACATGAATTAGGCCAATGATGCCAATTTGAAAGATCATCACCAATGTAACAGATAATGCCTTTTAAATAAGTGTTTAGTCATGTAATTTATTAAGTAAGAAGAGAGCAAGGATATGTGTTGTCAGGAATGGGATAATCAAACTGGAAGGTTAGCCCTACCAACTCAGTAAACTCACTCTAGTTAGGTAAAATCATCTTTTTAAATAATCTCTGCTAAACTCCAACTAGCTAAATTACAAGCAATAGGCAATCCCCAGAGATGTGCAAGTTAATGTTAAGCTCTACCAACAATTTTAGAGTTAATAAAAAATCAACACAATTTCATCCCCAAACCTATTTAGACCAAGAGGTAGAAATTTAACAAGCAAAAAGACACTAGGTTCAGATACATTTTTTAAAAGTAACCAGAGATATGCATGTTTGATGTTTTAAGTCAGGAAGTATCTAGAAAAAGAAAAGTGGCATTGCAACAACAGTCTGTAGTGGACTGGGACCTTAGTGCGATTTAAGGCCAGCGGTGATGGAGTTGACTTCTGTTATACTAAGCTGGTCATCCTAGTCAAGGATATCGTCTTCAGACTTAGGTCCTGATTTAGAATTTTGCACAACAGGTCTATCCTAATGCAGTTGTAACAAAGCTGACAGGATATCTTCACATTTTCATGTAGTAGAGCTGTCTTCTTCAGATGAAGTAAGTCCAGGTCCACAAATGTTCTGAGGAGGTTGTGGTTGAGATGCCAGCTTTATTATGTGTACAAGCCAGTGAATGGAGACATTCTACCATGCAATATTATTTTCTCACAGTTTTGTGCAGTGTTTTCTCAGTGCCTTGCTGTAATATTATCCAGGGGGGCTCATTTAAAGATTGTCAGAAGCCAGCTTCCACCAGGCAGGCATGTTTTCAGATCCTTTGTGATTCCCCCTCAATTAGGTTTGCTCTCCTCTCATTAGATGAGGCTATACTGGTTCTCCCTCCTATTGTTACTTGAGCTTGCTTGTCTCCGTGGAACCTGGTACTGCAAAGTATAAATACTTCTTGGCACCTCCAAGTTAAAAAGGTAATACTAAAGATACCATTTTCTGCAAACGGTTACTGCCCGTTCTCAGTTGGCTAATCCCTCATAAGTGGTAAGAAGTCAACACACATTTGTGCTTCCTGGGCTCAGAGGTAGTCTATTGTCCTCCGAACTCAGTTATTAACTCTCCTAGTCAAAGACGTGTACTTCAGCCATGGATATGCAATGAGTCACAGAAATGGTTTCAAAGTAGTTCTACCTCAGGAAGCCTAAACTACCTATTTACAAAGTTAATTTTTCACTCAATTTCAGAGTCATTTTAAGGAGTGTTAGGGCCCTGGACAAAATTAGGAGCCCCTATTTGGAACAGTATTGAATTGTATTACCCTTATTCGGCTAATTGAAGCCCACATAATTCCTAAAAGTATTAACGTATACATTGAACTTTCAGACATTGGATCACATAAAACAGATGAAATATGTGTTTCTTGGAACAGATGAAATATGTCTTTCCTGGGGCCCCAGAATGCGCATCTAGGAGTTGGCTGCCAATGGAAGGATAGGCAGAGGGCCTAACCATAAACTAGGCCTGTGGACAACCTCAGTTGCACATGGTTATAGGCATATTTAATCTGTGATGGCATGCGACAGGGCTTGGCTTGGAAGACCATATTCTGCTCAGTGCATTTCCCCGGCCGTGCATGGTTTGCAGCGATGCACAGTGGAGTTAACCTCTGACAGGAAGTCAAGAACAGTGCCACACCACAGGTCAAGCCGTGAGGCCAACCACCATTTGGCACAGGTGAAGTCCATGTGCAGCGGTTAAGAGCGTACTTTCATAAGAGTAGAATGTAGTATATCATACAAAACTGAAATTGGCTAAAACAATGGTTGAAATGAAGTTACCTACCTTTGGCTATAACACCTATGTTCACTTAACATCACAGTCAAATTATATGTATCTGTGCAAATTAAAAGTGAAAACACGTTAAATTCACGTTATTCTTAGTGCCAAAAATGTGTAACTTGTGCGCTAATTATGCAAATAATAACTCTCACACCAAACTCCTAGCAAGGGCAGGATTTCTAACATGTCTCTTGGAGCTGTAGAAGAGTGTGTTGACCTTTTGACATTTTAAATGAAATTATGTCCTTTTCGTTGGATAAGAGCACAGGTAACTTGCCATTTCATTAAATAGTGCCTGATCCATGGCAACCAAGGGCCCATATATCATTTTGGGAAGAGTCAGAGACTTCAGCAGTTTGGATTGTGTATGGCTGATGGCAACCCACTCCAACCAATGCTGGTGAATGTTCAGAAAAACTCTCCAGGACCATCGTATGTGTCTGCTTCACAGTCTGCAGCTGATGAGTGAGAGGTGATCTTCACTGACAGGTGGGGAAACCTGAGAAAAGCATTAGAGAGTCCATTGTTTGGGAGTTCTTGGGCTGTCCTCCAAGTGAGAAGAAGCTGAATGCCAGGATGATCACTCGAAAGCATTGTGACTATAAGCTCAACAACCTTTGGCATTCTAACCATAGAATGATGCTTCAAGTTGAAGCATGAGAGGGTGTACTTAAAGGGAGAATGGCAGAGACGGACTGAAGAATAAGAGGAAGTCCAATCTCCCTAAAATGCTCAGTGGCAGACATAATGTATGCAGTTGTGGCAGAACGAAGTTCAGGAAGAGAGTAATCCACACCTCACACTTTATTGTATTGAGTTGAAGTACAGCCCACAAAGTGGGGAAAAAAATGTGGAGGAACATTAAAGAAATCCAAAAAAAAGTAAGTATTTTCAGAACCAGTAAAAAAAAAAGAACACAGTTCTCTCTCTTAACTCAAAGGTGCTACGCAGGTGCCTGTTATGTAATTGTAATTGCAGCTGGATTTTGTCACTCAAGATGTGTTTGTTTCAGTAGCAACCATCACTGCACATGGCCAGAGATAGGAACTGGCTACTTGCAGCAAGTACAGCACAAAGCTTGGACTACCAAACGCTGTGAACAACGAGGAATGGAATAATGTCAAAAATGGAAGCAATATATATCAAAGGAAAAAGTGAAATTCAATGAAAAGCTATGGTTAACCTGACGTTAGGTTAGGATTGATCGTGACACCTTATCATACAGGTTTAAAATAACTCAGAAATGTACTTAAAACTCCACATTTAAAGTTAAGCAAAGTTGAAAACCGCAATACAAATGCATCTGTTTTATAATGTATTGTATTTACCTCAATTGCCTTTTCACATGTCACATCAAGGCCATGCTAACGGTGTGGCCGCACCTGGTGCTGTCCTGGATGGGGCGGGCGCTCGCCTTAGGGGAGCGCTGTGTTTAGCAATCATTCACATTTCTTGAGATTTTAAAGTGCTGAAACGTTCCTTGTGCGTCCAGCCTTCAGGAAGCAATTAAAACGTCAAGGTAACTCTTGTTATTAATGTCCTTGCTTGAGCAAGAGATCGGCGTTTTGTCCAGTGGCAGTTTTGACTCGCCCTAAAGTAGCGCTGAGGGTTAATATACCTGCTGTAAAGAACAGAACTATATTTTTATGTGAATAGCTGAGTCGATTAGTAAAGTCAACCTTTACAAGTGCTTTCATACAAATGAAATGTATGTTAGAGGGGCTATGAAGAGACGAGGGGCACTTTGCTGGGTGGTAGTGAGGTAATCTGAGGTGGTGGTCATGGGATGGGGGACACCAAAAAAGAATTGCTGCAGCGGGCGCCACCAACGCTAAAGCCGGCCTTGTGTCACATCCTCCTCTTTGCAATTGTTCAGCACTGGAGGCTACCAGGTTTCAAGATGTCCCATCATCTGACATGCCTATCAGACATTTTACAATACCTTTCCTCTAAACTCCTGACCTCTGGCACTGCTAGACCGGGCTTCCAGTATATGGCCAATGTACCCTCAATCTGTGGTCCACCACGGTCCCTTCCTTTACCTCTCTATAACTTTTCTCCCTGTCTGCCTCTCTCTTCTGCTCTCAGGCTAAAATGAATTTCATCACTTTACTGCACCTCCTTCTCATTCTCTGAAAATACTTGTAATCACCGATTGCACTGGCACTTTCTGTGCCTGTGACAAAGCAAATCTATGCTCTTTTCTTTGTTTTTACTCTTAAGAAGCTTCTTTGTTCTATACATGCAATCTGACATCAGAGACACTAAAGTGGAAAACTGGTCCTCAGAGAAATGGGGTTGTTGGTTAAGGGGGTGAAACCTTACTCAATAAAAAGCCACAATTATGGTCAACCTAAACCACAAATTTCACTATATTAACCTGTGCTTAAATATCTGGTAGCTTGGCACAAAAGCAGTCATGCTTAACTTAGAGACAATGTATAAAGTATTTATGCAGCCCTCAACTATTAATAATGTAAAAACACAAAAAACATCCTACACCAGTATAGAAAAATACATACTTACTTATGTCTATTACCCCTCCTGGGGTAATGTATTTAGTTACAAACCAGACAGCCGTAGGGCCAAATCTTACCAACTGAAATTCTTCTGATCAAAGACTACCCAATTATTTAATATATGACCCACAACTGTGCACAATTCCGCAGACCATTTTTAGCCTGAGATCTTGCTCAGGGATGGCTTTTGGAAGGTGACCTCAGGGGGGTGCTGTGTTCAGTAATAACTTCCGAAACTTGTAATTCAAAAGCACCTTCAGAAATGGTCCTTGTGCGTCCAGCCTTGAGGAAACAAGTAAAATGTCAAGATACCTCTTGTGATTAATGTTACTACTAGAGAGAGAGATGGGACTTTTTCCTAGTGGCAGCTTTGACTGAATATAAAGTAGCATAGAGGGTAAATATGTGTTCTGCAAAAACAGAACTATTGGGCATATTTAAGAAAAGTGGCGGTGCACAAAGTGCAGCACCACATTTCTTGCACCCCTTAGTGTCCACCAAACACCATCATGTGTGCATCATATTTAAAATACGGCCCACCATGGCGGTAGTTAGGGGACTAGCATCTGAATTTTTTACGCTAGTCCGGCACTTTGCAGGATTAATGCCAAAAATGTTGAGGCTAATCCTGCAAAGTACCCAAAGGCCCATTGTGCCCAACGGAAGCCTCCTTTTAATGCCTGCTCTGAGAAGGCGTTAAAAGAGCCGGAAAAAATTATGCAAAGAAATCTGACAGATTTCTTTGTGTCATTTTTTGCCCCCCCATCAATTGGGGAGATACCCCCTTTGCATACATTATGTCTGCCACAGGCATAATGTAGCACAAAGCGTTATAAAGTGATGCAATGCATGCATTGCACAACTTTGTAAATATGGCATGGTGTTTATGGCCTTCTAACACCACATTAGCATAAAAAAAAGACATTAATGTGGTGGTAGAATGGAGCTAGAGGCTCCTAAATATGCCCCAATATTTTATGTAGATAGCTGAGAGGATTAGTAAAGCCAGCCTTCACAAGTGCTTTAAAACACATTAATGTATGTGAAATGGGAGCTACGGAGAGATGAGGGGCACATTTGCTGTGTGGTAGTGAGAGAATCCGAGTAGGAGGTCATGGTGTGTGGGGGGGTCTCCAAAATAAACTGTCGCACAGCGCCACTCCTTTTTACCAAGCAGCCAAACCTTGAGACACTCTAACACTGGTACACTCAGCCACTGCTACACATTTGCAGGAGTCTAACAGGAGCCTTTGTATTCCCTGCAGTGCGGGGCGGGCACCCCTTCAAAGGCCACACAACCATTCAGCTCAGTGTCAACACATATCAGTGAGATTTGGAGAATCACATTTTGCGTTGAACCATTGAGCGTTTGTCATTTCATATATTTAATCCCACATCTATATTAGTTGATTATGTTGGTTTTCCAGAACCAAATCTCAAAGTGCATTCGCTTATTGATAATCCCGGGATTTTTAGAGAAAAATCTGTGAATAAATAAAATATATCTCTATTTATATTATGTATAGTGACTGCATATATGTTGATAACTTTACCTTCATTTTTGTGTTTACAAGTGGCATTCCATTCAATTATTATTTGTACCAGTAGCAAAACAGAGTGGCCACTGCCTCGTGGAAAGAAGTTATGAAACGATTGCACATTCCTGACATTTCAAGTATGTATGACCGTGTCACTCTGTAATGTACATATGTACTACACATGAAAACTCATGTATTCATGGCATAAAAAATCCTAATGCCGCCACCATTCTGATAAACACTATTAGGAGCAAAAATACAACAATTTCCTCGAAAGCTGTAGCCCAAACAGTTCTCTTCTAAACTGTCAAAAATAACTTGTAGAAAGCATGACAGTTACATTTAGAAATTGCCATTTATGTTTGAACATATGATTAGAGGAGCTTGCAATATATTAACAGCAACATTCCGAACTGATTGTCACCGCTTGTTTTTGTGTTTTAGTTCAAAAGTGATTTAAAAGATATATTGTTCTGTCAAGATTTGCATTCCAATTTTCCTACAGTACCAACTGGAGTAATTGATGTCTCATCCATTATAACGCAGGACTCCTCAGACAATAAAAATAATTAGCTGCTCTCCTTCTGGATGATTATTTCTGTCCTCTGAGGAACTTCATGGTATAATGGGTAACGTGTCAAGAATAATTACGAAAAATTATTTTGGCTATCCCAATAGATCACATTCCTCCACAACTGATTGCAGAGTGTCTCACTTGCCTTCTGAAAAAGGCTGTTCAAGACAAAGCATGCACTGTCAGTGTGTGTGTGTCGGCCACGATGAATGTTTAAATAACCTCTGACATGCACTGAAAAAGGACAATAAAGTGCACACGTGGTCACACAACAAAACCTAAAAACCTCTGAAATTCTTCCGTTATGGTTCGCTACACTGACCAAAACGTACTGCTTTTAACCTGGTATATTATGTCACTTTTGACATGTTAAATGACATCATTTTGGTAGCATGGAATTTTTTAGACCTCACCGTCTATTTTTGGTTAATCATCAATGGATTTCGGCTATGGACGGTAGGGGCTGACTACACGCCCTACATCTGCCTATAGTGAAACCCTGCAACAGCCCTACTCGTGCGTCTGACTCACAATGAATACAGCTGGAGGGGCTGGACTTAGGGTCTGGACTGCCATACAAACTGTGTGGTTGCACAGTGAAAAACTAGCATGCAAACGATATTCCAAACAGCAAATGAAATACTTATGACTGCGCACTAATAAAAAAGTGTAATTACAAATGTGTAAATCATCCTACAGGTAAGATAACATATCACATTACCCTTACCACTGAGACAGAATCATCCAGGACTGTAGCAGCATGTATTGGTTTATACTGTGTTGTTTAAAAATATTTTGTTTTGGGTAGTAGTGGTATAAATATGGTGAGGTTACAGTCATTGCATAAGCATTGTATTTGGTGAGGGAGTTTTGGTTTGCGCTGCAGCTGAGCAAATTTTAGTATGTCCACCTAGCTGTATGAGACGTGGCCGACCATGTTTAGCTTTCACTTAGAGTATGAAGTTCCAGCAAACGGGTTCATATAGTCTTTGAAATAAAAACATGTTGCATGGCTACACTTTGCAGTGGTATCACATTCACATCTTATTTCACTGAATTGGTGTGCAAGTGTGGGTACACTCACGAGTCAACATTACGGAGTATGCACTCCTACAGAAAGACTGAAGTAGCTATATTCTAGCATTGTTATTTTTGAAGCCATTTGAATCATCGTTTTCAACAGCACTCCAGGTAAAAAGGCTGCTTACTGCTGTTATATCAATAAAACCGGCCAAGGAAGAACAAACACATGCAACTGAACAACATATCAAGGACTACCTTCATGAGCATCCGTGTTATTTGCCACTTAGTCCAAGTGAAGGCGGGGTACAGGTTTTTTGGAGATGAAAATAGACTGCACTTAGTTTGAGTCAAACACCAGCCAGAACAATCACTTGAGGCGGCATTACATTGCCGTCAACATCGTGCTGTACAACAAAGCGAATGGACTAGGAGGAAAGCAGTCAATTTAGATGCGGCATAAGGCCACTGCTAGTGGTGGACTCTTATCCTAATTCCAGGAGAAAAAGACTTAACTCTGACAAAGAGGATGTGAAAGAGGAGCAGTATATAAGACTTGGTGCCAGCTGAGTCTTGAGACTGATGTGAATTAAATGTTGTCAGTGGGCCTGCAGCAATCATCGTGCCATCCACTGATGCAATTTGAAACATTTTTCAAGCCTGCCATTGTAGCCTCCAGTACAGTTCTAAAACTGCCAATTTGACCTGGCAAAATAAACATTTTGCGAGCCATAACCTTCATTTTTAAAACATACAAGCCACTCCTAAGGTTGACCCTAAACAGATCATAGGCAGGGTGCATTGTATTTAAAAAGCAGGACATGTGGTTTTATGTTTTAAATGCCCTTGCAATGAAAAGCTCCTAATTGCATTTTTCATTACTGTAAGGCCAATTTCTTCCATTGGATATTATTGGGTTACCTCTTTACATTTAATACATGCTAACTTTTAATTGGAACAAATGGGAAGGTCAATTTGGGATTCAAATAGGTTTTAATTAACACACAAAGGAACCTAAAGCCTGTCTTTTGTCACCACAGACTACATGGAGCCCAGGCAGGGAAAAAGAAGAACTTTCCAGAACCAGATGTGGGAATGGCCAGGAAGTCTGACCCATCTTCAAAGGCTGGCAACAGAAATAAATATTTAACACCATTAACTACCTCTTCAGAACACTATTGGACCAGTGGAGGACTTCAGAAGGACTGTTTTGTTCTGCAGTGGCCAGTCCTGCTGTTTGAGGCCTGCCTTGTTCTTTAGAGGACCTTCCTGCTGCTCACAGAACCTTGGACTGCCAGAGTGACCCAAGGGCTAGTTGTCTGTTCTCTTGTGTGATCTACAGGGACACACCGAGCTCCAGAGGCCTTAAACCCTGCACCTTGCCTGTGCTGGAGGGAGTCCTAACCCCACCTCTGAGTGGTGCCCCCCATGTCCCAGACCCTTGGAAGTGATGTTAGAGGCACTTCACCTGCCTGATCATAAAGGTTTTGACTTGGAAACAGTTTTAAAAAAAAGTTCCAGAGGAACCAACAGAAGACTGGGACCTATATGACAGCCAATCTACCCAAGGTCCATTGCCGGTCGCCCTGACCTCATTGTAGCTTCCATTATGCCCTTCTCCATAGCAGCAAATCCTCTTCTGCAGGATCTCTGAGGAATGATTCCTGACCTCGTGGAGGCCTTTTCGGCTACGGCTTGCAGTTTCATCTTACTGGGTGTTTTCAACTGTCAAAAAGTTGAATAAAGGTAAGCATCTTTATGGGGCTCTATTGTGACAGGCTCCCCATTGATGACAATGACCTCCTCAAGCTGGAAATAAGGCTTCTCTGCTTGGAGCTTTTCCCCACCACCTTTGATGTTTTCACCAAGACCTCGTCCAGTTTTCTTCACAGATGATGACTCCTACATTCATACATCCTGCTTTCTTCTCCTGCTGATCGCTACTTTCTCCTTGACTTTTCTTCAAAGTTTCTTCTAATTGTGAAATTATACCAAAACAGGGCCCAATGCACCTTGTGTATCCAAATCAAGTTACATTGTTGTTGCAATAATGTTTGATTTTGCCTCAGTCTTGCGTGACCATATACATGAGGTTGGCAGTTTGATCTTTTCAGTGCTATTTTTAACTAAAAATTTAAAAAATTCATAACTTCGGTTCATTTTTAGGTCATTTTATTTCTTAAATTTTTTTCAAATTTTCTAAATTGGTGTGGTATTTTTCTTGTTTTGTGCTTTCACTTTATTACTGATTGTACGCTGCATAAACACTTTACAAATTGCCTCTAAGTTAAACCTTACACCCCTCAGTTAATTGCCCAATTTCTTACACTAGGTAGGTAATAAGCAATAGGTACATCAATGTCCCAAATTACAATTCAAATTTACTCTAGGGAATGGACAACCATTTACCAGTGTGAAATCAGTGCAAAACAATCTTCAGTTGTTCACTCATACACCTATCTACACCCTATATTAAACCTAATGGAACCTTCAAAGATATATTTCATTACACATTAAGGAACCAATGATTTATCTTTTCTTGTATTCCTCGCAGTTAAAAAAGCTAGATCGCGTTGAACCTGCCAACTGGGCAGGGCACTATGAGGTCCAGAGCATGAATGAAATATGCTTAGTATGCAAGTACTTGCAACACATCATCACACTATTGTTGTTTCACTTTTTCTGATCTTCCTATGAAAATAGCACCATCTTTCAACATGTGCCAATGCAGCGTCATATTGTATGCCTCTTATATTACATCTTTATGCTTCTGAAGCAGGACCTTAGGAGAATGTGCTTCTACTGTTTGTGGGTCTGAAGGTGTGTGGGTGCCTTATTCCATCTCTCATAATATTATGTGTACTAAAATCACTTGATAATGTGGAGAGTTGTATGCCATATTTGAGTCTGTGGACTCACCCTGGTAAAAACTGCACATGTCCACTAAATGTGCAAATCAAGCTCCATTGCCTCAGAGATACTTGCAATACCGGCTGTTGGAAAATGGGTTGTTGGTAAGGGCAGGTATGTACCTACACTTAGCAACAGGCCTCTAACCTGCGCCTAGGTCCTGTTAGGTCTCAGTAAATTAATCCCAGCTCAACCCTTGGTAGCTTGGCAACGAGCGACAAGGCTTAACTTAGGAGACATAGGCCCCCACTACAACCCTGGCGGTCGGTGTTAAAGCGGCGGTAAAACCGCCAACAGGCCGGCGGAAAAAAAATGGAATCACGACCATGGCGGAAACCGCCAACATAGACAGCCACTTTAACACTCTGACCGCCACGGCGGTACAAACACTGCGGCGGTAACTGCCAACAGACCGGCGGAAGACAATGTACCGCCCACAGTATTACAACAGGCCAATCCGCCACCTTTTCCGGGGCAGTTTCACTGCAAACAAAAACACGGCGGAAACAGGACTTGGAAGGGAAAACGCTCACCTCTACACACCCCACGAGGAAATAGGACGCCATGGAGCCAGAACTCCATATTCTACCTGCCTTTGTCTTCCTGCTCCTCTACCAAGAGCACGAATGCCGGCACCGAAGACCACGGTGAGTACTGCACCTACGACACAGGGGAGGGGGGGAAAGAGAGTGACACACACACGCAACAGGCAACACCCCCACCCCCACCCTCACCCACTACAACACACACACTAATACATGTTGATACATTACAGTTACACCCCCAACCCCCATGGAAGAATGTAAAGACAAAAGGAAATGATTGTAACAAATGTAATCAATTAAAATCCAGTACTCAAAAATATATATACACTATAAACAAATATATACACCAATAATACAAGCCCAGGTATTGCACCATTTATAGTCCGTGGACCACTGGGCCCAAAATGCATGGGCGAGGCCCACACTCGATACCCAATCAAAACGGAGAGAACACTGCAGGGGCATCAGATAGAAATACATCAGGCACCACAGGGGGAAGGGAAGTGGGGGCACCTCAGCCGGATGAGTGCACGAGGCCAGATTCATGAAGGGGCTCCATGCCCACTGCTGTATCCTGGGGAGTGCAAAGCCACAGTCTCTCAAGTCTCTCAAGTCGGTGGTTTGCCCACTGCTTTATCGTGGGGAGTGTAAAGCCACAGTCTCTCAAATCTCTTCAGAGGGTGGTTTGCCCACTGCTTTATCCTGGGGAGTGCAAAGCCACAGTCTCTCAAGTCTCTCCAGTGGGTGGTTTGCCCACTGCTTTATCCTGGGGAGTGCAAAGCCACAGTCTCTCAAGTCTCTCCAGTGGGTGGTTTGCCCACTGCTTTATCCTGGGGAGTGCAAAGCCACAGTCTCTCAAGTCTCTCCAGAGGGTGGTTTGTCCACTGCTTCATCCTGGGGAGTGCAAAGCCACAGTCTCTCAAGTCTCTCCAGTGGGTGGTTTGCCCACTGCTTTATTCTGGGGGGTGCAAAGCCACAGTCTCTCAAGTGGATAACAGTCTCCACTGGTTCTGGAGGGGGCTTTGTGCCCAGAGTGCTTCATCCTGCCAAGGACAGAGGTAGTGGATGTGAATCTCCACTGGTTCTGGAGGGGGCTTGGCGCCCAGAGTGCTTCATCCTGCCAAGGACAGAGGTAGTGGATGCCTTTCTGCACTGGTTCTGGAGGGGGCTTCGTGCCCATAGTGCTTGATCCTGCTTGTGGCGGCCTCAGTAGCGGCGGTGCTTGCGGCGCTCATTGGCCTGCGGTGCTGGTGGGTGGCTCAGTAAGCTTGCTGGTGGCAGCGGTTTCCTTGGCAGCGGTGCTACCGGCGGTGGTGTCCTGGGCAGCGGTGCTGGTGGCGGCGGTGTCTTGACAGCGGTGCTGGTGGCAGCGGTGTCCTGGGCAGCGGTGCTGGTGGCGGCGGTGTCCTGGGCAGCGGTGCTGGTGGTGGCGATGTCCTGGGCAGTGGTGACGGTGGTGGCGATGTCCTGGGCAGTGGTGACGGTGGTGGCGGTGTCCTGGGCAGCGGTGCTGTTGGCGGTGCTGGTGGCGGTGGTGTCCTGGGCAGTGGTGCTGGTAGCAGTCTTGTCCGCCGTGCAGGTTGGCGGTGACTTCCCTTTTTTATGTGCCCCTTCCCCACCTTGGATGGTAGCGCAGCTTTCTTCCCACTCCCAACTGTAGTCCTGGGAGGGACCTTGGTGGCAGGTGTTTTACCCTTCTCCCTCTGGGCAGTGGCCAACTTCTTATACTTCTGAGGTGGGGGACTGTCTGTTGTCTGGCTCCTTGGCACACTGGCTGCCCTGCTGCTTGGTGCACTCCAGAAGCCGGTTACTGCTGGCACCACTGCTCTCGCTGATGTGGTGGCTGAGGTTCTGGGTTGGGACCTGGAAAGGCGTGCCCTAGGGGACTGAAGGGGTGGGGGAGGTGAGGGGAAGAGGTCAAGATTGGACAGGAAACATTTTTTAGACACACTGGGACGGGTAGATGGAGGGGGTTTGGGAGTGGAGGAAGAGGTAGTGGTTGTAGGAGGTGTACGTTTGCTGACTTTGGGTGAAGGTGCATGGGCTGGAGACTGTCGTGAGGTGGATGGCTGTTGGGTGGGTGTGTGACTGTGTTTGTGTACCTTGGGAGGTGGGCTCACAGACACACTCGGAGAGGATACAGGGGATGTGTGAATGGTAGTGGGGTGGTGAGTGCACTTGAGCGGTGTGTGGTGATGGGTGTGCTGGTGATGGACGTAGTGGATGAAGATGTAGTGCATGCAGGTGTGAGTGGAAACGTGACAGGGAGGGAGGTGGGAGACGAGGAGGAGGGGGACACAGTGGAGGCAGTGGCTGTTGGTATGTCTGCATGGGTATGATGCTTGTGTGAGTGCCTCTGGGATGTGTGGTGCTTATGCTTGCCGGAGCTACCCTTGTGCGTTGAGGTGTGTGCATGCTGGTCTGATGGTGTGCTTGGGATAGGCTGAGGCACAGGGGTTTGGGTCTGGGTGGAGGAAGTTGGAGGGGGGAGGCTGGACACAGGGACAATGGCTGCCATCAGTGCTGAGGCCAGAGTCTGAAAAGCTCGCTGTTGGGCTGCCTGACAAGAATGAATGCCCTCCAGGTATGCATTTGTCTGTTGCAACTGCCTCTCTACACCCTGGATAGCATTCAGAATGGTAGACTGCCCAACAGTGAGGGATCTGAGGAGGTCAATGGCCTTCTCACTGAGGGCAGCAAGGCTGACTGGGGCAGGGGCTGGGGTGCCTGGGGTGAAGGAGATGCCCACCCTCCTGGGTGAGCGGCTACAAGGCACACACTGAGGGGCTGCTGGGAGGGCTGTGCTGGTTGGGGGGTGGCAGCTGTTCCTGTAGATGCGGGGGGCACAGAGGGGTCTGCCACCGCAACAGAGCTCCCATCAGAGGAGGAGTCCGTGTCGCTGGTCTCAGCCCCTGTCCCCGCCGTGGAGCTCCCCTCGCCATCCATCCCACTGGTGCCTTCAGACTCTGTTGTCTGGCCCTCCAGGGCCATGTGGGATGCAGCTCCCTCCTGCTCCGGTGCCACTGCTCCTCTGCCTGATGATGCTATTGCACACAAGAACAGGGAGACTGTTAGAAATGGGGTTTTTGGTTGGCAGTCAGGTTACCCTCTGTCCAAGCAAAATCCCTCACTCTAGTCAGGGTAAGTCACACACTATCCAAGATTATCCTGTGCCCACCCTCTGGTAGCTTGGCACGAGCAGTCAGGCTTAACTCAGAAGGCAATGTGTAAAGTATTTGTGCAATAAATCATACAACACCATAGTATAACACCACAAAAATACACCACACAGTGTTTAGAAAAATATAGAATATTTATCTGGGTAATTGTAGGTCAAAACGATCAAAGTTGCAATACGAATTTGTAAAGATATCACTGAAAAGTGATATTAAGTGTCTTTAAGTCTTTAAAAAGCAATAAAGTGTCTTTCAAGCACAGAGTACCTGGTTTCTGGTGGGAAATCTCCTCAGAGGGCCACAGGAGAAGAGATGCGGGGAAAAAGGGGTGTGTGCGTCGATTTCCGCTCAGCACACACAGACTTGCGTCGTTCTTTTCCACGCAGGGAAGTCGGGCGTCGTTTTCCGGCGCGCAGACAGTCTCTTGTTGTGGATCGCGGGGATTACCAGATGTCCCGGGTCTGTGCGTGGATTCTCCTGCTTATTTTCCGGCTGCGCGTCGTTCTGCGGGGCTGCGCGTCGAAGTTTCGATCTCACGGTAGGCGTCGCGTCGATTTCTCCTTGGAAGTCGGGCGGCGTTGTCCTTGCGAGGCCGTGCGTCGAAATTTTGGTCTCACGGCAGGCGTCGCGTCGATTTCTCCTTGGAAGTCGGGTGGCGTTGTCCTTGCGAGGCCGTGCGTCAAAGTTTCGCACTCACGGTAGGCGTCGCGTCGATTTCTCCTGGAAAGTCGGGCGGCTTTGTCCTTGCAAGGTTGTGCGTCGAAGTCTCGATCGTCCCGAGGGCGTCGCGTCGATCAGCGTCGGTGTGCGGCGTTTTTCTCGCCGCGAAACAAGCTGTGCGTCGAAATTTTCGGCGCACGGAGCGTCCAAGTGAAAGGAAGAAGTCTTTTTGGTCCTGAGACTTCAAGGAACAGGAGGCAAGCTCTATCCAAGCCCTTGGAGAGCACTTTCACAGCCAGACAAGAGTTCAGCAAGGCAGCAGGGCAACAGCAAGACAGCAGTCCTTTGTAGAAAGCAGACAGGTGAGTCCTTTGAGCAGCCAGGCAGTTCTTCTTGGCAGGATGTAGTTTCTGGTTCAGGTTTCTTCTCCAGCAAGTGTCTGATGAGGTAGGGCAGAGGCCCTGTTTTATACTAAGTTGTGCCTTTGAAGTGGGGGTGACTTCAAAGAGTCTCTAAGAAATGCACCAAGTTCCCTTTCAGCTCAATCCTGTCTGCCAGAGTCCCAGTAGGGGGTGTGGCAGTCCTTTGTGTGAGGGCAGGCCCTCCACCCTCCCAGCCCAGGAAGACCCATTCAAAATGCAGATGTATGCAAGTGAGGCTGAGTACCCTGTGTTTGGGGTGTGTCTGAGTGAATGCACAAGGAGCTGTCAACTAAACCTAGCCAGACGTGGATTGAAGGGCACAACAAGATTTTAGTGCAAAGAAATGCTCACTTTCTAAAAGTGGCATTTCTAGAATAGTAATATTAAATCCGACTTCACCAGTCAGCAGGATTTTGTATTACCATTCTGGCCATACTAAATATGACCTTCCTGCTCCTTTCAGATCAGCAGCTGCCACTTCAACAGTGTATGAGGGCAGCCCCAATGTTAGCCTATGAAAGGAGCAGGCCTCACAGTAGTGTAAAAACGAATTTAGGAGTTTCACACTACCAGGACATATAACTACACAGGTACATGTCCTGCCTTTTACCTACACCGCACCCTGCTCTAGGGGTTACCTAGGGCACACATTAGGGATGACTTATATGTAGAAAAAGGGGAGTTCTAGGCTTGGCAAGTACTTTTAAATGCCAAGTCGAAGTGGCAGTGAAACTGCACACCAGGCCTTGCAATGGCAGGCCTGAGACAAGGTTAAGGGGCTACTGAGGTGGGTGGCACAACCAGTGCTGCAGGCCCACTAGTAGCATTTAATCTACATGCCCTAGGCACATGTAGTGCACTCTACTAGGGACTTACAGGTAAATTAAATAGTCAATCATGGATAAACCAATCAATAGTACACTTTACACAGAGAGCATATGCACTTTAGCACTGGTTAGCAGTGGTAAAGTGTTCAGAGGTCAAAAGCCAACAACAACAGGTCAGAAAAAATAGGAGGAAGGAGGCAAAAAGTTTGGGGATGTCCCTGTCAAAAAGCCAGGTCCAACAGAGACCAAAAAAAAAGGGGGAAAGACAGAAGAAAGACATGATGAGTGCATGCAATACCGCTACCGTTGGGGGACACTACAGACCCAGAAGACCTCTGCACTATGCCGTACACTTCGAGTTCCCTAATTAATCACAGGGACATGGGGTACAAGGCCTATGCCCAATTGATGCACACATGGAAGTCACACAAGCCTGACTTGGTGTAGTTAGCTCTGAACATTGGTGGGGTGGGGTGCCACATGGCCTGCCTTATGAAAGGACCTTGCCTACTAAACTCTCCCGGGCCTAGGGGAACCCTCAGCCCACCTCCCCCACCCAGACACCTCGTAATGCGCGCTGAATCAGCTGAATGAGAGTGAACTCACCCCCTGCTGTGATGCTCTCAAGCGGCCATCCAAAACTGGATAAGCCACTGCCAGGATCCGGAACATCAGGGGGGTCATAGTGCGACAGGCACCGCTCCCACATTGGGAGGCCAACCCCAGCTGCGCCTTCGCCGTCTTCTTGCTCCAGGAGCAAATGTCCTCCCATCTTTTCCAGCAGTGGGTGCTCTGTCTGTGGTGGACCCTCAGGGTCCGGTCTTCCTTGGGGATGGCACGCCAAATATCCTTCTTCTGGTGGGCGCTGACATAAAGGAATAGTACAGGGGAAAAGGATAAGATATAACCGTCCGGACCGTCACAGTCATTGGCCCGCGTTCCTAATCTTGCCATGACGCACATGCACTCACCGTCGTTTCATTCACACCTCATTCTCCCCCCCATCTTCCATCCACACCACTCCACACAGGCATTGCCCATACAGCATGCTCACAGTGTACTTACCTGTTTGTCTGGAGGACCGTAGAGTAGCTTGTCCTGGGGGAGGACCTCATCCACTAGTTTCTCCAACTCCTCTGTGGTGAAGTCAGGGGCCCTTTCCCCAGACACATGAGCCATTGTCTCTTCCAGACTGAGGTCAAAGCAGCACTTGCAGTGTAGGTCCTCTCCTGTCAAAGATCAGGTATCAAGTGAGTGAACAGATAGAAAATGGTGGTCACGTCCGCGGCGATACGTACCGTTAGCGCCAGCATACATCGTCATTGGCTCCTGGGACCCATAGGGTCCAATGTTAACCATTGCAGGATTGTGCCGCGGTCTTCGACCGCCTACCGCGCCGGTGTACAATGCCAGCACAGTTACCTCATATCCCCTTGTCCCACATTACAGGTCAGCAGCCGCCATTTCAGGGGGCCACATGGCATTAATTTTAAATGTGTCACACATATCTAGGCCTTGCATACACATTAAGACAGGGACATAGCGGATTGAAAAATGTGTGCAATTAAGTAGTGTTTTCGTACCTCTGCTCGCTGTTCTCCTCCATAGAGCACATCCACTGGGGCAGGTGAGGAGATGGCGTCATCCTCTGGTGTACAGACCGATGGTCGACAGTGGAAGAGCGACATGTAATAGTCACCTACAGACTGGACCGTGCCACAATCCAGGAACTGTGTACCCAGGTGGAGCCGGACCTGATGTCAGCTATCCGCCATCCCACAGGTATCCCCCCTCTAGTGCAGGTGCTGTCAGTACTAAATTTCCTGGCAAGTGGGTCTTTTCAGACGACAGTGGCCATAGCATCAGGGATGTCCCAGCCTAAGTTTTCCAACGTGTTGACCAGAGTGTTGTCTGCCCTGCTGAAACACATGCGCAGCTACATCGTGTTCCCTCAGGTGGAGGATTTGCCCACAGTGAAAGGTGACTTCTATGCCCTCTGACATATTCCCAACATCATAGGTGTCATTGATGGGACACTTGTGGCCTTGGTCCCCCCCGCAGGAGTGAACAGGTGTACAGAAACCGGAAGAGTTACCATTCTATGAATGTGCAGATGGTGTGTTTGGCTGACCAGTACATCTCCCATGTGAACGCCAAATTTCCTGGCTCAGTGCATGACGCTTACATTCTGAGGAATAGCAGCATCCCTTATGTGATGGGGCAACTCCAGAGGCACTGTGTTTGGCTTTTAGGTGAGGACATGGACTCTATACGGTGTGTCTAGGTGTCTGGGGTTGTCGCTAAGCGTTAGTGTGTGACTAACAGTTGTCTCTCGACATTTGCAGGTGACTCTGGGTACCCCAACCTGTCATAGCTACTGACCCCAGTCAGAAATCCCAGGACAAGGGCAGAGGAACGCTACAATGAGGCACATGGGCGAACTAGGAGGGTTATAGAGAGGACCTTCGGCCTCCTGAAGGCCAGATTCAGGTGCCTCAATATGACAGGTGGGTCCCTATTCTACTCACCAAAGAAGGTGTGCCAGATCATCGTGGCCTACTGTATGCTTCACAACTTGGCTTTGTAACGACAGGTGCCTGTTCTGCAGGAGGATGGTCCAGATGGAGGTCTTGTGGCAGCTGTGAAGCCTGTGGACAGTGAAGACGAGGAAGCAGAAGAAGAGGATATCGACAACAGAAACACAGTGATTCATTGATACTTCCAATGAGACACAGGTAAGAAGACATCACTGCCTGCTACATCTGATACACTTGTTCTACCTCTCATCTGTGTGTCACTTTCACCCAGTGTATGGACCCTGAGTTGTCACTTTCCCTTTCAATTTCACAGATGTGGGTCCCACTGTGTGACAACTTCTTTGTTTCCTCATGGACTAGAGCTGTGTGACATAGGTATGTTGACAATACAATGGATATATCATTTTTCCTCAGTTATTTCAAATACACAATTGTGAAAGCACAGACTGACTCCAGATAGTTTTGTGATTTAAGGGTGTTTATTTAAGCGCTAAATAGTGGAGGGGGTTGTAGAATGGTCAGGTGTGATGGTGGAGGAATGTCCATGGCAGAGTCCAGTTTAATAGTCTCACAGGTGCATTGTCCAAAGGGGCATAGGAAGTGGAGCTGGGGCAGTTGATGGATGGACAGGGTGACAAAGTGGGACAAAAGGATGACAATCAGGGTGGTCTAATTTCTTGGCGAGGGTCTTAGCATTGTTCTCTGTCTTTGCCCTGGATCTCAGGGACTGTTTGCGGGGTGGTTCTCCATCTGCAGGGGGTGGGGTGCTGGTACCCTGGTCCTGCGCGGTTCCTCCTGTCCACTAGCGCCAGCTGAGGTGGTGGGCAGTTCATCGTCCAGGCTAGTGTCAGGGGCCCCTTGTTGTGCCACAGTGTCCCTCCTGGTGTTGACAAGTTCCTTCAGCACCCCTACAATGGTGCCCAGGGTGGTATTGATGGATTTGAGTTCCTCCCTGAACCCCAAATTCTGTTTCTCCTGCAGCCGCTGGGTCTCCTGAAACTTGTCTATTACCGTTGCCATCCTCTCCTTGGAATGGTGGTAGGCTCCCATGATTTTGGAGAGGGCCTCGTGGAGAGTGGGTTCAGTGGGCCTGTCCTCCCCCTGTTGCACAGCAGCCCTCCCAGTTCCCCTGTGTTCCTGGGCCTCTGTCCCCTGAACCGGGTGCCCACTGCCACTGCCCCCAGGTCCCTGCTGTTGTTTGATTGGTGGGTTAGCCTGGATTCCCTGTAGTGGTGGACACACTGCTGTTTGATGTGTCCTGGGGACAGAGGTATGGGCCCTCTGGGTGGGTGCTGTGCTGGTGTTTCCAGAAGGGGGAGGCTCTGTGGTGGCTTGTGCCAGTGTGAGGGGAAGCGACTGTCCCGAGGTCCCAGATGGGCCGGGCTGGTCATCTAGATCCAGTTGGACAGATCTGCTGTCATCACTGTGGGCCTCTTCTGTGGAGGGAGTGGACATGTCTGGAACCTCCTGTCCGGTGATGTTGGGTAGGGGTCCTGCGGGGGTGTAAAGGCATAATTATTACATCTGTGTGTGCCACGGTGTACAATGGGTGGGTGACCCTGTACCCCAGTGCTTGCATTCTTCTGTAGTACCTTGTGTGATAATTGTTTAGGGGTGTGTGTGGGGATGTGCAGTGGCCATGCATTGCTGATGGGTGTCCATGCTTTGGTGTTGCATGCAGGGCTTGGTGTTGGGATGAGTGGGTTGTGATGGTGGGACATATGTGAGGCTTTGGAGTGATGGGGGTGAGGGCAAGGGTGGGGGTATGTGATAGCATGCAGGTAGGGTGGGGGATGAAGTAGTAAAAGCTTTGACTTACCAGAGTCCATTTCTCCAGCTACTCCTGCGAGGACCTCAGGATGCAGTATAGCCAAGACCTACTCCTCCCATGTTGTTAGTTGTGGGGGAGGATGTGGGGGTCTGCCGCCAGTCCTCAGATCCGCGATGTGGTGTCTTGACACCACAGAACGTACCTTCCGCTGTAGGGTTTGTGGGTGATGTGGGTGTGTTTTATAATGTATTGGGTGTGTTGGTGTGTGTATGTGTATCAGGTGTGTGTATTTGGAATTGTCCAATGTGGCAGTGTTTTGTAAATGTGTGTGTATTTTGAGCATGGTGGTGTGTACTGCCAATGGAATACCGTGATTGAAAGCCCGCTGCGTGGATTCGTGGGTCGTGATAGTGTGGGCGTTTTCCTGTTGGCGTGACTTTGGAGGTTTTGTTATCGCCAGTTTATCACTGACCTTTGGTGAGGCGGACTTGTGTGGGTGTCTGGATTTTGGCGGATTCCGAGCTGTGGGTCGTAATAGCTGTGGCGGTATTCCGCAGCCGCGGCGGTGTGCTGGCGGTCTTCTGCACGGCGGTAAGCGGCATTTACAACCAATGTTGTAATGACCCCCATAATGTAAAGCATTCAAATACCACAAAACGGTAATTAAATAAAAGCACAGAAAACAGTTTAAAAATCCAAAACCTGTTTATAATAATAGATTATATTTTTATCTTTAAAATGACACAAAAACGAATAAAATCGGATACGGGGAACCGGAGATATGAATTTCTGTTTTTTTAGCGCCTAGAAACCAAAAGCCCCAATCGGGTCATCTGGTTGCACCTCGACCGGGGCAAAGTCAAAGTTTAAGGCTGACCACGATGGAGACCGGCTCAGCCTCGGTCAAAAGTTTACCTTCGCACTAGTTGTTTTTCTGAAGATTTTCTTCAGCGGGACAAACCTGCCAGTCCAATCCAACCTCCGGGAACTCTTCTCCAGATACACGTCGCAGGAGCCCTCGGTGGAGATTTTTACCTTCGGACTTAGTCGTTTTTTCGAGGTGAAAATCCTTTGACAGGGGTAAACCTGGATCTTGATCCGATGTCCTTTGAGCCCTCCTTGGATACGCTGGCTGGGAGGTCCCAGTCAACTTGTACGTTTGGACTTAGTCTCTTTTTTCGTGATTTTCTTCACCAGGACGAACCTGCAAATCAGGTAGCGGTTGAGGCAAGCCAGCTAGAGTTGCCACAGCGGGTCGGTCCCTCTATGGAGCTTTTTTTCAAAAGTTCTCCAAACTTCTCCCAGATGTTCATTTAAGGTTCTTTTAAGCTCTGAGGTGATCCTTGGTGGTGTGGCCTACAACTCCCAGAATGCACCTGGCACAAACTCCTTTTTGGCCACTGGACAGTGGTCAGCTGGTTGATTTCTTCAGGAGTTGGTGCAGGGGACTCTGGTTAGCAATGTTTCACCTGTAGCAAACAGGGAGTCCCTCCTTGAACCAGTTGAAGCCAGGCAAAGTCCTTCTTGTGGTGAAGCCCACGTGTGCAGCTTGTGCAATCCTTCAGAGTGCAGGTTCCAGGTGCAGGCCAGGGGTCCAGCAGGGCAGTCCTTCTTCTCCTTTGGTTTTTCCTTGTTGGAATCTGATGGGGATCTCCGGTGTGGGTGCAGGTCTGCCAGTGTTATCCTTGCTCCTGGGTGGAAAACAGTGGGGTCCTGATTCTCCAATCAGGTGCGGGGTCCTTCCCCTTGTGATGACCACTTCCTGGGAAATGTAGCAAAAATCGATCCCAGGAGGCAACATTCATCAAAAATCCATCATGGCTGAAAATTATTTTTGGAGGTTACATCTGGCTGAGCCCACCCACTGGTATGACTAAAAATCCTAAACACACCCCTCTCCTGCCCTCTCCTAATCTAATCAAGGGGGAACCTAGTTGTCTGGGGTTGCAGGATGTGGGGGTGTTGCTGGGTTTCTCCAAATGTCCTTCTCTGCCTTTGAAGACCAGTTTGGCAGCCCCCCCCTTCCTGCCTCACCATCTGCTGAGGGGGAATTCCCTCCCACAGGCACATCTCTTTGTGTGAAGCCAGGCCACTTCACACCTCATCAGGCTGGCCAATCAAAGCACAGCAGCAAAAACAATGCAGGGCTGAAATTGGCAACTTTTCAGATAACGTTTAAAACTCTTTACCTGAACAAGTTATATTAAATCCAACAACTGGACGTTTTGGGATTTATTATAACAATTAATTTGATACCAAACTCTTGGTATCTGTCATTTAAGGGGACCAGTAAAATAAAAATAAAGTCTTCCCATTCTAACCTATGAAGGCCATTCACTACAATGAGGGAAAAACGATTTTGGCTGTTTTTATCTCACCAGGGCTTATAAAACTACTTTTATAAGTTCCCTGCTGATAGTTACATGGCACCCAGCCCTAGGGGCACAAAGGACACACCTTAAGGGTGACTTATATGTGAACTTAAGGTAGTTTAAGACTTTTGGAACTACTTTTAATTCCAAGGTTGAATTTGCATATAACTTTAATTTAAAAGCAGCCGGCAAGGCAGGCCTGCCTTTAAAATGACACTGGCCACCTCAGCAGTGCACCTATGGGTGCACTACCTATGCTGTGGTCCCTAAACCTACATGCCCTACCATATACTAGGGACTGATAGGTAGGTTAACTTAGCCAATTACAATTAGCCTAATTTGCATACACACTTTACACAGAGCACTGGCCCTGGGACTGGTAAGCAGTAC
This sequence comes from Pleurodeles waltl, assembly GCF_031143425.1. Lineage (NCBI taxonomy): Eukaryota > Metazoa > Chordata > Amphibia > Caudata > Salamandridae > Pleurodeles > Pleurodeles waltl. The sequence continues at coordinate 1,039,000,984 of NC_090447.1, forward strand.
CCAGGGCACAGCTAAGAGTCGGTAACCACCAGTACCTGTACAAAAAGTGTGGGGGTGACCAGGGCAAAAAGGAGGACTTTCCTAAACTGCCTCCCCCCCAGATGCAAAGTGATGGGTACTAACCTACACCCTGGTAGTCCTCATCATCTAATAGAAAATCCTGGAAAGGCAATCTGCTTTGGCATGGGCAGTCCCAGGTCTGTGCTCCACTGTGAAGTCCATTCCCTGTAGGGAAATGGACCACCTTAACAGTTTTGGGTTTTCCCCCCTCATTTGCATCAGCCATCTGAGAGGTCTGTGGTCAGTTTGTATACGGAAGTGAGTGCCAAACAAGTATGGCGTCAACTTCTTCAGGGACCAGACCACAGCAAAGGACTCCCTCTCAATGGCACTGCATCTATTCTCTCTGGGGAGTAGTCACCACTGCTGATGAAGGCAACTAGTTGATCTTGGTCCTCTTCATTAACTTGTGCTAGCACTGCCCCAATCCCTTCCTCTGAAGCATCTGTTTGCACTATAAACTCCTTGTTATAGTCAGGGGCCAGTAACACTGGTGCTGAACACACAGCCTGTTTTAGGGTGTCAAAAGCTTTCTGGCACTCTGGGGTCCAAATGACCATCGTGGGTTGTTTCTTGGAGGTAATCTCAGTCAGAGGGGCCACTGTGGTCCCATAATTCTGAACACACCTGCTGTAGTACCTAGTCAGACCAAGAAAGGCCCTGACCTGAGTCTGAGTTTTAGGAGCTTCCAAATCCAGGATAGTCTGGATCTTGGGCTGGAGAGGTTGAACATGGCCTCCACCAACAAGGTGGCCCAGGTACACAACTGAGATTTACCCTATCTGGCACTTGCTTGCCTCGATAGTCAGGACTGCTTGAAGCAGGACCTGAAGCACTTCCTTCAGGTGGACCAGGTGGTCCTCCCAACTAAATACAGCTATATCATCCAGATAGGCTGCACTGAAAGATTCCAACCCAGACAGGACTCTATTCACCAACCGTTGGAAGGTGGCAGGAGCATTTTTCAGGCCAAAGGGCATCTCCTTGAACTGAAAGTGGCCCTCAGTGCACCAGCTTTTTTTGCCCCTTGGGCGCTCCCCCTTGCCGCTTTTCCCATTGCCGCTGCCTCCCTGCGGCCCGCCCCCCTCGCGCCCCCATGCGCCACTCCCTCCCGCCTCCAGCTGCTCCTCCCTCCCCCTCCCTTCTTAATGGCTGGCGCTGCGCGTTGAGGGTGAGCGACCTCTGACCTGTTTTCGGTCAAGAGCTTGCCCCCCCACGTCCGCAGCACCACCTTGCTGTCTCGTGTCCCTGACCCCCGCCCACGCTGCTGCTATCGTGTTCGAGGCCCTCCTCCACCCGCAGGCATCCTCCTGCACCTCATCCCTCGTGTCTAGTGGGCTTCTGATAAGCGTCTCTAGACCCGTGTGCACTGTGCCGTTTTCGCCGTATCTGTGAGTGTATTTCGTTTTTCTACGCCTTGCCTCCTTGCGCTCTTGCCACCATTTGTGCCTTTTCAGATTGCTGTATTCCGCTTGTGCATTGTGCCGTTTACCGTATTTGTGACTGTATTTCGTATTTTGTGAATTGCCTTTTTTTGCCTTGTGCTTTTCTTCTTATTTGTGCCTTTTCCGCTTCTTTTGCCCCTTGGGCGCTCCCCCTTGCTGCTTTCCCCTTGCCGCTGCCTCCCTGCGGCCTGCCCCCCCGCACCCCCATTCGCCGCTCCCTCCCGCCTCCCGCCTCCCAGCTGGTCCTCCCTCCCCCTCCCTTCTTAATGGCTGGCGCTGCGCGTCGAGGGTGAGCGACCTCTGACCTGTTTTCGGTCAAGAGCTCGCCCCCCCACGTCCGCAGCACCACCTTGCTGTCTCGTGTCCCTGACCCCCGCCCACGCTGCTGCTAGCATGTTCGAGGCCCTCCTCCACCCGCAGGCATCCTCCTGCGCCTCATCCCTGGTGTCTAGTGGGCTTCTGGTAAGCGTCGCTAGACCCGTGTGCACTGTGCCGTTTTCGCCGTATCTGTGAGTGTATTTAGTGTTTCTGCACCTTGCCTCCTTGCGCTCTTGCCCCCATTTGTGCCTTTTCAGATTGCTGTATTCCGCTTGTGCATTGTGCCGTTCACCGTATTTGTGACTGTATTTCGTATTTTGTGAATTGCCTTTTTTTGCCTTGTGCTTTTCTTCTTATTTGTGACTTTTCCGCTTTTTTCGCCAGCTGGGCACTCCCCCTTGCCTCTTTCCCCTTGCTGCGGCCTGCCTGCGGCCCCACCCCCTCACACCTCCATTTACCGCTCCCTCCCGCCTCCCAGCTGCTCCTCCCTCCCCCCTCCCTTCTTAATGGCTGGCGCTGCGCGTCGAGGGTGAGCGACCTCTGACCTGTTTTCGGTCAAGAGCTCGCCCCCCCACGTCCGCAGCACCACCTTGCTGTCTCGTGTCCCTGACCCCCGCCCACGCTGCTGCTAGCATGTTCGAGGCCCTCCTCCACCCGCAGGCATCCTCCTGCGCCTCATCCCTGGTGTCTAGTGGGCTTCTGGTAAGCGTCGCTAGACCCGTGTGCACTGTGCCGTTTTTGCCGTATCTGTGAGTGTATTTTGTTTTTCTGCGCCTTGCCTCCTTGCGCTCTTGCCCCCATTTGTGCCTTTTCAGATTGCTGTATTCCGCTTGTGCATTGTGCCGTTTACCGTATTTGTGACTGTATTTTGTATTTTTTGAAGTGCCTTTTTTTGCCTTGTGCTTTTCTTCTTATTTGTGCCTTTTCCACTTTTTTCGCCCCTTAGGCGCTCCCCCTTGCCGCTTTCCCCTTGCCGCTGCCTCCCTGCAGCCCGACCCCTTCGCGCCCCCATTCGCCGCTCCCTCCCGCCTCCCAGCTGCTCCTCCCTCCCCCCTCCCTTCTTAATGGCTGACACTGCGCGTCGAGGGTGAGCGACCTCTGACCTGTTTTCGGTCAAGAGCTCGCCCACCCACGTCCGCAGCACCACCTTGCTGTCTTGTGTCCCTAACCCCCGCCCACGCTGCTGCTAGCATGTTCGAGGCCTTCCTCCACCCGCAGGCATCCTCCTGCACCTCATCCCTGGTGTCTAGTGGGCTTCTGGTAAGCGTCGTTAGACCCGTGTGCACTGTGCCGTTTTCGCCGTATCTGTGAGTGTATTTCGTTTTTCTACACCTTGCCTCCTTGCGCTCTTGCCCCCATTTGTGCCTTTTCAGATTGCTGTATTCCGCTTGTGCATTGTGCCGTTTACCGTATTTGTGACTGTATTTCGTATTTTGTGAAGTGCCTTTTTTTGCCTTGTGCTTTTCTTCTTATTTGTGCCTTTTCTACTTTTTTCACCCCTTGGGCACTCCCCCTTGCCGCTTTCCCCTTGCTGCTGCCTCCCTGCGGTCCGCCCCCGTCGCGCCCCCATTCGCTGCTCCCTCCCGCTTCCCGCCTCCCAGCTGCTCCTCCCTCCCCCCTCCCTTCTTAATGGCTGGCGCTGCGCGTCCGCACAGCGGGCGCGCCGCTGGCGCGCCAGAGGCAAGCCCGTCTGCGCCCGTCCGCGCCTGGACCGTGGCCAGCGCCACCCCCCCTGGTCCGCACGACCCCCGCACCTCCAGACGTCGCTACTCGGCCAGCGAACTCTTCGCCCTCAACCCTGGTCCCTCCACAGCTTGCTTCCAGGCTGCACCGAAGCACACCAAAGGTCCCTTCTCCTGCCGCGCCTGCAACTTCACCTGCAACAGAACAAGGAAGACTGCAACAACCAACACCAACCACCTCCACTGCATACTCCTCAACACACGCTCCGCACGAAAGCACGCCATCGAGCTCTGGGACCTGCTCGACACCACCGCCCCAGACGTAGCCCTCCTGACCGAAACCTGGTGGAACGACTCCTCAGCCCCTGACATCGTCATAGCCATCCCTGATGGCTACAAGATCACCAGAAGAGATCGCACCAACGGAATCGGAGGAGGAATAGCCATCGGCCACAAATCCACCCTCAAAATCCACACCCACACGGACGACACCCTCAAGACAGCTGAACACCTGCACTTCCGGATCCACACGGACCCTAACACCACCCTCAGGGGAACGCTCATCTACCGACCCCCAGGACCTCGAGCCCCCTTCAGCGACACCATTGCCGACCTCACGAGCACCCACGCACTCGCCTCTATGGACTACATGCTCCTCGGAGACCTCATTTCCACCTGGAGAACAACAACGACGCCAACACCGCATCGCTGACCGACAACCTCTCCAACCTCAGACTCCAACAACTGGTCAACACACCCACCCACATCGCCGGCCACACGCTCGATCCTATCTTCTCCGCAAGCAACCACGTCACCTTCAGCCACACCACCGAACTCCACTGGACCGACCACCACTGCGTCCACTTCACATTCAAGAAACACACCGAACACCACCGCACCCCACTACCTCCTCACCGCCACTGGAGCAAAGTCACCGAAGACCAACTGACCAGCACCCTCGCCCAGAACCCGCCTACCGACCCCACTGACCCGGACACCGCCGCCATCAACCTACGATGGTGGATCTACGACTGCGCCACACCCTCGCACCACTCAAGAGGCCCACCGTCAACCAAGAAAAGAAAAAAGCCTCCTGGTTCACTGACAAACTCATCACCTCCAAACGCACCTGCCAGAAACTAAAGAAAAAATGGCTCCTCAAACGCACTCCTAATAGCCTGGCAACCCACAAGAAAGCCACCCGCAAGCACCACCAATTTTTCCGACTCGCCAAACGTTCCCACTTCACAGAACGCCTAAACAACAAAGCTCACGACAGCAAAGAACTCTTCTGCATCGTGAAAGAGCTCTCCAACCCCAGCGCCAACGTCAACGACATCCCACCATCCCAAGAACTCTGCGACGCCCTGTCCACCTTCTTCTTCCAGAAGATCGTCGACATCCACGACAGCTTTAACACCACGGCTCCGCCTGACCCCACCCCCGATAAGTCCACCCACGCCAACCGCCTTACCACCTGGACCCACGTAGACGATGCTGAAACTTGCAAGACCATGAACTCCATCCACTCAGGATCCCCCTCTGACCCTTGCCCACACCACATCTACAACAAAGCCGACTCTACCATCGCCCTCCAACTGCGAAAGGTCATCAACCTATCCTTCGAAACCGCGACTTTCCCGGACAGCTGGAAGCATGCCGAAATCCACGCCCTCCTCAAGAAACCCAAGGCTGACCCCAACGACCTCAAAAACTTCCACCCGATCTCCCTCCTCCCCTTCCCGGCGAAGGTCATCGAGAAGATCGTCAACGCTCAGCTCACCCACCACATCGAGGACAACTCCATTCTGGACCCCTCCTAGTCCGGTTTCAGACGCAACCACAGCACCCAGACTGCGCTCCTCGCTGCCACATATGACATCAGACTACAAATGGACAACGGCAAAACTTCTGCCCTCATCCTCCTGGATCTTTCCGCTGCCTTCGACACAGTCTGCCACCGCACCCTACTAACACGCCTCCACGAAGCCAGAATACAAGAAAAAGCCCTCAAATGGATCTCCTCATTCCTCTCCGGCAGAACCCAGAGAGTCCGACTCTCACCCTTCCGCTCCGAAGCCACCAACATCATCTGCGGCGTACCCCAGGGCTCCTCTCTTAGCCTAACGCTGTTCAACGTCTACATGGCCCCCCTCGCACAACTGGCCCGTCAGCACGACCTCACCATTCTCTCCTACGCCGACGACACTCAGCTCATCCTCTCCCTCACTAAAGACCCACACACCGCCAAAGCCAACCTCCAAGAGGGACTGAAATTCATCGCCGAGTGGATGAGAAACAGCCACCTGAAATTGAACTCCGACAAGACGGAGGTCGTCTTCCTCGGACGTACCCCCTCGGCCTGGGACGACTCCTGGTGGCCCACCGCGCTGGGACCCCCTCCAACGCCAACCAACCACACACGCAACCTCGGTTTCGTCCTCGACTCCGCCCTCACCATGTCCAAACAGGTCAACACAGTTTCCTCCTCCTTCTACAACACCCTCTGCATGCTCCGTAGAATCTACAAATGGATCTCAACGGAAACCAGAAAAACAGTGACTCAGGCCCGCGTCAGTAGCAGACTAGACTACGGCAACACTCTACACAGGCATCCCAGCAAAAGACCTCCAACGACTCCAACGCATCCAAAACACCTCCGCCCTACTGATCCTCGACGTACCCCGCCGATGCCACATCTCCCACCACCTGAAGGACCTCCACTGGCGGAGAGGTCACCTTCAAGCTCCTCACCCACGCTCACAAGGCACTCTACAACACCGGACCCACCTACCTGAACAACAGACTCAACTTCCACGTCCCCTCCCGCCAACTCCGCTCTGCCAGCCTCTCCCTCGCCATCGTTCCCCGCTTCCAACGCAAGACATCCGGTGGCCGATCCTTCTCCTACCTCGCCGCCAAAATCTGGAACTCCCTCCCGACCCCCCTACGACAGACCCAGGACCTTCTTGCCTTCAGGAGACTCCTCAAGACCTGGCTCTTCGACCAATAGCAGCAACCCCCCCCCCACAGCACCTTGAAACCCTTACGGGTACGTAGCGTGCTTTATAAATATTGTGATTGATTGATTGATTGATTCTGGTGTGGAAAATGCTGATCTCTCCTTAGCTCCTGGATTTAAGGCAGTCTTCCAGTATCCTGAGGTCAGATGAAATGTGCTCATGAATTTGGCAGCCCCAACCTATCAATGAGCTCATCAGCTCTAGGTATGGGGTGGGCATCAGTCTTAGTGACTGCATTTAGACCTCTGTAGTCCACACAGAATCTCAGTTCCTTCTTCCCACCTCGGGGATTAGGTTTGGGCACCAGTACCATTGGACTGGACCAAGGACTGTCAGAGGGCTCAAATACCTTGAGCTCCAACATCTTAGCCACTTCAGCTTTGATGTTGGCCTTGACCTGGTCAGACAGCCTGCACAGCTTGTTTTTGACAGGTAAGCTGTCACCAGTGTCAATGTCATGGACACACCAATTGGTGAGTCCAAGGGTCAGGGAGAACAGACTAGCACACTGCTCCAAAACCTGTCTGCAGTCTTTTTATTGCTGGTCTGCCAACTTGGGAGAGAGTACCACTCCCCCCACTGACCCATCTTGTTCATTTGAAGACAGGATGTCTGGCAGAGGTTCACTCTCCTCCTCCTTCCCTTCATCAGTGACCATCAGCATGGTCATGTCTGCCCTGTCCTGGTGGGGTTTCAACCTGTTAACAAGCAGGATCCTATGAGGATTGCAGGGTGTGCCAAGGTCCACCAAGTAGGTGACCTCACCCCTTTTCTCCACAATTGGATAGGGCCCAGTCCATTTGGCCTGAAGTTCCCTAGGAGCCATGGGCTCCAAACCCCACACCAGCTGTCCTGGGTGATACTCAGGCATGGTAGCCTTCTGATCATGCCAGAGCTTCATGAGCTCTTGGCTGGCCTCCAGGTTTCTGCTTGCCTTCTTCATGTACTCAGCCATGCGTGACCGCAGGCCAAGCACATAATCTAGCACATTCTCCTTCGACTCTTTGACAGGCTTCTCCCAAGGCTCGCTCACCAAGCACAATGGGCCTCTTACAGGGTGCCCAAACAGTAACTCAAAGGGGCTCAATCCAACCCCCTTCTGTGACACCTCCCTGTAGGCAAACAGCAAGCATAGGAGGAGAACATCCCATCTCCTCCTGAGTTTGTCAGACAAACCCATGATCATGTCCTTCAGGGTCTTATTAAATCTTTCCACCAGACCATTGGTCTGTGGATTATAGGGGGTGGTGAACTTATAAGTAACACCACACTCATCCCACATGGCTTTCAGATAGGCAGACATAAAATGTGTGCCCCTATCTGAGACCACCTCCTTTGGGAACCCCACTCTGATGAACACACCAAGTAGGGCCCTAGCCACTGTGGGAGCAGTGACTGTCCGGAAGGGTATTGCCTCAGAGTACCTGGTGGCATGGTCCACAACCACCAAAATGTACCTGTTGCCTGAGGCAGTTGGTGGGTCTAAGGGACCAACAATGTCAATCCCCACCCTCTCAAAGGGAGTCCCAACCACTGGCAGTGGTATCAAGGGAGCCTTTGGCTTGCCCCCTGCCTTGCCACTGGCTTGGCAGGTGACACAGGAGCTGCAAAACTCTTTGACTTTTTCTGACATTTGGGGCCAATAAAAATGGTTGACCAGCCTGTTACAGGTCTTGGTCTGTCCCAAATGTCCAGCTAAGGGACTATCATGGCTTAAAGTAAGGAGGCATTCTCTATACTTCTGGGGGACCACTACTCTCCTGGTTGCCCCTGGTTTAGGGTCCCTTGCCTCGGTGTAGAGAACCCCATCCTCCCAGTAAACCTTGTGGGTCCCATTGGTATCCCCTTGTTCTTGCCTGGCAGCAGTCTGCCTTAGGCCCTCAAGAGTGGGACACTCTCTTTGTTCCTGGCACAACTCTTCTCTGGTGGGCCCACCTGCCACTTTGCAGTTTTGCCAAGTCAGGCAGAGCTTGCAGGGGAAGTGGCCCTCCCTCAGAGATGAGATCCTCCCCTCAGGTTTGGATTCCTCCTGATCCTCTGTACTTGTAGGGGCTAGCAAGCCAGACCCAGTGCCCTTTCTCTTCTATTTGGAGGCTTGGCCCATTGTTCCAGGGTCCAAGTGTCCAGCACTTCCCTGTTGTGCTGCCTGTGACCTGGTCACAGCACACACCCATTCAGGGAGGTCCAGCATCTGTGCATGGACCCTTCTCTCCACCTCTGACCATTCAGATGCTTCAATATCATTTCCCAGCAGACACTCTACTGGGAGGGCAGGAGCTACAGCAACCTTCTTAGGGCCAGTCACACCTCCCCATTCCAGGCTCACCATGGCCATGGGATGGAGTTGGGTTCTGCTATCTGCATATGTTACTTGGTGGAAGACACCAGGTAAGACCTGTTCTGGAGAAACCAGCTTCTCTGTGACCATTGTCACACTGGCTCCTGTATCTCTCAAAGCTTCTACCTCAGTCCCATTTACTTTAGGCCTCAGCCTATACCTCTCCATGATGGGAGGTAAGGTGGCCGTAGTTGCAATGTCCACCTCACCCACGGATAGTAAGGTGACCTCTGTGTACCCTGATCCCAGCCCTGGGCCAACTTCCACCCCAACCCTACACTAGCAATCCCCTGGGATTGCCCACCAGTGGGGGGCTTCTTGGAGCAGATAGCATCTCCTCTTTTGTGTCCAGGTTGATGACACTCAAAACACTTGCCGGCCTTAGCAAGCTCCTGAAACTTTCCTGCTTTAACAGGATGATAATGCTTCCCCTGATACCCTTTCCCCTTTGAAGTGGAATGGCTCGGAGCTCCCCCCACCCTGAGACGTTTTTGGGGACTCTTGTGAGGACTCCTTGGGCTTTTTGTCATCTTTCCCTTGGTTCTTCCCCTGAGAAGAACCATGTCCTCCCTTTTTCTGATCACCCCCTGGGGGTATCTGATTAACCCTAGTTCTTAACCAGTCATCTGCTGCCTCCCCCAGCTCTCTGGGGTTGGTCAACTTAGAGTCAACTAGATACTGGTGAAGCTCCTCTGGGACACAATTGGTTAGAAGGTGCTCCCTCATAATCGAATTGTACAGCCCCTCAAAGGTACTTACCTTGTTGCCCTGTATCCAGCCCTCCAGTGCTTTAACTGAGATGTCCACAAAGTCCACCCAGGACTGGGTGCTTGTCTTTTGGGTGTCCCTAAACTTGAGCCTATACTGCTCTTTGGTCAGGCCAAACCTTTTAGTGAAGCATCTCTTCATACTGGGGTATGAATCTGCCTCCTCCCCCCTCAAGGTTAGGAGCCTATCCCTCTCAGAGTTGGGGACCAACTCCCAAAGAAGTGAACCCCAGTACTGAAGCTTGGCTCTCCTCATCTGGAGGGCCCTCTGAAAGGCCTCCAGCCACTTGTCTATCTCATCCCCCTCTATATAGGCAGGAACCACCCCCTTGGGTAATCTGGGGCAAAACCCTCCACCCATGGACACCTCAGCTTCTCTGTCGCTGCCACCATCTCTTTTCTCTTCCCTTGCCCACTTTTTCTTTTCTGCGGCCAGCTTTTGTGCCTCCAAAGCTATAAATGCTAGCTGGGCCACCAGCTCTCTTTCCCTAAGGGACAGGTTCTCTCCTCCAGAAGGGACCCCCTCCCCCCAACTAGCTTTGGGTATGACCCTAGTAACTGTGTGCAGTGAGGAACTGTCTTCCTCCTCCTCACTTAGGCTCAGATGCCCTCCCTCCCCTGAGTGGTTGGAGCTAGCATCCTCCCTGGCTTCTTCCGCCTCTGGAGCTTCCTCTGTGTCCACCTCTTGGGCCTCAGCCCATGCTGTCAGGGATTTGATCAGGACATGCTTCCTGAGGTCAGTGGTTGCAGGCAACCCTCTTTCAGTACACAACCCCCTAAGCTGGACTACTGTCAGTGTGGGTAGGCTAGCCAGATCAAGCTCTATGGTTCCCTAGTTTTGTGTCAACAAAAACTTTTACAAAAATTGGAAACAAGAATTTAGAAAAATCACAAAAATGCAATAATTGACATTAATCCAAATTAAAAATTAAAAACAATGTTTGCACTAGGACAATTTAAAGGATTTTTAATTTGTTTTACTTAAACTGTAATGTGATACTCAACACAAGTACAGGATCCCACCACTGCGCACCAAAATGTTGGAAAATGGGTTGTTGGTAAGGGCAGGTAGGTCGAAAACAAACAGGAGAGGGCTAGCACATCAGGAATATTTAGAAAGTAGCTGGTCCTGTGTACGGTACTCCCATCAAACTTCAAAAAGCCAAAGGTACACAATTCCAAACAGTGAGTTCTATACAGGTTCATAGAGTAAAAAATGGATCCTGTGAATCTGCTTACTTTAGAACAAGAGCCTTCACTCACCAATTGGTCACATGCTTCATCATCGGGCTTTTGCTCCTTGTCAGGCCGGCACTGCAATGCCTCACGGGCCCCTCATGGGGGCTCTTTGCCGGAGATCTTTTGGATATAGAAATGCTGTTTTTTGAGTGCTGGAATATGGGATTGGTATATGAGCGTGTGAATGTAAAAATGGCTAGAGGTATGCAAAATTCATTTTTAATCAAACTCAGACCCCTGTCATGATTAAAAACCGTAATGTGGGGAGGGATTAGTAGTAATGTCTAATCCACCCTCATAGAACAAAAATTAAAGTTAAGTCAACAGTCCCTAGGTTCAGGGAATGTGAGGAGTGTCAGTACAGAAATCCCTATACTACTACTACTACAAATATCAACGTGTTTCTCGCAAATAAAGTAATTTAAGATCAGTGTAATTCGTCAGGACCAAAATGTGCCTAATCCACATGTTATAACCCAATTGGTAATCTACTCATTTCACAGGAACCTATAAAGAAGAAAATAAATATACAAACTTAAATCTCAAATAAAACCATGTGCACAGTGAGCTCACTCAGGTGAATGTTCCCTAGTGTGAAGTGTATCGCACGGTGACATACACATTGAAAAAACATATATTCCTCTAAATTCAGAGGATATTTCCTTACACTCCTTGTATTAAAGGATGGGCCCCATTCGGATAGCGGTGAGCATCAGTGGTCCAAACTGGTATAGTTAACTAAGTGTAAACGTAAATGACATGTCATACACAGTAGTTGTATATAAAGAAAAATACTATCAAGAGAAGAATACATGTTCAAAATAAAGATATGGGCCAAACGTGTCCATGAGTAATTAAAAAAATATATATATATAAATACATTGTTTAGGGACATAAACATATCGAACTGGTGGCCATTGCAGTCTACGGCCACCCAATGGTACTGGTATAGAGGTTTAAAGATAATGGGAATAGTTAATGGTACTGGCATAACAAATCAAAACACACCCGTAGTATCTCGTAGGTTTTTATATATCTAAATGGTCCCAGTAATGACAGCTCCCACCAAGCGTCTTTTCAAACAGCTGATGAAACTAACTTTACTCACGTCAATCAGTACGCGAGGGCAAGATAGCAAATAAGGATCGTCCAGAGTCGGGTGACCTTAAAGTTAAAGTTATAGGCAGGATAATGGAAAAATAGGCGTAATCTAGTATAAACACTTTCCCCGCTCTCCAGGACCACTAGGTGGTTAGTGACCTACCCCTGCTCCGCATTCCTGGGAAAAGTGAATCGGGACTGGAGAGAGGCGAATAAATGGTTGTAAGGCATGGAAATAGAAAGAGGACCGGAATCTAAGCACGTCGGCAGCCATCCTGAAAAGGAGTTTGTGCAGAATAGAAGAAACACAAAAAAAAAAAGGACTAGAATTCGGTCCCAGGATGGCGGCCATCTTCAATACAGTTAGTGAAGTAGTCGCAAATATTATGAAAGTGTTCTAAACAAGGAAACATAGAGGATTCTAATCGCAAAAAGATAAAGAAACATAGGGGGAAAGGGAGCATTGGACGTCAATCATAGGGTAATGGTGGCCATCTTAAGACGGAGTCTACAAAAAAACGGAGGCAACATAAAAAAGGGACTAAAAATCAGTCCCAAAGAGGCGATCATCTCTAATACAGTTACTGTAACATAGTCATAGGGCTTTTCTTAGTGGATGTATGCCCAAATAAAGGAGACAACGATGAATCTGATCTCACTGACCCATAGGTAATAAGGGCTACTGTTAGGAATTCTGTATATAGAATACAACATCTTCCTAGTAAAAAATATGTTTGAATCCGATAACTAGCGATTAGTGAATTCTAACTAGGGTATGTCATCATTCAATCCGGTCCGGTGTGTTTCTAATCTAAACACCCAACGTTGTTCTTTCTCAAAAAGTCTCCTAGTGCAGTCTTTGTTATTCGTTGTTCGTCCCAATACGACCCATCTCAGGTGTTTGATGAAGTTCAATGAAATGTTTAGTCAACTTCACTGCTGCTCGCTGGCATCTTATGGTACTCCGATGTTCATTAATGCATGTCTTAACCATTCTAGTGGTCATCCTAATGTATCGAAGACTGCATGGACAGGTGATCATATAAATGCAGTTCTTGGTACGGCAATTTGTATGTGCAACTAGTCGCCATGGTGTCCTCGCACCCAGGTCCACTTCCTGGGTATGCATTGAGAGAGGGCACACATTACAGTTGCCACAGGGATAATGTCCTATGACCCCTAGCCATGATGTAGACTGTGTGTTATCTCGATTTTGTTGTAGTGATGGTCTAGTGTCCACTACTAGATCTGGAATGTTTTGTGGGCGTTTAAATGCAAACAAAGGGTGGGCTAAAGCCTCACCTGAAATGTTCAGAATGGACCAATGTTTTTTAATAGTCTTCCTAACTTGGATACTCAAAGGGGTGAAGGTGGTGACACAAGTCAGTCTAGACTGTGGTTCATGCAAATTTGCATTCAGGAGGATATCTCTCAGTATGTTTTGGGCTCTTTTTCTGGCCTGATTAATAATCCGTAGTAGATATTATGGCTCAAAATTTCAGCTAGGTCATTATAATCGGAAACCTCTGTACAGTTGTGTCTTAGTCTCAGAAATTGACCAAAAGATAGATTCTGTCACAGGGATTTGGGATGGTGACTGTCAATAAGCAGTAGACTATTCCTATCTGTGGGTTTATGGAAAATGGATGAATGTAAAATTCCATCGGATAGTATATTTCGTAGGTCAAGGAAAGAGACTTAGGGGGTCATTCTGACCCTGGCGGACGGTGATAAAGCGGCGGCCAACCCGCCAACAGGCTGGCGGTACAAAAAATGGAATTCTGACCCTGGCGGGAACCGCCAACACAGCCCGCCACTTTGCCACTCCGACCGCCACGGCGGGACAGACAAACAGCGCGGCGGTCACCGCCAACAGGCAGGCGGCAGACAAAGTACCGCCCACCCTATCACAACTCACCAATCCGCCACCTCATCCGGGGCGGGAGCCCCGCCGATAAAAACACGGCGGAAACAGACTACGAACGGGAAAACGCTCACCTCTATACACTCCACGAGGACGAAGGACAGCATGGAGCCCGAATTACACATCCTACCCGCTCTCGTCTACCTGCTCATCTACCACGAGTACGAAGTCCGGCGCAGACGACAACGGTGAGTACCGCACCTACGACACAGGGGAGGAGGGGAGGAGGAAGGGTTACGGGCACACACATACGCAACACACCCACCCCCCAACCATCTACACACCAATGCAGAGCACCAAGTCAAAGTTACCCCACCCAAACCCCCCGGAATAACGAAAAGATATGATTCAAGTGAGAAACAACATTTATGTACAAAATAGGTTCATTGAAGACATGGCAAAATAGGAAAATGATGGAAATATTATCTAATGTAAACATTGCGTGACCGAGAAATAGAGGCAGAAAGTCCCGCACAGTCACAGAAATAGCAAATGTCCGTGGGCCGAAGTGTATCAACACATGGGCAAAGCCCACAAAGGAGACCTGAGTCCGTTGGAGAGAACACTGCAGGGGCATCACAAGACAAAACTCCAGCCACCTCAGGGGGAAGGGAATGGGGGGCACCACAGCCACATGAGTCCACGACGCCAGATCCAAGGAGGGGCCACCATGCCCACCGTCCAATCCTGGGTAGTGCAAAGCCACAGTCTCTCAAGTCTCTACAGTGGGTGGCTTGCCCACTGTCATATCCTGGGGAGTGCAAAGTCACAGTCCATCAAGTGGATAACAGTCTCCACAGGCAATGGAGGAGGCAGGGTGGGCCGAGTGCAGTGTGAACATTAGCACGACACAGAACCGGCACAGTCATTGGCCCAGCGGTGCATGAGACGGCGGGGCCCAGCGGAGCGGTGCCTAAGATGAAGGGCCCAGCGGAGCGGTGCTTGACAGGAAGGGCCCAGCGGAGCGGTGCTTGAGACGGCGGGGCCCAGCGGAGCGGTGCTTGACAGGAAGGGCCCAGCGGAGCGGTGCTTGACAGGAAGGGCCCAGTGGAGCGGTGCTTGAGACTGCGGGGCCCAGCGGAGCGGTGCTTGACAGGAAGGGCCCAGCAGAGCGGTGCTTGACAGGAAGGGCCCAGCGGAGCGGTGCTTGAGACGGCGGGCCCAGCGGAGCGGTGCTTGACAGGAAGGGCCCAGCGGAGCGGTGCTTGACAGGAAGGGCCCAGCAGAGTGGTGCTTGACAGGAAGGGCCCAGCGAGCGGTGCTTGACAGGAAGGGCCCAGCGGAGCGGTGCTTGAGACGGCGGGGCCCAGCGGAGCGGTGCTTGACAGGAAGGACCCAGCAGAGCGATGCTTGACAGGAACGGCCCAGCGGAGCGGTGCTTGACAGGAAGGGCCCAGCGGAGCGGTGCTTGACAGGAAGGGCCCAGCGGAGAGGTGCTTGAGACGGCGGGGCCCAGCAGAGCGGTGCTTGACAGGAAGGGCCCAGCGGAGCGGTGCTTGACAGGAAGGGCCCAGTGGAGCGGTGCTTGACAGGAAGGGCCCAGCGGAGCGGTGCTTGACAGGAAGGGCCCAGTGGAGCGGTGCTTGACAGGAAGGGCCCAGCGGAGCGGTGCTTGAGATGGCGGGGCCCAGCAGAGCGGGGCCTGTCTTGGCGGGGCCCTCTTCAGCAGTGCCTTTCGGGACGGCGGGGCACTCTTCAGCGGTGCCTTTCTGGACGGCGGGGCCCTCTTCAGCGGTGTCTTCCTGCACGGCGGGCCCTCTTCAGCGGTGTCTTCCTGCACGGCGGGGCCCTCTTCAGCGGTGTCTTCCTGCACGGCGGGGCCCTCTTCAGCGGTGCCTTGCTGGACGGCGGGGCCCTCTTCAGCGGTGCCTTCCTGCACGGCGGGGCCCTCTTCAGCGGTGTCTTCCTGCATGGCGGGGCCCTCTTCAGCGGTGCCTTCCTGCACGGTTGGGCCCTCTTCAGCGGTGGCTTTCTGGACGGCGGGGCCCTCTTCAGCGGTGTCTTCCTGCACGGCGGGGCCCTCTTCAGCGGTGTCTTCCTGCACGGCGGGGCCCTCTTCAGCAGTGTCTTCCTGCACGGCGGGGCGCTCTTCAGCGGTGCCTTTCTGGACGGCAGGGCCCTCTTCAGCGGTGCCTTCCTGCACGGCGGGGCCCTCTTCAGCGGTGTCTTCCTGCATGGCGGGGCCCTCTTCAGCGGTGCCTTTCTGGACGGCGGGGCCCTCTTCAGCGGTGCCTTCCTGCACGGCGGGGCCCTCTTCAGCGGTGCCTTTCTGGACGGCGGGCCCTCTTCAGCGGTGCCTTCCTGCACGGCGGGGCCCTCTTCAGCGGTGCCTTTCTGGACGGCGGGGCCCTCTTCAGCGGTGCCTTTCTGGACGGCGGGGCCCTCTTCAGCGGTGCCTTCCTGCACGGCGGGGCCCTCTTCAGCGGTGCCTTTCTGGACGGCGGGGCCCTCTTCAGCGGTGCCTTCCTGCACGGCGGGGCCCTCTTCAGCTGTGCCTTCCTGCACGGCGGGGCCCTCTTCAGCGGTGCCTTCCTGCACGGCGGGGCCCTCTTCAGCGGTGTTTGTCCTGTAATTCCAGGGAGTCTGACCTGGGCAGGACTCCCTGCTCAGTCGCCCTCCGACCGTGCAGTTGCTGGACCCTTCGGTGATGGTGTCCTGAGCCCTTGGGTGTCCTCCTTCACACCCGGGATGGGGCTTGTGGGGCCCTCCTGGTCCGCGCTCCTGCTGCCTGACTTCTCCGCCCTGCTGCCCTTGCCCTCCTTCGCTGTGGCTCTCTGGGCCTTGCCTCCCCTGGATGTTGTGGCAGGTGAAGTGTCTGAACTTTGGTCCTTGAGGGCAGCCGTGGCACTCCTCCCGCGGCGGCCCCTCACTTTCCGGGTCCTCTTTCCAGGGGGGGGGGCTGGCTGTCCCCTTGCTGCTGACCGATGTCTCACTGCTGCCAAAGGGGGGACTCCAAAATCCATGGACTACGCTGACACGTGGACCCGGGCTGGTGGTGGCTGAGGAGCTCTTGGGACTCTTAGCAGATGGAGGGGGTGGGTCAGGTGAGGGAAAGAGGTCAAGATTGGAGAGGTAACACTTTTTAGGACCAAGGTAAAAGGTAGGTGCAGTGGTTATGGGAGTGGAGGAAGAGGAGGTGGTTGTAGGAGAGTCAGGTGTGCTGTCTTTGGGTGAAGGTGCATGGACTGGAGGCTGTCGTGAGGTGGTTGGCTGTTGGGTGGGTGGCTGCCTGCGTTTGTGTGTCTTGGAAGAGGGGGTGACAGACACAGTGGGAGAGGACACAGGGGTCGTGTAAACGGCAGTGGGGGTGGTGACTGCACGTGTGCGGACTGTAATGGAGGGTGTGCTGGTGATGGGTGTACTGGCTGTTGGTGGTGTGCATGCAGGTGTGAGTGGCGACGTCACAGGGAGGGAGGAGGGAGACGAGGAGGTGGGGGACACAGAGGTGGTAGTGGCTGTTGGCATGTCTGCATCTGGGTGTTGCTTGGGTGAATGTTTGTGTGATCTGTGGTGCTTATGTCTGGAAGAGCTGCCCTTGGGTGTTGAGGTGTGTGCAGGCTGGTCTGATGGTGTGGATGGGATAGGCAGATGAACAGGAGACAGAGACAGGGTGGAGGCAGTTAGAAGAGGGAGGCTGGAAACAAGGACAATGGCTGCCGTCAGTGCTGAGGCCAGAGAATTGAACGATCTTTGATGGGCAGACTGACCCGAATGAATGCCCTCCAGGTATGCATTGCTACGATGCACCTCCCTCTCTACCCCCTGGATGGCATTCAAAAGGGTAGTCTGCCCAACAATGATGGTCCTCAGGAGGTCAATGACCTCCTCACTGAGGGCAGCAGGGGTAACAGTGGCAGGGCCTGAGGTGCCTGGGGCGAAGGAGACGCCCGCCTTCTTGGGCGAGCGGGCACGGAGCGTAGGCTGAGGGGCTGCTGGGAGGGCGGAGCTGGTGCGCTGGGTGGCGGCTTTACCTGTAGAGGCGGGGGGCACGGATGTTGCCACCACCGCTAGGGAGCTACCTTCCGAGGACATGACGGTGTCGCTGGTTTCACCACGGCTCCCCGTTGTGAAGCTCCCCTCGCCCTCCGTATCACTGGTGGCCTCGGTGTCTGTGCCATGGCCCACCGGGGCCTTGTGAGTCGCAGCTCCCTCGTGCTCCGGTGCCAAGTCTCCTCCGCCTGATGATGCTGAAGCACACATGCACAAGAAGATAAAGAAAAAGGGTGGGGGGAGACATAATAAAAGGTTGAGTACATGCATTGTCAACACCGTTGGTGTAGAGGACAGACACAGGAGCCTCATGCACTAAGCCGCGCAATCGGGGTACACTACTGAGTACTTGTGACTGGGCCAACAGGTCTAGGGACAACAAACGCGCACATGGGTGATGCAGGACCATGGCTAGCTGTACCTGGCACCGTACAGAGGTTGGGGGCGGGGGCACAGGGCCATGCCTAAAGGAGGGGACTACACTACAGAAAGCGCCCTGGCCTAATGTCACCCACAGCCCTCCTCCCCCACCCAGACGCCTCCACTGCGTGTAAAGATAGGTGAATGTGCTGGTACTCACCCCCTTGTGTCTGCTGTGATGTCGTCACGTGCCCATCCAAATCGGGGTAGGCCACCGCCAGGATCCGGGACATCAGGGGGGTCAGGGTACGACTGGCACCCCTCCTAGGTTGGGAGGCCATCCCCAGCAGTGACTCGGCGGTCTTCCTGGTCCCGCGGCGGATGTCCTCCCACCTCTTGCGGCAGTGGGTGCCCCGTCTGTTGTGGACCCCCAGGTTCCGGACTTCCTTGGCGATGGCACGCCAAATGTCGATCTTCTGATGGGCGCTGACCTATTTGACATGTACAGGGTGGAAATTGAAATATCATCAATTTTCCGCATGATAGATGCGATTGGCCCCCCCTCCCCAACCTTGCCATGTGGCACATGCTCTCATCTGTCGTGCCTTGCACTCCTCATTCGCTCCCCACCCCACCATCTTACATCCACCATACACAACCCAGGCATAGCCCATGCAACGTGCACACAGTGTACTTACCTGTTGGTCTGGAGGACCGTAGAGTCGCGCATACTGGGGCAGGACCCCATCCACAAGTTTCTCCAACTCTTCCGTCGTGAAGGCAGGGGCCCTTTCCCCAGTCGCAGCAGCCATTGTATCTCCCAGACCGAGGTCACAGCAGCACTTGCAGTATAGGTCCTCTCCTGTGGATGATCAGGTCTCGAGTGATTAATCAGATAGAAAATGGCGGTCACGCCCGCGGCGGCACGTACCACTGCGGTGCGTTCCGCGACCGCCGGCGCAGCTAGTCATTGGCCCGTGAAACCCACAGGGTTCGATGTTAACCAATGCGGCTTTGCGCCGCGGTCTTCGACCACCTACCGCCACGGTGTGTCATGCCAGCACATTGACCTCACATCCCATTGACACAATTCTCAGGTCAGGCAGCCGCCATTACAAGGGACCACAGGGCTTAATTACTACTGCGTCACACAGGCCTAGGCCTTGCATTGCCACTCATACAAGCCATTCAATGCATTGACAATCGTGTACTGTGCAAGCTGTAGTTACGTACCTGTGGGTTGTTTGACTCTGTGCTCCATGTTGTCCTTCCTAGGCACCGTCCGCTGGGACTTGCGAGGAGAAGGGTGAATCCTCCCGTGTACCGACTGCTGGTGGACTTGTCGACAATGGAGGAACGTCATATAATACTTCGATACCGACTTGACCGAGCCACTATACATGAACTGTGTGCCCAGCTGGAGCCAGCACTGATGTCCCCCATCCGCCAACCCACAGGAATTCCCCCTCTGGTGCAGGTTCTGTCAGTCCTCCATTTCTTGGCAAGTGGGTCTTTTCAGACAACAGTGGCCATGTCATCAGGGATGTCTCAGCCTATGTTTTCTAAGATTTTGTCCAGAGTGTTGTCTGCCCTGACGAAATACATGCGGAGCTACATAATTTTCCCTGAGGAGGGTGATTTGGCCACTGTGAAGGCTGACTTCTATGCCATTGGACATATCCCCAACATCATTGGTGCCATTGATGGGACCCATGTGGCCTTAGTACCCCCAAAAGACGATGAGCAGGTGTACAGAAACAGGAAAAGTTACCATTCTATGAATGTCCAGGTGGTCTGTTTGGCTGACCAGTACATCTCCCATGTAAATGCCAAGTTCCCTGGGTCAGTGCATGACGAGTATGTTATGTGAAATAGCAGCATCCCCTATGTGATGGAACAGCTGCAGAGACACCGTGTGTGGCTAATTGGTGACTCTGGTTACCCCAACCTGCCGTGGCTACTGACGCCAGTGAGGAATCCCCGGACCAGGGCAGATGAACGCTACAATGAGGCCCATGGGCGAACTAGGAGGATCATAGAAAGGACCTTCGGCCTCCTGAAGGCCAGGTTTAGGTGCCTGCATATGACAGGGGATCCCTCATGTACTCACCAAAGAAGGTGTGCCAGATCATCGTGGCCTGCTGTATGCTTCACAATCTTGCATTGCGACGCCAGGTGCCTTTTCTGCAGGAGGATGGTCCAGATGGTGGTGTCGTAGCAGCTGTGAAGCCTGTGGAGAGTGAAGAGGAGAAAGACGACGGGGACGACACGGACAACAGGGACACGGTCATACAACAGTATTTTCAGTAGCACCCAGGTAAGAATCCCCCACGTCATTTTACATTTCCTTCTGGCCTCCTGCATCTCTACTTTCTGTGTTTCCCCCCAGTTCCTTTCAACTGAATTGTGACTTTCCCTTGGCTTTTCAGAGCTGTATGACCCACTGCGTGACTTCTGGTTTGTTCCGCAATGGAGTGAAGCAAATTGACATTGTTATGTTGTCATCACAAAGTAACTGCACATTTTTGACCCGTTATGCATAATACATTTGTTAAGAAGACAAGCAGACTCCTGAGTGTTTTATGTGCAATAAGTGATTTATTTAAAGTGCTACATATAGGTCCATGATAGTAAAACGGTGATGGGTGGGGGTGGAGTGATGTCCATGGCAGAGTCCAGTTCTCGGTCGCACAGGTGCATTGTCCATATGCCTGTGGAAGGATGGAGCAGGGGCAGTTCAAGGTTGGACAGGGTGACGATGTGGGACAGTGGTAGACATCCGGGGGGATCTTAGGCTGGCGGGGGTCTTGGCATCCTACTCTGTCTTCCTTTGTGATCTCAGGCTCCTCTTGCGGGGTGGTTGATCTTCAGCAGGAGGTGGGGTTCTGGTGGCCCGGCATTGTGTGGGGGCTTCCTGTCCACTAGCGCCGGCGGAGGTGGTAGGCTGTTCCTGGTCCGGGCTGGTGACAGGGGCCCTGTGGGGTGCCACATGATCCCTCAATGTGGTGACTATTAGGTTCATGGCCTGGACGATGTTCCTGAGCTCCTCTCTGTACCCCATGTACCGTTCCTCCTGCTGTGCCTGGATCTCCTGGAACCTGGCCATTACCGTCGCCATCGTCTCCTGGGAGCGGTGGTATGCTCCCATGATGGTGGTGAGGGCCTCTTGGAGAGTCGGTTCCCTGTGCCTGTCCTCCCCCCCGTCACACTGCAGCCCTCCCAGTTGCCCTGTTTCCCCGGGCCTCTGTCCCCTGGACGGTGTGCCCGCTACCACTGCCCCCAGGTCCCTGTTGTTGTTGGGGTGTTGGGTCAGCCTGGGTGCCCTGTAGTGGCGGACACACCGCTGATTGACCTGTCCTGGAGACAGAGGCATGGGCCCGCTGGGTGGGAGCGGTGCTGATATTCCCAGAGGGGGTTAGGTCTGCTATGGTCTGTGTCTGTGTGTGGGGAACCGACTGTCCAGAGGTCCCCGATGGTCCGGGCTGGTCATCAGGTTCCAGGTCGACAGAGCTGCTGTCCTCACTGCGGGCCTGTTCTGGGGGTGGGATGGACATATCTGGACCCTCCTGGCCGGTGTGTTGGCGTTCGGGCCCTGCAGGGGTGAAAGAGTATGGTTATTGCTTCTGTGTGTTCCATGGTGTGCGATTTGTGGGTGCCCTTGTCCCCCAGTGCTGGCATCCCCTTGTGGCAGGAGTTGTGAGGGTGGTTTGTGGGGGGGATGGGTATGTGCAGTGGTCATGCATAGGTGATGGGTGTCCATGGTTTGTGTCGGCATTCAGGGTTTGTTTTTGGGTTGGGTGGGTTGTGCTGGTGAGACATTGGCAGGGAGGCTGTGTGCTGGGGGTTGGGGGTGAGGGTGGGGGTGTGGGTTGGCATGCTGGTGGTTGGGGGGGGGGAGTAGTTGAGACTAGACTTACCAGAGTCCATTCCTCCGCCTACTCCAGCGAGGCCCGCAGGATGCAGGATGTTGAAGACCTCTAGCTCCCATGCTGTGAATTCGGGAGGGGTGGGTGGTGGTCCGCCGCCAGTCCTCTGCACAGCGATGTTGTGTCTGGAGACCATCGACCGTACCTTCCCCCGTAGGTCGTTCCAGCGCTTTCTGATGTCTTCCCGGTTTCTGGGATGCTGTCCCACAGCGTTGACCCTGTCGACAATCCTCTGCCATAGCTCCGCCTTCCTGGCTATTGTGGTGTGTTGCACCTGTGTGCCGAAGAGCTGGGGCTCTACCCTTATGATTTCCTCCACCATGACCCGGAGTTCTTCTCAGAAAACCGGGGGTGTCTTTGGGGTGCCATGGGGTGGTGTGGATGAGGTGTGGGGTGGTGTTTGCGGTGATGTGAGTGGTGGTGTGTGGTGATGTGTGCGTAGATGTGGTGTGGTTGATGATGTTGGGTTCCTGTGTGTGTTGGGGTTTTCGATTGATGTTCTCTCTCTCGCTCTCTCTCTCTCTCTCTCGCCTTCTCTCCGATTTCCAACTAGTGGGGGTTTGTGGGTGATGTGGGTGTGTGTTTTATAGTTGCTTGGATGTGTGGGGGTGGTGTTTGTATGTGTATCAGGTGTGTGTATTTCAAATTGTCCAATGTGGCTGGGTTTTGGAGCCTGGGTTTGTATTTTGATCGCGGCGGTGTGTACCGCCAATGGAATACCGCGGCTGAAAGACCGCCGCGTGGATTGGTGGGTCGTAATGGCATGGGCGTGTTTGTGTTGGCGTGGCGGTGGAGGTTTGGTCATCTCCAGTTTATCGCTGCCCGCTGATGAGGCGGCCTTCCGTGGATGTCGGGTTTTTGGCGGCTTGGCAGTTGTTGGTCAGAATGACCGTGGCGGCTTTCCGCCGAGGTCAGAATGACCCCCTTAATCTGAGGAGAAACTAGCACTAAAACGTAAATTTCGGTCCAAAGTATTGATCCACTCAGTGAATGTTTTTGCCTGGTCACTGTTACCCTTCCAAACTACTAGTATGTCATCTATGTACTGATGCCATAGTCGGATGTTGGAAGAGAAAGGTTTGTAGGTGGTAAAATATGTCTTGATTCAAATGTGTACATATACAAACAGGCCAAGCTGGGAGCAAATGTGCTACCCACTGTGGTCCCTTGGACTTGGTGGTATAGTTGGTTCTCAAATTGAAAGAAATTTTCTTTTAGGGCTAAGCTTGCACATTGCGAAATAAAAGAAACTGGAGTTTTATAAGGCCAAGCCTTTGAGCCAAGGATGTCTTCAACCGCTTCCAGAGTGGCATCTTGTGGTATTCTAGTGTAAAGTGCCCCTACGTCCAGGCATATTAACATATCTGTGGTTCCACTTTTATTGACGTTTTCTAACAAGATCAAAGTGCCCTTGGTATCTTTCAAAAAGGTAGATGTATTCTGAACAATAGGTTGTAGATAAAAATCCCAACATTTAGATAGAGGTTCTAACAGAGATACAATGCCTGATACAATTGGGCATCCCAGTGGATGAGTCCCTTTGTGTATTTTGGGAAGACAGTAAAAATAGGGAATCCTTGGTTCATTTGTGTCCAGAAATGTGGCCTCTGCATGAGATATCCAGTCTGAACTTTCAGCTTCAATGATCAATCCTCGAATCTTCTTTTGCAAACGTGGAGTAGGGTCAGAGGATATAGGTTCATAGTACATAGTGTCACTTAACAATCTCAGACATTCCTGTATGTATGAGGTTGTGTTCTGGATCACAATAGCACCCCCTTTATGCGCTGGTTTAATGGTGATATTTCTGGATGATAGGACAACGTGCGGATAGCTTCTCTTTCACTGTTAGACACATTCTGGAAGTGTGTTGTTGGATTAAGTAACTCAATCTCGTGTCGCACTGCTTTTTCTATTGCAAGTACTTCCACAGGTACCGAGGAAGATGGTGACATAAATATGGAAGGATTTCTCAAATTAGTATCTCCCAGGGGAGGTAACATTGGTTTGTTCTTAAAAAAGAAATGTAGGCAGATCTTCCGGAACAATGCAGTGATTTCACATTTGAGACAAAATGGATCCTCTTTAGGAGTAGGTACAAAGCCCAAAACCCGATTGAGTACCGAAATCTCTTCTGGTGAAAGAATAGTGTCTGATAAGTTGACAACTAAGGTTTCTTCGATGGTCCTGCACTGCGGCTTCTGATCACCATCTGGGGTTCCTCTTGCGTCCAGTGTACGTTCTTGCCTATTTTTCGGTTTCTTCCTCTGCCCCTGGCCCGGCCTCTTCCAAAAAAAAGGATGATACAGAATCTGGGCTTTTGGTTGAAAGAAGGGGTAGAGGGGTTGCTGCTACACTGGACACTGAGCATATGGAAACGGAGGAGTTAAACCATGTGTCACTGCTCAAACCGTCAGAACTAGAGCTGTACTGTGGTGTGCGTGCTTTCGGGTGCAGATCGTATGTGTCATCTGAAGTTTCCAAACCACTCTCCTGTTGGTAATCATCTTTTGTGCATGGATATATATTCTGTCTGCTGAATTTCTTAATATCCTTTTGAAGTTTGGTAATCTTCTGGCGAGTCAGGTGTTCTTTAGTCTCACTGAGTTCTGTATTGATCTCAGCCAGAAGAAATTTAAATTGTGACAATTGAACAGTAATCTTTATGGATGATTCCATAATTGAAATCTGTAGTGTGATGGAGTCAGACAGGTGTTTGGAATTGTTAATAATTAGTACCAACCAATCATGTGTACATTTCCATGATATCTGTGCCCAGTCTTTATGGAACTGTAAGTCCTGTAAAAAAATTCTAGGAACGTTGGTAACTACCAGAGCATTGGGTGAAATATTAGCCCGGAGGTATTCTGTCATTATAGTACCATGTAAGACTGTTTTAATTAATGTTTTTTTTAGACTGGATAATTTGTCCCAATCTTCCTTTGAACAACCAGATGGACCACTATGATCACCATCTAGTATAGATGGTGCTTGTAGAATTGCTTGGACAGTATCCTCATCAAAACTTTGACCCTGCAGGTCAGCCATAACTTCTACAGGTGTGAATCCACCAAAGTAGAAGTATTTAAACAAGCCCTACAGCAAAGGAGCTGTACTAAATTATCAAAAACAAACAGGAGAGGGCTAATACATCGGGAGTATTTAGAAAGTAGCTGGTCCTGTGTACGGTACTCCCATCAAACTTCAAAAAGCCAAAGGTACACAGTTCCAAACAGTGAGTTCTATGCAGGTTCATAGAGTAAAAAATGGATCCTGTGAATCTGCTTTCTTTAGAACAAGAGCCCTCACTCACCAATTGGTGACATGCTTCATCACCCAGCTACCTACACTTAGCAACAGGCCACTAACCTCCACTTAGGTCCAGTTAGGTCTCAGTAAATTAAACCCAGCTCAACCCTTGGTAGCTTGGTAACGAGCGACCAGGCTTAACTTAGGAGACAGAGTGTAAAGCATTCAAATATCACAAAACAGTAATTAAATAAAACACAGGAAACAGTTTAAAAATCCCAAACCAATTTATAAAAATATATTATATTTTTATCTTTAAAATGACACAAAAATGAATAAAATCGGATAAGGGGAACCGGAGATATGAGTTTTTAAAGAATTATTGTTTTTTAAGCGCCTAAAAACAAAAAGCGCCAATCGGGTCATCAGGTTGCACCTCGACCGGGGCAAAGTCACAGTTTAAGACCGATCGCGATGAAGCCCGGCTCGGCTACAGGCAGCGGGACGCCTCCGTCAAAACTTTACCTTCACACTTAGTTGTTTTTCTGAAGATTTTCTTCAGCGGGACGAACCTGCCAGTCTAATCTGACCTCCTGGAACTCTTCTCCGGATACGCGTTGCGGGAGCCCTCGGTGGAGATTTTTCTCTTCGGATTTAGTGTTTTTTTTCAAGGTGAAAATCCTTTGACCGGGGTAAACCTGGATCTTTATCCAACGTCCTTGGAGCCCTCCTCAGATACGCGGGCTGGGAGGTCCCGGTCAACTTTGTACGTTCAGACTTAGGGGGTCATTCTAAGTCTGGCGGGCGGCGGAGGCCGCCCGCCAGACTTCCCCCCTCCAAAATACCGCTCCACGGTCGCAAGACCGCTGAGGGTATTTTGGCTTTTGCACTGGGCTGGCGGGCGACCGCCAAAAGGCCGCCCGCCAGCCCAGTGCAAAAACCCTTCCCACTAGGACGCCAGCTCAGAATTGAGCCGGCGGAGTGGGAAGGTGCGACGGGTGCAGTGGCACCCGTCGCGTATTTCAGTGTCTGCAATGCAGACACTGAAATACAAAGTGGGGCCCTCTTACGGGGGCCCCTGCAGTGCCCATGCCATTGGCATGGGCACTGCAGGGGCCCCCAGGGGCCCCACAACAACCCATACCGCCATCCTGTTCCCGGCGGGAGAACCGCCAGGAACAGGATGGCGGTATGGGCTGTCAGAATCCCCCATGGCGGTGCAGCAAGCTGCGCCGCCATGGGGGATTCCCAGGGCAGCGGAAAACCGGCGGGAGACCGCCGGTTTTCCTCTTCTGACCGCGGCTGAACCGCCGCGATCAGAATGCCCTGCGGGGCACCGCCAGCCTGTTGGCGGTTCTCCCGCCGACCCTGGCCCTGGCGGTAAGGAACCGCCGGGGTCAGAATCACCCCCTTAGTCTCTTTTTTGGAGATTTTCTTCAACGGGATGAACCTGCAAGTCAGGCCGGGTCGCGGTTGAGGCAAGCCAGCTAGAGTTGTTGCTGCGGGTCAGTCCCTCTATGGAGCTTTTTTTCAAAAGTTCTCCAAACTTCTCCAAGCTTCTGGATCTTCTCCCAGATGCTCCTTTAAGGTTCTGTTGGGGTTCAAAGCTCACCCCAAGGATCCAGAAGCTCTGAGATGATCCTTGTGGGTGTGGACTACAACTCCCATAATGCACCTGGCACAAACTCCTTTTTGGCCACTGGACAGTGGTCAGCTGGTTGATTTCTTCAGGAGTTGGTACAGGGGACTCTGGTTAGCAATTTTTCACCTGTAGCAAACAGGGAGTCCCTCCTTGAATAAGTTGAAGCCAGGCAAAGTCCTTCTTGTGGTGAAGCCCAAGTGTGCAGCTGGTGCAGTCCTTCAGAGTGCAGGTTCCAGGTGCAGACCTGGGGTCCAGCAGGGCAGTCCTTCTTCTCCTTTGGTTCTTCCTTGTTGGAATCTGATGGGGATCACCGGTGTGGGTGCAGGTCTGCCAGTTTTATCCTTGCTCCTGGGTGAAAAACAGGGGGGTCCTGATTCTCCAATCAGGTGCAGGGTCCTTCCACCTTTGATGACCACTTCCTGGAAAGTGTGGCAAAAATCAATTCCAGGAGGCAACATTCTTAAAAAATCCATCATGGCTGAAAATGATTTTTGGAGGTTACATCTGGCAGAGCCCACCCACCGGTGTGGCTAAAAATCATAAACACACCCCTCTCCTGCCATCTCCTAATCTAATCAATGGGGCACCTAGTTGTCTGGGGTTGCAGGATGTAGGGGTGTTGCTGGTTTGCTCCAAATGTTCTACTCTGCCTTTGAAGACCAGTTTGGCAGCCCTCCCCATTTCTGCCTCACCATCTGCTGAGGGGAGATTCCCTCCCACAGGGACATCTCTTTGTGTGAAGCCAGGCCACTTCACACCTCATCAAGGCAGCCTGGCCAGGCTGCCAGAGGCTCGCCAATCAGAGCACAGCAGCAAAACCAATGCAGGGCTGAAATTGGCAACTTTTCAGGTAAAGTTTAAAACTCTTTACCTGAACAAGTTATATTAAATCCCACAACTGGAAGCTGTGGGATTTATTATAACAATTAATTTGATACCAAACTCTTTGAATCTGTCATTTAAGGGGACTTTTAAAATTAAAATAAAGTCTCCCAATTCTAGCCTATGAAGGCCATTCACTACAATGAGGAAAAAACGAATTTGCCTGTTTTTACCTCACCAGGGCTTATAAAATTACTTTTATAAGGTCCGTGCTTATAGTTACATGGCATCCAGCCCTAGGGTCATATAGGGCACACCTTAGGGGTGACTTATATGTAAACATAAAGGGGCATATTTATACTCCGTTTGCGCACAATTTGCGTCGTTTTTTTCAACGCAAATTCGACGCAAAACTAACTCTATATTTATACTTTGGCGTTAGACGCGTCTAGCACCAAACTTCATGGAGTTAGCGTCATTTGTTTGCGTGAACACCTTCCTTGCGTTAATGATATGCAAGGTAGGCGTTCCCGTCTTAAAAAATGACTGCGATGCATATGCGTCGTATTTATACTCCCGGGCAAAAATGACGCCCGGGAGTGGGCGGGACTAAAAAACCCGCATTTGCGCCGGATTTTAGCGCCTGGGTCAGGGCACGCGTTAAGGGACCTGTGGGCTCAGAATGAGCCCAGAGGTGCCCTCCCCTGCCCCCAGGGACACCCCCTGCCACCCATGCCCACCCCAGGAGGACACCCAAGGATGGAGGGACCCACCCCAGGGACATTAAGGTAAGTCCAGGTAAGTATTTTTTTTATTTATTTTTGTGGCATAGGGGGGGCCTGATTTGTGCCCCCCTACATGCCACTATGCCCAATGACCATGCCCAGGGGACAGAAGTCCCCTGGGCATGGCCATTGGGCAAGGGGGCATGACTCCTGTCTTTGCTAAGACAGAAGTCATTTCAATGGGGGATGGGCGTCGTAAAAAAAATGGCGCAAATCGGGTTGTGGCAATTTTTTTGCCTCAGCCTGACTTGCACCATTTCTGGACGCCCATACGCCATTTTCCCCCTACGCCGGCGCTGCCTGGTCTACGTCGTTTTTTTTAACGCACACCAGACTGCGCCGGCGGCTAACGCCGGCTAACATCATTGAATAAATACGGCGCCCGCATGGCGCTTCAGAATGGCGTTAGCCAACGCTAATTTTTTTGACGCAAAACTGCGTTGGCGCAGTTTTGCGTCAAAAAGTATAAATATCGGCCAAAGTAGTTTAAGACTTTGGAACTACTTTTAATTCCAAAGTCGGATTTGCATATAACTTTAATTTAAAAGCAGCCAGAAAGGCAGTTCTGCTTCTAAAATGACACTGGGCACCTCAGCAGTGAACCTATGGGTGCACTACCTATGCTGTGGTCCCTAAATCTACATGCCCTACCATATACTAGGAACTTATAGCTAGGTTAACTTAGCCAATTATAATTAGCCTAATTTGCATATCCACTTTACACAGAGCACTGGCCCTGGGACTGGTAAGCAGTACCCAGGGCACAGCCAAGAGTCAGTAACCACCAATACCTGTCCAAAAAGTGTGGGGGTGACCAGGGAAAAAAGAGGACTTTCCTACACTGACGAGTTCCAGAAATACCCCTTGCACATATAATTACAAAAGTCAGCCGCATAAAAACTCAGCAAACTTCAAAAAGTAGATTTCCCTTTCAATCACATCTGAATGTCTAAAGAAACTATGGGCCAAATTTAAGAAAAGTGGTGCTGCATCCAAAGCAGCCCCACTTTTCTTCCACCCCCCCAACACACCCATATGTGCACTGTATTTAAGGTAGAGTGCACCATGGCGGTGGTTAGAGCAATAGTGTCAACATTTTTTACACTATTGTGGCGCTTTATTACACTACTGTCAAAAATGTTGATGCTAATGTAGCAAAGTGCAAGAATGTCATGACCCGAACTCTTCTTACCACTGTAATCTGCTGGTCACCTGGTTTCTTGCTTGTTGTGGATTGACCAAGGTAGGGGCGACCCTTTCAAGTAGCCACGGTGCTGCTGATAATATAACACCAAGCAGGCCGTAACCTCCAGAAAGTGTCCCAGAGGAAAAATTCCACTGGCTCTACAATGTACTACTGCGAATACTTGTTCTTCCTGGTTTAGGCACGTAGAATTGGTGTAAATATAAAAGGAGCTGTGGTATCTTCTCTGGAGGAGCAGATGGAAGGTATCTCAATGGTTCCTGTCCCCTTCCTTTTCACAGGGGATGGGAGTTGGTGTTTCCCGAAGGTCTGATGGGAGAGATTGGACACATTTGAATTAAATGACCCTCACTACCACAATAAAGACACACGCCTTTGCGTCTTCTGTTTTCTTGTGCTGCTTCAGATAACGGTCCACAAGCAACATCAATTTGCATGGGTTCTTCTTCTGCAGAAGCTGGTTTCTCTGATTGGACTTCTTCAGGATGACGTGCAGAAGGGTCAATTGCTACTGACTTGGACTGAAACTTGAACCTTCATTTTCCCAATCTATGTTCTTGTAAACGATCCTCAATATTAAGTCCATCAGGTCTTTCAATTATTCTAGCTGAGTGGAATGCACCAGTTTATCATTTATTTTGTCTCGTAACCCTCAATGGAAGACTGTCACAAAAGTGTGTTCAAACCATGTGGTTTCAGCCACTAGTTGTTTGAAACAGGTTATGTAAGTCAGAATATCCTGATTCCCTTGTTGTATCTCATATAGTGCCTCTTCCGCAGCGGTTCCACTCCAGGTAGTTTGAACATCTGTTTAAATCTTGAGGAAAGTCTGAATAATTGGATAATAAAGAGTCATAGTTATCAAGGGGGTTGCCCAGGCAAGGGCTGGGCCCGACAGGGAGCTTATCAAATAACCAACCTTGGTCTTATCCTGGGTATACTGAGAGGGTCAACTTGCAAAATATACTTTTAAAGAGTCCAGAAATTCCTTTAACTTGTTTGGATCTCCAGAATAACGTGATGTTGAGGCTGAGATAGAAGGTACATCAATGAATCAAGACACCAGAGCTTGTCTCAGAGCAGTATTTTCGGAATGCAGTTGTTGTAATTCCTGTGCCTGTTGGTGTATGGTATGAAGCATAGACTGTGCAGTTTCCACAACATCTTCAGGTGGTCCTTCCATGGTTCCAGAGCAATGCAGAAGTTGTTGGCGTTGCAATCTGTCACGACCAGAATGCTTCTTACCGCTGTAATCTGCCAGTCTCTGGGCACCACCTGGTTTGTTTCTTGTTCTGTATTGACCAAGGCAGGGGCGACCCTTTCCAGTAGCCACAGTGCTGCTGATAATATAATACCAAGCAGACCATAACCTCCAGAAGTAGTCCCAGAGGAAAAACCCAAACTTGGGAAAATCCTCAGATCAAGGAACTCCTGAAAAGATATTTAGGAAAAAAGAGAAGCACAAAAAGTCTGGAACAAGAACTGCAGACAGAAACTAACAGGAGAAGTCCAAAATCACAGGATACGGGAGCGAGGAGCACAACCAGGATGGAAGTGTAAGGAACAGAAGACCAACTGTGCTTATATACTGACAAGCAGGAGGGGACATGCAGGAAGTATTGAAGACACCATCTTGGATTTGGAAAAGCCACATAAATGTGAATGGAAAATAGCCATAGTATAAAAAGTAGTGAGCACAGCATGAAGGAAAAGAAACACAGACTCCTGGGAAGAAGAAGATATGGCCAAAGAAGTAAAAAAGAAAAGAAGAAAAATGGAGAAAAAAAACAGGTAAACAAAACTATGAGGGCAAAAAGCGGGTGCAGCGTAAAACAGAGCCCAAAGGGAAAGTTTCAGATCACACTGTGAACCAAGAAACAGGTCGCAGCCTAAAAAGGGCCCCTCTGCAAAAACAGACGTCCAAGACGCGGACCGCCGATCTGACCACGGCCCGCAAGTGGGGCACCGCCGGTCTCCGCGGCGTTACAAAGAAGGCCTATTGATGCAAATGGGTGTATCATTAAGGTGGCGTTAAAGTGGTGCAAGGGGCTCTGAAATCTACCCCTATATACCTGATATGATTTTGAAAATGAAATACGGCATTAATGTTCCCATTTAGACTTCCTGCACTTTGATGCATATTGCTGGATGTGAAAATTGCAAGTTAGTTGCTACACTAGTCCCTGAAACATGGATGAAGTGACAGACATATACAGGTATTACTCGTGATATAACAAAATGTCATTGATTGAAAATTGTAACCTTTCAAACCAATAAGTTTCTCCATCCTACTATTAATATTTTTTAGAGAACACAATATGTTTGGGCTGGTGAACATTCCCATAAGAATCAATGTACGCCTTAGAGGTATCCATTAAGGTGGAGAACTACAAGCTCCAACCAAAGGCTGGAGGAAGGCTGTGCGTGTGCAAATCATGATGTGGTTGAGTGTACAGCCCTTGTCATATCTGGGAAGCTCTGTGAATTTGTGCAATACTCAACCTGGAGTAATACGCTTAACATGTGTGATCTCATAGGTGACAGACTTTGAAGGCCTCTCTACAAGAACATCTTGTGCTTGCTAATGCTGCTGAAATGAGATTGTGTGAGGACAATCTCTTTTACACGCATAGTGACATATTCCCAATGGTAAATTTACACATGAGTAAGTCTTCATGGGCAAATGTGCTCTTACTGTTTGTATTAAATGTACTACTTTGGGCTTTTCATAATTTCAGACTGTAAATGTAATACAAAGTGTAGGCTCCCATGTCTGAGAACCAGATTTCTGAGTTTAAAGTTACCACAGTCAAAAATGACCCAAACAGTAGTAAATGTATTCAAACTCAGACCTGTGGTTAGTCCAATACCACACATGGCCAACCACTGACACTACAAAACTGTTCTGTAGAAAATAATGGAGATAGGGACTTAAAATTGAACTCCATTGTAAATAATGTTAACATTCCTTAATGTATTTTGATGTTTTAAAAAATACAGACATTTATTTTCACTGGAGCTCCCAAGTGACTCCTCATCATTAAGCAGGGCTGTATTAGCCAATAAATGTGATTAATACCTCTACGAAATGGTGCAGATGGCCGTTCAGCTTGTAAACTGTTTTCTCATATGTCTCAGTTTTATGTATATCTTTTGAACCAGTCCTGGATAGGTGGTGTTATGGCAGTCTTTCAATGGCACAATATCCCCACTGTGGCTACCTCTAAGGCCATTGAGAGCCATTGTTTTGTATGGAGAGACATTGGGGGTAACTGTGATGTGTCATGTAGCATGGTTATTCTCCTGGATAATTGGGTAGTTATTCCTATTTCTGGCTTAATCTAACCCCAATAGTACTAAAGCAGTGAGAAAGCACCCCACATTTCAACACTATATTAACTATATCACAATTTAGAGATGCACCTCCAGCATTTAGAATCATATGACATGTGGTCTCTATGTAGTTTGTTTGGGGAGCAGAGCCAATGGCCTTAGCATAAGATTTTATAGTACATAAAGTGTAGCCTGACTTCCCATAATGTGTCATGATTTTTTTTAAATGGAGATCCAGCCATCATCTAGGATGACAACTCTAAATTGGGTGTCTTACTAACGATGGAGAGACATTGCATTTAGCTTTGAAAAGAGATTATGGCCCTTATTACAACATTGGCGGTAAATGCCGCCTACCGCCATGCTGACAGCCGCCAACATACTGTGACCGCGGCAGTATACCGCTACGGGTATTATGACACACACAGAAAAATCCGCCACTATTCATACACCCACACAAGTCCACCAGCCCACAGTCAGTGATAAACTGGAGGTACCAAAACCCACACAGTTGCGCCAACAGAAATACACCCACAGTATCAGGGCCCACGAATCACCGCAGCGGTCTTTCAACCGCAGTAAACCATTGGCGCTACACACCGCTGCGCTCAAGATACACACAGACTAACAAAACTAAACCAAATTGGGCAATTCAAAATTAGGTGTGATCCTGGTGTACAATGAGGATGAACATAGGGACCATGTAGTGATCACACACCTGACACACATACACACACACACCCACACACCCAATCCAATAAAGAAACACACACCACATTAATAATCACGTGATATTGTTGGCAAGCATCATGTGTGTTGCTGTAGACACACGGCCTAGTACTACAAATCATGTCTTGTCACACATAAGTGTCCTGGGAGAACGAGGATGTGACACCCTCCTGTCTACCATCCACTTCCAGACCTTCAGACCATGGAAAAACACTATGGGCCTCATTACAACCCTGGCGGTCAACTACCGCCAGGGTTGAAGTGGCGATCGTACCGCCAACAGGCTGGCCGTACAAATCGCCATATTTTGACCGCGGCGGTAGCGCCGCGGTCACACCACTGGGACCGGCAGTTTACCACCATGTTTGTCCCGGCGGTCTGAATCCACCAGGGCAGCGCTACTTGCAGAGCTGCCCTGGGGATTTTGACTCCTCTTCCTGCCAGCCTGTCCATGGTGGTGGAGACCGCCATGGAAAGGCTGGTGGGAAGGGGAGTCGCTGGGCCCCTGGGGGCCCCTGCACTGCCCATGCACTTGGCATGGGCAGTGCAGGGGCCCCCAGGTACAGCCCTGACGTGCTTTTCACTGTCTGCCTAGCAGACAGTGAAAAGCACGACGGGTGCTGTTGCACCTGCCGGACCGCCACAGTGCCACCAGGTCCATTAGGAGGCGGTAGGAATGTTATGGCCGACATAGCCGCTGGGCCGGCGGGCAGAAACTCTGTTTCCGCCCGCCGGCCCACCGGTGATGTCCAAATGCAGCCACTGGGTTTCCGGCCGCATGGGCGGCCCACTGGCGATACATCCTTGGCGGTTGGCCTCATCCGACCATCAAGGTTGTAATGAGGTTCTAAGCCACCCATCTATATCATCTGAATAGGCAAACAATATTGGACTTATACCATCAGTGGGAGCCAGAACTGATGCCAGCTATTAGTTATTCAACCAGCATACCGTCCATTGTACAAGTCATGTCAGTATTGCACTTCCTAGCCACAGGATCCCACACAAAGAGGCCCCATTTGCTCATATTTCCCAACATATGTTCAGTCTGGTGTTGAAGAATTTTCTCTTAGCAATGTTAAAACACACTGACAGCTATATCAGGTTCCCCTGGAGAGAGGATTTAGCCAATGTGAATGCTGACTTTATGGTTTTGGCTGCCTCCCACATGTGATGGGGCCACTGATGGCACACAAGCAGGCTTGGTGCCACCACAGGCCACTGAACAAGTCTATCACACTAGAAAGAACTTCCATTCAATCAATGTGCAAGTTATCTGTTTGGCAGATCTCTACATCTTGCATGTCTGTGCCGATTATCTGGGTTCTGCCCATGATTCCTTCATATAGCGAACAGCTCCATACCCCAGCTGATGTCACAAGTGCACCCAGAGAGGTCCTGGATGGTTGGTGAGTCATGTTTGTCCTTATTGTGTGTGTGTACAATGTCAGGTGCTCCAATCATGAAGTGGGGGACTCATTGTTGCACTTATGCCCCATTCTTTGACAGGAGACTCAGCGTAGCCAAACCTTCCCTGTTTTATGGCGCCACTGAGGAATCCAACAATGGCATGGGAAGTCTGCTTCAGTGAGGCACATGGAAGAATACGGCGGGCAGTTGTATGGGCTTTGGGCTTCTAAATGGCCAGATTTTGCTGTCTTGACCAGACTGGTGGAGCCCTCCTCTACTCACCCAGAAAAGTGTGCCAGATTACTGTGCCATGCTGTATGCTCCATAACATTGCCCTGCAGAGGAATATCCCCTACATCCCAGAGGAGGGCGATCCTGCAGTGCCACTGGGTGTGACTCCTGAAATCTCAAGTGAGAATGACATTGGTGAAGAGAAAGGAGCTGACTTCTGGAAAGATCTCATCAACAGCTACTTTTTATGAGTAAAGTATATCATGCGATGTCATGACTGTGACTGTACGATGAACTGTAGTTGTGAGAATGTGTGGAGTTGAGTGTTTTAGAAACTGCTAGGGCAGTGGTTCCCAACCTTTTGACTTCTGTGGACCCCCATTTTATCAATACTGGAGCCCGGGGACCCCCACTGAATCATTATTGGAACACGGGGACCCCCGAGGAGTCATTACTGATGGCTGGGACCTAATATTATTAAATGTTTTAAGCAGCCGCGGACCCCCTGAGGAGGCTTCGCGGACCCCCAGGGGTCCCCGGCCCACAGGTTGGGAACCACTGTGCTAGGGAACTGATACTCAGTAGTATTCAGCCAAAGGCTTCTTGATAAGATAGCTTTTGACAAATCCCCACCTTGATGATGTTTCTTTATTTGTGTCAGTTTTCTTGCAATATACTTTGTTTTCCAGTTGCTTGTTATGTGCCTTGTGTCATAGCCATGGTTTAAAGCCTATATTCCTTGCTTTGTTCTTTGTGCAGGTAGCTTCACCATGGCATCTTCATGTGGGCATTTTAGAGTTGTGACATTGACAGGTATCTGATGCTGTGCTAACATACAAAATGGGAATGGACTGTTCCATGTAACGTAGGTTGCACAGTTTGTATGTACGAGACCTCTGCTAAGACAGTTTGCACAGTGTTTGGGTGGAGGTAGAGAAGTGGCTATTGCACTTTTTTGGTGTGTTGTGGTGGGCCTGATGCATCATGTGTGTCATCATATGGTCATAAAATATGTAGTCCTGGCTTTCACAAAGTCATTTTTCCTTCACATTGGCTAAACACTATTTTTGTATGACCTGTACATAGCTGTAGATGTTTTTCATCATTGCAGCCAACAGTGCCTGCGCCACAACACTGACATATGTTTGTGTTATACCACCAGATGCATGGGCATTGGATTATGATGTGCCTATGTTCTGGGACTGTTGTACTGCCACCTGTCTGTATCTTGGTTTATGTGATGTTGGGTTACTTTGGTGTGGTATGTGATAAGGCACAAGCTGCTGACTTCAGCCACTGTAATGTTTGCCTATTCTACAGGACAATGTCTGACAAGACACTTCCTTCCTTGGTATGGGGGTCTGTACCTCATAATTTGTACTTTGAATCAGTATGAGTCAGACATTCTAGTTTCTGATAGTCCAGTCATGTTGAAAGCCTAAGTGATGCACACTTATATAAAATATTTGGTTTGACCAGACACTTGTACTAATGTGTTGGTGTGTAATTGTTGTACTCCTGAGTTTGATGCTGTGTACCTGTAACATACCCCTGATTGCACAACTAGCTTTTGTCTTCATCATATGGTACACATGTTCTTAATCTTTACATAGCGAAAGGTGAAATTTAAGCAAGCAGACAATGAGTTTGTGATGGGTGAATTTATTATAATGTGAATGCAAAAAATACATTTTGAGCTGAAAGAAACAACAAATGTAAAGTGAAGGGATCAGTCATAATAAATGTATTTGTTGGAGTAGATGCCACACCATTGAGAGTCCAAAGTCCAGAGAACTCCTCCCATTGGAACTTGTAGGTTGTTGAGGATTAGTCAAAAGAGTGAATGTGTGGCACACATACAAGGTATTTTAGGAAGAGGTCACTTTCTGGCAATGGTGGTTCTCTTGCCATCTGTATCTCCTTGATTCTTTGCTGGACGTCCCCTCTTGCACAGGAGGGGGTCATTTGTTGCTACAGAAGCAGGGGTGTCTGGGGCTCATTCTTCCTCTGGAAGGTCCTCCCTTCTAGTGGCTGGCACCAATGTGGATGTACCTGGTATTGATGAGCCAAAGGAAGGGGTAGACTGTTGTTGAAAAGCCCTGCTCAGGATGTGTGAATGTCCCTCAGTTGCCTGTAAGGGGTGTCATGCTGGTGATGTTGGCCTCCATCTCTTCTCACATGTATCTGTGCCTGCCCCTCTGTAGCTGTTTGATTTCCCAGAGTTCAGTCAACAACTGGCCCATCAGGCCTTTCAACTCCTGATAATCACCCACAACATGCCTGATGGTGTCCTAGCCGACAGCAGCCCCAGTGGTCTCACCCTGCTGGCCTCCAGCATCTTTTCCATGTACCCTACCTCCATGGCCTGTGCCCTTTCCACCTTGTTCATGGACCCTCATTACCCAAAGTTTTGTGCTACAACTCAGGATCCAGGACTGGGGGGCTCCAGTTGGTAGACATTGTGCTAGGTACACAAATTTGGGGGCAAATGATTGCCTGTGATGTTGAGGCAACCGTGCTAGGAGGCGACATTATGGGCACAGTGAGACTCACTTTTGCCATCTGACCAGGTTGTCCAGATGGCCCAAAAACGTCCTCCAGTTCCAGACGTCCAGGAGTGTCTTCTTCACTGAGGGCATCATCCAAGGGGGTAGTGACAGTCTCTTCTGTGACCTCTGTGTGCTGAGTGGCAGCTTGACCTGCTGATGTAAAATGTACGATGTTACTGTTTA
The DNA here is from genome assembly GCF_031143425.1 of Pleurodeles waltl. NCBI lineage: Eukaryota > Metazoa > Chordata > Amphibia > Caudata > Salamandridae > Pleurodeles > Pleurodeles waltl. The sequence continues at coordinate 1,039,039,294 of NC_090447.1, forward strand.
TATTGTGACATCTACCTCCAACGGTGCAGAGTTCAGTAAGCAGAGATCTTGTACAAAGTTAAGTTGCAGTTAATCCTATTGTGCCAAGTAGCCATGGTATTGGGTGTATTGACACAACATGTGTGAAGCATGCCAATTCATTTTGACTTAAGCTGCTGCTGAAATGGGCAGATCATGACAACGTAGGAAGGTGGCTTAAAAATTACATCTTGCCAGCAGTGCAGGCAAAACCGTGGCTAGGCAAGATATGGCTTTGCTCATTACGAAGCCTAGTTGAGTGTGATAGAGGCAGACCCAGGACTTTGTTGTATTTGTGATTGGAGTCATCCTGTGCCCAGTGCAGTGTGAATGTGTATGCTGCCAATGCCAATCTGGTGAAGTACGTTGAGGCCTTATGAATATGTGTTATACACACCTTACCCAGTGTGTATAACAAGCCAAGTTGGAGCTATGTTGACAGATACGTCTGTGATTTGGGCATGATCTGTGCTTGATCAGTCGCAGGTGAGAATACGTCATTTGAGAGCTGAAAAACAAGTGCATTTGTACAAGTGGCCGCTCTGCTGGTTGTTGTAGTTAAAGTTACACGGTCTATTGGGCTTTGCAGTCATGTAACTCACGCTACTTCCCAACACATTGCAAATGCTATCCTCCCAGGTGAGCACACAATTAAGAGTTATAAAATAATGATATTTGTACAAAAGAACACTGGGCTGGTGAGTGGAGTACCAGAAATAGAATCTCCTAACCTCAGCAGTGATATCACTCCCTGTACTACACACACTATCCAAAGTGATCTCCCCATTTGGGTACACTTTGATTGAGAGTTACCAAACAATGGTATTTGTAGAAGGGAACACTGGGCTGGTGAGTGGAGTAACAGAGCCTCCTGGCCTCAGCAGTCATCTCACTCCCTGAACTAGACACACAATACAAATGTGATCTCCCCAGGTGAGTACACTTCAATTGAGAGCTGCCAAACAATGGAATTTGGACAAGAGCATACTGGGCTGGTGAGTGGACTAACAGCAGCAGAGTGTCCTGGCCTCAGCAGGCATGCCACTTCCTGTACTATACACACTATGTGAATGTGATCTCCCCAGGTGAGTACACTTCAATTAGGAGTTACCAAACAGGAGTATTCAAACTAGACTAGAGAACACTGGTCTGGTGTTTGGAGTTAGAGAAACAGTTCATCCTAGGAGTTACAGTCTAGTGCCTGTTTCTAATACACACACTATACAAATGCTATCCTCAGAGTTGAATACACTTCATTTGAGAGTTACCAAACAGGTGTATTTTGGTAAGTGTACACTGGGCTGGTAGTTGGATTTACAGACACAGGACCTTCCTGGCCTTAGCAGTCAGATCACTCCCTCTACTTTCCACACTAGACAAATGGTATCCTCCTAGGTGAGTAAACTTAAATTAAGATTTACCAAGCAGGGGTCTATATACATGTGAACACTGGTCTGGTGTTTGGAGTTGGTGAAACAGTGCCTCCTATGAGTTGCAGCCAGGCCACTCTCTCTTTCACACACTTGACAAATAGCATCCTCCCAGGTGAGTGAAGTTCATTTGTGATTTGTCAAACAGGGGTATGTGGACAAGTGAACACTGGTCTGCTGTTTTGTGTAATAGAAACAGTGCCTCCTGGGATTTGGAGTCAGGTAACTCTCTGAACAACACACACTTTGCATATGTTGTGAATTACCTATCTGTATGCAGACTGCATTTGGGTTTGGGCAAACATTTAGGTTACCCCTTGTCCAAGCAAGGACCCTCACTCTAGTCAGGGTAAGTCACACACAATCCAAATTATCCTGTGCCCACCCTCTGGTAGCTTGGCACTGAGCAGTCAGGCTTAACTTAGAAGGCAATGTGTAAAGTATTTGTGCAATAAATCATGCAACAACACAGTATAGCACCACAAAAATACACCACACGCTGTTTAGAAAAATATATAATATTTATCTGGTAAAATGCAGGTCAAAACGATTAGGATGCATTAAGTATATGTTGAGATATCACTGTAGAAAGTGATATAAAGTGTCTTTAGTCTTTAAAAAGCAATACATGCCTCTTTCAAGCACAAAGTACCTGGTTTGTGTTCAAAATCTCCACAAAGAACCACAGAGGACGAGATGCGTGGAAAACGGGGAGGTGTGCATCGATTTCCTGGGCTGCACACAGCGATGTTTCATTTAGTTTTCATGCAGGGACAGCTGCGCGTCGATTTCTGGTGCTCAGTCGTGGATCCTCTTCGGGTTGCGGGGTTTTCGGATGCCCCAGGGATGATGGGTGGATTTCCGGTGCTGACAGGAATAAGTCAAAGGGGCTGCGTCCATTCGGTGGGTGTTGCGTGGATATTTTTACCGCACGGCAAGCTCCCCGTTGATTCCTCTCTGGAAGTCAGGCTGCGTCGTTCTGGCTCGGCTGTGCATCAATCCAGTGGGCCGTGCATCGACTTTCCAGTTGCCATGCTGGCACTGCATCAATCTTTTCATTGTGAAGTCAGGCTGCGTCTATCCGGTTCGGTGTGCAGTGAATATTTCACCGTGATGCAGGCTGTGCATCGTTTCTGGCAGCCTGTGCGCTGATTTTTGCCACACAAGGAGTCCTTCTTGCAGAGATGAAGTGTTTTTGGTCCTAAGACTTCAGGGAACAAGAGGCAAGCTCTATCCAAGCCCTTGGAGAGCACTTCTCAGCACAGCCAGAGGGCAGCAAGTCAGCAGGCCAGCAGGGCAGCAGCAACGCAGCAGTCCTTCACAGAAATCAGTCAGGTGAATCCTTTGGGCAACCAGGCTGTTCTTCTGGGCAGGTTGCAGATTCTGGTTCAGGTTCTCTTCTCCAGGAAGTGTCTGAGTTGGTAGTGGCATAAGCTCTGTTTAAATACCCAAATGTGCCTTTGAGGTGGGGGAGACTTCAAAGAGTGGCTTAGAAGTGCACAAGGTCCCCTTTCAGTTCAATCCTGTCTGCCAGGGTCAGAGTAGTGGGTGTGGTAGTCATTTGTGTGAGGGCAGGCTACATTCCTTTGAGATCTAAGTGTCAGGCCCCCCACCCTCCCAGCCCAGGAAGACCCATTCAAAATGCAGATGTCTGCAAGTGAGGCTAAGTATCCTGTGTTTGGGGTGTGTCTGAGTGAATGCACAAGGTAGCTGTCAACTGAACCCAGCCAGACGTGGATTGTAAGGCACAGAAGGATTTAAGTGCAGAGAAATGCTCACTTTCTAAAAGTGGCATTTCTAAAATAGTAATATTAAATCCAACTTCACCAGTCAGCAGGATTTTGTATCACCATTCTAGCCAGACTAAATATGACCTTCCTACTTCTTTCTGATCAGCATCTTCCACTCAAACAGTATCTGAGGGGAGCCCCAATGAAGGGAGCAGGCCTTACAAAAGTGTAAAAACTAATTTAGGAGTTTTGCACTACCAGGACATGTAAACTACATAGGTAGATGTCCTGCCTTTTGCCTACACAGCACCCTGCCCTATTGGTTACCTAGGGCATACCTTAGGGGTGACTCATATGTAGAAAAAGGGAAGTTTTAGATTTGTCACATACTTTTAAATGCCAAGTCGAATTGGCAGTGAAACTGCACACACAGGCCTTGCTATGGCTAAGGAGCTACTTACGTTGGTGGCACAATAAGTGCTGCAGGCCCACAAGTAGCATTTAATCTAGAGGCTCTGGGCACATATAGTGCACTTTATTAGGGACGTATAAGTAAATTAAATAATCCAGTTGGGTATGATCCAATGCTGTCATGTTTAAAGGGAGACACTATATGCACTTTAGCACTGGTTAACAGTGGTAAAGTGTGCAGAGTCTCAAAATCAGCAAAAACAGTATCCAAAAAGTGGAGGGGGCAGGCAAAAAGTTATGGGTGACCACCCTAAGGCTGTCAGGTCTAACATATGCGTCCTGTTATTATTATTGGAAATTGAAAGACTCAGAAGCCCTATTTCAACTCCTGGCATGTGATGGGCCTTGCTAGCTTTGATATTAGGTCCAACAATACAGATTGATAGTGTATAAACTCAGATACTCTGGGTACTGAATGTTGATGGTGTACATGAACAAGACAGCACCAAAAGCTGAGCTATGAGCATGCATGACATGGTATTTTGGTGACTTTTTTGTGTTGTGGCTTACCAGACTCCACTCTCCTAGGTATTCTGTCAAGCCCTCAGGATGCAGGATGGCCAAGACCTTCTCCTCTGAGGGCCACCGCCAGCCTTCTTGGCCTGCAGCTGGTGCCTGGAGACCAGGGAATGGGCCTTGCCCCTGAGGTCATTCCACCTCCTCCTGATGTCCTCCTTTGTGCACAGGGTGGTGCCTACAGCAGTCACTCTACCTACTATCCTGTCCCACATTTCAATTCTCCTACTGAGAGGAGTGTGCTCCAAACAACTATATCCATACTCTTATGATTTCATCAACCATGACTTTTACGCCATTTTCTGAAAACTGGATTTTTTTAAATGTGACATGGTGGAAAAAAGTGACAGTGACTTACTAAACAGGGGCACTGAAAAAGGTTGTGAAAGGACAAAAGTGGTTGTAATATTCTTGGTTGTTGGTCACAGTGCTGTCAGTGCTGGAGGTCGGACCGCCTATTTCCAGGCCACCTGGCCGCTGGAGGTCTGCCATTTTTGCTTGGTGGTCGGCAGTCCTGCCTGTATAGCTCAAATTATGGCGTATTACAAAATGGCATAATATTGTAATCAACACTTCATTTATTGTGTGTCTTAATGTTACTAATGTAAAGTGGAGCATCTATAGTATTATTATATATGTATGTACAATATATGTACTATTGACAGTGCATTCACAGCAAAGAATAAAATATATGTGTGCGCTAAGTTTTATATTTAAGATATTGAAATGTAGTGCTTATGCACACTTAAACTTGTGTATTCTGGTTATCATATTATGGTTAAACTGCACATTTCATTTAATTTAAAATCATGTTCCATTTATATTTGCAAGATGCTCTTATAACCATGTATTCAAATGTGCATTGATGCCTTATTGAGGTACCATACCTAAAGGCCTGAAACATTTGATTTCTTATTTCTAACCTTTAAGGTGGAGTTTCGCTCGTGTTGCAATATTCTTTCATTGCAGGTGCATTCATGATAGTTAACAGTTAATGAAAGACATGTTGTATGTATTGAAGATAGTGGGGTGTGGGAGGATACTTTGCCAAGAACAAAAAATCTCTAATGAACTGAGAAGAAAAGACTCCTGTTTGTGCGCCAGACACTGAGACCTTCAAGGTAGTCCAATTTGTGGGATGCGAGTTTTGATGGAAGTTGCCTATTTCAACTGTGCACAGGAGGTGGAAAACTACTGGTGTGAATGACGTAGCTTTCCCAAAGGTTCTGCCGTCTTAATTGGTGTTCACCCAGTTAGAAGAGAGCAGATTCCCTTTAAACTTGAAGAGGTACAGCCCTTTCTACTTTTTATTCCATTTGTTAACTGTATGCTACACACTGCCTCTGTATCAGAACTTCTTATGAGGTTTCTGCTATGCTGACACTTTCCTATAGGTCTTAGGGACTTAATTAGGATTTCCTTTTCACTTATGTTGAAGTGTTTAGATTAACTTAGATTTTCAAATGATTAAACAAGAGGATCATGACTCATATACAGATCATCAAAATCTGTTTCTCTTCCTTTGTATTGCCTCAACTGAAATTCTTCTATACCTTCTGCTTATATGATTTACCCTCATTCTAAGCTTTACTTCATCTTTGGTGCTTCTATACTTATAAAACATGTTTTAAAAATTAATTAATATCAATTTGGCTTTAAATTTGTAAACAATCTTTACATCTTGCCTCTTGGATTAAATGTGTGACCAAATAGGTTACACTGTTAATTGATCTTAAAGGATTTTTTAACTCTCCTTTACTCCTATAATATCCCAAAAAAGGTCAATTGGAAGAATAGAAGGGAAAATAAGGGCCCAGAGCATCATCACAGTGCAACAACTTTGGTTGCTGTGCTTCACTGTGCCACAAGTTAGTAAATTTGGCCCTCCGTTTAAGATAAAAAGTGCTTTCAAAATACAAACTTTTATTAAAATGTCAAATGTAGGTACTGCAAACCTTGTTACGTACTCCAAATTCAGCATTTTAACACCTTTGCATTACCTCTCAAAAGAATACTTTTGTCACCTTGTCAAGCTTCAAATTACTGTGTCAATTATTCAGAGGCATTCTTTAGATCTGTTGCTTAATCAATAGCACACATTTAATTTATTTTTCAGGTGGAAGGCAACCGGATATAAGTTTTTCCTTCTTCTTTAGCTGTCTGTCAGTCTTCTCACAAAACATACAGGTGACCCGCTCATTCCCGTTCAGCACCTCAATTTTGGCATTACCATTCAGGAATAGTTGACATATACATAATTATGGGTACTGATTTTATAAAATGAGAAAACTATCGGGAGCGTTATTCCCAATAAATCCTCCCGATTTTGATCTCCACTCGTACCCTCCAGCCTACACCCATGACCCCCACTTTCTAGCTCATTCAAACTTGCATTCACTTGTCATTGTGCTCCCATTGCCTCGCCCCTGCTCCCTCTTTTTAACTATGTCATCATTTCTGTGTGTTCATCTATCTTTCTCTCTATTTGACTCTTTCTTAGTCCCGTATTTCTTTGTCTCTGACACCTCTCTCTTCCATCGCTCTTATTGTACTGTGCCACTCCTGTCTGCAATTCCTCTTTTGAGTTTCAATTGTTTTTCATGCTTTTGACTACAGGGTAATATCACTGATTGTGCTATGCCAGATTGCAAAAGCTTAAAGCTGCAGGTGTGGGAGTAGAGTTGCATTTTTTAAAGGGGTGGGCATTAAGCTGTGCTTTTCACTGACTAAACAGACAAACAGTTGCGTGTGATATTTGTTCATGCCCTTCCTTGCAGTTTGAAGTGTTTTCATTTTACTGATGAGTTATGGATGGTTCTGTGCCTACACAGTTGAAGTAACTACGAAAATGCTAGGAAAGAGGCATGATGCCTTGTCTCACAAGCCTTTTCATAAAGGTGTTGCATGGAGAATATGGCCACATCAAAGTGCTGTCCAATTCACATCAAACTGCTGTGCAATTCTTTAAACACAGTAGTAGCAGTCTTTACATACAGTGTGCCTTCACAAATCCCAACTGGAAATAATGAAAGACTGAGCAAACCCTGCCAGTATGCCATCTGTGATATTCAGGCTACAAATGATTTCTTCATGTGTACATGTATTCTCCTATAATATACTATGCCTGTTTAAGCATGGCACTTGCAGTTTAATATATGAGACACTAGGGTGAAGATATGTTTGACCCTGCTTCCAAAGTACCAATTAACTTTCTCTTTATGCTAAACATTGTTTTTCTTCTGATACAGATCATACCCCTGAAGAAACGTGTTTCTCAGTGGAGAGGGAGAGATAATAGAAATGTCTTAAAAGATATTAGAAATACTAACAGCAAAATCATTTGGAACACATATAAATTGGAAAGAAGCCCTTGTGAAACACTCCAGAAAATCATAATTGAGAATTAGAAAAGGATATCTTGAGGTGTAATTGCATTTATATAGAGCTTACTACCACTAATGAGACCTTAAGGTGTTCAATGCAAGCAGCATGCTAACACAACCCCCAAAGTTAGTGGTTAATCTAGTGGTCATTGGTAATTTTCTGCTATTGACATTTAGTACCTGATTTATGAAAAGTGGCACTACACCCAGTGCAGCACCACTTTTCTTGCGTCCCTTAGTGCCCCCTAACGACACCATGTGTGCACCGTATCTAAGATACAGTGCACCATTGCGATAGTAAGGGGAACTAGCATCAAACATTTTGACGCTAATTTGGAGCTTTGCAGGATTAGCATAAAAAATGTTGATGCTAATCCTGCAAAGCCAATCGAGGCTCACTATACAAAATGGTGTGCCTCCTTTTAACGGCTGCCCTGAGCAGATGTTAAAAGTGCCGAACAAATTACTCAAAGAAATCTCTTAGATTTCTCTGTGCCGTTTTTTTGCTCCCCCTAACAGGGGAACGTCCTCATTGCATACATTATGCCTGGTGCAGGCATAATGTAGTGCAGAGGGTTGCAAAGTGGCACAATGCATTTATTGCACAACTTTGTAAATTTGGCGTAGCGATTTTGGCCTCGCTGGGTCACATTAGCACAAAACAAATGATGCTATTGTGGTGCAAGGAGACGCTAGGGGCTCTTAAATATGCCCCTTAGTATTGTGCCAAAAAGATAATCATCAGGTGCCTTTACTCCAGTGTCTTTGTTGTAAATTAAATTAATACAAGTTATGCATCATCATTAGTCGAGTGTACTTGATTGGTGTGATGAATAGGCTAGAGAAGATGAGGGCATTGCAATACAAATGTTGTCTAAAGTAAACAAATATGATAGCCCTGCTTGAGTCACCAATACTAAAACTAAACCCCAACACAACTCAAAGGGAAAAATCTTGGCACTCATTGTTAGGTAGTCACCCTAGAGAAGATGATATTGATTCCCTGTAGACCCTTTTGCAGTATGAAATATGACACTTCTGTTTTGAGCATTTTAGACCTGGCATCTTTAAGCAATTAGAATATGCAACATAAGCATAATTAGTTAAACAACTTGTTCAGTGTTGTGCCTATCCAACCATTTATAAACTATCAATATTTTAGTTCAGTTTATTATTGTTGCGAAATTAATTAAAACCATTGCAAAACAGTTAAGACAATAAAACACAAGACTTTTTAATAAAAGTACAATCGCATCCAAAAAGGCATTGATAGTGGTGCATTGTCGGATACCTCATAGTTGCAAATTACCAGAATATACTATCTCAGTCCTGCAAGTCTTCCATCTTCTAAAACAAGCCCTGCACAAACAATTGCCAAGGTCCAAGTAAGATACATACTGGAAATGATCCCCCTTGCCTATATATCTCTTGCAGCGGTATGGACTTCTCCCAGCTATCTTAGTTTACGCGGGTGAGCAGGCTCAGGGCTGGTCTGTCTGCCAAATTATTTGCTTATTCGCAGCAAGCTTGTGGTATGAACGGTTTATTTAATGGATGCCAGATTCTGGGTTTTCTAGACTGTTGTGTGAATTCACAAAGTTTTGGCAAGAGTGGTAAGTTGAATACTCAATTGATTTCTGTCGGACAAAATGTGCAAAAGAGCGAGGCGAGAGTAAGGCTAATGTCCGGTCTATCTGGATGCCGGAATATATTCTTGTTGGCTTGCACGGTGCAGTCTCAGTAGGTTATCAATGTGCGCCGGCCTCTTATCTATGTAAGCTTTTGGATTATATTGTGCAAATTTGCAAAGAACGGTAGGTAGGTTAGTTGGGTATACAATTGTTTACCTGCAGAGTCCTGTTGTGCAAAATTGCAAAGAATGGCAGGTAGTAGTGCAAATTGTTGCCATTTGTTCAAAAGAAGTGATTTGTGAGCTAAGCTCCATCAGCAGTTCCTACTAGTGCAATCTTAGATGTTGGGGGTACCTGTATTAAAGTTAATTAAGTGCTTGTCACATGTATTTTAAGAAGCGAAGGGGCCTAAAAGCAGGGCCAGCTTTAGGGTGGTGTGAGCAGTGCAGCTGCACCGGGTGCTGACCTGGACTGGGGGGGGGGGCGTTAACCTCAGGGGGGCACTGTGTTTAGCAATAACTCACAAAACTTCCAAAAAAGCCCCTGCTGAAAAGATCTTTGTGGTCTAGCCTTCAGCAAACAACTAAAATGTCAAGATACCTCTTTTGATTAATGCTCCCTCTAGGGAAAGAGACAGAAGCTTTGTTTACCAGCAGCTTTGACTCACCATAAGTAGCATAGAGGGTTAATATGCCTGCTGCAAAGAACAGAACTACATTTTATGTGGACAGCTGAGTGGATTAGTCAAACCAGTCTTTTCAAGCGCTTTAAAATAAATGAAATGTATGAGGGAGGGGGCTCAGTAGAGATGAGGGGCACATTTGCTGGGTGGTAGTGAATGAATCTGAGGAGGTGGTCATGGGGTGGAGGAGCCAAAAAAGAGTGTTGCACATGGTGCCACCAGCTCTAAAGCCGGCCCTGCCTAAGAGTGTTGCGAGGCCTCGACAATGTTGGTAGGGAACATTTTCCATTCCACTCTTCTTAGAAACTTCACTAAGATGCAGTTCAGTTGTGGATCTGTTGGAGCAATACAGCCCCACATGGCCCGCTTTTGTATGTGGATTCCTCTTTGAATAAAATGTGCTTTTAAAAGTAATCTCCTATACCAGAGCAGATCCTAGCAGGTGCATATTAAGTGAGACAAGTCTTTTACTCCTTCGCAGCATAATCAACACCAACTTGAGCATTAATTTCTCCACCATGGAGGCTGATACAACTGCAATGAGAGAAATCCAAAGAGATATTTCAGAAATTTCTCTTTGACAGTGTTGCTGTACCCTACATGAAGTTATGATTGTTGCTCAGGTGTTCTTTCATTATTCAGGACCATCCAGGCATGGATTTTTTGGGATAGAACAGCCTTGTCCTCTAGAATGGAGAGTGACTTGATGGTTTTGCTCATAAATGTTTTAAAGTACGCCTCACTAGTGAAAGTATTCCAGAGTTGGCATAGACCAGTTTTAGTAAGGAACTCCTTGAGGTATTCTCTTGCTGCAGAGGAGTCTCTGGACTGTAGTTCATTACATAGGTGAAAATTCAAAGTCTTAGGATCTGCCTTCCTAATTCTATTCCAACAGTTGATGTTGGCTCCCCCCTTGCGAGGTTTGCCTCTGGAGACCAAATGTGAGCCTTATATGCGCCTGTGATGTATAAGCAGGAAGATAGATGATCATTCTATATGTTTTGGTCAAGATGTTGTTGAAATTCTTCGTGTCTGTCCCTCTCATAGCTTTGTTCTCCTAAGCTATGGTAGGCATCACTTTTGCATTTGAATATGTCAGAGAATGCCATCATAGTTGGGCCACAAAGTTTCAAATTCAGTTTTTGAAATGCAACAACCAGCGCAGTGCCTTTCCTTCTCATCGCCTCCTTCTGTGGGATGAAGGATCCAGCTTTGCCAATGATGACTATCAGGTATTTATATCCCTTTGCCATGTCAAACCATTTCATGTCTAGGAACCAGCACATGACCATTATTTGTCATGATTTTGTTTTTCTCAAAATTTATGCTAAGCCATTTTTTCAAGAGTAATTCTGTATGATATTAAGTAATTGCTGGAGCCCCATCAGGGTGCGGCTTACTAGGACCAGGTCATCTCCTTATAAGAGATTATAGAGGGCCACTCCACATAGTTTGGGGGCATGTGATTCACTGATATTCAACTTTGGTGTTAAATCAGCAAGGAAGAGGTTGAACAAGGTAGGTGCCAGTACACACCCCTGCTTCTGTCCTTTAGTGCTTTGGATGCATCTGGAAATATGGGATCCTGTGCCCAGTTGGTCCCTACCTACTAGTTGGTATGTAGGAGAATTAGTAGGTTCAGGAGAGCTGAAAGAAGGGGGCCAGCTTCTGACATAATATATCCTGACTGACAGGGTCAAAAGCTGGCCTATGACCGATGAATTACAAATGCATTGGATGACTCCATTTTTTTGCTTCATCAATCAGGAGTGATAGGGCCATTATGTGCGATGCAGTACTGGTTAATTTTGAGAAGCCTGTTTGGTTGAGTTGTATAATGGCATTCTTTGAGGCCCAGGCTACTAACTCCTTGAACAGCATGCCTGGAAAATAATTTACTTCATTATTGATAAGAGCTACAAGATGGTAGCATTTGTCAGATGCCCCCTCCCTCCCCCTTTGGAGATCAGAGATATTATTGACTCTCTCCATGAGGCCGGTAATTAACCTTATAAAAAAGCTTGGTTGGAAACTGGTGCAGGTTTCCCCTTCCAATAGGCTGGGTCAAGTTTGTAGAGAGCTGGTGGGATTCCATTTAGGCCAGTGGCCCCTTTTCTTCTGCCCTTTATTATTTGCTTTTTGATTTGTTTGATGCTTATCTGGAAAATGCAGGCGAGCCAAGCTGCTTCTGGCTGAAGGGGAGGGGTTGGTTCACAGACCCCCTTGATGTATAAGAGTTGATGTCTGGTGTCATTCCTTGTTTGTCACTCTGGATGGTCCTTTGGGGGTTAACTGATTGAAGTGACAGTCAAGAAATTGGCTCAGGTTCCCTCTATTAAATGTGAGCTGAGTCCCCTCCCCAGGTCACAATAGATCAGCCTGTTTACTGTGGCCCAGAAGCAAGCACTTTCATGATTCTTCACATCACAGAATAGTTTAGCCCATAATGTGTCATCCTGCTGCCCTTTTATGGTCTTTTTCAGGTTTTTTTTGCAGATTTTTGTTCACCCTTAAAGTTATTTGCCGGGCATAACCCAGAAGGTTTCTTATTGCCTTACTTACAGACCATTTTAGTGATTTCAATTGCTTAAGTTGTGCCGGGGAAATAAACCCATGATGTTGATTGCTTTGTTTTGCAGTCCTTGCACTTACTTGAATTGCAAATTCCTCAATGAGCCTCTTCATGAACTGCTCCCAGATTGTTATGGCAGTATCAGAGGTTAATGTGATTTAATAAATTAACCCTATTACTGAATCTAATTGGCCATTTATGGTTGAATGGGAAGTTTTGATCCTTCTATTGTTGATGGTAAAAGTTGGAACATTTATTTCCATTGACCATTGGAAATCTCTGTAGTTGTCTCGAAGAACAACTCCTGTGGGACATGATCATTATCCTCCCTTTCTCCAAGATGGAATGAAGGTACATGGGCTAGTAGTGGTATAGGGATGAAGGTATAGTCTATTGTTGAACTGGTGGACTTGGAGTGATATGAAGCAACCAGTGGGTTATCCTTGGGGAAGTGTCTGTTTAGTGCACGTAGATTTAGATGTTCAAAGTCACCCACGAGTGATTGCCTGTTCTGCTTAGTTTGCTAGTTCTACTCTTCCCTTGAGTTGGTATGACCCAGTGCAAAAATTGTGCTGATGTAAGTTTATCTCCTATGGAGGAGACCTGAAGGTGAAGATTCAAATCTCCTGAGACCACATCCTTGGTTATCTGTTCTTCTTGCTGGAACCTAAAGTTTTGGTCATTAGCATTTTCGAGTCCCTTTGCTTGCCTTTAGGATGTATGCAGCCACTGATAATTGTGACTTGAGTTTTAACTTTCTGGCAGTAGATTGGAATAGTGATTGCAGTTATCACCATGGAGATAATATTGGAAGATTGCAACTATGTTAATACTTTCAGATCCAATACTTTACTTGCAAGGCCATTTATATTTCATGAGCACAGATAAAGGGATTAGAGTGTTGTCTTGATCCTTGTGCTATTATCTTGGTTTTGTCACAAGATGGGTGGGGTGTTCTTTATTGCTTGGGAGAGCCATCACCATGCTGGATCAGAGTGCCAAAGTGCATGTGTATGCGCCCCTGTCAGACCACTAGGGGAAGCTCTGGATGGTTTTCTAAGGGCTCCCTTGGGGACTGAGGACCGGATAACTTCCAAGTAACCTGCTGTGCTGCCCTGCTCCACAGGGAAAGGGCAGAAATGTACCATATTTACAAAATACGATGCATTTTTGTCCTTGCCCTCTGTGCTGGCACCCTATTGACTGCCTAGCACTAATGCAGACACCCTTGCACCATTATGAAACGGTGCCTGTATTACATGCAGGATTGTTTTTGTGCAGGAAGTGGGAACTTCTTGCGCAAAAACAATCAATGGAGGTTTTTTCCACTTCTATGTGTGCTGCATTCTTTAAAAATGTCAGATTGGAGATTAAAGCTAGCAGCCATAAAATGTTGCCTCTGTTTAGGATATCATGTTTCCCCTTGTATTTATAGGTAGGTAAGAATTTCCTACATTTGTGACTTGTTGGCCAGTTTGCTCACTCTGTAGGTCATCCCAAATTGTGCTAGTTTATAGTTCCTTAAAGAGGGCAGTAGCTTGCAGTTCAAAACAAGTGTGCCGGTTTGCTGGTTGTTTTTCTGGCAAGACGTTAACTTTGGAAGCTGCTGTATGGGTTTGTTCGTGTTTTTATAGGGGCTCTTCCCCTCCTGGCTCTTCCTGCTCTGGTATTTGCATACTTTTTTCAAGGTTCCTGGTGTGCTTTTAAATATTGGAGCAGTTCTTATTGTTGTGCTCCTCATGCCACCAGGGACCTCTCCTCTTTCCAATTAGCTGGTTGCAGCTCATAAGCCCTCCAGATTCTCACTCAGACAATCAGAGTTGTTTGCCTCACTTGCATAGGGGTTGGCTGCAGCTCTGCTCATTCAATGATTCTCCATGTTTTCCAGACTGATCTTCAAGGCAGCCTCCTTCTGAGCTCTTGCTGGCCAGGTTATCGCCTTGTGTTGGTGGCTAAGAATTAGGAGATGTGACCTTATCCCTGCGGTGTCTTACTGTAATGCTGAAGATCGGATATTCCTTGAGAGGGTTAGTTGTGTCGGAATTTGTATTGCGGCCTTTTCTCTGTTGTTTTCGCTGAGGTTGCATTTTATTATTTGTCCTGCACCCTTAAGAGAGGCTGGCGGGATTGTTTTGATGCAAACTGGAGTGTCTTCTTGTGTATTTGTGGAGTTTGGATCTGTTGCAAAATTGTCACCTGTGTTTTTTGGACCGATCAGCCCCTTGGTAGCGACCTGTGTAGAGTGAGGGTTTGATTTCCCTTGAGATTTCTGGCTGCATTTGGGATCCAGTGCACTTGTTACTGGATTAGTGGTTATTGGATTAATAATTTGCTTTATGTCCTTGATAAGGTCGGTCAACATGGCGGGCGGGATAGCTTATCTATAACTGCCGCACAGGAGCAGCTTTGTTGTGATGCATGTCTTTCACACTGTGTGCATTTATGAGGTTGTAGAGGTCACCCCGTTTCCCTTCAGTACCCCTGACATAAGTGTCTTGAGGAGTGAGATCTGGATATTCATTTTGTTCGACTGGTATTGTAGGGCATCGGCAGTTAGTTGCACAGTAGTTAATAAGGATGACCAGGCGGTGCATGTTTCCGTACCTTCATCACTCACTGTTTTAGGATCAGTGCTTTGCATGCTGCTTGTGCATAGGATGCTCCCATCTCCTTCAATTCTTGAATCATAAGGTATAAGATGTCATTTCATGTCGCCTCCGTGACCTCTGGTTCTTTTTGATCAAGGTGCTCTTGCTTAGAGAGTCCTGAGGGCAGCGTGTAGGTTCAGTTACTGCTGTTAATGCAATGGGCTGGATTTGTGCCATTGAGTTTGGCTCTTTCTGCTTCTTAGGCTGGTTTGATAATGATGCGGCACAGGGCGAGGCGATGAATCTCTAGGGGCGGTGAGATTCCTGTAAGGATTCCTAAGGAGTAAATGTGTACTAAAAAATAAAGTAAACATTGGTCCAGTTATTTGAATTGTGTGATTGATAGTACAGTAGATGAATGGCCGTTTGATGCTTAATTTAAATCTATAATAACCCTTTTCAGGTTTTTGGTATATATTAATTGTAATTAAACAAAATACACACTGCAAAAAAGTGAGAAACACCACTCTGTGCAAAGGAAATAAAATGAAAAAATACATTAAATGTAGGTTAAAATGTATCCCCATCATGCTTTTGTTAAAGAAGATAAGTTGGTTCCTTTAAACGATTTTACAAAATACTTCAAGGAAGCTGGAACAAGGCACAAACATCAGCATAATACAAAGTCAAAAGGCCCCGGTTTTTCTCATCATCTGAGTTGAACAATTATTTCTATAGGAAGAGAACACGCATTCATAAGGGACTGTGTGTCATTAAAGTCACATTGCGTTCCCATAGTGATATATTTCTGGAAAAAACACTTTTCATATTCTATACGACTGAGAGATCAGGCGCTAAAAAATAAACTTGAATCTTTTATGATCATGTGGTGCACTTGCTGTGCTCCAAGAAAGAACATAACTTGCATTTACAAGGGCAAAGTAATTAGGTGCTTTCGAAATCAAATGTGTCTCAGAACTAACAAACGTTAAAGCGTCACATAACACTGATGCCATTGCAAATAACAATAAATAAAACGTAATTATTCATTTCATCATTTCGATCAGATAGTTGCGACGATTGTTTATTTTAGGCTAAACATTTCGAATAAGCTTGTTATGCAAGTTAATTTAGAAGTGCATAAGGTTTCCGCTGCCGTGGACCTGCGCATAAACGCGTCTCACCCAGTGGCGCCAATAGCCCAGCCAATATAGCTGTCAGAGAGGAGAGGTGCCGCAGCTCTCCATACCGTGTCTCTCATCGTCCTGACAGCCGCTTCATTGCTACCCACCGAAAGCGGCCAAAGCGAAAGAATCTTGCGAGGGCGAAGTGAAACAAGGCACTCGAAGCGGACTGAGTGCAAGCAAGCGCCGCAGCTCCTAGAGTGAACCGCCACCCCAGCCTACCTCTGGCCCTTTGAAGGAAAAAAAAAGACTCATTGGAAGACCCTTGCAAAACCCTGACTCCTGGGAGAGAGAACAGTTAAAGGAAGAGAAACAAACTGACAGAAGATTTACTTGGTCAGAAAGAGTAAGGCTTTTTTCTCTCTCTCTCTTACCTGGACTCAAGTGACAGTATTATTCCGCTCTGCTATGTTATTTGCTCGTATGATGTAATATTGATCCCAATGAGAGACATGTATGCCAGGCCCGTGGAGGAGTGATTGAATTTAAGTGGCTAAAAGGCAGGGGAGGAGTGATTGAATTTAAGTGGCTAAAAGGCAGGTGCGGCTCCTTCATTAAGGCAAAGGAACGTAGCCCTCCCAGAGTCAGGAGATGAAAAATAAAACGATAGATCCACTATCGTTTTATTTTTCATCTGCTGGATCAGCTAACGGTACAGAGAGCGGCAAGGCAGGGCCATGGAAGGTGGGAGGGAGGAGTAGGGGAGAGTGCACCTAAGTGCGCATTTGTGTTTGGCTGGCCGTCTGAGGCTGACCAAACACACATGCGCACTTAGGTTTCTCCCGTGTTTAACAGCCGGACTGGAGAAACTGCACAGTGGCCAGGGCTGTGTCTGAGTGGCAGTCCAACGTACTCAGACCAATCCTGACGCTGCTTTCATGCTAGGTTTAGCATGAAAGCAGCACCAGGATTGCTGGGGAGCCTGTGCTGGTGCTAGGACACCACATTGAGGGAAGAGGAGTGCGAGATGGCAGGAGACGGAGGCGGCGGTAAGGTAAGTTTAATTTTTACTTTTTTTATTCACCCCTCTTTCTCCATCCCCTTCCTCACCCTGCCCCCTTCAGATTGGCGGCGGCCGCTGCTGCTAAAAGTGGCAAAGATAAGTGCTGGACAGTGGTGTAACATAAGTCCCCGCAGTCCCTGCAGTAGGGAGGGTCCCTGAGCTCCAAGTGGCCCCCTAGCAGACCTGGCAAGTGGTGGGCCGAGGAGGATGGGGTGCCCTCCATGTATGTACTTTGCCGGGGGGCCCCCTTGAGTTTCACTATGCCACTGGGGCCGGATCTAGCTGGACTGGGTTGTTAAGAGGCAGAGAGTGGCTTAAGGAAATGAGCTGAGGCAAGCAAGGCATACATCCCTAAAGTGGGGCTAAACTACTGAACTAATGGACTGTAAGCCATTAAGTGAAATCAAGGGCTACAAATGCCAAAGAGTAAGAAGGTTTCCCCACTCACAAAAAGATGTCCAGACTATCTGCAAGGGAATAAAGCAGATGTGCCAGACCCAGTAAAGAAGTCTCCTTTGGAAACAGCTAAATTACCCCTCCCAGCAAACCTGGAGGGCAAAGGGGGAAGAGACGGCAGATTCCTGTGTACTAGAAGATATCGAAAAGCTAACAGTAGTCAGGAATAGTACCCACAAGCTCTGCAAGCCCTTTGTTAAAATGGAGTAAGTTTTGCCCTTTGGGAGATGATGAAGGCAGGAGAGGTCAGTTTGCACTATGGGGATACAGGGATGCAAGAATTAATGGCAGATGGCGTCATGGCTGATCAGGCTAAGGTTCAACTATTAACTTTTGAAAGTGGAACTGAAAGCAAAGGCAGAGGGACTAAAGTATATCCTGTCTTCAGCAGCAGGGTGTTAAAGAGCATCTTAGTAGGTCGAAATAAAGAGACCAGTATACAGGGCAGGAGCAGTGCTTGCATGGACAAGTGGGTGGCAGACCTCATCAGAATGAGGATGTCAGCGGGGATGAGAACATTGGAACATCTCTTATCTCATATTCACCAGACCCGGATCTGAGGGGTGGCACTAGGAGTGATAAAACTCAGCCCAGACAAGGGCATTAGTATGATATTTAAGGGAACAGGCATTTCTAGCAACACAGGGCCTGATTCAAAAAGTCACACTTTTGTGTAAGCTTTTTGATTGTCTGGTATTCACAAAGGGATTTACAATTAGTATCATTACGAATGTAGAGTTTCCACATATAGAAAGATAGTAAAGTCCTATCTTTTTATTAGCGGAGACTTTGCCCTCGTAAAGACACTACTCATAAATCACTTTGTGATTACCAAAGAATTGTAAACTTACTCAAAAGAATAAGTTTAACTTTGTGAGTCAGGCCTACGGTTATCACAGTGCCTCAACCTATGTGTCAGTCATCACAAGCATCTCCATTACATCAATTACTGCAAGCATCTCATGTTCCCACCTCAATTTCAGGCTTGGCCAAGGCAGTGAGGGGGGCTGATACAGCTGAAACTTTGTCTTTCACTAATACAGTAGTTCATTTCTCCAGTATTAAAATTGAAGCATTGCGTCTCCACCATACTGGGGAAAATGCAAGAGATAAAATAAAATCAAAGCTTTCTCACTGCATCTACAGTGAGTGCAAAAATGAAAAAAACTGAGAAAAACTAAATGTTATTTGGCTTAGTTGGAAGATATAAAAACATGTGTCTTCATTTTAGTAGACACTCAGGGTGAGTTTAGATTTGCAAATACCTTTCAGGTAAAGAACATTAAGCTATTCAAATCACAAGTTGGAGGATCAGGAGAACTGACTAAGTAGGTTGAATTTGGTATTTATGGGAGTATCCGAAAGAAAATAGTTAGCGTCCTCATCAACAGATGGTAAAGAGGGTTTAATTAGGACTCATATGCTTCCAGAGTTCAAAGAGGACCTTAGTATCATGAGGCCACCATTCAGGGAATATGCAAATGCTACACGCCCTTGTATAGTATAATTGAACGTTAGAGACTTTTGAATGAGAGAAAAAGTTATCTCACAAGGTATAAAGCAGTGGCCTTTTAAGTCTTTCCAGGGTTTCAGTTTTCAGGCTTTTCTAGATATGACCTTTGAGACTTCAAGACATCTGAAGGAATTACGATTGTTGATACCAATGTTTAAACCACGTGCACAAGCCAAATTAATGCAGCCGGCAAGACTTGAAGTACTGGCAAATAGGATATATAAGATCTTTCAGGAGGTTGAGATGGCAAAAGCATGTCTCCATGAACATCAGCAAAATAGGGCTACAGTCTTTGATATTTAATTGCTGGAAAGATTTCAATGATGCATGATGGGGTAAGCACTGTTTTTTTCTGCAGTAGGTGCAGTCAATGCACTCAGAAGGTGAGGGGATGGTTGGACATCTATACGAAGGGCTAAGAAATTCCACAGGTGTCTGGGGGGTGGAATAAAGAGTTGGGGCGTAGGGAGGGGTACAAGAGGGGGAGAATGGAGAGGGGAAGCTTTCTGTTGGAGCTGGGGACTTGAGGGAAGAAAGACAGATTCTGGAATAATAAAAATGTTTTTTTAAAATAGAGGTTGGGTGGAAAGAGGTACCCATGATGCTGGAGAGCATGGTGGTGTCTTTTGAAATATTTGCCTAGTAGCAGATTGTTATGGCTATGTTTCAGATCACAATTGACTCCATACATACAAATGGTTTGAACAACAGAAGGAAGCACCAAGACATTTTAAGTGATTAGAGAAACATAAATCCACCATTTGTTTTTCTTTAGGAAAGACATATAAAAACAGACAAGGAGGAATGTGGTGCATCATGGCCATATCAGTTAATGCAGCTTTCTGCCACTTCTGCAGCTCAGAGAGAGGTAGTAGTGTTAGCAA
Source organism: Pleurodeles waltl (assembly GCF_031143425.1). Taxonomy (NCBI): domain Eukaryota; kingdom Metazoa; phylum Chordata; class Amphibia; order Caudata; family Salamandridae; genus Pleurodeles; species Pleurodeles waltl. Next base: position 1,039,059,355 of record NC_090447.1, read on the forward strand.
GTAGGAGGTTTAGGATGAGATTGTCAAATCATTAACAGATAAGATAGGTAGATGGGTAATTGTAGGGGGGTTTAATCAATCAGGTGCCATTCACACTAATCTCATCAGTTAGTGATGAGCCTTCACCCTTATATGATTTGATTCTTCCCCTATGTCAGTGTTCAAAGATCATTGTATTGGGAGACTGTTAGACCTGACAGCATTAGGGTGGTTTAGGACGCTGCACTCATTACCACTACTGACCAGTGCTACAGTGCATATGCCCTCTCCCCTAAACATGGTAACATTGGTTCCTACCCATGTGGCATATTTAATTTTCCTTTAAGTCCTTAGTAAAGTGCACTAGATGTGCTCAGGACTTGTAAATTAAATACTATTAGTGGGCCTCCAGCGCTGATTATGCCACCCACATAAGTAGCCCGTTAACCATGTTTCAGGCCTACTAATTTGCCAGTGCTGTGTGCAGTTTCACTTCTACTTCGAGTTGGCAGTTAAAACTACTTGCCAAGCTTTAAACTCCCCTTTTTTTTATATATAAGGCACCTCTGAGGTAGGCCATAGGTAGCCCATGTGGCACAGAGCTATGTAGGTAAAAGGCAGCACATGCATTTCTGTGTTTCATATACCCTGGTAGTGAAAAACACACAAATTAGTTTCTCACTACTATTAGGCCTGCTGCTCTTACAGGCTAGCATTAGAACTGCCCATATGTACCTTTAAGTGGTAGATTCAGATCTGAAAGGAGTAGCCATGTCATGTTTAGTATGGTCAGAATGGTAATAGAACATACTGCTCACTGGTGAAGTTAAATTTAATATTAGCATTTTAGAAATACCACTTTTAGAAAGTGGGCATTTCTCCACACTTACTGCCATCTTTGCCTTACAGCCTGTCTCCAATCCACACCTGGTCTGTGGTGGTTGACAGCTCCCTTTGTGCATTCCACCCAAACAGCCATAAACACAGGACACTCTGGCCATCATTATGACATTGGCAGTCAGCTGACTGCCATGCTGGCGATGGCAGTAAGTCCATCACTAGGCTGGAGGTGAAGACCAACAAATTATGACCATGGCGGTGATCCCTCCGATGGACAGCCAAAGTACCATCTAAACCACCAATGCAGTCCAGCCACCGACCATGGCGGTTTCCATCTTCAGGCAGGCGGAACACCATACCTCGCCCACCATAATATTGCATAGCATAGCAGACTGCCAGTATTTGGAAACAAATCATATAAAGGAGACACTCACCTCTAGGGACACAGAGGAGTCTACGTCTGCCATGGAACCCGAACTTGAAGCCCTGCCGATGTTGTACCATGCAATGACAGTCCAGGAGCAGCAACGCCGATGATGATGGTGAGTACAGCCACCTAGCACACAAGGGAGGGAGGGGAGAGTGACACACCCACACGCACAACACACACCATACACACATACCACACTCCAGGAACAATCTGGAGAGAAATCCAACAACAACATAAGCCAGAAGCAAAGAAAGCCAGGACACATACCTTTGGTCCAGCAGCTGTATTCCAGTGGGAATAGCGACCACATCAAAAATGATAATTAACTATATACACAACGGGCCATTGGCCAGTCGAATGTGATAAACAACCCACAGGGCAACGTCCAAGGCCCAACTTGAATCCTGACAGCCCAAGTCACTCCACTGGGCAGGGACATCATGATGATGGTAGGCAGGCACCTCAGGGGGAGGTGGGGTGGGGGTATGGGGGTCCTTGGACTTGGGTTTGGGAGGGGGCAGGTCCTTGCTCTTTTGATAAGGGGGCAGATGTGTGTTCTTGGAGCAGGGGGGTCGAAGTGGCAGTCTTGGGCACCTTAGTGGCAGATTTTGCAGCAAGGGGAGCAACATGAGTGGACTGGGAGCTGTAGGTACTGGGCTAGGGGAGCGACCCCTTCCTTTTTCAGGCAGGATGGGGGGAGGAGGAGGGAAGAGGTCAAGGCGGGAAAGGAAAAGTTTCTTTGATCTAATGGGGTGGGTTGTGGGAGGAGGTTTGGGAGTGGAGGTAGAGACTGGGTTGCAGGTGCGTGTGCAGTGTGCGTGCGTGAGGTGGATGGCTGTTGAGTGTTTGAGTGGGAGCGTTTATGTGTTTTGGGAGGAGGGTGGGCAGACCGGGTGGGAGAGGACAAACAGGAAGTGTGTATGTATGTTGCGGTGCTATTTGCAAGTGAGGTGGCTGTGCTGCATGTGGTTGTGACGGTGGTGGTGGTGACTGCAAATGTGGTGAATGGGGTGCTCATCTGTGTGTCTATTTTTGTGGTGACTGTGGGCAAGTCTGTACAGGTGTCAGGATCTGGAACTGAAGATGCAGTGCTTGCAGGCGTGAGTGCAGATGTGACTTTGATGGAGGAGGTGGAGACCGGTGAGGCAGGATTCACCACCCTCGAGCTTCCATCGGAGGAGGATTCAGAGTCTGTCAGACTCCTGTCTCCCCTTTGGTGCTCCCCTCGCCCTCCAACCCACTGGTCCCCTCGGTGTCAGTGGACACTGCCTCCTGGGTCCCGTGGACTGCAGCTCCCCCAATCGCCGGTGCCCCTGCTCCTTCGCCAGATGATGCTGATGCACACAAGTACAGGATGAGAAAAGAAGAGAGGGTGGGGAGAAAGAAAGGGAGCACAGGGTTTATCACAGCAACAACAGCACATATGGCATACAGATCACAATCACTCACTAGGACTAACACTGTGCAGTATGAACCACAATACCAAACCATTGCCTGGGAACAACAGCAGAAATGGCCTCAAACACTACCATCTGCACACCTACTGGAACTCCAAAGCTATGCCTGCCATGGTATGTCAGCTACTTGCCAATACCAAATGTACATACCACTCTACATTGCTAAGAAGGATTCTACATGATTAGCTAAACAGGTATATTGGGGCATCCACTGGCTAGAAACTTGCACACATACAACATGCAGGCATCAAGAGAGAATTCCACACAGTGTGTACTCACCCCCCTTGTGGCTGCTGTGATACCCTCAGGCGCCCATCCAACTCCGGATTAGCCACCGCCAGTATACAAGCCATTAGGGGTGGTCAGGGTCCGACGGGCACCCCTCCCTCGTTGGGAGGACGTCCCCAGCTGGGCCTCGGTGATCTTCAGGGCCCAGAGTTGCAGGTCCTCCCACCTCTTTCTGCAGTGGGTGCTTTGCCAGATATGTACCCTCAGGGACCGAACGTCCTTGGTGATGGCACACCACAACCCTTTCTTCTGATGGGTACTGACCTGCATAGGGAACACAGACGAATGGACACCATGAACTCAACACTCCCTTCTGTTACAGCAATGGCTTACATTCTGCATGGATCCAACATTAACCTCACATATGACTCGTACCTCTGCATACACATTGCATGCAGCAAAAAAACACTTCCCAAATGACACACTTCCAGCACACATACACATACACATACACATACACATACACATACACATACATCTCCATGCAACCATGTTGCATGCAAAGTACCCAAAAGGGGCTCGCCTGTTGCGCTGGAGGCCTATACAACTGGCTATACAAGGTTAGGTCCCCATCCACAAGCTTCTCCAATTCCTGCGATGTGAAGGCTGGGGCCCTATCCCTTGTAGCACGGCCAATCGTGGGTTCCAGACACAGGACACAACAGCACAGGCACTGGAGGTGTTGATATGTTGAGAGTCAGGAATCAAGTGAAGTGGGATAAAGAAAATGGCAGTCACGTCCACTGCGGTGAACACCGTCTGCATGCCCAAGTAATGTATTCCACGCATGTTTTGTGAGAGGGTGATCATCATTGCTTCCTGTGCTCCATTTTAACCAATGAGGAGTTGCACAGTGGTGCAGACTGCGTTCCGCCAAGACGCCAAACGCCGGCGGATTGAGGTCACTTCCACCTATCTCAGCATACAGGACAGGCGGTTGCCAATTCCTAATGCTGGTACTCATGGCTGTCAATTTAATGCGTGTCAGAGGTAGCGATGGTAGACACCAAGGCAATTCCAGTCCGCTACCTACTTTGGTTTGCTTGTAGATTCTGGCAGATTCTGGCACTCAGATTAGATCTCATACCAGTGCACTGCTTGCAAATGAGTAGTTGACAGGACATTTGAAATGGGATGATACTAATCACAATACACAACTCTGACTACATGTGCGAGACACAATGGTTAATGAAAGGTATTGGTATTATGAGGAAGTCCGTTTGAATGTAGAGGACACCAGTGCAATTTACAATCTTGTTGGAGTATATCGGATGTGACTGCTTTGTGTACTGTGATATTGTGTGTCCATCCTTCCTGTAGTCACACACTTCTCATGTTTGGGTTACTTAGATACCAACCACTGTGGAGGAGGAGGCAAGCTTCCATGTACAGACCCCTAGTGGCTACACTGGAGAAACGGCACATCATAATGATCCATCATCTGGACAGGGCCACAATTACTAAACTGGGTCAACAATTGGAGGCAGATCTGATTCTTTCTATCTGTAGCACTATAGCAATACCCCCTACAGTACAGGTACTGTTCTTTCCAGGTGACTGTGGGCTTGGCTGCAGGAATGTCACAGCCAATGTTTTTGAATGTGCTTAAAAGAGTATTGGCTGCCTTGCTGAAACACATGAGCAGCTATATCCCATTCCCCCAGAGTGAAGATTTGCCCACTGTATGGCTGGATCCTACAGCATGGGACCCATACCACATGTGATTGGGACCATTGGCAGGAACCATATTGCCTTGATCACTCCCAGGACAAATAAGCAGGTCTACAGGAATAGGAAGAGTTACCACTCAATAAATGTCCAGATGGTGTGCTTTGTAGATCAATAAATCTCCCACTTTACTGCCAAGTTTCCTGGATCTGTGCATGATGCCTATGTGTTGAGGAATAGCAGCATCCCACAGAGGCACAACTACAGAGGGGAGAGAGTGTGGCTCATAGGTGAGCTTGTGTTTTCACCCAATGTATGTCACTGTATGCCACCTGAAGTTGTACTCAGTAATGTGTGTCTCTCACACATCCAGGTGACTCCGGCTAGCCAAACCTGTCCTGGCTGTTGACACTAGTGAGGAATCTGAGGACAGGGGCAGAAAATTGTTACAATGAAGCACATGGGCGTACCAGCAGGATTATTGAACTTAGTTTTGGGCTACTGAAAGCCAGGTTCCAGTGCCTCCATGGAACTGGTAGATCCTTACTCTACTCCCCTGGCAAGGTCTGCCAGATAGTGGTAGCTTGCTGCATGCTGCACAATTTGGCCCTCAGACGCCATGTGCAATTACTGCATATGGAGGAGGAAGACAATGCACCTGTGGCATCAGAAGACACTGACAACAGTGATAAGGAGAAGGAGGAGGATGTGGACAACAGGACACATCTGATACAGCAGTACTTCCAATGCCACTCAGGTAAGACTGAACTTCTGAATATACCTCCATTACAGTTAAGTGCTGTGTGGTTGCTGTGTTGTGCCAAACACAAATGTGTGCATAATGTGACCTGACACTGTTCCATCTGTGTCAAGTCATGCCAGTGTTATTGTGATAGTGAACAAGGTTATTCTGCCCAGGCAAAGTGTCAGTACTTTAGCTTTCTCAGATACATGCCCACAGCAAACTGTGTCCTCATCCCATACAGTACTTAGCATGGGTTACTAGGAATGTCCTGTGACTCATAATGTGCTCACACAACCGCTCTGTGACTTCAATTTCCCTGACAGTGTGGCCCAAACTAGGTGGTCCAGAGGAGGGATTGGCATGCTGACAACATGGCATAACTAATACTGTGGCATCCTGTGTAAGGGCCTGCAATGGGTTGTTTCTCCTCACTTATGGTGTTTGGAGTCAATTGCTGTGAAAATTACTGAGTAGAAGTGAGCAGCTGAATGTTGGCTGTAATGATACAGGGGCTCATGTTGCGCTACTACTTTTACGTCTCGATTGACTGTCACTTATGCTTTCCCTTTTTGCAGATGTTGGTGTGGTTGCAACTGTGAACTGATGTGATGAATACAGACTGCTTTCACACATTTGTTGAATGGATTCACACATTACAGGACATTTGCATAGGTTAACGCAGGTCAGGACATTGCATATTGTTGTAAAATGAAGCACAAAAAACTTCATATGTGTTCAAGCATGTTTATTGAAGTGACAAAAGGAGGGGAAAATGAAACGGAGTGGGGTGATGGTGGACAAAATCTTCAGTGTAGTGGGCCAGTTGGTTTATAGCACAGGTCTAGTAATCATTGGGCCATAAGAAAAGGAGCAATGGCAGTCCAAAGTGAACAGGGTGTCTCAGTGACACACAAGGGAGGCATTAAGGAGGGGTTCATTTCCTGGTGGTTGTTTGGGTCTTGGCTACAGTCTCTGGTGTCTGTCTGGGTCGCAGGGAATGTTTGCAGGGTGGTTCTCCTGCTGCATAGGGAGGGCTGCTAATGGCCTGTGAGTGTTGTGGCAGGTCCTCTTGTCCACTAGCTGCAGCAGATGTTGTAGGCTGGTTAGTATACTGGCTAGGCGAAGGTGCCCGCTGATGTGCTGTGTACTTATGCATTGTGTTGGCCATGTTACCAGAACCCCTTCAATGGAGACTATGTTGGCATTTAAGGCCTGCAACTGCTGCATGACCTCCTGGTGGTGTTCCCCCTGAAGCCGTTGGTTCTCATGCATGGTGGTAATGACCTGAACCATCCTGTCCTGGGATTTCTGGTAGGCTCCCAGGACATGTGTGAGTGCCTCCTGGGCTTTCGGTTCCCTGGGTTGGAGCTCCGCTTGGAGCACAGCTAACCTCCTACTGGTCCTGGCCCCCTGTGTCTCCTGAACTGTGTGCACCGCAAATGAATTACTGCCATTGAGTGTCCGTTGTGGTGATTCATGGTTCATAATTTGGAGGGGGGTGTGTTGCTGGCCTAGTGGGGAGGGTGGTGGATCCGACAGTTCTTTGCCTCCTTTGGGTCTGGCGGAATTGTTGTTGTGGTTAGTTCCTGTCGGTTTTGGGTTTGTGTGTCATAATCTGGCAGGTGGATTGCCGCCTTTGCGGCAGGCTGTTGGCAGACGTCACCACGGCCGTCTTCAGAAAAGACCGCCAATGTCATAATGAGGGCCTCAGTCACATCTGAATTTATCTGCATAGCGAAAGGGTCTCCCTGGGCAGGAAGGGAGGAGGGGTTCTCTCTTACACTTCAAAGGCCAGTAGTCTGTTCTCACACAAAGGACTGATAGCCCCCCACAGGGATACTGGCAGACAGGACTGGGCTGAAAGGGGAACTAGTGCACTTCCAACCACTGTTTGAAGTGTCCCCTCTTCAAAGTCATTTTAGGTATATATACTTGGTATCTGACCCTACCAATGCAGACACTTCTGGACCTATACCTGGACTCTGTCAGAGGGAATACCTGGCTGCCCAAAGGACTCATCTGGACTTCTTTGCTGGAAGGACTGTTGCCCTGATTGTTGCCCTGCTGACTGTTGACTCCTGACTCTGCTGAAAGGACTCTCCCTTCCTCCAAAAGAACTCTCCACGGGCTTTGATTGAGCTTGCCTCTGGTTCTAAAGTCTCAGGGCAAAGAAAGACTTCACCTACTAGCTTCTGGCTAGTTCACCGAACTCAGCGATGCTGGCCGATGCCACACTGCTGCCTGTTCTGGCTCTGTGGTCCATGCTGAACGCAATGACTATGGCCTGCAATGCAAGTCTGACGTTGCCACAGAAAAAATGCTGTGTGATCACGGCACTGCAAAGTCGACATATCACATCTTGATGGACTGGATTCATCAACCCCGCTGGGTCACAAGGGGCTGATGCCTTGCCACCAATGCTGCCACCGTTGCCGCATTAGCTCCCCTGCAACCAGATGGAACCAATGCCTTGCCTCCTCTGCCTCCCAGCACGGAACCAATGCCTCACTTCACCGAATGCTGTAAGGGACTGACACCGCACTGGCTCCACTGACGCCTCATGTCCCTGACTCAGTCCTCATCTTTGGTTCTTTGTTTTCAAAGATACTGTGTCTGAAGGTCCATGCGACTACGTGACCAGCGCCATTGGCATCGGACTATTGCAAATTGGCCTGGGAGGAGTTTGCATAGCTGTGTTATGCAGAACTCTGCAAAGTTGCTAAAAAACTCAGTCGTGCTACGTGGAAATCGGCTAGCAGGTGGAGTTTCTTGGCACGCCCACTCAAGTGAGATTTAATATCACTGGCAATGCAAAGTACGTCCTCGCATTGGAATTCTCACGCAAATGGTACCACACGGTTTGCATGGGTATGGCCATCTTGTTTTTTGCTTGTGTTATGGCGCTGGGTCATAGTTTCATCCCTCTATATATGTCCCATCCTACGCTTTTTACACTTATTTCCCCCTAGTTTCTGTATATTATATTACATTTTCTCTTTGTGTTTTTATATTTTAACTATTCCAAATTTTTTTGTGATTTGTGCGACGTTTTAACTTTTTAACTTTTTAACTTTTTCATTTTTTTGCTTTACTGTCTTTTTTCTCTTCCTTCTTTCTTATCTCTTCCCTTCCAAGCCTCCAGTGCCATGTCAAAGCCGGGGGTGGCTTCCCAAGGCCCCCAACCACCACAGGCAGCTGCCTTCCTTGCGGGTGGCAGTGCCGTGAAGGGGTGCAACCCTATGCCATTTTATCTGAGGTGGAGGTAGCTGCATTGGTGTTTTATGTTTAGCACCACCCCACCTCCACATTGGCAGCAGAGGGCGGCTAGGGTCTGGGTACAGTCTCCCCAAGCACTAGCAATGCTGGGAGAGTGTGTGCTGGTCTGTGTGTCACATCTTCGGGGTCTGGCGCACCCAGCAACAGCTAACACACTAGAGCACCAATATACTGGACAATGAAACAGACCTGCTTAACCTGCTAGGCATAGAGGTTGCAGGGCTCGGTGAGTAAAAATTAATTAGTTGTGTTCTATGCTAATAGTTTCTTCCCAAATAGTAAGCATGCTGCTCACACATAGGTAAGTTACCTTTATGTTACAAATATAATATTACGTAATCATCATTTAGACAGGTGCTCAGCGCCACTCAATTGTACAAGTTTTTGGCACCTGCTTGGGCTGAAGTAACACAGAGAGTCCTCCTGTGCCCTGTCCTGTCCAAGATAGTCATAGTTATTATCAGTATCAGTGAGTTAGCATGATCTCTCACTTCTCTGTGCCTTTATTTTTTGTAGCTCTTACAGTGCCAACTGCTAAGCAATGTCCCAATGATGTGTAGTAGTTTGCATGCATGCAACCAATATTTGCATTGAGATATTGAGAACAAGATGAGAACTGTAGAAATCATTCATTGCTATTATTAGTAATTTCAAAATGTAGTTTAGGATATGTGGAATAGTGTTAGGAAATTTGGAATAGAATGGTCCATTATACTAGTATTATTATACAGGCACTCTCAACCTCTGATGTACAAATGTTACTGCGTTTGTCTTTTCCTTTAAAAAAATTAATATTGTTGGAGAAAATATTTATTAGCAGTACCACTAATCTTTTCTAATTTGTTTCGTACATCATCCAGCATCCAGGGGCAGGAAGAGGGCTGGTAAGGTGGGCGAGGGAGATAAAGGTTTGCCCTGGACAAGTGTTGGGGCAGATGGCTCTGCTGGCCTCAGGAAGCCCTCCTTTTGTTGCCAATGTTAATATTTATTTCCCTAACTTTTATTGCTCCACATTTAAAATAAGTTTTTACCTTTTTACTGTGCCTGTCTCCTATTTTCTTTTCCAACTCCACTTCAATTTATCTGTTTAGTAAATTCTTCTTATCCATGATTAATCCAATTTACTTACTTTCTATATTTCAAGTTTCTTTACTTCAAACTGTCTGGCTGTACTAGTCTGTCTGTAGCTTCCTTTCTTTTGCTTTGTCAGTAACCTTTCCCTCTCCCCTTATATATCTTGTGAAGTGCTGGTAAAGTTCAGAGAACCCATGTACTGAAGACTGCATGCCCAAATAATGTATTCCACGCATGTTTTGTGAGAGGGCTTTATTTTTCTTGCTCCAGCTCAATCATTAAAAAAAGGAAAAGTGGTGTTTTTCAACATGGTTGTAATTGTGTGTGCCCTTTAATGTTGTGTATATATTATTAATATATTAGCAGTTGATGACCGTGCACCATGGTTGGAAGTAAGGGGAGGATAGCCCCGTTGCATTAGCTAGCCAAGACCCTATGTTCTTCATTGACCAATTCTTGCACCCTTTTATTTTACGTGCAAAACTCAGATTCATCAACAGCTAGTTATGCCCCACCATTACCAAAAGTTTTTTTTTTACTTGACTACCTGGCTTTTAAAAAATTACCAACCAACAAAATGCCCACCTGATATTTTGATAGAAAAGAAGTCTGTAACTGAAATATAGTGATGTAATGCGGTTGTATTTTGCTATTAATAAAACAATAGTGGGAGGTGTATCTGGCGTCTAAATTGTGTAATTTTTTTTCTAGCCACACTGACCACCAGTGCTTGGGACAGCAGTGACAGTGCCAGTGCAGATGTGGCTGCCAGAGCGGATGAAGGGGGAGTCTCGGTGATGGCAGTGGTGGGCAGTGCTAAGTCCTATTGCTTGCTTTTTGACAATTAGTAATATAGTCACTTGTCAACACCCTGCTTTAGCACATACAGCAGAAGTTAAGCATTAATGTCCTCTTCTATCTGCAACTCAGCAGACTAAGGTTCATAAAATGAACTTGAAGTATGATGTGTTTTGGAAAATGGAAAGGATGGAAGGAGAGAGGATAGGTGAAATATAATCTGAGTGAAAGGATGTGTGGATGAAAGGGTGCCTAATAATCATATAGATGGTGATGAGGATGATAGGATGCATGGGTTGGTGAAGGATGGATGAAAGGGTATACGGGTGAAAGGATGCCTGCCCAAGTGGGTGAAAGGTTATGGGTGAAAGTATTCCATGCCTGGATGTGTGAACAGTATCCTCGGTGGGTTGGATCTTTTGGATGGGTGAATGGGTGAAATGATGCAGGGTGGGTTTGGGTAAATGGATGTTTGTGAAAGGTTAGTTGAGAGCTATGTTTGGAATTTAGATGGTTTTAAATGACAAAAGACTGGATCAGAGAATGTAAAGCCTAATTGGTGTGTTTCAAAGCCAAGGGTGAAGAATAGGAGTACTAGAAGAACAAATTTGCAATGATGAATAGATAAAAGTGATGCATAGATGAAAGCTTGAAATGAAGAAATAAGGGACCTCTGCTGGATTGGGGTGTTCTTCTCACCAACTTTACTTGCTTAGAATGGTTTCTATCAAAGGTTTGATTCAAGGGGATGGATGGCATTTCTGAATATTCCCTTGACTTACAGGATTTTTCCAGCAAGGCAGGTAATGTATATCCCAGCAACCATTAACCATTGCCTCCCTCCCTAGCTATGGCATTTTACCAGTGCCACTCATGATGACCTAACAGCTGCATTGTTCAATTTGTCAGCATCGTCACTGCAATGATGGCTGTGCAATGTGTGCTTGTCTGCTTAAGTTAAGTATATGTGTCAAACACTTTTCAATGCATGGTAATGAAAAAAACAAGGTGTGTTTCCCTTCCCTCCCAGTGCCCACTAGGTCAGTCCCTTCTAGTTATTCACTCCTTTAATCTTTCTTAAGTACTGTCCCAGCCTTATGAATAATTTCAAAATTCCATTATTTGGTTGAGCCACATTTTTCTATCCAAATGATCTAAATATAATTCATTATGGATTCCATAACAGATTTACTTCTGTTCAGATTTTTCCCTTTCAACAGTTTTCAACCACAGTGAGTCACACTACTAGCCAAACTTTAGGCACATGATGATGATGAGGAAGTGATCAGTAAAGTGTGTGCCCTACCTACCCATCATAATATGCTCTACCTTATCCTGCAGTTGAGTAAGTTAAGAAGATTCCTTTCCTTACTTGAAAGTTAGGACGCTGGCCTGGTGTGAGGTGAGCACCTATGGTATTTTCACCTTAATCCAGGTCCAGTGATCCCCAATTAGTGAAGTGTAGGCAGTGTCTAGGAAACCAGGACTCTCTAGAGTTAGCTGTTGATGAACAGCCAAGACTTATCTAGGTGACATGCAAAGCTTATGCAATACCACTATAGTCACACAGTAACATCACACAAAAAAGAAACACAAAGTGTTACAAAAATACAGGTACTTTATTATAGTAACACAACAATAGAATACTTATAGGCAGTTCTCCCCAACAGAAGGTAAGTACACACTAATTAAATACACACTAGCAAACAGTAAAATAGCATAAAAACAACAAGCATTTGCAATACTTAGTGTACATAGAAAGGGCCCCAGGGAGGACCACACCATATACTAAGAAAGTGGAATGCGAGATACAGACCCCCACCAAAGGATTGGGGGTTGTTAGTGGGGAGCTGGAGGAACTGGGAACCCCAAGAGGTAAGTACCAGAGTGACCTGCAGCGGCAAGGGGAGGAGAGTTAAGTGCCTGGTCTTCCCAAGGACTAACAGGAGGACTTACAAAAGGATTGTACAAAAATAGGACCAGAAAAGAAGAAACCAAAGGTGGATTCCATTAGGAGAGGACTTGCAATAGAAGGGTACAGAGCTCAGTACATGATGGAGTGTCCAGTGGGGGCAGGAGCCACTACCCACCCTTGTTTGGTTGCAGAACCAGTTTGACAATGGAAGAAGAAGACCAGCTGTGGAGCCCAGGAGCTGAAGAGGAGTCCTTGGAGCAGTGCAGATGGTGTCCAACGTCGGTTTTCAGGTCATAGATAGCCAGTGGTGCAGGAGAACCACCAAGAAGTCGTTGCAAGTGCAAGAGAAGTAAAATAAGAGTTGCAAGGTTGAAAAGAACCAGCAAGACCCAGGGGAATCGACCCAAGGATATGAGTCTAAGGTGACGCTCGGTAGTCGAGGGAGCCAATAGAAGCAGTTGCAGCTACCACTGGCAGCAGGCACAATAAGTCATATTGAGGCCCAGTCAGCATAACTGAAGAAGGAGTCTTACGTCATTGGAGCAGCAGAGAAGAGACTGTGCTTTGCAGGATGAAGTGCTGGAGGCTGGGGCTACAGGGAGACTGAAGATTCCTTGAACAGGATCAAACAAGCCTTGATAGTTGCAAGAGTTGAGTTGCACAGGGGTACTGTCCTGCAAGGAGAGGCAAGGGATTACCATCTTCCAAGTTATACAGCTGGCAGAGAGGACCAAGGGGACCACTCCAGGCTACCACCTGGGATGCAGGATCCACGTGGTTCCATAGGAGGACAGATCCATGCAGCCAGTTATCTCTGCAGTTGGTGCCTGCAGATGCAGTGAAGCGACTCCTTCACTCCAAGGGTGATTCTTTCTTGCATCTGGTTGCAGGATAAGGTGTTGCTGATCTCAGAGGATGCACAGCTGGGAAAATGTTGCAGTTACTAGAAGGAGCCGGAGAAAGAATATTGCAAAGCTGAGTAATCACTGGAGATGCAGATTGTCTGTTCCTGAAGAGTTCAGTTGTGGTTCCAGTGGACAGAAGATGAAGTAAATGATGTAGATGAGTCCTGGAGGAAACTTGCAGGTCGAATCTCGGGGTACACCCTCAAGGGAGTCCCTAAGTAGTCATAAAAGGGGGTTTGGTCAACTAGTGAGGTGACCATTAAGGGGGCTGTGATGTCACCTATCTGACCTTGCCACTCAGATGCTCCCAGGGGCCTCTGCACATGTTGGTTTCAAGATGGCAGAATCAAGTGGTCACCTGGAGGAGCTCTGGGCACCACCCCTGGGGAGGTGATAGACAGGGGAGTAGTCACTTCCCTTTCCTTTGTCCACTATCATGCCAGAGCAGCGACTGGAGGTCCCTGAGCTGGTGCAAACTGGTTTATACAAGGAGCGCACCAAATGTGCCCTTCGAAGCAAACCAGTGGTGTGGAGAGCCCTCCCCTCACAAGCCTTGTAACAACTATTTCCAAGGGAGAGGGTGTTACCTCCCTTTCCCACAGGAAATCCTTTGTTCTGCCTTCCCCTGCCTGAGCTGGTCAAGCAGCAGGAGGGCAGAACCCTGTCAGAGGGGTGGCAGCAGCACAGGCTGCCTGGAAAACCCCAGAGGACTGGTAGGAGCAATACTGGGGCCCTCTAAGGAACCCCAGTTTCCCACCTTCTACTTATGGCAGACAGGATGTCTGCATGATTGATTTTATTATACTACATGGTGTGTTTCATTCTTACTATTTATCAGCCTTGTAGTCCGGGTATTTATTTAGGAGAAGAACAGGGCCATCAGAATAAGATAATTTACTAGTGCAGCTGAAGGTAATGAGTGTGACTAGTGCTCCAGCTGAGCTAGCAATGCCACCATTAATTTAGCACAACAGGAGAGAGAAGAATACTTGTACTCCATAGTGCATAATGGCTGTGACTCTAATAACCTTAAAATTCAATGACTTGAGGTGACCAGCTAATGTACTGTTACTGTGCCACTACACTACATGATTTTAAACAAGTGTTTTGCTCAGAGCATTGTTTATCTCTCTTTTTTCTTCCTTGATATAGGTATTCCTGCTGGTCCACAATCAAGACAGGAAATAGCATGCCAGCTGCAGTGGCTAAATCTGGAGACTATCAGGTCTAAGTGTCAGCGGCTGGTAACCCTCGAGGAGGACGAGGAGGAAGAGGAGGAAGAGGAGGAGTACTCAGGGTCCCAGACAGCCCCCAGCATCTCCAGCCCAACAACACCAGCGCTGCTGTTCCAGGGCAGCCACCCACTGCCATTCCATCACTCTTGCCCCCTAGACACTGTTTCCCAATGCCACATCCTTCAAAGGCTGTCCCTACTAGAGGCCTAGCAGGTACACATAGAAAGGGCTCCTCAAATTAATCCTTGCCGTCTTTAGTGTCCATGTCTGCCCCTTTTTTAACCTTTTATTTTGGTGGGTGGGACTTGTGGGTGGAGAGGATGTGAATGTTTTTTTTTGCCTCAGGACTTTTCAACTTTGTTTTATTATATAATGGACAATTGGAAACTTTTGGTTGGGAAAAGGGGCATTTGTTTGGAGATGGGGCTATTGTGGGTAGAAGGGATGGGTATCTCTGATTTTTGTTAGGGATAGGGAGAATAAATATTTATTTACAGTTATTTATTCCTAAAATCTTTTTTGTGTTGTTTTTCAAATCTGCTGATAGTGTATTCCTTTTAGCACAGCATGTTTTAAAATCGGCAGATAGTGTATAACAATTAAATATGCAGTTAGGTGCCCTTGTCCTAATAATCTCTTAGTGTAACTGTACACCTATGGCAGACAAGGTGTTAATGGGGAAAATGAAAAAAAAATTAAGTCAATAAACAAATAACAACAAATTGTAATTTATTTCAATAACATTCTAAAACCAAGAAAAATAATAAAAAATAATTATCAATTATTATCATTATTATTATTATAAAATAAAATACAATTTGGAAAACAAATTATTAGAAAAAGGAATAACAGTTTAAAAAATAGAATTTAATTGCTGATGTACTAGGGGAAGAGGACTACCATGAAAAAACAAAGGGATTTGAGAGGCAAAGAGTGGTGCAGGTGAAAAATGCCAAAAAGTATATAATAAAATATAATAAAATATAAAACACTGCTCATAAAGTACATTTAGAAATAAGTATTGACCTACTAGGCCTCAAGCATAACACACAAAATGGCTGCCAGCCACATCGTCAAACAACAACCAGCAAGGAGGCATGGCCACCACAACAAAGAAGAACACATTCTGGCCTAAAAGCACACTGGCTTCCTAAACAAAATGGCCACCAGCCACATGGTTAAACAACAACAACCAGCCAGGACGCATGGCCAGTGGCCACAGGAAAGATCATGTGCAAGGCATAAAAAAAGGACACTGGCTACCTACATAAAATGGCCGCCATCCACGTGGTCAAATAGCAACAACCAGAAAGAAGGCATGCCCACAACAAAGAACACATGCAGGCCTGAAAGCACACTTGCTGCCTATACAAAATGACTGAAAGCCACATGGTCAAACAACAACAATCAGAAAGGCGGTATGGCCACCACAACAAAGAAGAACACATGCAGGACTACTGGCTGCCTACACAAAAAGGTCACCAGCCACATGGTCAAACAACAAGCAGGATGAATAGAAAGAAAAAAAAACACATATAAGTATAGGACTATAATTGAGTATACAAAAATAGCCACCGGCCACATGGCATGGGGAACAAACAAAAACAAATGGTGGCCTATGACAAACAATCTCACGCACTGACCAGACAAAGAAGGCATTGGTACAGGAGATAAAACCAACATTAAGTCCCTCATTATGAACATGGCGGTAAAAACTGCACCGCCGGCGGTAGCGGTAACTACTGCCAACAGGCTGGTGGTCTGGACCGCCAAATAATGAAGCACATGAGAAACAGATAGTGTGAAATCCACACACCACCAGCATAGGAGTGCCGACAGCGACGGAAGACGCTGCCCACAGGCTGACGGAAAAGGCCCACCGCCCAACAAATAATGAAGCACAAGACCGCCATCAGTTCCGGGGCGGGAAACACCACCACGTAAAGCGTGGCGGAAATGACCGTATAAAAGGAAACACTCACCATAGGCACAAACAACACGCCGAAGCAGAAATGTAGAGAAATCATGCTAGTGCTGATCCTTGCCATTTACCTCCACGACCGTGACCGCTGATGCAGACAATGATGGTAAGTACTGCAACCTAGTAAACAAGGGAAGAAAGGGCACATTTACACACCCACCCACCCTGCAACACACACCCAACCCCTCACACCATCACAAGCTCTACACACCAGAATAAGAGGTACTTACCCGACACAATGTCAATACAACCTCCCCAAAGTGCACACATGTGCACACCAGACCCCCACAATTAAACAATGAACCACGTCTCTAGATTGTGCCAACAGCAACAATGGGCACTCAACGTTAATATATAATGAAAAATGTAAAGTCCAAATAAGCCCATTGGCCAGTCCATGTGAAACAGGCTCAAGGGCCTAAATGGCCCGAACTTGACTCCCACATGTGCACATGGTACGCCACCATAAAGGGACATCAATGGGGCAGCCAGGCACCTCAGAGAACAAGGGCACGGGGTGGCAGGGTTGGGGAATTACATCTGGGAGGGGGGGCTTGGGCTTACGTTTTGGAGGTGGAGGGGGTTTGGGTTTGCTCTTGGAAGGTGGGGGAGTGGGCTTGGACCAGAGGGTGGCAGGTGGACCTGGGGCAGCACAGGGCTTCTTCCTCTCTGGGGAAGGGGCACAGGAATGGGAAGGGCGGACTGGGGTGGACTTAGACCTGGAAGGAGTGGACAGGGAAAGGAGATGAGCACATTTAGGGACGAGACAAGGTGGGCCAGTGGGTTCGAACAGGTCAACACAGGACAGGAAAAGTTTTGTAGGGGCAGTTGGGGTGGACATGGAGGAAGGTGTGGGAGTGGAGGTAGAGAGAGTGCTTGTAACTGGTATAGGTGTGCTGGATGTGTATGCAGGTGCCTGTACAGTATGCTGAGGTGGTGTGTATGTCTGTTTGAATGGGTGTCTGAGAACGTTTGAGTGTTTTGGGAGGAGGGGGGTGGACAAAGTGGGACAAGACAGGCTTCCAGTGTAAATGAATGTTTTCTGGGTGTCTGCAGGTCTGGTGAGTGTGCTGCATGTGTCAGTCACTGTTATTGTGCTGAGTGCAGGTATGGTGTCTGGGGTGGATGACTGGATGTCTGATGTTGTGGTGACTGCAAGAATGGGGCCAGCAACGGTGACTGAGGGTGCAGTGCTTGTGGGTGTGAATGTTGAGGTGACAGACAGGGAGGCGGGAGAGGTGGACACAGTGGGGGAAGTGGACGTTGTTGTGTGTGCCTTTGTATTTTGGCTGTGTGTATGCCTGTGGTTGGAAGTGTGGTGCTTGTGTTTCTCTGTGTGCCTCTTGTGTGTTGAGGTGTGTACATGGCTGTCAGAACATGTGCTTGGGATGGGGGAAGGGAGTGGGGTGCTAGAAGGGGTATAGGTGGTTGGAGGGGGAGGGAAAGACCAGGGACACTGGCTTCCATCAAAGAGGAGGCCAGAGCCTGAAAAGATCTCTACAGGCCAGACATGACACCATGAATGTCTTCTAGGTATGCATTGCATTGCATTGCTGCATCTGGGATGCTAGCCCCTAGATGACATTCACGATGGTTGTCTGCCCTACAGAGATGGTCCTCAGGAGGTCAATAGCCTCCTCTGTAAGGGCAGCAGGGCTGACTGAGGCAGAGGATGAGGTTCCTGGGGTGAAGGAGACGCCCACCCTTCTGGGTGAGTGGGCACGGTCAACTGGGTGGGGAGCAACTGGGAGGGCAGTGATGGTATGGGGGGTGGTGGTAGATGACACAGAATGGGTGGGCCCCATAGGGTCAGCCACCACCAGGGAGCTCCCATTGGAGGAGGTATCAGAGTCACTACCGCCAGTGGTAGTTGCCTCCCCCATGGTACTCCCCTCGCCTTCCAACATACTGGTCCCCTTGGCATCCGTCGACTCTGCCCCCTTTTAACCGTGGGCTGCTGCATCCCCACTCGCCGGTGCCACTGCTCCCTCACCAGATGATGCTAATGTACACAAAGAACACAAGAGCACAGGGCTGGGGAGACAAACCATGAGAGAAATCTGTAAATACCTGAATGGATGTACATACTTGGTGCACACACACACTCCCACCTAGCTTACACACCTACACCCAGCACCTACAATGATAGTCATGACTATGCCCCTGACTAGTGGTCACTACCCCAGCATAGAACTCATTTCCCACATTACACCAGGACCTGATGAACTGTTAGACCTGCCCCAATCATCTCCGTGCCCATGGGGTGCAGGACTGCTGGTAGACACCTGTCAGAGTTCCTAGCACTAGACAGCATACATACTACAGCACCCTAACACATCCATCAAAGAGGCATGAAACGTTGTTGGTACTCACTCCCTTGCTGTGCAGCCTTCAATCGCCCATCCAAATCCGGATATGCCACCTCCAGAATGCAGCACATTAGGGGGGTCAGGGTCCAACAGGCACCCCTTCCTCGTTGGGAGGCCTTCTTCAGCTGGGCCTCGCAGGTCTTTCTGGCCCTGTGCCGCAGGTCCTTTCACCGCTTCATGCAGTGGGTGCTCGGCCGATTGTAGACCCGCAGAATTTGTGGCTCGACCTTCAGTATTTCGTCCACCATTGTTCTTAGCTCCCTATCTGTGAAGCGGGGGTGCTTAGGAGGTGCCATAGTGTGTGTTGTGGGCGGTGTATTGTGGGAGTATTGGTGAGGGTGCCATTGTGTAGCTAGGTGTGTGACTTGTGTTATGTTGCGTTCGTGTATGCGTGTTGTGTTGTCAATCTCAGTTGTCCTATTGGCGATGCAAAGGATGGTGGGGTGTGTATGTGAGTGTTTTATAGTGTTGTGGATGCGTATCAGGTGTGTGGGTTTCAAACTTGCCAATGTGTGCATTTCTTGCTGTTGGGTCCACATGCTAGCTGTGGCGGTCCGTACCGTCCATGGTTGTTTGCCATCCACTATCCGCCACGGTGATTTTGCATTAGTATTTGGAGGGCGGGGATTTGTGTGCTTGGCAATGGGGTGTGCAGCCTCTCCACCATTAAGGGCCCTGGCGGTGGCTGGAGGTAGCAGAAATTTTGGAGGTTTCTGTTTTTGGCATCTTTATATGGCAAGTTTCTTTTTACTGCCAATGGCGGTCTTTTGTTCAACGTCGCCACGGCGGTTGACGGTGTTTACCGCCATGTTCATAATGTCCACCTAAGCAAGTTATTCACAAAAAAATTAACGCACATCATACAAAGGCATCAAGTATTACCCCACCATACACTGTTTGCAATAAAAAGTGAAATACCACCTAACAACATTTTGTTATGTTTAATCCAATGCCCTCCATGGTGTTTCAGTTCAATAGACATAACAATTATTTCACTGTACTCCCATCACTAGTACTTGGCCTACAGATGGAAGATCCTGTCTATTAGCAGACTAGGCAACTTAACATTAACATAGTGAATTAAATGAATATTGTAAATTTACAAAACAAAACATTGAGAAAATGTAGTAAAATGTACAACATGTTTGCATTATAAAAGAAAAATTACAAGTAAAACCATAACTATGCTCCAAATGCAGGCCACCGACCACAATAAATAAAAAAAAAATCTAAAAAAAGTACAGATAAATCCTGGTGCATGCCCTCTATCAAGCAAACAAGTTGTACAACACCCTTTATTCAAATGTTTTTGAAATTACTTGTGAATTCTCAAACACAACAAAGTCCTTAACTCCAATGATACATCCAGGAGACAAAAAAAGTGATCCTTCCAGTTCAAAATCCAAGTGAAGAATGACCAGGAGATGGGCAAAGCATTGGCCGGTGCCTGCTGGGCTTGAACAGGATGTTGGAGTCTCTAGGGCAGTTCCTGTTGTAAAAAAAAAAAAAAAATAAGTACTCCTCTCCAAAAAAAATCAACGCGAACGGTCCATTAGAGAAACTGATTAACTGGAAGGTGCAGATTTTAGCTGCTTGGGCTTTGTCAGGTCACAGCTGCGGTTGATCGCGATCACTCATGCTCACCTATATCACAAAAGGTGTGCCGGAAGTGGCTGACACAGCACTAAATCTTGAGGGCGGGTAAACATCTTGTTTGTGCTCGTGAGTGACCACAAGTCTCTAGCCTCACTTCCCACACATGTTAAATTACATCAAGTTCGTGCCAACAGGGGAAAAACTCAGCTCTGTTGCAGAGTGCGGAGTCTACTGGTAACTCCGCTTTTTCTGCAGAAGGCAGAGTTACTGAATTTCACAAACTCCACCAGCAAAGAGGACCTTTTTGCCCATGCCTAATTGTGAACCACTCCGTCAAAGATGACATGATAGTCCCAGTTGAAGCTGTTGCATTTCTAAGCGCTTTATTGGGATTTAATATTTAAAAATTCCTATCTTGGCTTGTACACATTGGATTTTTGACATTTCACCCTTATTTTATTCAGATAAAGATCATCTACTTTTCTAAACTGGCGTGGTTTACTTTTATGATATTTTATCTGTGTTACTGTTTTATTGTATGGGTTTGTTGCACAAATACTTTACATATTGCCTTCTAATTTAAGCCTGCCTGCTCAGTGCCAAGCTATCAGAAGGTGGGCACAGGATAATTTGGATTGTGTTGTGACTTACTTTGACTAGGATTGTGGTTCCAGATAATTTTGGGGAACAGATAGTGTCCCTAGATGGTGAAGATATGGTGCCAAAAACCCACCTGCCTACCAATATCTATAAGTATAGGCAGTGGGTAACCATTAAGGAGCAATGGTTGGAGGCTCTGCATGATACAGGAGCCAGCATGACAGCTGTCAACTGTCAGCTGGTGTCAGCAGAGCAGGTCCTATGCAACACATTCCACCAAGTCATAGTCACTGATAATCATGAGAGCCATCTACTGGTGCCTCTGGTTCCCTTTGATTAGGGAGAGTCTTTGGTACTTTGAAAGCAGCTGTGAGCCCTGCCATGCCTGTAGATTATCTGTTAGGTAATGACCTGGAGCTCACTTCCTGGAGGGAGGTATAACTCAGGTCTCACTTGTAGATGATAGGATTGTCTGAGTAGGTCTGCATGATCACACAGTCCATGGATGACCAGGATGTCTGGAGCCTGGGAAAATGGACCAGGAAGCTGCCAAGGAGAGGGTTATAGGGTGTGGGAAACCAGGCCCTGAAGTTCCAGCAGTGGAAGTTAACAGGGCCTCTGAGGAGGAGTCCCCTGGGCCAACCAGGAAAGACATTGCCGCCTTAGGTGACCTACCTGAGCTTGCTGACTGGCAAATTGAGGGTTGACCCACCAGGGAGGAATTCTATACAAGGAGCAGAAAGAGTGTGCCACACTTCAGGGCTGTAGGTGAGAGGCCTCAGCCCATGCAGCAGGTAAAGCCTTTGGGGATCACCTGATTTACTGGGAGAATGATCTCCTCTATAGTGAGCCCAAGTACTGAGGCAGCACGGGTGCTGGTGGTCCCCCAGTGTACCGGGTGTCCTACTGGGTTTGGCTCCTGACATACCCTTGGCAGCAGATTTAGGGCAAGACAAAACCATTACCAGGCTTGTCATCCACTTCTATTGGCCCCAAATAAAGACAGCCCCAGGTACATTCTGCAGGTCCTGTCCCACCTGCCAGGCCAGTGGGAAGTCAGGAAAAAAGCTGACGACTCACCTAATCCCACTTCTCGTCATCGGCACCCCCTTTGAAAGAGTGGGCATCAACATAATTGGTCCATTTGTCCCCGAGACAGCCGTAGGCAATAGGTTCTTCCTGGTCTTGGTGGACCATACCAAACGCTACCCAGAGGCAATCCCTCTGAGGACGGTGACTGCAGGTAAATTATAGCCCCCTCATGAGGAAGACATAGGATAAATTGGAAAGGTGTCAGAGTTGCCAATCTCAATGTCAGTTGATGGCAAAGGTTAAAATGCAAATCCTGCCCTTGCTAAATTTGTTATTCATGATATTCCCAGTGCACTTAAAAACACATTCTGTTAAATAATGAATGTCAAAATAACTAGCTTAATCTGGAATAAGGTTAACCCATGGAGAAGTCTGCAGAAGCTAAATCTTTGTTGGGTAGAGGGGGAAAGTATTGTTTGGTTGTTTTGTTTGGTCATGCTTACTAGGGTATATATCATATTGAAGGTGTCAATGGTAGATAACTTTTATTTAGAGAGATTTCTGAAAGAGTGGCTCCACCATATCTGAGCCTCCCAAACTCCCCAAGCTGGTTAGATACAAGACAATAAGCCTATTCAAACTGAAGAAAAGTCAGTAGTGAAAGTACCTCAACATTCCAGTGACGCATGCTGCACCTCGTCTCAAAATACTGTGCCCCCCATAACTGGAACAAACAGCTAGATGAAGGGTAGGAGTTAAGCTGGGAGGTGTAGGAGATTGGATAACCAATAATGCATTAACATCCTGGGTAGGGAGTCAGATAAGATAATCTCCTGCCCAGTCCGAGAATGTCCTAGAGTATTTACAAATCCAAAGGGTTATTAAGAAATTCTTTCTGTTTCAGATAGAGGAATCAGGGGAAAGAGTGAAGGAAATAGTTAACCCCAAAATATAACAATAAAGGTTGGGAAAAGGGTAAAATGCCTTCTTATTAGTCACAATAATGCTGTTAGAATGTTTCATAACACTCTAAGTAAGTGGATGAAGGAGCTTAGCCTGAATGTGGCTGAGGGAAATTAGTTAGAAATATAAATTTTTAACTCCCAATTTTGAGGGTGGCAGATTTTAAACAGATGCATGTGTATTTGTTGTGGCTAAATTATTATACTCCTAAGAAGTTGCATTATTGGAATGTAAACACTCCAGACAGTTGTCCCAGAGTGATTCAGATGAGTACCTGGCAACTTATTATCTGGAGCTGCCAGAAAGGGGATTCTAAGATAAGGTTGCACCATGTGTCTAGGATATTTTAGGAGTTCTAGTTCTCCAGGATGCCAAGGCAATATGTTTAGGAAGTTGTAGATATTTGGGCAGAAAGCTAGAAATCTGTGAGGCAGGAGGTATGTAGCAATCCTTCTAGCCTGTTCAGTGATAACTACCCATGGAAAATTAAGGGATCCACCAGACTTTCAAATATGGTTGAATAAGTTCCATACTGCCTACAATTAGGAATATTTATTTGCAGAAAGGGGGCAGAGGGACAAGATGTTCTTTAACATTTGCAAATAGTTTAAATGTTATATGGAAGTATCTTTACTGAGAGAAAATAGTGGATCTATTTAAATTTAAAAAGTACTGTCTGGAGTACTTTAGTTTTGAGAATGATTATGTGTTTATCCAGGATCTCGGATGAGGAATTGTTTTTTTCTGACTTTAATCATTTAATATGACATTTGGAAAGCAGTTTCTCACTTTTGTAGGATGAATAAGACTTAGTAGATGATTGCACTTTTTCTTTTTAAGGCACTTTGAATATGACTGTTTTGATGCCCTTCATCTCCGACTGTTGCTCAGTAGTTAGGCTGAATTTCTTATTAGGAAATTCAGTAACACCTTTATTAGGACCATTTACATGATATGTATGATATGGAATAAAGTGCATATGATTGAAGAAGAGTAAGAAAGTATGATGACACGCAGTACATTTAAGTCTAAATGTCCATCTTTCTTTAAAGTAATTATATTCCATGTATATATTAAATGTACTATTTTTTGTAAACTCATTACTGAGAGTAAGTACTTCCTGAATAATGTTCTCTTCAAGATTAGGGCCCGCATTACAAACCAGGCGGTAAATGCTGCTGATCGCCGTGCTGATGGCCGACAAAATACCGTGACCGTGGTGGTATCCTGTTACGGTTATTATGACCCACACAGAGAAATCTGCCACTATACAGACACCCACACAAGTCTCCCAGCCCAAAGGTCAGTGATAAACTGGCAGTATGAAAAACCACACCGTTAGGCCAACAGAAATACGCCCACTGCATCATGACCCACGAATCACCGTGGTGGTCATTCAATCGTGGTAAACCACAGGCGGTATACATCACCGTGCTCAAAATACACACACACTAACAAAACTACACCACATTGGACAATTCAAACTATATACACCTGACACACATGCACACCACACCCACACCACTATAAAACACACACACACATTACCCACAACCCCTTACAATGAAAACAAATATTGCCATCTGAGAGAGAGACAAGCCAGGAGCACCCACTGAATCTGAGCCACATAACACCATCACCCATACACCATTCAGGCACCTCACAGCACACACCCCAATACATCAAACCACACACCCTCACACATACCACTCACACTACACCCATGGCACCACAGAGAAACCCCAGGGTCTCAGAGGAGGAGCTAAGGGTCATGGTGGAGGAAATCATCTGTGTAGAGCCACAGCTATTCGGATCACGGGTGCAGCAGACGTCCATTGCAAAGAAGATGGAGCTATGGCGGAGACTAGTGGACAGGGTCAACGCCATGGGACAGCACCCCAGAACAAGGGATGACATCAGGAAGAGGTGGAACAACCTACGGGGAAGGTATGTTCTGTTGTTGCAAGACACCAGGTAGCCGTACAGAGGACTTGCGGTGGACCCCCACGTCCTCCCCCACAACTAACAACATGGGAGGAGCAAGTCTTGGTTATCATGCATCCTGAGGGCCTGGTAGGAGTAGCAGGAGGACTGGACTCTGGTAAGTCAAATATTTACTAATATATACCCCACCCTACCTGCATCCCATAACAAACTCCTACCCCTACCCTCACCCCCATCACTTTACCACCTCACATATACCCCACCATCACAACCCACCCATCCCAATACCAAGCCCTGAATGCAACACCAATGCATGGACACCCATCACAGACCTGCATGGACACCCATCACCACAGCATGCACACTAGTGACAATCACTTAGCCAAACCAATAACATCTCACACAACCCAAATGTGCCTTGCTAATAACAACCATAAAGGGAAACATATCCATGCACAAGATGGCACACACAGATACAATAACACTGCATTTACATCCTCACAGGACACCTACTCAACGTCACCGGAGAGGAGGGGCCACCAACAACCAGTCCCCCCAGAGAAGAGGCCCAAAGTGATGACAGCAGCTCTGCATGCCTGGATCACGATGACCAACCTGGCCCATCAGGGACCTCTGGACAGTCGGTTACCCTGGCACAGTCTCAATCCATCACAGAGCCCCCCTCTCAGTAAACACCAGCACAGCACCCACCCAGCAGGCCCATCCCTCTGTCCTCAGGACACGTCCACCACTACAGGGACCCCAGGCAACCCCACAAACCCAACACAATCAGAGACCTTGGGTGAGTGGCAGTGGGCACACGGTTCAGGGGACCGAGGCACAGGACAACAGGGAAGGTGGGAGGACTGCTGTGCGAAAGGGGGAGGACAGGCCCAGGGAAACCACTCTCCACAAGGCACTTGCAGGGATCCTGGGAGCATACCACCATTCCCAGGAGACCTTGTGCCAGACACAGTACAAGTTGCAGGAGACCCAGAGGCTGCAGGAGGGACCGTACCTGGGGATCAGGGAGGACCTCAAACACATCCACACCATCCTGGTCACCATTGCAGGGGTGCCGGCTGACATGGCCAATACCATG
This sequence comes from Pleurodeles waltl, assembly GCF_031143425.1. Taxonomy (NCBI): domain Eukaryota; kingdom Metazoa; phylum Chordata; class Amphibia; order Caudata; family Salamandridae; genus Pleurodeles; species Pleurodeles waltl. The sequence continues at coordinate 1,039,085,552 of NC_090447.1, forward strand.
AGGGAGGCAGTGGCACACCAACGGGCCCCTGACACTAGCCACACCAAAGAACATCCCTCCACCTCTGCCTGCGCTAGTGGACAGGAGGCCCCGCCACAGGACAAAACAGGCCACCAGCACCCCACCCTCTGCAGAAGGAGAACCACCCCACAAACGGTCCCTGCGATCCAGACAGAAGCCAGAGAACATTGCCAAGACCCCCGCCAGGAAATAAGACTCTCATGAATGTCACCCTTGTGTCCCACTCTGTCACTGTGTCCACCTTGTAGTGCCATTGCTCCCCTTCCTATGCCCCCTTGGAAAAATGCACCTGTGGTACAAATAGACTGGACTCTACGCTGGACATTCCTCCACCATCACCCCATCCCATTGCACACACCCCTCTACTTATTGGCACTTGAATAAACACCCTTGCAACAAATACAAGTATGAAGTCTGTCAAATGATTGAAATATGTACTAGTTTAACAAGCTGTAAACATTGCACTGTCATATGTACAGTTATATATACATAGGTATGACCTGTAGTGGGCAGCGGTAAACACACCAGGAGCCAGAGTGGGGCACAGAGATCTGAAAATAGAGATGCCAAAGGGTACAGTAAGTGGCCATAGACATAGGGAAATCAGACTGCCATGTTCAATGTCTAACACAAAACTGCAATGGAGAGTGAAGTTACAGTGTCTTACTTGTGTGTCACTGGAAGTACTGTTGAATGAGTAAACTTCTGTTGTCCACATCTTCTTCCTCTGCCTCCTCTTCCTCACTGTCCACAGGCTCCACTGCTGCCACAAGACCATCTCCAGGCTCATCCTCTCGCAGAAAAGGCACCTGGTGTCTCAAGGCCAGGTTGTGCAATATGCAACATGCAACGATGATCTGTCACACCTTCTAGGGTGAGTTGTACAGGGATCTAGCTGTGAGATGGAGGCACCGGAATCTGGCCTTCAGGAGGCCAAAGCTTCTCTCAATTATCCTCCTTGTTCGCCCAAGGGCCTCATTGTAACATTCCTCGGCCTTTGTCCTGGCATTCCTCACTGGGGTCAGTAGCCATGAGAGGTTGGGGTAACCAGAGTCACCTGCAAATATCGAGGGATACCTGTTAGACACACACTCACCCTTAGGGACAACCCCACACCCATATAGCTACTTCAACTGGGTGGAGACCATGGGCTCACCTATTAGCCACACCTGGTGCCTCTGGAGTTGAGACATCACATATGGAATGCTACTATTCCTCAAGATAAAGGCATCATGCACAGAGCCAAGATACTTGGCATTCACATGGGAGATGTACTGGTTCGCCAAACACACCATCTGCACATTCAGAGAGTGAAAGCTTTTTCTATTCCTCAACACTTGTTGTGTACCATCAATGGCACAAATGATGTTGGGGATATGTCCCAGGGCACAAAAGTTAGCCTTCACTGTGGCCAAATCCTCTACCTGGGGGAATACGATGTAGCTGAGCATGTGTTTCAGAAGGGCAGACAACACTCTGGTCAACACGTTGGAGAACATTGGCTGAGACATCCCTGATGCCATGGCCACTGTTGCTTGGAAGGAACCACTCGCCAGGAAATGGATCACTGACAGGACCTGCACTAGAGGGGGGATAGCTGTGGGCTGGCGTATAGCCGAAATCAGGTCTGGCTCCAATTGGGCACACAGTTCTTGGATTGTGGCCCTATCAAGTCTGTAGGTCAGGATAATGTGTCTGTCCTCCATTGTCGCCAGGTCCACCATGGGTCTGTATACAGGGGTTGTCTCCATCTCCTATTAATCCTCAGGGTTTGAACTCTAGGGTGGAAAAGGGTGAGCAGAGGGTCATATTCACATATATGTGAAATTAAAAATGCATTTTTCCATTTACAGAAACAGTATGTGAATACGAAAGTCAGTTGATGTGCCAAAGTCTGCTGTGACGCAGTTAGGTGCCATGGCCTGTGCCCCCCCTGAAATGGTGGCTTCCTGACCTGTGTGGAGAGACAAGTGGAAATGAGGTAATTCCGCTGGCATTGTGCGCCGTTGCAGTCAGCAGTTGATGACCTTCGTGCAACTTTGCATTGGTTATCATTGGGCCCTATGGGTTCCAGGAGCCAATGGCGATGTACGCACAGCTGTGGACGTGATCACCATTTTCTATCTATTCACACTCTTGCTACCTGACCTTCAACAGGAGAGGACCTACACTGCAAGTGCTGTTGTGACCTGTGTCTGGAAGCGACAATGGCTTGAGTGTCTGGGGAAAGGGCCCCCAGCTTCACTTTGGAGGAGTTGGAGAGACTGGTAGATGGGGTCCTACCCTAGTACACTTTACTCTATGGTCCTCCAGACAAACAGGTGAGTGCAGTGTCAGCATGATGCGTGGGCCATGAATCTATGGATTGCTGTGTGTTTAAGCCTTGTGTAGGGGGGCTGAGGGGGCCTGGGCAGAGTGCTGCATGTTTGGTGGTCAATGTCTGTGCATAAGGGGGTGGGAGGGATATTGTGGGCCATGAGTGTAACAGTCCGGATGGTATGACTAATCCCTTTTTTCAATGCAAATTTCCCTGCAGGTCAGCGCCCATTATAAAAAAGGGTATTTGGTGTGCCATCACCAAGGAGGTGCGGACCCTGAGGGTCTTTGACAGGCGGAGGACCCACTGCCGCAAATGGTGGGAGGACCTGCGCTGCTGGGCAAGGCAGATGGCGGAGGCCCAGCTTGAGCTGGCCTCCCAATGAAGAAGGGGTGCCCATCGTACCCTGACCCCCCTGATGTTCCACATCCTGGCAGTGGCCTATCCAGAGTTGGATGGGCCCTTGAAGGCATCACAGCAGCCACAAGGGGTGAGAACAGATTCTGAATCATGACTTTGCACGCGTTAAGGTTTTACCTGGGTAGAAGATGTGGGCTGTGGGTGCCCCTAGGCGAAGGCGAACTGGCTGGGTAGGTCCCTTGTTGGGCAGGTTCTGAAGCACTGCAACCCCAATAGTGTTAGTGGGCATCTATTACTGGGCAGGGTCCTGTTGGTTTCAGGTGTGCAGCCAATGGCGTTGGGCAATGTACCCCATGGGCTTGTGACTAGTTTTGTAACTGGTAGTGCATTGCCTAGTGTATAGGGCTGATCCCTGCGTGTTGTGTGCGCCAACGGTAGTTTTGTTGCTGACATTGACTAAGTGTATCCTCTGTCCCTCCCCCTCTTCTTGTTTTGTCACCCTGTCCTTGTGTGCAAAAGCATCATCTGGCGGTGGAGCAGAGGCACCGGTGACGGATGAAGCTGCATCCCACATGGGCCTGGAGGCCGAATCCACTGACGGTGAGGGCACCAGTGGGACAGAGGGCGAGGGGAGAACCACGATGGAGACAGGAGGGGACACTACGGGCAGCGACTCCTCCTCCGATGGAAGCTCCCTGGTGGTGGCGGACTCCTCTGTGCCCACCCAAACAACAGGTACAGCCGCCACCCCTGTACCAGCACCGCCCTCCCAGCAGCCCCTCAGCATGTTTCCTGTGCCCGCTCACCCAGGAGGGTGGGCATCTCCTTTGCCCCAGGCACCTCAGGCCCTGCCCCAGTCAGCCCTGCTGCCCTCAGTGAGGAGCCTATTGACCTCCTGAACTCCCTCACTGTTGGGCAGTCAACCATACTGAATGCCATCCAGGGTGTCAAAAGGCATTTGCAACAAACAAATGCATACCTGGAGGGCATTCAGTCTGGTGTGGCGGCCCAACAGAGATCATTTCAGGCTCTGGCCTCTGCACTGATGGCAGCCATTGTCCCTGTCTCCAGCCTCCCCCCTACAACGTCCTCTACCCAGTCCCAATCCCCTCAACCGCAACCTGTCCCAAGCACACCTTCAGACCAGCATTCCCCCAAATCAACATGCAGAAGTGGCTCAGGCAAACACAAGCACCACACTTCATCTCACAGGCACTCACACAAGCACCATCCCCATGCAGAGACACTACCATCCACTGCCTCCACTGTGTCCCCCTCCTCCTCATCATCCACCTCCCTCCCAGTAGCGTCTCCACTCACACCTGCATGCACTACATCCTCATCCACTACCTCCATCACCAGCACGCCTATCAGTACACGACCCTCACTGCCAGTCACCACCCCACATCCATGCACACGTCCCCTGTGTCTTCTCCCACTGTGTCTGTGACCCCTCCTCCTAAAGTACACAAACGCAAGCACACACCCACCCAACAGCCATCCACCTCACAACAGCATCCAGCTCATGCACCCAAACACAACAGACTGGCACCTTCTAAAAGCACTCCCTCTTCCTCCACTCCCAAACCTTCACCCTCTTCCCATCCTAATGTCCCTAAGAAGCTTTTCCTAGCCAACATTGACCTCTTCCTTATCCCTCCCCCACTGTCCTTCATCTCAGCCAGGGTGGCCAGAACCCAGCCCAGCACCTCAGCCACCAAGTCCATGTCCGCTGTGATTTCTGCAGCTATGAGATGCTCTAAGGAGGCACCCGTCAGCCCAGCCAGTGTGCCACCAACACCTGCCAAGGCCAGGAAGGTTCTGCCACCTGGCAAGGGAAAAAAGGGGACAGCATCCAGCAAGGAGGAGGCACAACCAGCCAGCAAAGCCAAGTCAAAGGCTCCAGCTGGAAGAAGAAAGGAGGCATCACCACCTGCCAAGTGCAGGAAGGGGCACAGAAAACCTGCCAGGGCACTTCAGCCATCTGAGGCTGCAAGTGAAGGCCTGGAGGCTACCACCATAACCGCCAGCACCGCCACCTGTACCGCAGGCAGTACGCCACCGGCACCGCCGCAAGCACTGCCACCTGCACCGCCATAAGCAGCACCACTGGGAGCAGTAGCAGCCTCAGAGGGCAGCTGTCCGAGGCTGCTGGGGAAGGGCTGGAGCCTCTCCCCACCACTGGCAACACTGCCGCAAGCACCGCCGCAAGCACCGCCACCTGCACCGCTGCAAGCAGCACCACTGGCAGCAGAAGCAGTTCCAGTGGACAGCCGTCTGAGGCTGCAGGGGAAGTGCTGGAGCGTCCCCACACCACTGGCAGCACTGACACCAGCACCGGCACTGCCACCACTGTACAGCTGTCCCCGCCAGCAGATGGACTGTAGTCTTGCCTCCATGGAGTGTCATGAATCTTGCCCACAGAAAATCATGTGGGTCTGACACCCAGGTGAGTGACTGTGACCTTGCACTCCCCATGTGCTGCATCACAGGGCACAAAGCCCCCTCCAGAACCATTGGAATAAGGCATCCACTCATCCTATCCTTGTCAGGAAGAAGCACACTGGGCACAAAGCCCCCTCCTGAACCAGTGGAAGAAGGTATCCACTCACCCTTTCCTTGGCAGGATGAAGCACACTGGGCACAAATCCCCCTCCAAAACCAGTGGAGAAGGCATCCACTCACACTATCCTTGGCAGGATGAAGCACACTGGGCACAAAGCCCCCTCCAGAACCAGTGGAAGAAGGCATCCACTCACACTGTACTTGGCATGATGAAGCACACTGGGCACAAAGCCCCCTCCAGAACCAGTGGAAGAAGGCATTCACTCACCCTATCCTTGCCAGGATGAAGCACACTGGGCACAAAGCCCCCTCCAGAACCAGTGAAAGAAGGCATCCACTCACCCTATCCTTGGCAGGATGAAGCACACTGGGCACAAAGCCACCTCCAGAACCAGTGGAGAAGCCACCCTCTTGAGAGACTGTGGCCTTGCACTCCTCAGGACCAAGCAGTGGGCAAACCACCCACTTGAGAGACTATGGCTTTGCACTCCCCAGGACCAAGCAGTGGGCAAACCACCCATTAGAGAGACTGTGGCCTTGCACTCCCCAGGACCAAGCAGTGGGCAAACCACCCACTTGAGAGACTGTGGCTTTGCACTCCCCAGGACCAAGCAGTGGGCAAACCACCCACTAGAGAGACTGTGGCCTTCCACTCCCCAGGACCAAACAGTTGGCATGGAGCCACCTCCAGTAGCAGTGGCATTGTTATCTTCTGGCTGAGGTGCCCCCCATTCCCTGTCCCCCTGAGGGGCCTGTGTGTTTTCGACCTGATGCCCCTGAAGTGTTCTCTCCGTATTGAGGAAGGAGTCAAGTGTGGGCTTGGCCTATGTGTTTTGGCCCAGTGGGCCACGGACATTTTGAGTGGGCATTGTCACGCCTTTTGTATATATTGTATATATTGTAAATACTGTTTTTGATTTCTGAACTTATTTCTAAGTATTTCTAATATTACACTCTTTTGACTCCATTCCTTTTGTCCTTGTGTTATTCCTGAGGGTTACGGGGTGTATATGTAATGTTGTTTCATGTGTTTGTGTGTATGGTGTTGGGGTGAGGGTGGGGGTGGGGGTTTTGTGTTTGTGTGTCACTCTCTTTTTCCTCCCCCCCTTCCTTGTGTGCTAGGTGCAGTACTCACCGTGGTCGCCGTCGCCGGCGTTGGTGCTCCTGGTATATGAGCAGATACACCAGCATGGGGAAGACCTGCAGCGCAGGCTCCATGGCGTCCTGGTTCTTCCTTGAGTATCGAGAGGTGAGCCGTTTCCTTCAGAACACTGTTTCCGCCATGCTTTTGATGGCGTTGGTACCACCCTGGAAAAGCTGTTGGATAGGTCTCTTGTAATACAGTGGGAAGAACCTTGGCTTCCGTCTGGCTGTTGGGGGTCACCGCTGTGATGTTTGTTACTACCGCCATGTCAGTCGGAGTGTTAAAGTGTCTGTATGTGTTGGCAGTTTCCGCGTTGGTCATGATTCCATTTTTTTTTACCGCTATAATACCGACCGCCAGGGTTGTAATGAGGGCCTAGATGCTTAATTTGGGTGGCTGCTAATTATTAAAATTAGTATGCTGACCCCTTCAGCTTATATTCCTTACAAGTAATGACAACTTATATGTGGGGATAACACTTTTCCAACCAATAACCCCATACATAAATTTGGCTCTTACAAGGTAATCCACATGGAATGGGATAACTATACAGGTATGATTCTCCAGGCAAAATTGTGGATCAGGGAGGACAGTGTCAGGAAATGGTTAGGGTGGTGGCTGGAAAAGTGGGCGATTAGAGGGGAAAATATGATCTGGCAACATAGTGCAGTACTCATTTTCTCCATGCCTTAGAAGGAAGACAAAAGGGGTTCAGTCCCGAAGCACTTGTACAAACCAGACTTTCCAGCCAGTAAAATTGAGTCAAGTGATTCTGCATCTGGGAAATCTGGGTGTTGCAACCCCAAGCCACTCATGATTGGTCTGAGCATGTCACACTGGAGGGTACAAATCTGCTGGACTCATAATCAGCCCCTACGGGCTTTGTTCATAATGTCCAATATTTCAGCCATATGGCATGGCAGAGTAATATTGTCAGTGAATATACAGTCCTCAAAAAAACAGAGCAAAATTGGTAGCTCTTCTAACATCAGATGTAAGAAGGGGATGAATGGGTCTTAACAAGTGCATGTAAAAAGCAAAAATCATATGGCGGTGGAGATTTGGGCTCCAATCTATGTTTACCATCATGCCTCACTGCCATACCTTTTACTGTTGTATTAGTTTCACTGAAGGGTTCACAATTGGAAGGCCAGAACTGAGAGAACCATAAGAAAATTATATTCCTGTTGACAAGATGCTTAGATTAATTCACGTTGATGTACAAACCACTGGAATCCATTCAGCCCTAAACTCTGAGGAGGCATTCTGTATATTAATGCAACTGAGAAGCTTACCTTTAAGATGGTATATTATCTACATTTAACCATTTTCAATTTGGTATCCAAACGTCTGATAAGTACTGAAAGATACTGAACCTAGATGTTGAATAAACATGGAGAGAGAATTGAATCCAGATATGCTCCACAAATGTCAAGGAGGGGGGAATGACAAATTGGCCCATTACAACTTGCTGTGTTTTGACCATCGTGAACGAGGAGAACCACTCAAGTACTTGTCCTGTCAGTTCAAAATCTGCAAAACAGAAATGTGCTACTATGATCGGCCATATCAAATGCTGCTGAGAAATCAGGTAATAGCAGGCCACTGACACAGTTCCCATTTGCTCTCATAAGCAGATCATCAACGGCAACCAGCTCAGCCGATTCTGGATTTTTATTCAGATGGATGTTGGTCTGAGATCTTTTATGCAAAATGTTTGTTGCTAGTGGGAAAACCAAGTCATATACTCCTATGCATTATAGTAATATTATTTATAAACACTATGAGACTAAGGTCCTGAATACAAGTTTGGCGAATGGAAACACCCTTCCGTCAAACTGCCAACAGGGTGGTCGCCACTGAGTGGTGAACTCCCCACAAGACACAATATGCCTTTCCAGCTGGGCTGACGAGCAGAAACCAAGGTTTCAACCCGTCAGCCCAGCAGGAAAGTGACAGCAGCATTGTCGCCAGCTCATAATCGAGTTGGCAGCAATGCTTCTGCCTGCAGGGGGCACCAGCACCCACGTAATGCGCACTGTCTGCACAGCAAACAATGCACACTATGAGGGTGCTAAGCAGGGGGACCCCTGCACCTGTTCTCCACCAGCCTTTTTATGGCAGTATCTTTTTTATATGATTCTTTGTCAGAGAGCAAATGTTTCCCATACATATTTCCCACTATGCAGTAGCAGTTTATAGTATGAATCAATAATCCATGATCACCACCATAAGCAAAATAGGTATTTTTACTAAGAAAGGATGAAAAGTGAAAATGATTTCATGTGGTGATGCCTGCAACACATGCTTATTGTATGTTAATTATTGAATGAGCTGGCAAATAAAAATTACATGTATATATTGCCATTGATGAATATGGCACAATTAATGCATGCTGCACAATTTACTTGAGTACAACATGCAACATTAATGGAGCCATCCGGGAAGGGCAGCATTTTTGGGACAGCAAGTGGCATGCCATCATAAATTGCAATGGCCCCGCTCTTATTCTTCCTAATCCCTCCTAATTCTCACCCTCAGTATGACTCCAGACTGATTTCCATGCTACACACTATACCTAAAATAATGGCCTACAAATACTTTTTGCCTTGGCAATGGGATAAGTATGTGACAGTGTAGGGTAGGGTTAGATAAGTTAAACAGCAAAACAGTCAAATCGTTTTGAGATTGTTGATTGCAGCATTGAGCATAACTGCATACATCCAGAAGGCCAGGGATCCCATCCCCATGATGCCTGATGATGAAGTCCAGCAAAGTGAGAGGGGTTGAGCCAATTTAATGTCAGTAAGGCTAGGACACTATAAAATATCAAATGAACAGGTGCCAGTATTGACCTTACTTATGCAAGATATGCATATACATTTGTGTCCATGCATTTAAATTACTGTGTCCACCATTGATTTTCATTATAGTATATAGGCACTTTTTTGTGATTATTTTTGAAAGTGGTCGAAAACAGTGGAACAACAAAACAAGTGAACATACTGGACATCAACATGTTTTGTTGATAGTAGCCCACATCATATATAACACAACAAAACATTATCACACTGAATTATCATATAACAACAACATTCTTTGCATTGTACAACAAAAAAAAAACATGTCCCAGTTCTGAAATTTTACGCCTATGGAGGGCCTGTTTCAATTCAATATTAATGAAAGCCCCTTCCTATTGGGCCGCACCCAGAGGTTGCGAATCCAGTGTGTGTTCAAATAGGCAATAAAGAAGCATTTATCCTATGTAATGTTCAACTCAAGCATTCCCTGTGTGCCAACATTGTCTTTTCAATGCACTCCGTGATTTTTCACACTGTCAGTGTAGAATTTCAGAACTTAGACTCATTTTTTGTGTTGTAATGTCATGTTATATTGTATGTGATGTGGGCTGCTATCAACAAGAAATGTTGATGTAATATATGTTCCATTTGTTTTGTTTTTCCACAATTTACAACCACTTTCAAAAATAGTCGCACAAAGGGGCACATATCTATGATGATGAAAAGAAATGGTGGTCACGGTAATTTAATTGCGTGATCACAAATGTAAATGCATATTTTGTGTAAGCATGGTCAGTACAAGCACCTGATAATTTGATAATGCAGTCTAGTATTCATGTTTTTTGCCAGAAAGTTTGGGTTGACTTTATGAATTGTGGGAAAAATGTCCAACTCAGCATGTCCCCATGCAAGCATGGTACAAAAGTATTCTTTTTACCTTATGATCTGACTCACAAGCAGTATAGTATATAACACAGCTTATATTGCATGACGAGGGAGAGGTACCCTTCACTGAGAATGAGGACTGTGTGGACACAGTATTAAATCCGTCATGTTTCTTTTGGTGTGTTGAATAATGGTATGTTAGATAGTTGTGAAGTGAAGGTGAAATAAATTGATGGAACTGTATAGACACTTAAGGCCCGATTCCCGGCATTTGTGAGCACTATCTTTAGGTCCACCCCGAGTGCAGACCCAAAGATTGTACTTGTAAATGCCCTTTGTGAATTCCCAAAGTCGTAAACTTGGACATCTAAGTTTACCTTTGTGAATCAGGACACTCAATGTATTGCTCATATCTCTTTGGACATCCCTTTTTAGCATAGGAGTGATTAAAAGGATATCAAACTGTTTTCAAGATAATAAATGTGACAGGCATTATTATTATTCTGTTTAACTTGGGTCGTGAAGAGGTGCTAATGTTTTCAGGCTGAAACATGTCAACCCTAACAATAGTAGGAGTTTCAGAACTACAGTGAGGAGTGATTTGATTCTGAGCAAGGCAGAACCTTGCAGACAGATTGTTTTTGAATGCTTGCCTGCTTGTATGACTACCTCCTGGTGGGTCAGAGATTGAGATGACAAATGTACGACCAACGAACATAATAGAGTAATGAGGAGCAATGAATGATTCATAATGTTATTATGTATATAGTGTTCATCTTGTAACTTTTGAATTTGTTTTTATATTTATGTGTATGTTGCACAATAGAAAATAGATAAACAAAGAATGACTTGTTTATTTGCAAAACACTGATCCTGTGCATAATGTACTTTCTGTACACATACAAAAGATTTGCTTGGAAATATATGATTGACACAATTAATAAATTAAATTAGGTTCATGTGTTTCAATCACCGGTCCAATATAACGTTGTTGTCTAATGTGACTAAATATTACTAGTTTGTAAAGTCTCTTAATTTTTTACTGTTTTTTGTGTTTGTTTCCTGAATATCTAGTGAGATGGTCAAACAAGACCTGGATGGACCTGTTGTCTAGAGCAGTAGCCTTGCGGTCCACGTGCCAATGATGTTGATGCCTTTCCTTTCAGAGGGGGTGCCATTGACAGGTAAGGGTACAAATAGAAGTAGGTGACAAGCCTGGCCAGGTCTTGTCCTGCCCCAGATGTCCTGCCATGCATTTATTGAGTGCCAGAACCAGTAGGAAGTCTTTGCACCAATGAAGGACCTCCAACACACAGGTTTCACAAGGCTCAGGAACCTTAGGCTCACTATGCAGGAGGTAATTTGTCTGATGTATCAGGTGATGATTTCCAGAGGTGTCATCAGATGACTGGACTTCTGCCTTTTAACTGAGATCCTCAAGAGTATGGCACTCCTTCTGAACCTTTCTAAATTCCTCCCTGATGTGCCATCCCTCAGTTCGCCAACCAGCCAGCTCAGGTATGTGCACCAAAGCAGGAATACCCTCTGCTGTAGGTTCAGGGTATCACCATCAAACTTCTTCAGGACCCAAGTATTTTCTCATGGGAAGATTTTGCCCTTTCTCCTTTTGGCAGCTATCTGGGATATTTGTCCATTATTCAGGCCTCCTTAACAACCACCTTGGGCTGCTGTGGATCTTGTGTTCAGGCACACCCACTCAGGCAACCCTAACTTGTGCTCCACTTTCTTCCCGAAAGTCTGCTGTAAGTCATTACTAAGCAGACAATCTATAGGCATGGCAGGAGGCACAACTTTTCTCGAGGAACTTGAGACCCCCACACTGAAATGGAAACAGAGCCCCTAGTTAGTGGTTTTAACAGTGGTCTGCTACCACAACCTGAAGCAACCTGGGATTACCTGTTCTGAGAAGACCAGATGATACCTTACAGTAGTCATACAGGCTCCTGTGTCCCTCAATGCCTCCACCCTCTGCCGTTTAATGGTGACCCACAGCCTCTACTTGGAGGAATTGGAAGAAATACCAGCTTTGGGCACCATCTCCTTGTCATCCAGAGATACTAGCTTAACCTCTGCTCTACCCCTATGTTGACTGGGACAACCTCCTCCCCAAACATTACACTAACCAACCCAGGTGTCTGTCCACCAGTGGGGAGCTGCACTCTCTGTGGGCATTTGATGTCTCCTTCCATGTGCTCATTTCTATAGCACTCATAACATTTGGGGTTAAACGTTCCTGAGGATTGTTTGTCAGGGAACTCATTATTCTTAAAATCAGGTTGGGATTGGGAACCCTTCCCCTAGAATAATTAAGGAAATCTCCCAAAACTTGGTTGGCAACTTCTGGCTGTCCCAAATCTCATGTAGTAATTCTTTTGGGGTGATCATAAACTTAATGAGAAGAATGGCCTTTATGGGAGCATTCCTCATCTGGTCTCCTACGTCTAGTGTGAGAACATTATCCCTCCCCACTGTAGTCATGTGTTTCCATTTCAGCCTTCTTGTCCTCCAGTAGACAGTTGTTGTGGGAAGACACATTGTTTCCTGCCCATGAAAGGGTATCTACTCTTGCAGGCAACTGACTCTCCTCCACCTTGGGGTGCTGCAGCTCAGGGCCTGTGGCCAGGCCTTCTCCATCCTTCGCCTACTCAAAGTCTACTTCCTTCTTAAGGCTATATTTCTCTCCTCTGTGTGGCCTGCATCTTCCTGACGTCATCAAATGGTCTGAGAGCTACCTTGAGATCTGCATTGGTGGACTTCCTCCCCATATTTATCCTCCACTTTCTGCAGACAGTTTGCAGTTCCACTCTTCTGAGGTTGTAAGCTGGATCCCACCACTGGGCTGCAACACCAAATGAAGACATTGTGTGATTGGTTGAGTGGTGTAACCCCACTCAATCAACAACCACAGCCCTTGTCAGGTTTAACCACAAAATTACTAGATTAACCTGTGCTTAACCCAGTGGTCTCCAAACCTTTTAATGCTGCGTCCCCCCAGTTGAAAAATAAAAGTCACTGGTCCCCACCTTCAGAATTTTTCACAATAATTTTATAAAGATGGCAATGTTTAAATATGTCTAGACCTATTTAGACATTGCATTCAAGTACGGTTATCTTTTTAAAAATGTAATGACATGCTTCTGCTAAAAAACAAAGGCCTGTTACCTGTATAATGCTTCTCTTAGCCAGAGTCTGGTGCAGCCCCTAGGATCACTTGAGGGCCCCCTAGGGTGGGCCACCACCCAGTTTGAAGACCTCTGGCTTAACCCCTTGGTAGCATGGCACAATGCAGTCAGGATTAGCTTGAAGGCAAAGTGTAAAGTATTTCTGTAGCACACAAACATTAATAAAGTGAAAACACAACACAACAAAAATCCCAAACCAATTTAGATAAATAAAGTACATTTTAATAAATAAAAAGACACAAAAACAGGTTAACTCCAATAAATAGAACTAGAGATATGCATTTTCTGTGTTTTGGGCCGATATAGCATATAAAAGCACAAAGTGCCACTCATGGTCATTTGGTCATTTTAGACTGAAGTGACCCAGACTGCCCAAAGTTCCAACTCTCCAAATTAGTGGAGGTAAGAACTTGCATCTCCAAGCCAGAGAGTAACCCTGTGTACCATGTGTTTTGGAGCTCCTAGGACTTTTCTGTGCTTCTCCAAAGAATCCTTTGTGCACAGCATAGCCCAGGCCCCCAGCACTCTATCCTGTGATGCTCAGCTCCCTGAGTTGTTCTCTGGCAGCTTTGGATCCCTTTGTGTGGTGCTGCGATGACGGCGATTTGCAACTCCTTTGTCACAGTGTCCTCCTGTGGGTGCTGCCTGGTCTTCTGAGGGCTCTTTGAAGTGCTGAGAACCCCCTACGTCTCCTCAGTCTGAGTTGAGACCACCAGGTCCCACTGGGTCCAGGTAGCGCCTTCTCCCACCAAACGTGTCTTTTGCATGAGCCAAGGCTTGTTAGCGGAATCCAACATCGAAAACCAGCCTGCATTCTTCTACTCATTGTGGGACATCTCTTGTATCAAGCAGGAACCCACAGCTGTCTTCTTTGGTGCATTTCTGACTTTTCCGTCTAACCGGACAATCCACTTTTGCACCTTCATCCGGGTTCGCAGGGGCTTCTGTTACTCCAGGACTCTTCAACTGTTCTTGGACTCTCTCCTCATATCTTCAGGTCCAGGAATCCATCATTGGTGTCTTACAGTCTTGCTTGGTTTTTACATAATTCTTTATCACGACTTCTAGTGTTTTCTGAGGAAACTTGCTCTAGTCTACTCCTGCTTTCCTGGGCTCTGCGGTGGGGTACTTTATTTACCTTTGGTGTTTTCTTACACTCCCAGCACCCTTCTATGCCCTACTCTTACCTAGGTAAGAAACCAACATTTGCATTCCACTATTTTAGTATATGGTTTGTGTTCCTCCTAGGCCCATTTTAACCTATAGTGATTTTCACTATTTGCACTATTCTATGACAGTTTACTTACCTGATTTTGGTTATTTGTGCATATTTTATATAGCATACTTACCTTGTAAGGGAGTTTATCCTCTAAGATATTTTTGGCCTTGTGTCACTAAAATAAAGTACCTTTATTTTTGGTAACACTGAGTATTGTCTTTCTTTTGTGTAAGTACTGTGTGACTACAGTGATTTTGCAGGAGCTTTGCATGTTTCCTAGTTCAGCCTTGGCTGCTCTGCATACAGCTACCTCTAGACAGCCTGGCTTCTAGACGCTGCCTACATTTCACTAATAAGGGATAACTGGACCTGGTATACGGTGTAAGTATCTTAGGTACTCACTACAAACATGGCCAGCCTCCCTTACCACCCTGAAGCACAGGCCGGTTGCAGGGACTTGGTTAGTGTCTCTGAAAAAGTTATCTTTTCAAAGCCCTGCACAAAGAGCTCTGCAATGGTGGAGGGTGTGAGGAACAAGGCAAGCATTATAGGTGTTGTCACTATAGCACGAAGAGCAAATCTTGTGTTACTGGACATCACTGGCAGCCATAGTACTGCAACAAGCCCAAATTCTCAACTGTTAATCAAGACAATTACCATAATAAATGAATGGTTTTAATTGTTCAAAATCGATTGATAAATCAATACCTTGTTTCTTAGAAAAATAGAAAGTAATCAATCACTGATCAGATATACAATATAATGCAAGTACATTAATTCAACAATACAAAAGTGGAAGGCAACAACAATCTAGCCCACAGTTCACAGTTAATCAAACCAAAAAATCATGTCCTTTAGTTACAAACAAGGCCCCTGATATAGACATAGGGCCTCATTATGAGGCTGGCGGTCTTAAGACAGGACAGGGCGGTTCAACTGCCCGGTTATGACCATGGCAGAGCTGCCACGGTCCAACTGCCGACACCACCAGGCTATTGCCAGCCTGCAGCCTGGCGGTGCTTGCGGTTTTAATACGCCAGGACAGCACTGCCCTAGGGATTACGAGTCCCCATCCACCGGTAAACATGGACTTGGCATTCCCCCCATGTACATCCCCATCACACATTTCACTGCCTGAATTACGGGCAGTGAAATGCACAACGAGTGCTGTTGCAACCAACGCACCACAACATTGCCGCAGGCTCAATTATGAGCAGACGGCAATGTTGTAATTATAAACTCCATCCTGATGCAGACTATACAATAATAATTGCTTACTTTCTTTCTTTGCTGTATGTATCATCACAGATACTAGTTTGGTAACTTACCAGTATGTCTAATATCCTCTAGAAAAAGGGGGGGCTTCCCATAGTCCTATCCTGGGGCTCTACTTGTACCCCCAGAGAGCAAGTAAATCCCAACCCATAAAAAAATCTGCACCGGCAGGCATACAATCCAATAGAGGAAAAGGCTTTCATGACTCAGTGGTTGGGAGAACATTCTTCACAAAAAAAGAAGGAAATAGGAAAATAATACTAGATATCATGATAAACACATAACCTCTAGGGAAGAGCTCATACTAGTTGAGCCAATGTGTCACAGCATACCAGACAACATAATGGCATTTAACCTAGGGTGGGTGAAAGCTTGCTTTGAGTACTAGAACGCCATTTACCCCAGAAATGCACCTTAAAGTCTATCTATATCCTAGAAAAGAAAAGGCCCTAGTAACTGACAGTGACAAGAAAATGTGGGGAGGGGGATTCTCTGAGTCTAAGCCCAAAGGGGTCAGTACATATTACTAGATGAACATAGAGCCATCAAAATAAGTGGCTGACAAACACTACGGATGGGTGCGACCTCACTTGTAGTGTTATCAAATAGTCCTTGAAGTTGTTTCCCCAGCAGTACTTATCTAACCTGCAAAGAAAATAGTATGCAGCCATAGCAAGGGGTCTGCTCCAAAAGAGTGGGCAACAGCGGCCCATCACTCTTAAACAGGAAGGGAAAGCATAATGATAATTCACCCAATTAAGTCGGCCAAAAAGACTACACCACTAACCTTCAAAACCATAATCAAGGAATACTGAAAGTATAATGAAGTGCTCCTCTTGAATACCAAAAATAATTTGAAACAACTCATGAAAAAGCTCAGCAAAGAGAAGTGTTCCCCAGAACTTCGCATTAGCGGTTGTTGCGGTGGCATTCTCGGTGAGAATGGTCCCAAAACTTCAGGATTTCAACTTTCTTCACAGAGGTGTGTAGTCTGATGCCAGCCTTAGATCAACTACCTTGCTAAGCCCTTATTGGGGATCACTGGTGCATTCTAGCAGAGGCCAGGTACAGGAATCAAGGTCCCTGGAGCTTGTTATGTTTTTGTACCTCACACAGGAGACCAGCCACCTAGCCCTTGGAGTCACATTGTTGGGTCCAGTTTCTCTCTCATTCAAGCAGCAAGGTAGACCTCAAGCAACAGGGAAGTCATTTTAAGAACAAGGTGCAGACGTCTACTAAATAGGAGGACAGGAGGTTCAATATTTATACCTGGTGTCAGCCTTTGATGTGGGTGTGTAGTTCTAGCTACTCCCACATGAGGTTCTGGAAACTTCTTCCATGCCCCTGTCAAGTCTCCAAGTAGTCTGGGGTGACAAACAACTTGTGTCAGGTTCCTTAGTGTGTGTGCTGAAGGTCCCTTGAAATATAGTGGGACAGAGAACAGCTCCGCTCCCAGCAATCCAGGCAGAGTCGCCCATCCTGCCTATAGCTAGTCCACTTTGTCTTGTCTGGCAGCAATACACAAAGCTCAACATCTAAGCTATTCACAGTCATGTAACCCAGGACACTGACAGCAGGTAACACGTGATTAGGACTAGAAAATGCCAGCATTCTACAAGTGGTATTTTTGACCTATGACCTGAAATCCAACTTTACATTTAGAGAGGATTTTAAATAGCTATTCACTAGACTTCAAAATTCCCATCAAAGGTATGAATTGATTAAATGTAATGAGGTACCCCAATGATATCCACTGGGAGAGATAGACCTTACAGTAGTGAAAAACAAATTGAGGAGTTTTCCACTACCAGACCATGTAAAACCTAAAACACCATGTCCTACTCTCTACATACAATGCACTCTGCCTTATGAGCTGCTTAGAAACTACCTTAGGGGTGACATATTGTTAGACCTGACAGCTTTAGGGTGGTCACCTCTAACTTTTTGCCTACCTCCCTCCACTTTTTGGACATGGTTTTTGCTGGTTTTAGGACTATGTACACTTTACCTCTGCTAACAAGTGCTAAAGTACATATGCTCTGTCCCTCAAAACATGGTGACATTGGTTCATACTCAATTGGCTCATTTATTTTACTTGTAAGACCCCAGTAAAGTGCACTACATATACCCAGGGCCTAAAGAATAAATGCTACTAGTGGGCCTGCAGCACTGATTGTGCCACCTACATAAGTAGCCTCTTAACCATGCCTCAGGCCTGCCATTGCAAGGCCACTTCGACTTGCCATTTAAAAGTACTTGCCAAGCCTTAAACTCCCCTTTTTCTACATATAAGTCACCCCTAACGTGGGCCCTAGGTAACCCATAGGGCAGGGTGCTATGTAGTTAAAAGGCAGGACCTGTGTAGATTATGGCGGTCATTCTGACCCTGGCGGTCAAAGACCGCCAGGGCGGAGGACCGCGGGAGCACCGCCGACAGGCCGGCGGTGCTCCAATGGGGATTCCGACTGCGGCGGTAAAGCCGCGGTCGGACCGGCAACACTGGCGGTCTCCCGCCAGTGTACCGCCGCCCCATTGAATCCTCCAAGGCGGCGCAGCTTGCTGCGCCGCCGAGGGGATTCCGACCCCCCCTACCGCCATCCAGATCCCGGCGGTCCGACCGCCGGGAACCGGATGGCGGTAGGGGGGGTCGCGGGGCCCCTGGGGGCCCCTGCAGTGCCCATGCCACTGGCATGGGCATTGCAGGGGCCCCCGTAACAGGGCCCCTACAAGTATTTCACTGTCTGCTTGGCAGACAGTGAAATAAGCGACGGGTGCCACTGCACCCGTCGCACAGCTTCCACTCCGCCGGCTCGATTCCGAGCCGGCTTCATCGTGGAAGCATCTTTCCCGCTGGGCTGGCGGGCGGCCTGAAGGCGGCCGCCCGCCAGCCCAGCGGGAAAGTCAGAATTACCGCGGCAGTCTTTTGACCGCGCAGCGGTATTCTGGCGGCCCCCGACAGGCCGGCGGCGACCGCCGCCGGTCAAAGTCGGAATGAGGGCCTATATGTCCTGGCAGTGTAAAACCTCTAAATTCCTTTTACACTGCTGTGAGTCCTGCTTCTTTCATAGGTTAACATTAGGGCTACCCTCATATACTGTTTGAGTGGTAGGTTCTGATCTGAAAGGAGTAACAAGGTCATATTTAGTATGGCCAGAATGGTAATCCAAAATCCTGCTGACTGGTGAAGTTGGATTTAATATTACTATTTTAGAAATGCCACTTTTAGAAAGTGAGCATTTCTCTGCACTTACTGCCAGCTGTGCCTTACAGTCTGTCTCCAATCCACACCTGGTCTGTGGTGGTTGACAGCTCCCTTTGTGCATTCCACTCAGACAGCCATAAACACAGGAAACTCTGGCCCTAATTATGACATTTTTAGAAAGTGAGCATTTCTCTGCACTCATATCCTTCTGTGCCTTACAATCCACATCTGGCTAGGTTTAGTTGACAGATCCCTTGTGCATTCACTCAGACAACCCAAACACAGGATGCTCAGTCACACTTGGCTACATCAGCATATTGAATGAGTCTTCCTGGGCTGGGAGGGTGGAGTGCCTGATACTTACACGTCAAAGGACAGTAGCCTGCCCTCACACAAAGGACTGCACCATTCTCTACTGGGACCCTGGCAGACAGGATGGAACTGAAATGGGACCTGGTTCACTTCTAAGCCACTCTTTGAAGTGTCCCCCACTTCAAAAGCACATTTTGGTATTCAACCAGGGTCTCTGACCCTACCAACTCAGACACTTCTGAGGTAGACACTTCTACTTCATCAGACAATTCCTGGAGAAGAAACCCTGAACCAGAACCTGCAACCTGCCAAGAAAAACTACCTGGCTGCCCAAAGGACTCATCTGGACTGATTTTTGGAAAATGACTGCTGCCTTGTTGTTGCCCTGCTGCCTTGCTGCTCTCTGGCTGTTCTGAGAAGTGCTCTCCAAATGCTTGTATAGAGCTTGCCTCCTGTGCCCTGAAGTCTCAGGACCAAAAAGACTTCATTCCTGCAAAAGAACTACTTGGGCGGCAAAAATCGATGTACAGCCTGCAAGAAATGACCCACAGCCTGCATTGCAATGAGAAAATCACTGCGCGCCAGCGTTGCAACCGGAAATTCGATGAACGGCCCACTGGATCCATGCAAAGCAGAGCCGGAATGATGCAGCCTGACTTCCTGAGAGGAATTGACGCAGTGGCTGCCGTGCCATAGAAATGTCCACACATCGCCCACCAGATCCATGCAGCCCTTGTGACTTCATCCTGCACACCCAGGATTTCGACACATTGTCTAGGTGATATTTCAACATGTACTTATTGAATCTTAATTGTTTTGACCTGCATTTAAGAAGATAAATCGTATCTATTTTTCTACACCCTGTTTGGTGTAGTTTGTGGTGCTAGCCTGTGTTATTGCATGATTTCTTGCACAAATACTTTACACATTGCCTTCTAAGTTAAGCCTGACTGCTCAGTGCCAGGTTACCAGAGGGTGGGCACAGGATAATTTGGATTGTGTGTGACTTACCATGACTAGAGTGAGGGTCCTTGCTTGGACAGAGGGTAACCTGACTGCCAACCAAAGACCCCATTTCTAACACATATGTTTTGACAAGAAAGGTTTAGGCCTGGCAAAAAGTTTACTTTCCAGGTTGAGTTGGCGGTTTAAAACTGCACTACAAGCTACAATGGCAGGTCTGAGACATGTCTAAAAGTGCTACTTATCTGGGTGGCTCAATTAGTGTTGCAGGCACTCTAGTAGCATTTAACTTACAGGCCCTCAGTACATGTAGTGCCATATACTAGGGTCTTATTGTTTTTAATGAAAAGATATGATAAAGGCAGTAAGTCTGATATATTTATTAAGAAAAGTATATCTGAATGTCAAAAGGCATTTACTAGTACTTTGTTATTATTTTGTACTAAAGCCTGCATTAAGCCCTGCAGATGGGTATTTTGTTATATGGAATCTCATATATTGCCATAGTATGCAAAGGTCTTGGTACTGGTTATAACCTTCTGATAAACTGTTGGTATAGAACATCTCCTAAGCCCTCTTAGGAGAGGCAGTACTTTGCTAGGTCAACTGTTATTGTGTATACTTGTATTTTTTTGACTGTGTACCTAACGGTTCACTTGTAGGAACACTTACATTTAGTACACAAGGGCCCAGTTGGCTATGGTGGCAAGACAATGTAAACAGCTAGAGGACAGTTTAGTTTACAAGAAAGATAACTTTTCCCATGCCATAAGTCTGGTCAGTTTGTTATGGAAATTTATGATCGTAGCAGTAATCCTGTAATATCGATTGTGAAAAGCATATGTTAAGGTCAATATGCATATAATGGTGTTTTGCCGTTTCTCTGTATTAAAGTCTGGAAGCAGGTATTTTGTTACATAAAATGTCAAAGATTACCTTTCTTAGGAAGATTGTGGTGTTGGTTACTGCCCCAAACAAACCTTGAGGATAAGATTTTCACTGTAATAATTCTTGCTAGACTCTTAGCTCTCCACCAGCATCTTGTAATAAAACAAGGTCATTAAATACTACATTCATCCACATATTTAACTTATATCCACATACATAGAAGGTCTTTGGGTCATCCGTCTTCTGTCTTTGTCTGATTGTCATTTACACTCCCTTTGCTTGCCGATCAGTTCCTCTGCATTGCTCCACATCTCATGCGGCCACTTCCTCTAAATCAAGATCCCATTATGGAATGATTTTGTCCATAGTGTCTAATTGTTTTACCATTCCAAGTTGGCCAACATGATGGTTCTAAATGTAGCAGGTAACATGAAACTTTAAAATAATGACTATTTGCAACATCACTGCAAGATGGAGATTCACTGCTTTTGTTATTGCAATCATCTGACCACCTTGTCTATGAGGAAGCATGTTTTCTTTTTGTACATGTATTTTTTTAGTTTATCTTGCATATATTCTTCAGTTTGTGTGGGTCTTATTGCAGTTGTATCAGAGAGTAAATGCTAAAATAAACAAGTGGATGGATAAATTAATGTTTAAGTGCCATGATAAACATTGAGCAATCAGTTTCAGTCACTTCTGCAGTGCCAGAAGTTATTAAACAATTGTTCAAGGCGACTTCAATATATTTAGAACCTGCTTTCAGGTGGTATTCATTTTTAGTATACACCTCAGTATAACAGTTAAAACCATGCATACTATACACTAAGGTGGTCATTACGTCCCTGACGGTCATGAGACTGTCAGAGAGGCGGTGGAGGTCGGATTGCCGCCAAAGCAGCGGTCAGGCCTCAACATTACGTCCGTGGTGGATCTGCCATGGTCGGACGCAGACACTGCCAGGTTGCTGCCAGCAGACAGCCTGGCGGTGCCGGCGGTCTCAATCAGGCAGGGCAGCACTGCCCTGAGGATTACGAGTCCCCTTTCTACCAGCCTTTGCATGGCGGTGGCCCCGCCATGCAAAGGTTGGTGGAAAGGGGGTGCCGGGGGCCCACATGGACAGCTCCATTGCACTTTTCACTGCCCAAATTATGACCCGTCATCAATGTTAACCCCTTCGCTGCCAGGCCTTTTCCCCTTCAGGTGCTAGGTGTTTTTTTTGCTATTTGGGGCAGTTCACGCTTAGGCCCTGATAACTTTTTGTCCACATAAGCTACACACCCCAAATTTTTATATTTTTTTCCAACATCCTAGGGATTCTAGAGGTACCCAGAGAGTGTGGGTTCCCCGGAGGATACCAAGAAATTTACTAAAATACAGCCAAAATTTTGTTTTGTTTTAAAAAATGGGAAAAAGGGCTGCAGAAGAAGCCTTCTGGTTGTTTTCATTGAAAGTGGCATCAACAAACGGTTTGTGGTGCTAAAATCACCATCTTCCCAGCTTTCAGGAACAGGCAGACTTGAATCAGAAAACCACATTTTTCCACACAATTTTGGCATTTTATTGGGACATACCCTATTTTTACGATATTTTGTTCTTTTAGCCTCCTTCCAGTTAGTGACAGAAATGAGTATGAAACCAATGCTGAATCCCTGGAAGCTAAACATTTCTGAAATGTAGACAAAAACATGAATTCCGAAAGGGGTAAATTGTGTACCTACAGAAAATAACAGCTAAAATAAAAAAATAAATCAAATTGAGGTACAAAACCAGCCATTTCTCTCCACCTTTTACTCTGTAACTTTTACCTGCCATGTCAGATTTTCAAAAGCAATATACTGCTATATCTGCTGGACTCTTCTGGTTGCAGAGATATTTAGGGCTTGTAGTTTCATCAGGATCCCTAGGTACAGAGAGACAATAAATGAACTGCACCTTGCAATGGGTTTTCATTCTATACGCGTATGCAGAAAATCATTTGGTGAAATATAAAGAGTGAAAAATAGGTATCAAGGAAACCATTTTACTTGGGAGACTGAGGGGAATGCTGGGTGGTTGGAAATTTGTGCCAGAGAGGTGATCATACAATGAAAAGTGAGGAAAATATGCTTTTTAACCAAATGTTGAGGTTTACAGAGGAGTCTGGGTAAGAAAATATTGGGGGAGACACGCCAGCCATACCTTCCTGGACTCCTTGGGGTGTCTAGTTTTCAAAAATGTCTGGGTTCGGTAGGTTTCCCTATATGAAAGCCGCATCCGGGACCAAAACCTTAGGTGCCCCCCCAAACATATTTAGTTTTGTAATAGATCATTTTGATGTGTCCACATACTTCTGTGATGTTCTAAACACTAAAAACTGTGAAAAGAAACACACTTAGGTTATGTTAAAAAGACTCTTCACCCACCAACCAAGTTGGTGGAATGCTTTATCATCGGGGTCCCACTCGAGACACCTAGCGTGTCAGGGGTGTGCTGCGACATCTGATTACAGCAGAGCAGGTTTTGTCATTTTTACCACACATTCTGGTTGGATTTGACATGAGGGTGAATGATGGTTCAGTAGACCAATTTTATTAACAAGAGATTTTACAAAAATGAAATGCACTGTTAATAACAGAAAGGCCAAAAAACAGAACCTTGTGAGCTGTAAAACAGTGACAAGGCACCAACCGCTTTACAGTCCTTCACACACTTTTCATACATGAAATGCACAAGACCATTCATGCCGCCGCCAGCCACGGGCTCAGCACATTACAACACTCGCATCGACAGACAGAGCCACTCAAGGGCCCATCACTTTCATACATAGACATGCCTGATACTACAATCACACCAGATGATGGGACTATGTGGACTGGCATTTGGTTGGCACCGCCACTATACCCCCGAGGAAACCATACAGCTGTTAAAAAAAAATATAGATCTATATATTTTCATATTTATATTGATCTATATATAGATATATCTATCCATATATAGATATGTCTATATATATATATATATATATATATATATATATATATATATATATATATATATAGAGAGAGAGAGAGAGAGAGATCACTTTTGTCAACGTGTGTGGCTTCCCTGGGGGCTACGTCCAGCCCCCAGGAAAACCACATCACAGTATAAAAGTGATATATATATACATATATATATATATATTAGCCGCCACCCGTTCTCTTGCAGTTGCAGCTTGCGTCTTGAAAGCAATGCACATACTTCAACGGACGTGTTTCAACTGTAGCTTTTAGGCAGTAATAAAAGTCAAGTAACTCTTGTGATTATGTTTCTGTTAGAAAAGGATCTGACTTTTGTCTAATGGCAGTTTTGATGCCATAAAGTAGCGCAGAAGGTTTATATGCCTACTGAAAGGATAAAAAATTTATCATATGTGAATAGCTGAGTGGATTAGTAAAGTCAGCCATTACCTGCGCTATAACACAAATAAAATGTATGTGCGAGGGAAACGATGGAGAGATGAAATGCACTTTTGCTGAGTGGTAGTGAGGGAATCGGAGGAGGAGATAATGGGAGTGGGAGAACGAATAATGACTGTTGGACTGGGTGCTAGAGGCGCTAAAGACTGTGATGATGTAATAGTGTATCTTTTTTGTATTTTTGAGTGTCTTGAGAGAACATGCTGATTGAGGGAAGAAGCGAAGGTAAGGTGACCTCTACTGTTGCAGGTATCACACACACACCCACTGGCGATTTGGTGACTGTCTACATAAGCTAGTGTTTTAGAGCAACAGTTTAGCCAGTAGCAGAGATGGCATTTCATTGGATGACTGTTGCTCATGACCTTTCTCGGGTTATAGAGGACAGCTCTGATGAAGTATCAGAGACTGAGACAAGACCATACTGAGACAATAGCTGAGGGATAGGGCAATGGCGCAGACTCTGGATATGATTTTTTAGTTGGAGGAGTCCCATCCGATAACTCCTCTTCCAGAAATTATGAGGGAGGTGATGAGGACAGTCCTGCTGTCCTTTCGCACGCACAGTCTGTGCAGCGGGACAATAGTGGGTTAGACCAACCCAGAGAGCAGGTGCATGTGGCAGCATGCAAAGAGAGAGTGCTCTCTTGGGTACTCCGCATTTTTGTTCAGCCCCAAATTCCACTGCCCAAATCGTATTGGGGAGACATTAAAATTCTCTATCACAAAACAAGCAGGGTTTGTAAGGCAGGCACCTGCGGTTTTGGTCCTGGGCTCGGCGGCCCTAGAGGGAAAAATACCAAAACCAGACATTTCTGGAAACTAGACATCCGGGGGAGTCCACAGAGGTGTGACTTGTGTGGATTCCCCAAAGCTTACTAATCCCAGAATACCCTGCAAGTCTGAAATGTTGAATAAAAACTCTTATTTTTTCTTGCATTTCTTTCACACAAACTACAGGAATATGCTGGGATCAACAAAATGTCTACCACCCAGTGTTTCCCTACCTGTCTTGATAAAAACACTATCACACTTGAGTGCCTGTGTCAGGAATGGATCACCCCAGGGTCAACAGTTGCCCTCATGCAAGGACCAACATTGACAGCTTTGTGATCTATTCCCGTCGCGGGCACTAGGCCTACCCACATAAGTGAGGTACCATTTTTATCTGGAGACTTGGGGGAATGGTGGGTAGAAGATAATTTGTGTCTCCTCTCAGATTCCAGAACTTTATATCACAGAAATATGAGGATAAAGTGTTTTTTTTTTGTTGCCAGTATTGAGGATTGTAAAGGTTTTTGGGTAACAGAACAAGGTGAGAGCCCCACAAGCCAACCGATCTTGGCTTCCCCTAGGTGTCTAGTTTTAAAAACTGCACAGGTTTGGTAGGTTTCCTTAAGTGCTGACTGACCTAGAGGCCAAATTCCACAGCTAGACACTTTCCAAAAAACATGTCAGTTTTCAATGTAAAAATGCGATGTGTCCATGTTGCGTTTCCTGTCGCGGGCATTAGGTCAACCCATACAAGTGAGGTACCCTTTTTATTGGGAGACTTGGGGGAACACAGAATAGCAGAACAAGTGTTATTGCCCCAAGTCTTTCTCTACATTTTTTCCACCCAAATGTAAGCCAGTGTGTAAAAAAGGCGTATATTTGAGAAATGCCCTGAAATTCACTTGCTAGCATGGGCACCCTGGAATTCAGAGATGTGCAAATAACCACCGCATCTCAACACCTTATCTTGTGCCCATTTTGGAAATACACAGATTTTCTTGATACCAATTTTTCATTCTTTATATTTCAGCAAATGAATTGCTGTTTTTCCGGTATAGAATGAAAACCCATTGCAAGGAGCAGCTCATTTATTGGCTCTGGGTACCTAGGGATCTTAATGAACCTACAAGGCCTATATATCTCCACAACCAGAAGAGACCAGAAGATGTAACAGTATATTGCGATAAAAAATCTGACATCACAGGAAAAAGTTACAGAGTAAAACATGGAGAAAAATTGCTGTTTTTTTCACCTCAATTTTAATGTTTTATCAGTTGTTATTTTCTGTAGGAAAACCTTGTAGGATCTACACAATTTACCCCTTGCTGAATTCAAAATGTTTTCTACTTCTCAGAAATGTTTAGCTTCCCAGGATCCGGCATTGGTTTCACACCCATTCCTGTCACTAACTAGAAGAAGGCTGAAAGCACAAAAAATAGTAAAAATGGGGTATGTCCCAGTAAAATGCCAGAATTGTGTTGAAAAATTTGGTTTTCTGATTCAAGTCTGCCTGTTCTTGAAAGCTGGGAAGATGGTGATTTTAGCACCACAAACCCTTTGTTGATGCCATTTTCAGGGAATATACCACAAGCCTTCTTCGGTAGCCCTATTTTTCACATTTGTTTTTAAAAAACAAAAGTTTCTTTGTATTTTGGCTAATTTCTTGGTCTCCTCCAAGGGAACCCACAAACTCAGGGTATCTTTAGAATCCCTAGTATGTTGGAAAAAAGGATGCAAATTTGGCGAGGATAGCTGATATGAACAACGAGTTATGAAGGCCTAAGGGTGAACTACCCCAAATAGCCCAAAAAGTGCTCAGCACGGGGAGATGGGGAGGCCCAGCGCTCAGGGGTTAAAAAAACAGTCACAATCAGGGTTATCTTGTGGCAAGGCTAAACCATTGTCAAAAAAATGCAGCATCCGAAGAAGAAGCAAATACCGATTACAAGTCACGGTTGTAGGAAATATAGACGTTGCCATCAAGGGACTAGTGGACTAATAAGAAGCCTTATCAACCCAATCAAAAAAGTCAAACCCAAGAACATTTTCATCTCTTCCAGATTTGTGGGAATCCACTAGGTAGCTCTAGACTGAGGCCTACGTCTGGCAGGGTTGTCCCTCAAATACTGCTCTGCATACAAATTAGTCTGCTTAACAATCTTTTCCAAAAATACATCATCCATAAACAACTCAAAGAAATTGACAGGCAAAAAGTTTTCTGTATTTACTCTACACCCTGGGAGACAAGTAAAGGCAGCCAACTGTGGCTTCTCCATGTTTGGGCCAACCCAGGTGTCAGGTCTTCCAACGGGAAGCCTTTCAGCTGCTGGCTGCTGCACCATTGGCACATCAGAGTCCTCTTCTAAAACAGGCCCTTCATCTGCACTGAGAGCGGCTTCCTTATCAGGATACTCCTCTCGGACAGAAAACTTACTGCCAGAATCTTTCTCTTCCTCCTCTGCCTCAGATGCAGAGTCCGTCTCATAATCATGGTCAGAAGATGACTCAAAAAGCATGCCAACAACCTGCTGAGCGATCACTCTGCAGCTAGCCATGATCCTTTCTAAGAAATGTAACTTGACAAATGCACCAACAACAACCAGCACTGCCTAAAATAAGTAATAAACAAAGTGTGGCTTTATCACAAAGAGTTATGTACTCAAAAACTATACCACTCACTTGCCTGAAAAAGCTAGACTCACCAGCAACTACACTGTACAGACACAGCAATCACCCATGATATCCCACCAAAAAGAAAAAAAGAAAAGCAAATTAGACATAAGAGAACACAAATATCATTGTGCACAAAACTAAGGACACACACAATCCTGCATTTAGTACACCACCTAAAAACATGTCATTCATGCATGGCAACAATACTCCTTTGGAGTAAATCATTCAACTACGCAAATCGCAGGTCACCCACTGCCAAAACCGCAATGAGCCATAGCAAAGGAAGCAAAAGCTTTGAACTAGAACAAAAAAGAGAAACTGTTATAATCACAAATGTGAATACTTCGGCAGTTGACAAACACCCACCACCAAATATTTAGAAATTTTCCCTGGTGTCTAGTGGTCTCGGTGGGCGGATAGGCCTAAAATAACTGGGCCGATCTGCCCCAAGGGGGCAGAAATGGCCACCAGTACTGTGCTGAATCCCTTGCCCAAGCCCCCCCCCACACAAGCACACACACGATCCCTGGTGTGAAGTGGATTTTGCCCCCCTTGGGGGAAGATGGGCCTAAAAAGAAAAGGCTGATATGCCCCCAAGGTGGGCAGTAGTGCCCAACTTGGGGCGGATCAGCTTTAAAATTATCTGCTGATCTGCCCCCAAGGGGGGCATAAACAGTGAAAAACATTATGCCCCATTAGAGAGGCAACCCTTGTCAAGGGGCCGCCCCCCACACAAAACACACATATACACAGACAAACAAAATCCCTGGTGCCTTGTGTGTTCTGCCCCCCTTAGGGGTAGATGGGCCTTAAAAATATAGGCTGATCTGCCCCCAAGGGGGACACTTGCCCAAGGGGCTGCCTCCCCACACAAAAAAAACAAACAGCACAACATCCCTGGCATCTTTGTGGCTTCTACCCCCCCCCCCCGGGGGTAGAGCGGCTTAAAAATAATGAGCCAATCTGCCCTCAAGGGGGCAGAAACAGCGTAAAACATTATGCCCCCTTAGGGAGGCAACCCCTGCCCAAGGGACCACTCCCCACACAAAGAACACAGCAAGAATGTTAAAAGAGGTATTGAGGGAAGCAATCCTTTCCCGGCTGGAAGAGAAACTCACCTCTTCATCCTTAGACGTGCTGGAAGCAAATGGCTTCCAGTGCGTCGGGAGGGCTCTAATGATGTCAGCGTGCAATCGCACATTAACATCATTAGATGGGGTGTGGGGCGGGAGTGGAAGGGGAAGTGATTCCCCTTCCAGCCCTTCCCTGGGGGTGTGGGAGAGAGGCCCTCAGAAGGAGCACAAGCGCTTCCCCTGAGGGCCGGGTGCAGGAAGTAACCATTATGTCCAAGGCACCTGAGGGGTTAAGGCCTTGTTCCCCACTGGGATGGCTGGCAGAAGTGCTGTTTCTGCCCACCAGCCCAGCGGGGAACTCTCAATAGGGCCGGCGGGCAGAAGACCGGCATGACAGTCTTCTGTGTGAATGAGTTTTGCGGGTGGGCTTCGCCACCCACAAAACTCATAATGACCCCCTAAGTATGTTGCCCCTTATCTAAACAAACATAACTCTGGTGTTATTTCTGGCTGGTGTCATTTTGCAGTGGCATTACCAAAGTTTAGCACATGTGGATAACTTGCAGTGGCTTTTTTATAGCATTTCCAATACAGTTGTCTATGCACAATTAAAGCTTTCTTCAAATGAGGGCCCGTGAATATTCACCTGTTTCAGCCCAAACCCAGTTCTTATTATTGCTCATTCCAAGTTCCTAAAAAAATGCAGTGTTTCAAATTCAAATTGTTAAAAAATAATTCCATATTACTCAGTACAAGTATATAGCACTTGTCCAGGGTTTTACTTATCCAACTATGAGATGAACATTAAAAATGCATTTACAGAGGTAACCAATATAGATTAATTAGAACATTGGAAAGTTGAAAACTCTGTTAATGACAATGGAGCAGCAGCGGGCTGTAGACTGCCTCTCTCTTTCATCTGTCTCTCTAAAATATATGGATTGCACAGGGGAGAGAGACAGGTGTTTGGACTAGGGCACACAGGAGCTTTCTCCACTTCCTTTTCCAAATCTCACAGTGTCACTGTAGCTCAGGAAGAAGGGGTGGGAAGTTCTGCTCAGCTCGTGGGTCTCACTGTCTCAGCTGAATGAGAAAAAGTAGTTTATTGAAGCCCTGGGATAACCAGGTGCCTACTGCAGCCTCTTTTCATTGCTGTTACTGTGTAATTTGCACAGTTAGCAGCTATGGCTCTGTGCACTGGTGTAATTGTTGAATATTAACAGCAAGAGCTCTGAAACAAACGTGTCAGAGTTGTGGGGGAGGGAGTTTCAACACTTTGGGGGTCATTCTGACCTCGGCGGTAAAAGGCGCTTACCGCCGTTCAGAAGACCGCCATAACACCGCCGCGGCAGCGGGAAAACGCCACGGTCATTCTGACCCGCAACAGGCAAACCGCCAAAAACCCGACATCCACAAAAGTCTGCCACACCAACGGCCAGCGAGAAACTGGTGATGACCAAACCTCCACCGTCACGCCAACAGAAATACGCCCATTCCATTCCGACCCACGAATCCACACGGCGGTCTTTCAACCGCAGTATTCCATTGGCGGTACACACCGCCGTGGTCAAAATACACACATAGCTCCAAAACACTGCCACATTGGTCATTTTGAAACACACACACCTGATACACATACTAACACCACTCCCACACACCCAACACAATATAAAACACACACCCACAAACCCCTACGACCAGCATTTATTGACTAAGGCCAGAGAGAGACACCACCAGCTAGTACAGAGCATTCACAGGCACATAACACCATCACTCACTCAACATCCACGCACAAAACACCACACACCACCACACTCACCACACTCATCACCACAAACGCCACCCCACACCTCATCCACACCACCCCATGGCACCCCAAAGACACCCCAGGTTTTCAGACGCTGAACTCAGGGTCATGGTGGAGGAAATAGTTCGGGTAGAGCCCCAGCTCTTCGGGGCACAGGTGCAGCACACCACCATTGCCAGGAAGATGGAGCTATGGCAAAGAATAGTGGACAGGGTCAACGCTGTGGGACAGCATCCACGAAATCGGGACGACATCAGGAAGCGGTGGAACGACCTACGGGGGAAGGTGCGTTCCATGGTATCCAGACACAACATCGCGGTGCAGAAGACTGGCGGCGGACCCCCACCTCAACCCCCAGAATTCACAACATGGGAGGAACAGGTCTTGGCGATCCTGCATCCTGAGGGCCTCGCAGGAGTAGGCGGAGGAATGGACTCTGGTAAGTCTAATCTCAACTACTTCATCTCCCCCACCCACTGGCATGCCAAATCATACCCCCACCCTCCCCCGCACCCCCATCACACATCCTCCTTGCTAATGTCTCACCATCACAACCCACCCATCCCCACACCAAGCCCTGCATGCGACCACAAACCATGGACACCCCTCACCTAAGCATGCCCACTGCACATACCCATCCCCCCCAAACCACCGTCACAACAGCCCCCACAAGGGAATGCCAGCACTGGGGTACACGGGCACCCACCCATTGCACGCTATGGCACACACAGAAGCAATAACCATACTCTTGTACCCCTGCAGGACCCGAACGCCACAACACCGCCCAGTAGGGTCCAGAAATGTCCATTCCACCCCCAGAAGAGGCCCACAGTGATGACAGCAGCTCTGTCTCTCTGGACCCAGATGACCAGCCCGGCCCATCGGGGACCTCGGGACAGCCGGTTCCCCTCAGACAGCCACAGGCCACAGCAGACCTACCCCCCTCTGGGAACACCAGCACAGCACCCACCCAGCGGGCCCATGCCTCTGTCTCCAGGACACGTCAATCAGCGGTGTGTCCACCACTACAGTGCACCCAGGGTAACCCACCACCCCAACTACAACAGGGACCTGGGGGCAGTGGTAGTGGGCACACGGTCCAGGGGACAGATGCCCAGGGAAACAGGGGAACTGGGAGGGCTGCTGTGCGACAGGGGGGGGACAGGCCCAGGGAACCCACTCTCCACGAGGCCCTATCCTCCATCATGGGAGCCTACCACCACTCCCAGGAGACGATGGCGACGGTCCTGGCCAGGTTCCAGGAGATCCAGGTACTGCAGGAGGAACAGTATATGGGGTTCAGGGAAGAACTCAGAAATATCAGTTCGGCAATGGGCACCATCGTTGTGGCTCTCAATCTGATTGTCACCACATTAAGGGACCATGTGGCACCACAACGGGCCCCTGTCACTAGCATGGACCAAGAACAGGCTACCACCTCCGCCGGCGCTAGTGGACAGGAGGCCCCGACACAAGAACAACAGGCCACCAGAACCCCACCCCCTGCAGAAGGAGAACCACCCCGCAAGCGGTGCCTGAGATCTAGGAAGAAGACAGAGTAGGATGCCAAGACCCCCACCAGGAAAGGATACCAACTGATTGTCATCCCATTGTCCCACATTGTCACCCTGTCCAACCTTAAACTGCCCCTGCTCCACCTTCAACAGGCATATGGACAATGCACCTGTGAGACTCAAAATCTGGACTCTGCCATGGACATTCCTCCACCATCACCCATCACCGAATTGCAACCATTACCCAAATTTGAGCACTTTAATAAACACACTTATTGCACAAAAATAGTCTGGAGTCTGCCTGTATTTTTGAACAAATGTATTACACAGAACCGTGCCAAAATGTCCATTTACATTGTGATGACAACATACCACTGACACACAGCTGTAGTCCATGGGGAAACAAAGCAGAGGTCACGGAGTGGGGCCCACATCTCTGAAATTCGAAGGGAAAGACACAACTCAGTGAACATACACTGGGTGGAAATTCAGACAGTAGAGAGGCAGGAGACTTTAAGTAAATGTAAATTCCGGTGTTGATTCTTACCTGTATGTTATTGAAAATACTGCTGTATTACTCTGTCCCTGTTGTCTGTGTCGTCTTCCTCCTCTTCACTCTCCGCAGGCTCCACAGCTGCCACAACACCACCATCTGGACCATCCTCCTGCAGGAAAGGCACCTGGCGTCGCAAAGCCAGGTTGTGAAGCATACAGCAGGCCACGATGATATGGCACACCTTCTTTGGTGAGTACATTAGGGATCCACCTGTCATATGGAGGCACCTAAACCTGGCTTTCAGGAGGCCGAAGGTCCGCTCGATCACCCTCCTAGTACGCCCATGGGCCTCATTGTACCGTTCCTCTGCCCTTGTCCTGGGATTCCTCACTGGGGTCAGTAGCCATGACAGGTTAGGGTAACCAGAGTCACCAATTAGCCACACACGGTGTCTCTGAAGCAGTTCCATCAGGTAAGGGATGCTGCTATTTCGCATGATGTACGCGTCATGCACTGACCCAGGGAACTTCGCATTTACATGGGAGATGTACTGGTCAGCCAAACAGACCACCTGGACATTCATGGAATGATAAATTTTTCTGTTCCTGTACACCTGTTCACTAGTGCTGGGGGGGACCAAAGCAAAATGTGTCCCATCAATTACACCAATGATGTTGGGAATATGTCCAAGCGCATAACAATCACCCTTCACCGTAGCCAAATCGCCCACCTCAGGGAAAACAATGTAGCTCCGCATGTATTTCAACAGGGCAGACAACACTCTGGACAACACATTGGAAAACATAGGCTGTGACATCCCTGATGAAATGGCCACTGTAGTTTGGAATGACCCACTTGCCAAGAAATGGAGTACTGACAGAACCTGCACTAGAGGGGGAATCCCTGTGGGTTGGCGGATGGATGACATCAGGTCTGGCTCCAGTTGGGCACACAGTTCCTGTATAGTGGCTCTGTCAAGCCTGTATGTCAGTATGACATGTCTTTCTTCCATTGTCGACAGGTCCACCAGCGGTCTGTACACGGGAAGATTCCTCCATCTCCTCGCAAGTCCCAGTGGACGGTGCCTAGGAAGGACAACATGGAGCACAGAGTCAATCAACCCACAGGTACGTTCCCACAGCTTGCACAGTACACGATTCTCAATGCATTGAATGGCTTGTATGAGTGTTGATGCAAGGCCTATGTATGTGTGACACAGTAGATTTTAAGCCATGTGGGCCCTTGAAATGGCGGCTGCCTGACCTGTGAAGTGCGACAGTTGGATGTGAGGTCAATGCGCTGGCGTGGCACACCATGCGGGAGGCGGTCTAAGACCACAGTGCAAAGCCGCATTGGTTAACATTGAACCCTATGGGTCTCAGGAGCCAATGACGATGTGCTCCGGCGGTCGCGGTATGCACCGCCGCGGTACGCACCGCCGCGGGCGTGACCGCCGTTTTCTATCTGCTTAATCACTCGATACCTGATCATCCACAAGAGAGGACCTATACTGCAAGTGCTGCTGTGACCTCGGTCTGGAAGAGACAATGGCTGCTGCGACTGGGGAAAGGGCCCCTGCCTTCACTTCTGAAGAATTGGAGAAACTCGTGGATGGGGTCCTTCCCCAGTATGCGCTACTCTACGGTCCTCCAGACCAACAGGTATGTAC
Organism: Pleurodeles waltl; assembly: GCF_031143425.1. NCBI lineage: Eukaryota > Metazoa > Chordata > Amphibia > Caudata > Salamandridae > Pleurodeles > Pleurodeles waltl. The sequence continues at coordinate 1,039,120,153 of NC_090447.1, forward strand.
ACTGGGACCATGCTTTGTGGCCAATGCCTGGGTTGAGTGGGGTGAATGAACGATGGTGGGGAGGGGAGCGAATGAGGCATGCATCAAACCACAGATGAGAGCATGTACCACATGGCAAGGGTGGGGATGGGGGGCCACTCACATCGAGCATGCAGAAAATGATTGTTTATTTTTCTCCCCCTGTACATGTCACATAGGTCAGCGCCCATCAGAAAATCGACATTTGGCGTGCCATCGCCAAGGACGTCCGGACCCTGGGGGTCCACAACAGACGGGGCACCCACTGCCATAAGAGGTGGGAGGACATCCGCCGCAGGAGCAGGAAGACCGCGGAGGCTCTGCTGGGGATGGCCTCCCACCGTAGGAGGGGTGGCACTCATCAATTGACCCCCCTGATGTCCCAGATCCTGGCGGTGGCCTACCCCAATTTGGATGGGCGCATGAGGACATCACAGCAGACACAAGGGGGTGAGTACAAATACATTCTGCTGACTTTGCGCGCAGTGGAGGTGTCTGGGTGGGGGAGGAGGGCTGTGGCTAACCCTAGGCCAGGGCGATTTCCGTAGGCTAGGCCCCTCCGTTAGGCATGGCCCTGTGCCCCCGCCCCCCACCTCTGTAGGTTGCCTAGTACAGCTAATCATGGCCCTGTATCACCTATGTGTGGATTTGTCATCCATAGGCTTGTAGGCCATGTCCCACGGATTGAGTAGTGTACCCCAAGTGCGCAGCGTAGTGCAGGGGGCTTCTGTGTCTGTCCTCTCCGCCAACTGTGTCGCCAATGCATGCACTCAACATGTCTTTATTTCTCCCCCCCCTTTTTTTGGTGGTCTTCCTGTTCATGTGTGCATTAGCATCATCAGGCGGAGGAGAAGTGGCATCGGAGCACGAGGGAGCTGCATCTCACATGGCCATGGAGGGCCATGCAACCGACTCGGAGTTCACCAGTGAGACGGAGGGCGAGGGGAGCTCCACAGCGGGGACACGTGGTGACACCAGCGACACAGACACGTCCTCGGAAGGGAGCTCCCTTGTGGTGGCGGCAACATCCGTGCCCGCCGCAACAACAGGTACAGCCGCCACCCAGCGCACCAGCTCTGCCCTCCCAGCAGCCCCTCAGCCTTCGCCCCATGCCCGCTTACCCAGGAAGGTGGGCATCTCCTTCGCCCCAGGCACCTCAGGCCCTGTCCCAGTTACCCCTGCTGCCCTCAGTGAGGAGGTCATTGACCTCCTGAGGACGCTCATTGTTGGGCAGTCAACCCTTTTGAATGCCATCCAGGGTGTAGAAAGGGAGGTGCACCGGAGTAATGCATACCTGGAGGGCATTCATTCGGGTCAGGCTGCCCATCAGCGATCGTTCAACGCTCTGGCCTCCCTCCTCCAACTTCCTCAACCCAGTCCCACTCCCCTGTACCTCTGCCTATCCCAGACACACCTACAGACCAGCCTGCACACGCCTCAACACCCAAGGGAAGCTCATCCAGACATAAGCACCACACATCACACAAGCATTCACCCAAGCAACAGCCACATGCAGACATGCCAACAGCCACTGCCTCCTCTGTGTCCCCCTCCTCCTTGTCTCCCTCCTCCCTCCTTGTGACGTCTCCACTCACACTTGCATGCACAACATCTTCAGCCACTACGTCCATCACCAGCACACCCATCAGAACACTCCGCACACGTGCAGTCACCACTCCCACTACCATTTACATGTCCCCTGTGTCCTCTCCCACTGTGTCTGTTACCCCCTCTTCCAAACCACACAAACGCAGGCAGCAACCCACCCAACAGCCATCCACCTCACGACAGCCTCCAGCACAAGCACCTGCACCCAAAGACACCAGACTTGACTCACCTACAACCACATCCTCTTCCTCCACTCCCATACCCACTACACCTACCCTTCCCACTGCTCCAAAAAAGTTTTTCCTGTCCAAAATTAACCTCTTTCCATCACCTGACCCACCCCCTCCATCTCATAAGACTCCAACCAGCACCTCAGCCACCACAAAACCTGGACCTACAAGGACAATAGTACAAGGATTTTGGAGTCCAACACCTTCAAGGCCAGCTACTTCGGCTAGCAGTAAAGATACAGCCAGCCCACCCCCTGGTAAAAAATCAAAGAAAGGCAAGGCCCGGCGCGAGAGGCCAGAGACAGCAGGCTCCAAGGGCACTACCCTGGCACCGTCAGGAAGTGGGGTGCCAACTGGCACACCGACAAAGGGAGGAAAGGGCCACAGAGGAGCAGGGAAGGGTGGCAAGGGCAGCACGCCCGACAAGTCCAGCAGCAGGCGAGCTGCCCAGGAGGGCCCCACCAGCCCCATTCCAGGGGTGAAGGAGGACACCCACGGGCCCGGGACGGCAGCACAGGAGGGCCCCGCAAGCGAGAAGACAGATATGCTAGAAGGGCACGGCAGCCACATGTCGGGTGGCGAGTGAGATCCATGTCATGGCCGGATCTGGTGCCCTGGAGACACATGTCAAGTACCGCTGAACAGGGCCCTTCAAGACAAACACCGCTGAACAGGGCACCGCCGTGTCAAGAACCGCTGAACAGGGCCCTTCAAGACAAGCACCGCTGAACAGGGCACCGCCGTGTCAAGAACCGCTGAACAGGGCCCTTCAAGACAAGCACCGCTGAACAGGGCACCGCAGTGTCAAGAACCGCTCTGCTGGGCCCTTCAAGTCAAGCACTGCTCCGCTGGGCCCTTCAAGTCAAGCACCGCTCCGCTGGGCACGACGTCTCTGCACCGCTCCGCTGGGCCCTTCATGTCAAGCACCGCTCCGCTGGGCACCGCCGTCTCTGCACCACTCCGCTGGGCCCTTCAAGTCAAGCACCCCTCCGCTGGGCCACGCCGTCTCTGCACCGCTCCGCTGGGCCCTTCAAGTCAAGCACCGCTCCGCTGGGCCCTTCAAGTCAAGCACCGCTCCGCTGGGCACCGCCGTCTCTGCACCGCTCCGCTGGGCCCTTCAAGTCAAGCACCGCTGGACAGGGCACCGCAGTCTCATGCACCGCTGGCCCATTGGCAGAAGGGGCAGGGCCGGATCTGTGTCAGGCAGGGCTGCACGAAGCACTCTGGGCACCATGCCTCCTCCAGAACCAGTGGAGTCTGTAATCCACTTGATTGACTGTGGCTTTGCACTCCCCAGGATGGCACAGTGGTCAATCCACCCACTGTAGAGACTTGTGAGACTGTGGCTTTGCACTCCCCAGGATGGCACAGTGGGCAATCCACCCACTGTAGAGACTTGTGAGACTGTGGCTTTGCACTCCCCAGGATGGCACAGTGGGCAATCCACCCACTGTCTGGACTTGTGAGACTGTGGCTTTGCACTCTCCAGGATGGCACAGTGGGCAATCCACTCACTGTCTGGACTTGTGAGACTGTGGCTTTGCACTCCCCAGGATGGCACAGTGGGCAATCCACCCACTGTCTGGACTTGTGAGACTGTGGCTTTGCATTCCCCAGGATTGAACAGTGGGCATGGAGGCCCCTCGTGGATCCGGCGTCGTGGACTCATCTGGCTGAGGTGCACCCCCTTCCCTTCCCCCTGAGGTGCCTGTAGTTTTGCTATCTGATGCCCCTGCAGTGTTCTCTCCAATGGATTCGGGTATCGTGTGTGGGCTTTGCCCATGTGTTTAGGCCCATTGGCCCACGAACAATGGCTGATACCCAATTTGCACAGGACAATTTACATTTGTATATATAGTTATAGATGTTGGATATATTTTTATACTTAGCCGTTCAATATACTTCAGAATTCATGAACCTTTTATTTTGTCTTTGCATTCTTCCGGGGGGTTTGGGGGGTGTCACTCTGAGTTGTTGCTCTGCATTGATGTATATGTAGTTGTGGGTGAGGGTGAGGGTGGGTGTGTCGCGTATGTGTGTGCCTGTAATTTTTTGCCTCCCCCCTCCACTGTGTCGTAGGTGCAGTACTCACCGGTGTCTTCTGTGCCGGCGTTCGTGCTCCTGGTAGAGGAGCAGGAAGACAATAGCTGGTAGGATGTGTAGTTCGGGTTCCATGCTGTCCAGATTCCTCGTGGAGTGTGTAGAGGTGAGCGTTTTCCGTTCGCAATGTCTGTTTCCGCTGTGTTTTTATCGGCGGGGCTACCGCCCCGGAAAAGGTGGCGGATTGGTGGGTTGTGATAGGGTGGGCGGTACATTGTCTCCCGCCTGTCTGTTGGCGGTGACCGCCGTGCTGTTTGTTTGTCCCGCCGTGGCGGTCGGAGTGTTAAAGTGGTGGTCTCTGTTGGCGGTTCCCGCCATGGTCAGAATTCCATTTTTTTTACCGCCTGTCTGTTGGCGGGTTGGCTTTAACACCAACTGCCAGGGTTGGAATGACCCCCTTTGTCTCGCAGGAGCCTTTTGTTTTCAATTAGGACAGTCTTCCTTCATAGCCTTATAGCCCACATGTCATTAGGCTCAGGTCTATAACCCTGCAGAGATTTGTTAGTAGCTGGTATAGCCACTGCAGTGGTTTTAAGGCTACAGTAGATGTTTTGAGTTTTAAAGAGGAAACCTTATTTAGCAAAGCCTTTTAAAACTCACTACAGGTATTTATTCACAAACTTGTATAAAATACAAAAATGTGTTCAGTGGTCTACAAAAGTACATCTAACTGTGTATTTTTCAGTGGATTTCGGATTTTTCATGCATTGTAGTGGTATATGAAATGCAATGCTTTATAGTAACTTGCAACTTGCAGTTCTGCAGAAATGAATTAACATCGTGTGTGTCATCAGATCTGTCCAAAGGGCACCCTGACCCCGACAACAGTATTCCAAGTCTTTGACACAGCTTGATCAATCTTGTCTATAGCACTCCATCTGGGCCAATTAGCTTTCCTTTAGGTGCTGGGTTAGCTTCTTTTTATCAATGTTTTTGCACAACAGCAAAAGATGTTTTTCACCTAGGTATTATTATATAGACATTTGACTTCTTAATTACAGCAAGCAGAGAACCTTCCTTTAGTTTTCATGTGCTAAACTATTTGGATGGGGTTATTACTGAAATTATTTTGAATGAATGTGCACACTTTACATACACCAGCACGTCTTCAACAGATTTTCTATTGGAAGATGCGTTTTTAATCTTGGGTAATCTAAAATAGACAGTTTTGCTCCCATACATGTTTAAAGAAGAAATATATTTGAACTTATTAAGGAGAATTGTATGGTACAAACTTCTTTTACTACAGCACTATGAATATTCCATAATGGAGATCGTAATGTATCAAGAGAATATTTCTGCATATTTAAGCAGCCAAACGTCAATAGAGGTACAGCAACACCCCCAGGACCACAACCTCACGATACAGTAACACTTCACAGTAACAACAATATGGACAAAGAAAACAACATAACAATGCAACTATTGTGCAATTTGTATACAGCACACTGCAATGCATCACTAAAGTACAGCACAACAATAACACGATGACCACTATATAACACTACTGCATGCGCCAATCTTTAAAGGTAATAATAATAATACCTCTGTTTTTCAAATTGTTTGAAGGACCCAGGCTGTTTATCGAAGAACCTCTTTCCATGTAATTGATATATTTATTGTTATGCATTATTTTTTGTTATGTTTTGTATTAATTGATGCAAATAAATAAGTGAATTGAAGTACATAACACAACGCAACAATGCAACAGCATACCAAAGAAACTCATAGCACACCAACAACACAATAGCTGAAATTTGCCATAGTATTATATTGTTGTGTTGTGCTCCATAGCAATGTCAACAAATGCTGCTATATTTTTTTAAGAAAAAGCAGAATATTTTTGTAAACTTACAGTGATTATCAACCATTAACAGGCCCCGGATTCCACTCTCCAATATGATTTAATACACCAGTAAGTCCAAAGCATTGGCAGAGAGCATACATTACATTATTACTTCTACTTTTTCCTTTTGGTAATTTTTCCAAAGAGTGAGCTGGGAAATAGAAGTGGGTGCAGAAGATGATCTATGCAGGTCACATTTCAGTTAATTCAATTATTTATGTATGGATTTTTTTGTTGAGCGCTGTTGGCAAAATACTTTTTCAGAGAGGTCCTTCTAAATTTTGTGTCTTTTTTGGGGCCCTATTTTACTAATATTATAAATCTGTGCTCTGTGACACTGCTAATCGGCGCCACAGTGCTTGTGCTCTCACCCTCAATCAGTAATCTCAAAATTGGTTTCACCCAAATGGTTTATGTAACTGTCCTGGAAAACTATAGTACACTGACCAAAAAAGCACCTATAATTTAGAAATGACATGTAATTTGTGGGCTTCTGTGTATATTTAAATATGAAACATGTGATGGGCAATTTTGTTTTTATCCATGACTGAAACTATAAATCACGAGTCTAAATAAATGATTGATGACCTCATACTTTGCCTTATGTGATTGTTTCAGACAGTGCTGGGGTGCAGGCACCACTCAACCTTTTAGGGTCTTGTAAGTATACCATGGAGCTCATTTTTCTTTACACCAGCCACATAGCTGACTCAAATATTAGTCAGCCAGTCTTGGTTGGCTGGGCTATAGTCTAAAAGCACTACAATAGCACATGGTACAAAAACTGCACTTACCATCTATGAAAATGCCAATTCTCAAAGGTTAACTTATAAAGAATCAAAATGTTATTGAAGAAAAGGAGGCTGGCATTATGCATAAACCTTTTTTTCGCTCTACTGAGCTCCAACACTGAAAAGTTCTCTGAATCGGAATTCAGAAACACTACACAATGAATAGAACTCTCAAGTCTTCTTAAATCTCCCTGTCCTCCATTTTCGTTCTCTTGTCTTTCTCTTTTTATTATGCACTCCCTCTTCTTCCTATTCTCATCATAACACTACTACTGGTCTGAAAATATTTAACACATCGGGGGTCATTCGAGTTTGGTGGTCTCAGGTCCGCCATGTTGATGGCAGCGGACGTACCACCGATGGTCCGCTGGTGAAGACCGCCAAATTATGACCATGGCGGTGTTCCCAACAAAACATAGCCAAACAACTGCCAGTGCTGTCAGTGGAGTCAGGACACCACTGAAAGTTGTAGGCACCTACAAACCAGCGGGGACCATGTTTCCGCCGGACACATTGCGAGGCTGCACACTACCAAGGGTTCTGCTGTGGTCGCACCACACGAAAACCCTGTCGGAAACAAACTCTCTGAAAGGAGACACTCACCTTCAGGAACACAAACCTGCCCATAGCCGCCTTGGAATCTGAACTGGAACTCTTCCCACTGCTCCTGCTCACACAATGACTCCGGAACTAATGAACAACCGTAAGTACACACACCTACCGGACACTGGAGGGAAAGGCATCAGTACCCACGCACACACAACATACACAGACGGGACTGCTTGCGACACCCCCACATACAAGTAACCACACACCCATTCAAACACACATACACACCTACATACACATAGGTGCATCCATAATACACACACACACACACAACTGTACTACACACACCACAACCAACACACACATGCCATGCACACACCAACCTGCACTCCCATGGCACCTGCACTGTCCAACACAACAATTCACAACACCACTGAGTGACACAACAACACCACAACCACAACTACACAAATGCTAGGCCAAGCAATCTCACTGCACACCTCCACAGGATACCACATGCTTACAACAATACATCAAACCACACAACCAATCAACATAATCACACTGCCATACAGAAAAGCATTTGTCACACTACACACACCACACACAATGCATATGAAATACCTACCTCCACACACACGGCCGCACACACCAACCACACAAAGGCACCCAATACCACCATTGCACATCTCTACACAAACAATACATACTTCACATACAAACAAGCATATGACAAACACAAACGTATCCTACACACAATACACAGCAATAACAGCGGGACAAATGACAGAGCCACACACATAACATGCAAGCCAGGCACTACAGCTAGCACAACCCTCACACAAAGCTGTCACACACACACACAAACCAAAACCCACAAACACCAAATAGCCATGTAGAAAGAAAGGCAAGACAAGTATGTTACCATGGAACCCAACACCAGGTTGGTCCAGATTTATTCACAACGATAAATATCATAAAAAGTATAGAACTATGTACATCAATGTGGCCAATGGCCAGTCCACAAGTGTGCCCTACTTGACTCCTGACTGCAAAATGACTTCCACAGGGTAAGGGCATCAAAGGGGCATGCAGGCACCTCAGGGTTGAAGGGGGTTTTCGGGGGGAGGTTTGGACTTTGGAGGGAGGACCTTGGCCTTAGGTGTAGGCTTGGGAGCGGGGTCCTTGGGTTTGGATCTGGGCTTGGGAGGGGGGTTCTTTGCTTTGGTCATCGGAGGGGCAGACTTCCTGGCAGTGGCATGGGTACTACCAGGGAGCAGGGTTGGACTTGGAGGTGGAATGTCTGAACTTGAGGAGGGACACAGAGCACTTGGGGGTGTCACAGGGTGGAAAAGTGGTAGGGAGCAGGGACAATTCAGTGAGGAAATGTTTCTTAGAAACTTGGGGTGGTCATGGCAAAAGGGTTTGGGAGTGGAGGAAGATGAAGTGGTTGTGAGATTTGCCTCGTGGCTGTCTTGGGTGCAGGATGATGTGTGGAATGTGTGTGGGTGCTGGGTGTCTGTAGGGTGGGTGAGTGTGGGTGTTTAGGTTTCTTGGGACGAGGGGGGACGAAGGGGAGGAGGTGCAGGGAGATGCTGTGGTGGATGGGTGACAGTCTGTTGGGGTGGTGTCTGCAAGTATGGTACATGTGCTGCATGTGGGGTGTAGGTGGTTGTGGTAGGTGCAGATGTGGTGAGCGGGGTGGATGTCTGTGGGTCTGCTATTGTGCTGATTGTGGGTGAGCTAGGACTGGTGTATGGATCCATACATGATAGCGTGGTGGCTGCAGGTGTGACTGGTAGAGTTTCTGTGAAGGAGGGGGTTGAGAGGGAGTAAGTGCAGAGAGTAGATGGTGCTGTGTCTGCAGGTGGATGTTGCTTGTGTGCATGCCGGTGGTGGTCTTGTGGTGCTTGTGTTTGTCTGAGCTACTCTTGCCTGTTGAGGTGGATGCATACCTGTCTGTATGTGTACTTTGGATGGGTATGGGGAGAGGGGTTTGGGATTGGGTAGAGGTAGTTGGAGGGGGGACTAAAGACAAAGGGACACTAGCTGCCATCAGAGTGGAGGCCAGAGCATGAAAGGATCTCTATAGGCCAGCCATGGCACAGTGAATGCCCTCCAGGAACGCTTTGCTCTGTTGGACTTGAGCTGCCAGTCCCTGGATGGCATTCACAATGGTCGACTGACCCGAAGAGATCGACCTGTCAATAGCCTCCACCCTGAGGCAAGCAGTGCAGACTGGAGCAGGGGCAGAAGTGCCTGCAGCGAAGGTGATGCCCACTCTTCTTGGTTAGTGGGAACAGGCAATTGGGTGGTGAGTAACTTTGAGGGTGGTGGTAGTAAGGGAGTGGTGGACAAAGTTAGTGAAGTGGTGGTCCCAGATGGGTCCGCCACCACCAGGGAGTGTCCATCAGAGGAGGATTCTGAAGAAGAGGTGGTAGATCTGGTCTCCTCTGTGGCACTCCTCTTGCCGTCCCTCTCACTGGTGTCAACTTCCTGGGTCCCATTGGCTGATGCTCCCCACTCGCCTGGGACCCTTCTACTTCACCCAACGATGCTGATGCACACAAAGAGAGGGAGTGGGAGGGAGGGGGAGAGAGACGGATGGGTGAAGGGTCAACATATACTTCCCATAGACACTGCAAAACATGTTAATTTGTGACAACACATATCAGAGCTAGACAATGGAAATTGTCATTACACTTCATTAATATAATGGCTTTACATCCCACTTCTACCCACACCTGTATGCCATCCCTCACACCTACATCGGTACCTAAGTAGGACAGCACTACTACAGTTAGCCCCATGATGCCACCCATAGCCCTTTTAGCTGGGACAGCATGGCCTGGATGCACATCTTAGTTCACCATACTCCTTTCACCCACAGGATGTGCAGCTGGCTGAACACAACACATCAGGCATCTACAGTAACAACACCTGAAAAGTTCATGTCCTCTGTGACATGTGAATCACAGTGAAGACAATTCCACTCACAGACCTCACTGCAACTACCTGTCATATTACATGGCTGGCCACTCAGTACAGTCATGCCATAATGGAGAACAACTCTGAGTTAGGAAATACAAGTCACACACCCAAACAGTTCACATCTGATGGGCACCATGTCAATCTGTGGTAGCCATGTGATCAGTCCAACCCTATCACAGAGCCAGTGCAGCTGACACCCAGCACATATTACACTACTCAGAACACTGCTATGTGCACCAACAATGGGCCATGTACCACATATAACACATCCATACACTTCCACTGAGTGCACTATCACTACAGAAGTACCACTGGAATACACATGTAACATCATGGACCACTTCCAATGACACCACACATGAAGGTAAACCAGATGGACTATGCACCATGACAACTCCAGTCTCACACACTCCATTCCACATATGCCAAAATCTGTCATAGAGGCCATACAACACACATCTCAGAGGGCTATGTTTAGCATTCATTGGGCACAGATGCACAAACACCACTGGCTGTACACCATTTACACATCCCACTACCACATAAGGCAGCCTAAGAAGACTGAATCCAAATTGTAAATCACATAAACACGCCATGCAAACCCAAACCACTCATTATCTGGCACTACCTATTGCCCAAGAGAAGCTGTTATAGTCACAGGCCATCAGATGTTCCCCCAGTTTTCCAGCTTGACATGATGTAGGCAGTTACTCAGCATTGCAGTATAGGATTTGCTAGGGCTTTGTCATACATTCCATGGACACATCATGGTGACAAATTAGGCATAACCCAGGGCACTTACCACCTCTAGTACCATCCCCTGGGTTTTAGGGCCACATCCCACCAAGTATAGCAGCTAGGAATGCCTGATCTGTGAAGTAAGACCACATATATCCTACATATTGCAGTATCTCAGTTTGGATATCTACACATACCCTACAGTCAGCAGATCACTCATATATGCCTAGTCAGCTACCAGGCCTATACTTCTGTCCCATGAAGGACATTTCTGTGGTGGAACTGTATTGGCAGCCCCACAACCTGTCAATACTAGATACAGTACATGATGTACATAGTCCCAGTAATAAAAAGAGAGTCACACAGTGGCATTTACAGTTTGGCAACATAGATGGGAGGGGCCTGACACCTCAGAGCCACTAATGCAGATGGATGGACCTGGTCATACACAAAGCTTAGGGTGATCCAAACACTCACATCCATTGCATGGCCAGGATGGAGTCAGACATGTGCCTATGTCCTCAGTGCATATCCACATTACAGACATGGAGAGGTCTAGTAATGTGAGATGTACATCCACTGACAGTAAAGCATGCCAACACATCTACTATCTATACTCAGCCAGGGTGAATGATACCCATTTCCAATAGATGATACACAGGATTTAATCACTTTGCCTATAGTGAGCCATATCATCCCTTTTGATGCCAGCCCCTTGTGACTGCTGTGCTGCTCTCAAACGCCCATCTCCCTTAGGGTAGGCCACTGCCAAAATGTGGACCATTAGGTTGCTTAGGGTCCGACGGGGACGCCTCCCTCATTGGGAGGACATCCCCAGCTGGGCCTCTGTGGTCCTCCAGGCCCAGCATCTCCAGTCCTCCCACTGCTTGAGATAATGGGTGCTCCACCAGGCATGGACCCCCAGGGTCCGCACTTGCTTGGCAATGGCACACCACATCCCCTTCTTCTGATTGGTGTTTACCTGCATGGGTGACACAGACAGAAGGAGAAAGTCATGTAGACTGGCACCATACCAACAGCAGTGGAATATAAACATCAGACTTACCAAATGCCGGCACATACCCATCATCATGGTTTTCAGATCTTGTACCTTGCATGCATGTACTCCTAGACCACCACACTTATGCCATTCACCCTCACATCCTCCCGTATCACACTTGACTAAGGCATTGAGCTCACCTTCTCCTCTGGGGCCCCATACAGCTGTCCATACAGGGGTAGGACCCCTTCCACCAGCTTTTCCTTCTTGTTTTGGGTGAAGACTGTGGCCCTATCACCTGCAGGATGTGGCATGATGGCTCCCAGAGACAGTACCCAGCAGCTCACATCGCAGAGGTCTTGCTTGGAAGAGTGTCAGGAGTCAAGTGAGCAAGGATGCAGAAAATGACGGTCATGGCCGCCGCCTACAGGACCATCACCACCGGCAGTAATAACCATTGGCATCAGTCCCCCATAGGCAGCAATGTTAACCAATGAGAAGTTGCACAGCGGTTGTCATCACCTACTGCCATGACAACATACGCCGGCGGACTTAGGGAACTTTCAAATGTCCTGTACAGCAGGACAGGCGGATTCTATTTTATGCACCTGTCATGTCTTTCTGCATCAATATAAGTGCACCATATATATATATTTTTTTTACCAGAATGCGGAGCAGGCCTATGCTTTGCCTTCATGGTTAGGCTACTACATGTGACATGCATGACACAGCGACGTTGTATGGCGGCTGTCACATGCCATGCATGTCCAGATGCTCTGAGCCTCAGAGGTGGTGTAACCATATAGGTATTTAGCATGACTACATAAATGCTCAGTGCAGGAGAGCTCAGTGTACCAGATAAGGAATATTACACAAGTGATGTGTGTCCCAAACTATTGATCAGGGCCACCAATGTTCAGCAAGGATGGTGCCGATGCTGAACAGCATGTCCAATATAGTGTGTGTCAGCAGTGCGAGGCATGTTTACAATGTTCGGTGTACGCGATGAGGACATTTTCAAATTACGGCCCGTATTTATACTTTTTTTAGCGCCGCATTTGCGCCGCTTTTTGGCGCAAAACGGCGCAAACCTACAAAACACAATGGCATTTTGCAAGTTTGCGCCGTTTTTGCGTCAAAAAACGACGCAAATGCGGCGCAAAAAAAGTATAAATACGGGCCTACATGTGTAGAGTGCTTCTCACATTGTACATTCTCTCCTCTCTATCCTACATGGCCTTTCAGGAGGAGATTGAGACATGCACCAGTGTGCCGTCCGCTAGTCGACCTTGCAACCCTGGAGGAGAGCCATATCACCCACAGCTATTGTCTGAATCATCACACCATCATGGATTTTTGTACCCTGTTGGAGCCAGAACTTGTGCCTGCCATACGTAATCCTTATGCCATCTCTCCCACAGTCCAAGTCCAGTTAGTGCTACACTTTCTTGCCACAGGCTTCTGTCAGAACACAGTGAGTTTTGCAGCAGGGATGTCACAGCCCATGTTCATTCTTGTTTTGAAGGGTGTACTGTGTGCTTTCTTGAAACACCTGGACAGCTACATCAGGTTCCCCCAACATGCAGATTTGGCCTATGTGAAGGTAGATTTCTATGAGATGGGACACTTCCCTCATGTGATAGGGGCCATAGGTGTCACCCTTATAGCTTTGGTCACTCCCAGTCAATCAATCAATCAATCGTAGTGTTTGTAGTGCACACTACTCACCTGTGAGGGTCTCAAGGCACTTTTGAGGGTGGGGGAGCTGCTACTGCTCGAACAGCCAGGTCTTGGGTCTCCTTGGTCTGTCGTAGGTGGATGGGGAGGGTGTTCCAGGTCTTGGCCGTGAAGTAGGAGAAGGATCTGCCGCCAGATGTTGTCCTGTGGATGCATGGGATGGAGGTGAGGGCGTGATCGGCAGAGCGGAGATGACGGTTCCGGGTGTAGAAGGTGAGACGATTGTTGAGGTATGCTGGTCCGGCGTTGTGGAGTGCTTTGTGGGCATGGGCTAGGAGTTTGAATGTGATCCTTTTGCTTACGGGAAGCCAGTGTAGGTTTCTCAGGTGGGCTGTGATGTGGCTGTGACGGGGGATGTTGAGGATGAGGCGTGCAGAGGCATTCTGTATTCGTTGCAGTCTTTTATGGAGGGCTGCTGCGGTTCCTGCATTCAGGGCGTTGCCATAGTCCAGTCTGCTGCTGACGAGGGCCTGGGTAACTGTCCTTATGGTTTCGGTGAGGATCCACATGTAGATTTTGCAGGGCATGCAAAGGGTGTTGAAGCAGGAGGACGAAACGGCATTGACTTGCTGGGTCATGGAGAGTGATAAGACAAGGATGAAACCTAGGTTACAGGCGTGGTTGGTGGGCGTTGGTGCAGCTCCCAGTGAAGGTGGCCACCAGGAGGTGGGGCCGAAGATGAGGACCTCTGTCTTATCTGAGTTTCAGTCGACTGTTCATCATCCAGTTGGCTACGGCTTTCATTTCCTCGTGGAAGTTGGTTTTAGCCGTGGCGAGGTCCTTGGTGAGGGAGAGGATCAGCTGGGTGTATCGACGTAAGAGATAATGTTGAGTTTGTGAGATCGGACGATTTTGGCGAGTGGTGGCATGTAGACATTGAAAAGTGTCGGGTTGAGGGAGGAGCCCTGTGGTACGCCTCAGATGTTCTTGGTGGCTTCAGATAGGAATGGTGAGAGGCGGACTCTCTGTGTTCTGTCAGTGAGGAAGGAGGTGATCCAGTCCAGGGCCTTGTTGCAGATCCCTGTGTCGTGGAGGTGTATTTGCAGGGTATGGTGGCAGACGGTGTCAAAGGCGGGCAAGAGCTCCAGGAGGATCAGGACTGCTGTTTCACCTTTTTCAAGGAGGGTCCGGATGTCGTCGGTTACAGCAATGAGGGCAGTCTTGGTGCTATGATTGCTGCGAAAGCTGGATTGAGACGGGTCCAGAGTGCTGTTTTCCTCCAGGTGGTGGGACAGTTGCTTGTTGACGATCTTCTCGAGTACCTTTGCCGGGAACGGGAGCAGAGAGATGGGCCGGTAGTTTTAGAGGTCCTTGGCGTCCGCCTGGGGTTTCTTGAGTAAGGCGTTGATCTCGGTGTGCCTCCAGTTTTCTGGGAAGGGGGCAGTCTCGAAGGAGCGATTCATGATCAAACAGAGTTGGGGGGGCTATGATGGATCTTTCTCCATTGTAGATGTAGTGCAAGCAGGGGTCGGATGGAGAGACGGAATGAATGGTGTTCATTACTTTGATGGTGTTGGCGTCGTTGACGTGTGTCCAGGAGAGCAGAAGGTTGGTATGGTTGGGGGGTGATGAGTCAGAGGTGTTGGTGGCTGCTGGTGAGGTCATGTTGTTGAAGCTGTCATGGATGTTGGTGATATTGTAGTAAAAGAAGGTGGCGAGGGAGTCGCAGAGGTCTTGCGAAGGTGGGATGTCGTTGGTGCTGGAGCTGGGGTTAGCGAGTTCCTTTATGATGTTGAAGAGCTTTTTGCTGTTGTGTGCATTGTTATCGATGCGTTCCTTGAAGGAGGATCTTTTGGTGGCACGGATGAGCTGGTCGTGCTTGCAGATGGCGTCCTTGAGGGCTGTGTGGGTGGCTGGAGTCTTTTCATAGTGCCACTTCTTCTCGAGTTTTCGGAAGTCCTGTGTGGAGGTCCGGAGGTCAGTGGTGAACCAGATGGCCTTAGTAATGGTGTGGTTGTGAGCAGGTCTTTTGAGCGGGGTGAGACTGTTGGCGCAGTCTTCGATCCATTGCATGAGGTTGTGAGCAGCTGATTTGGGGTCAGTAGAGGCAGCTGGTGGGGGGGGAGGGCGGAGATCAGCCGGTCGTTGGTGATCTTGTTCCAGCTGCGGCGGGGGGTTGGTTGTGGGAGGTAGTGGGTGGTGGGTTTATTGAAGGTGAAGTGGATGCAGCGGTGGTCGGTCCAGTGGAGTTCGGTGGTGTGACTGAAAGTGATGTTTCTGCTGGCGGAGAAGATGGGATCGAGCCTGTGTCAAGCGGGATGGGTGGGAAATGTGACGAGATGATTGAGTCCGAGGTTGGCGAGGTTGTCAAGCAGGGAGATCGAGTTGCCTTTATTGGTGTTTTCGAGGTGGAACTTTAGGTCCCCGAAGAGAATGTAATCTGTGGAAGCTAGGGCTTGAGCGCTGGCAATGTCGGTGATGGAGTCACTAAACTGAGGTTGAGGTCCAGGGGGTCTGTAGATGAGGGTGCCCCTGAGGGTGGTCTTGGGGTCGATGTGGATTTGGAAGTGCATTTGATCAGCGCTCCTGAGGGTGTCTTCGGTGTTGGTTGAGATTCTGATGGTGTTCCTGTGGACGATGGCAATCCCTGCTCCCGGTCTGTTGGTGCGAACTCTGCGGGTGATCTTGCAGGGATGGCTATTGGGCGAAGTCAGGTGCTGCGGATAGGTTCAGCCAGGTCTCTGTCAGGAATGCGATGTCTGAGGAGGAGGAAATGAGAAGGTCCCATGAGCTCGATGGCGAGCTTGTGGACAGAGCAGGTGTTGAGAAGGATGCACCTGAGGTGGTTGTGTCTGGATCTTGCGGTTGAGGTGGTGACCTGGAGGGTGGAGAAGTTGCACCTTCGGCAAGAGAAGGGTCCGTGGGCGAGCTTCAGTGAGGCCTGGAAGCAGGAGGAAGAGCGGCCGTTGTTGAGGGAGGTGAGGGCATTGACGTCATAGTGGTATCTGGTGCTGGGCGTGGTCCAGGAGTGGACGGGAGCAGATGGGCTTGCCTCTCCAGCACGCCAGCTGCACGCCTGTTGGGTATGGACGCAATTTAGAGGGGGAGTTGGGAGGGAGGAGAAGCTGGGAGGTGGGAGGGAAGTGCAAATGGGAACGCGAGTGGGGGCGCGAGGGACGCAGCAGGGGAAAACCACGGGGAAGCCTAGCAGAGGAAAAAGCTACAAAAAAGAGGAAAGGCACAGAAAAACGGCACAAAAACAGAAACAGAGAAAACACAGAAAAACACAGAAAAAAAGAGAAAACGAAAGTGAAAGACACAAGGCACACAGACAGACAAATACTTATGGCACCACTGAATAACCAGGGATGAGGCGTAGGCGGACCTACGGGTGGAGGAGGGTCCCGGACTCGCAGTAGCAGCTGTGAGGGTGGGGAGAGGGACGTGGCCTCAATGCAATGGCGGAGCTGTGTGGCGCAGGGAAATTCTCCCGACCAAAAAGCAGGTCAGGGGTCAGTGACAATGAACAGGTGTATAGAAACTATCACTCCATCAATGTTCAGGTGGTATGTGTGGCAAACCAGTACATCTCCCAGGTGACAGCCAAATTTCAAGGATTTTTGCATGACTCTTTCATTCTGAGGAACAGCAATGTCACCCACATGATGGCACGTCTAAGGAGAGAGAGGGCTTGGCTCATTGGTATGTATGCATTTGGATGTGTGTTTCTGTTTTGGCACCTATTATCACAATTTTCCCTGTGTCTGTACCTGTATTGTAACAGGTCCCACCTCTGTGCACACAGGTGACTCCAGCTATCCTAACCTTCCAGGCTGTTGACACCAGTGAGATACCCTGCCAAGGAAGGGGAACTCTGTTTCAACGAGGCCCACGGCAGGATGAGGCGAGTTATTGAAAGGACATTTGACCTACAAAAGGCAAGATTCAGGTGCCTGGACCTATCTGGAGGTGTCCTTCTCTACACTCCCCAAAAGGCATGTCAGATCATAGTTGCCTGCTGAATGCTCCACAACCTATCACTGAGACGTCAGATACTATTAGTAGCTGATGATGATGAGGCAGCTGGACTAGTGGCTGGTGATGCAAACATGGAAAGTGATGAGGAGGCAGATGAGGAAGGTGCAGCTTTCTACAGAACAGAGCTCACCAATCAGTACTTCCAGCAACATAAAGGTATGTTGTGTGTGCACTTGAAGGTGTTGTATTGCCACAATGTTTGTTGTCAATGGTCCTCCTGATTACAATCATCAGTGGTTTTGTAATATGTTCCTTTCCCTACGTGTGTGTTGTGGGAGGTGACTGATTGCATGTAAGGTGCTTAGTGACAGTGTCTATTCTCTAACATGTGTACTCTATGAAGTTTGCAAGTATCACATCTCCTATGGACAGGCCTGTATTGTGCTATGTGTTGAGCATTCTCCTGTTCTTATGTCATTCCAGCAAGTACCTGTGTACTGTGAAAACTTGCCTCACCTGCAAATTGCATAAAGCATTCGTGCTCATTAGCCTTTGGTACCTGATTACAGAGTAGAGATTAGGCCATGACAGATGCCAGCCACAGTATTATGTGATGACTTCCCTTAGACAAGTGATGTAGAAGTGACGTCTGTTGTGCCTCTTTAGTTGGCAATCAACACTGGACACGACAACTATGAACTGCATATGTGCTTTGTGTGCCACCATGCCTACTATCCTGATGGATGTCTCTGTCATGGTCCTTTTGCAGGTTGGGTCAGTAGATATGCTCTGGTTTGTGGCTCGAGTAGTGACTCCCTTACATCTGCCCGTGAAGATGTCTGTTGTTCTGTGTCTCCTGCAGAGGATGCCTCCCTCTGCTGTCCATAACACTGCCTGATGGTTTGGGGGAGCCATGTCCACATAACATGTTGCTGAACAAACTTTTGTAATAGTACCAATTAAGACACATATGCATTACCTGTGATCTACAGTGTTCATTGTGCATTAATTGTCACATAGGAGATGAATGGGGGGTCATGGTGGTTGAAATTATCAGAGTAGGTGGCACAGCTATAGGTAGCACAGGTTTGTTGTCCAAGGGGCACTTGAAAAATGGAGAGAAGTCATTTAACAGTCAGCAAGGTGTATCAGTGGCACACAAGGGAGAATACATCTGTAAAGGGTCACTTTCTGGCAGTGGGTTTTGTCTTACCATCTGCTGCAGCCAGATGTCTGCATGGACGTCCATGTTTGTGGGGGGTTCTTCAGCTACAGAGGGAGCTGCAGAGGGAGGGGTGCCTGTGGGCTGTGGCTCCCCTGGCAGGAGCTCCATTCCACTAGCTGTTGCAGATGTTGAGGGCTTAGATGTGATGTGGCTAGTGGAAAGGGCCTGCTAGTGGGTAGAGGAAGCATGTAGGGTGGTGTTAATGTCCTTGAGCACCCCTGCAATGGAGGTCATGGTGGCAATGTGGGCCTGCCACTGTTGCATGACATCCTGGTGGTATTCCTCTGCAGCCTTTGATTTTCCCCCAACATGTTGATGATCTGGCCAATCCTGTCCTGGGATTGATGGTATGTTCCCAGGACTTGGGAGATGGCTTCCTGGTCAGGTGACTGCCTTGAGTGTCTCGTCCTCTGGCCCACAGGTTACCTCCCAAACCCCTGCCCCATGTGCCTGTGTCCCTAGCATGGTGTGCCCACTCCTAGTGTCAGCAGGACCTTCATTGTCTTAGGCATGAAGGGTTAACTCAGGTCCCTGTACTCTGGGGCACACTATCAATTGAACAGTCACTGGGAACCAGGTTTGGGGAGAAAGATTGGCTTTGATGTTGGTGCCACAGGGCAGGGGGGGTTGACGTGGGCAGGGTGAGGCTGGGAGTGGTAGACTGACCAGGGGTCCCAGTTAGGCCAGGTAGGTTGTTAGTGTCCAGACATCCAGAGGCATTGTCCTCACTGGGGCCTTCATTCTGAGGGGGGAATGGCAGTCTCTGGAATCCTCTCCACAGTGGCACTGGTGGGGTACCTGTGGATGGAGTGAGAGAGGGTTAAATGGTGGAGGTGTGAATGGTTGTGTTTTTGTCTGATGCATACAATGGCTTGACTTGATTCCCAGCAATGGCAGGTGCAGCACTGCTAACACAGTCTGTGGATGTTGGATTGTTACATATGTACCATGATCCATAGGGGTTGTTCATTAATTTACATGTAGGTTTCTTAGCTTGACTAGAGCTGAGAGATTCATTCTTGCAGCAGTAGAGGAAAATGACTTGCTTAACTCTGTCCTCTATGACCTGAATTCTTTCCCTAGGTTGCTGATGTAATAGTGAATGTTCTAGTGTATTGAAGATGAAGAAGATGTTTCAATGACAGCTATGTAACAGTATTTGGTCTAACTGTCAAAGAAGACAGGAAACTTATAATTCTCATGTGGTAAATGCAAATTTCATTTTGTGTGAAGTGGGAAAGGATTCTGAAGTAACAAGCAACTAGAACATGTATTAATTTATTGGAACTGTATGAAATCATTGAAATGACAATGTGCTTTCTCTGAGAAAATCCAGAATAGTTGCAAACTTGATGGTGCCAGTGACAACCATTGGATGCTGAATCTTGTGCGTAAGGTAAGCCCACCTGAAGGACCAATCAAGAGGTCCATGGATATTTATAATTTGAGTTAGTCTGTCCGGAAATCTGCCAGAGTCAGTTTACTTCTGCTTGTGTCTGCTGCCGTCACCAGGGATCTCCATAAAATCTCTAACATCATTGGGAACCAAACCTGAGTTTTCCAAAAAAGGAGTCACTAATACTATCTGACCTTTCTCTTTCCTGCACTGTAATAACACCCTCTGAATCATGGAAAATGGTAGAAATGCATACCCTTTTATCCTTGCCCAATCCTGCACAAATGCATCCACTGCAATTGTACCTGGATCTGGGCTCCAACTAATATAACATTTCAGCTGAAAGGTTAACCTTGTAGCACACAGATCTATCCCTAACAGGCCTATATAATCCTGAATCTTCTTGAAATACTTATCATCTAACTTTCAATTGCTGAAATCTATCAGATTTTTCAAATTACAATTTGCCAATACATTGTGTAACCCGGGTAAATATTCTGTTTCCAATCCAGTTTTGTGCTCTAAGCAAAAATCCACATTTCTTTCCCGAAGTCTGCTAAATTATTTTTCCTGTGTCCTCATAATTTGTTGATATATGTTACTGCAGTTACACTGTCCATTTTCAACAATATTGAAGCCCATTACAGTTGTTGTTTGAAACTGCATAGGGCAAACAGTCTTGCTTTTATTTCTAAGTAATTTATATGTTTTCCCCTTTCCAACATACTCCAAATTCCACCTGTCTCCTGTCCTAAGCACATTGCTTCCCATCCTGACATGCTGACATCTGTTTTCAAAATGAAATCTGGTTTCACTCCAAATATTGCACGATCATTTCAAGCATCCACATTTTCCATCCACCACTTCAACTCCTCCTTTCTTTCCATACTCATTCCTATCTGTCCCCATACCCTTATCCTTCTGCTAAGACAGCTTACTCTAGTCATTGTAAAGCTCTGTAGTGTAAAAGGCCTGGAAATAGAGCTAGTAGGCCTATCACATATTCTAAATCCCTTAACTGTATGTCTTCTTTTCATTGTCAAATTCTTCACCTCTGCTCTTATCCTCCTTACATTTCATTGGAAGCTGTAACTGCCTTCTCTCATCAAAATGGTGTCCACATAAACAATCAAACTTTCAACCCTTTCTCAAACAAATCCTATTACTGGTCACAAAACCTTTGTGAAACACCATGGAGCCAAAGACAAACCAAAAAGAAGACAATAAAACTGGTACAGAAGGCCCTTCCACCTGAACTGTAAGAATCTCTGACTTCTTGGATCTATCAGAACTGTGAAATAAGCATCTTTGCGATCCATTTTTACTAACCAGTCCAATTTCTCTAACATATCCCTTAGGAAATGTAAAACTTCCAGTTTAAAATGTCTGTATGTTATAAAATTATTTACATTTCTTAAATGCATAACTGGTGTCCAAACGTTGTCTTTTCTTTTCTACTAGAAACAGAGTACTGGCATAACCTACCTGATCCTCCCTTTTCCTTACTATCACATTTTTTTCTATCATTTTTGGTCTCTCTCCTGTTACAATATCTTTTAGATCTTTTTTGAAAAATAAACTCCTTGGTCTGTGTTTATTTAAATTGGTTCTGAAACTCTATTTGATAGCCTTTAATTGTTGCCAATACCCATGGATCTTCTGTTATCTTTTGCATTATTCTACAAAAATTTGTAATCTTCTTCCATCTTTTCCTTGGGTAAAACCAACATTTTTCTTCATACTCACCTTGTCCTGAATTTTGTCCACAACCTCTAAAAGATTGAACTCTTCCTCCTTTTCCTATTAGGGGATAGAATCCTAGAGTTGGTCTATTATTGCTACTTCCTTGGTTACCTGCCTAATTTAGCCTTAGAACACACTGTAGCAGGCTCTACCGGCCATTAAAGGCCCGCTCCTGCGTTAAAGGCCTGAGCCGAAGACGAGGGCCTTTAACAAGTAGATGTCCTTTAATGGCCGGTAGAGTCCGCTATGGAGGGTTCTAAGGCTATTAGAACATTCTGCCACTCGATGGCAGAATGTTCTATCAAATAAAACAAATTCCTCATGACGCTCAGGGGGATTAAAATCCCCTCAGGCTCTGTGAAGCGTTGTTCATAGCTGTTGCTGTGAACAAAGAGAACATTGGAATGTTGAGGCTGAGGGCTTTTACCATCCAGTAAAAGTGCAGAGCACTCCATTGTCTACAATGGAGACCCCAACATTTCAATGTTCTAATAGGTCTTATAATTTCCACAGCTGAGAGACTGTCCTCTCTTCCCAGCCTTCCCATAACAACTCTTCCCTGCAAAAACATTTCTCATTAAAAATAGTACTTTATCCAGACTTGTGAAAGTTTGGTCATGTTTCCCTTTACTTTTACCATTCAGTTCCAAAATAGAAGCCTGCTGGCTTCTTCAATGGATTCCTTCAGGTAGTCTTGTATCATTCTGCTAAAGGCAGTCATTCACGTTTCCCAGAAAACCTATTGGTCTCTAACACCATCCTCTTGAAGGGTAAATGTTCAAATCTGTGCCCTTAAAATATGCTTCTACCACCAAATCAAAAACTCTTGCCAAAGGACCAAGAATACCCTAAACCTAGTCCTGGCATTATTTTCACAGTCTTTATAGCCCTTTTTGTGGGTCCCTGCCCAATTTGAAAGGACACATAACCAATTGGGGTCAATATCTGATATAACTCTCACCTTATCCTCTATCACATGACACAAGCATTCTGCCATCATAATACCATGTTCCACTGACCACCAATACTTACCTCTTGGTGTATAATGTCCTTTGGATCAAATAGTTTTTCACCCAATAAATCAACTATTTATCTTTTGCCTTTCAGTCTAGGCACTCATCTAATTTGTGACGTTCACCTGTTTGCTCTCAATCATCAAATTTGTCCACTTCATTTGCATACTGTCTGTCTCTGTGTATATCAAAACTATTTGAGCAGCTCTGGATTACTTTAATTTCAATAGCATCCCTAAACATTTTCTCTTTTTTAAACACTTTCCACCTGGACCCCTATTAAACTCAATCTCCCTTTTGGAGATTGAAAAATATTTCTCAACTTCCTCATTTTTGTTTGCTCTTTTTTTCTTTAGTATCACTTCTACTGTCTCTTTTATTGTCACTTGAAGTTCTTGTGACACTTTTTCCCTTATTAAGTCCTTCTGTGGTATGTCTCCTGACGACTGTTCACTTATGTGTGCCCTGTATTTTGCTGTAGATTAAGTCTTTTTTTACTCTAATGTGCTATTACACTACTATTGCCTCAATTGTAGCGTTTGTTCTACTGCTCCACAACAGCCACCTCAGAAAGCTTGTTGCTAAGCAACTAGACGTGTTACACACACTGTTGCCAAAATGTGCCCAAACTTCTTTAGAAAGCAACACGTAGACACCATTGTTTAAATGCCTCCAAATTCTTTTATAAAACCACATGTAACGATGAATACATGTTACGTGATGCACTACGCAGTGAAGCGTAAGATGATGAAGACGTATTCATCATTACATCAAAACATGTTGCATCAGCATTGTGGCTGCATCACAGAGAGGAATTTCACCTTTCATTGTGTTAGAATCGTTCAGAGGCACACAGTCCAAATAGTCACATTTCCTAATCAAGCCTTATTATTATGCCTCACATTTCCCCAATATTGTTAGGTAGTATATGCTTCAAAATTTGAAAATCTGTACAAATTATGTTATAATATATCTCAAGATATCTACATAACAAACTTTTTTCTATCAAATAAAACAAATTCAGCAATTATTATGTACAAAAAATATATAAATTACATCCATAAACTGGGTTACCAAACAGTCTTAAAATACTATAAATCAAAGATTACACATATCTAAATCACTGTAAATGAAAGATTTATGTTTAATACTAAAGAAAATAGTATCTTTATACATGATACTTATCTGCTCAGAAGCAGCAAACAAAAGAGGAAGAACATGGAAGACAGTTGTATTTAAGAGAGCTTGAGAGTTCTATTCATTGTTTTGAGTTCAAATTCTGAGAACTTATAAGTGTTGCTGCTGGTGGAGTGGGGAATCTCAGTTAAAAATTGGTTTATGAGGTAAAGCCTACCAACTCATCAGAGAGATATCCCACTGTCTCAGGCCAGTGGACCTTTGACATAGGATAAGATTAACCTAGAGCTGTGCATTATTTAAATAATCATCACATTTTCAAGTACTGTTTTTCAGTCTATAATGAGAGTTTGTGTGAGTTTAAACAGCTTTATTTATCAGACTTTTTAAAAACTTATCTTTAATTGAATCAACATATCATGTCATCAATTTCAGTCATTAATCAATAAATCAAAATAAGCAAACAATATATCTGAATGAATTCATTAAGCACATTCCATTAAGAAAAATCATATTCTCAGATTAAGAATGGATTTGAAGAGAACAAGAAAAATGGTGTCAGTCAGAACCCAGAGAGTGCTCCAAATAGAGAGGTTAAAGCACAAAGCTTCAGAGTTAATGAAGAATCTCAGATGTGCTCTAAACACAGCCAACAGATCTTTTCACCCTAGCAGAGGTTTTGGAGGCAAAGTCAAATATGCAAAATGAAGTCAAACTTTTCAATTTACAGTATGACCAATGTGGCCAAACAAGAAAAACCCAAGTCAGGAATGAAGTTAAATGGTTTTATTACAAGCTTAGACTCAAGTTAATGCACACAATTCTCCAGACAAAACTATAAAATACAGAATTACCAAAGGATGCCTAAGGACCTCATTATGAGGCTGGCAGTCTTCTGACTGCCAGCCTAGAGGTGGCGGTCTGATCGCTGCACTCCAGGCAGTCCGACCACCACATTAAGACTCTGGCGGTCGGTCTGCTTCAAGACCACCGTCTCCACCAGGAATGTGGTTTCTGATGGTGAGACGCTGGTCTGAGTTGTGGTCAGCCATGATGGCACTGAATTCAGCATTGTTGTGCTGTTACAACTCATCTTTCCGCCAGCCTTTCTTTGGTAGTCACCTGGCCATGGAACAGCTGATGGAAAGCTAGTGCTGAGGGATACAGGGGGGCTCCTGCACTGCCCATGGCATGCCACCCCACCCACCACCATCAGAATGCTCACTGTCTGCTTCGAAGACAGTGCACATTCCGAGGGTGCAGGTCTGCGACGGTACAGGCCTTGCTTTGCGTAAGGTAGCCAAGACCAATACTGTAACACTGTTCCCACCAGTCACCCTGGGGGGAAGGTCATAATATAATGTTCCTGCCGGTGAGCTTGGCGAAAACATTGTAATATGATGGGGTGATGCAGCCAACATGATGGCAGTGTCTGCTCTATAGCACTGGTGATCCTGTGATGGGAGTATCAATGTCATAACGAGCCCGTCAGTCTTGGGAACAACTGAGGCTTAACTGACATCCAACAGACTAAGGGGCATATTTACAAGAAAGTGCACATCAGCTGTGATGTGCCACTTCTCTTGCATCACCCTTCTTCACCTAACGTCACCATGGTAGTGCTGTATTTACTATACAGCGCACCATGGTGCACATTAGCACAATAGCAACATAATGTGTGATGCTATTTTGTGGCACTTTGCTGGATTAGCTTAATAAATTATGGTGTTAGTCCAGCAAAGCATAGGGAGGCACATAGGTGATTATGGGAACGTCACTTTAACCCCTCCCTTGAGCAGGCATTAAAAATGACGGAAAAATGCACAATGAAATCTTATAAATGTTTACTGCGCCATTTTTTGGACCTCCCAGCATGGGAATGCTCCCCCTTGCATTCATTATACCTGGAGGAGGTATAATGTGGCACAAGGGGTTACAAAATGGCACAATGCATGCATTGGCCTCTTTGTAAATATGGCGCACGGTGAGGGCCTCCATAACACCTCCTTGGCATAAAAAAGTGACACTAGGGCAGCGCAAGCAAGAGAAAGGAGCTTGTAAATGTGCCCCTAATAGTTCTATCAAGGCGATTCAAAAATAAGCATCAGAACCTGGTCATCTGAGAGTAAACGTTAACCAGTTCCTCAAAGCATTTGCAATTATTCGCAGTCATCCAATTTAGTCTCCAAACAGGTGGGGATCCCCACAAAGTCCAATTTTATCTAGTGCTAGGCTACAAGACAAGGGGACAAAAAGCAAAAAGGAAATATAGAACAAAAAGTATTTGGAAAAAGAAATCTGGGGCAAGATAAAGCTAAAGTAAATAAAAAGGGAAGGTGTGAGCATGTCAGACGCCCAGTCAAGAATCTTCTCAGGGGTCAGCAGAAAAATCTAAGTCTTCTCATTTCAGCATTAGGGAATGTACAGGTCAAGGGCAAAGAGGTCTGTACCTAAAGTCTAGGGGGACATAGAATGGAGATGCTCCTAATCCAACTGGGGAACGGTATATTAAAGTCTAAACTGCACAATGATTTGTCAATCCATAACACCATATGAATTAGAAGATTTAACTATCCAATCATAGTCCATCATGCAACAGTATGACAGTCATTTGAAACAACATGAGAGATTACCATTACCAACATGGGAAAGGCATCTATCTTTCTCTCCTGTACAAGTGTACATCACCTTTATCAACAGTTCCTCTGTGTACCAGCTTCAAGGTTACTTTCTCAGGCTCTCTATGTGTAAAAAAAATAGAACATCTATTTTCAAGCTAACATTGTATAGTCTGAAAGAAATTATGTGTTAGCAACAATGTCTAAAGATTTTTCCACATTTTAGAAAACAGGACTTTGCAGGCCTTATATAGAGTAACCTAAGCAAATTAAAATTGCACATTATTTTATGTTAATTAGAGTGCATATAACATTCAAATTATGAATTAATCATTAATGAGTTTTGTTCAGTGTTCCTGTTACAATAATATTAAAACAAAATAACTTTGGTAATACATTTCAGTAAGTATAATTAAGAACTACATTTTCGACATTTCCATGTAAAATTGAAAAAATGTCTTTCTAGAAGTTCATTATGATATCAGTAAAACAATATTAATTACCAATATAAAGAAACACATAGAATCAAATTAATTGATTACACTTCAGGTTTTAGAACTATACCACATCACGTTAGACCACTATTATACAGTGAATGCGCGTTAATATAGCCTTTGAGTGTACAACTTTTCAGTTAACTTATTAGAACTTCCAAAAATAAAATGCAAATATGGTCATATATAGATGGTCTCTGTGAGGTCATACTACAGCTATATTAGAGTCCAATATCAAGTATCAGTCAAAACATAACTTCCTATAAGGGGAGGTTCAAGAAAATCAGAGCAGCACAGATTTGGGCAAAAGGCTGTGTAGAAAAGAATTAAGCCCCCCCCCTACTTTAAGAACATGCATTTACCTAGACATAGCAATCTAAGCTTCTACAACGTGTTTATTTTTCTTTCTCCAGTTAGCCAATCAGCTTTCCATGTCTTCATGGGATCAGGAACATTTTGTCATCGTCTCACCAGGAAAGCAATAGACACTGATTTTTAACTGAATCATTTTTATGAATTATCTTGTATAATTCTCGTAATTTACTTTCCTTAAGAAAACTGTAGTTTCATGTTTTGCCTTTTAGAACACATCACTAAAACACTAGCTGCTTATACAATATGTATACCAACATACCCAATTACCATCTTGGCAGTGAGACCGCTGGACTGCCAATGCAATGGTAGGGAGGCTGCCACCAAGCTGGTGGCCTTCCTACCACCATATTACAATGTTTCCACAGGGCTGACCCAGAGAAACAGCGTGACAGCATTGGCCTCAGCTCTCATGAAAAAGCTGGAAGCAAGGAATGGGGTGATCAGCAAGGTGGTGCCAAATTTGGGATTGCCCTTGCTGACCATGACTTTCACCACCACTCACCCATTAAGATCTCTGATCCCGGAGGTGGGCGCGGTGTTGAGGTGGTCTGACCGCTAGCATCCTAATCTGTCGGTTGGACTGCCAGGGATGCGACAGTTGGACTGCCACAGTGGTTAGTCTCCTGTATTTACTTGAATTTTAAAAACATTATTTTTCATCTAAGGTCTACATGATAAGGCTGCACATTAGTTCATTAATAATCAATGTTTTAAAATGCTTCAGCACTGCTCAGAAGGCTGGATATATGTTTTGTGCTTAATGTTTGCCTCCTGTCTTGGCATGAAATCTATTTTACATTTTATAACATAACACATGAAGTGTTTTTAATGTCAATGAGCTGGATGCTTAATATGTAAAACAGATGTACATATTAAGCATAGTGTGCACTCACAGTGAAGAAAGCTGTTTTCATTGTGTCTAGGTTAAGCTAGAGTTTCCATGGTCAGGCCAAGCTATAAATAACATCTTAATTTTAAATCTTTGCTTTGGAAATCTACATAAATGATTGTTGGACCTGGCCCTCTCTGCAGCATTATCTTCAGACATTTTGCCTTTTTCAGCCACTTTTTGCTGAATTTGTTTTTGTTGACTTTAGGATTTTGTGCACCTTACCACTGCTGACTAGTGCTAAAGTGCAAGTGCTCTGTACTCTAAACATGGTGTTATTCGCTTATCCACAAATGTCATATTTAATGTATTTATACGTCCTTAGTAACATGCACTATATTTGACCAGGCCTGTAAATTACGTGCTACTAGTGGACCAACCTGCAGCACTGACTGGGCCACCCACTACAGTAGCCCTTAAAACACGGCCTGCCACTCCAGAGCCTGTGTGTGCATTCTAAACTGTCATTTCAACCTGGCAAGTGCACCCACTTGCCAGGCCAAAACCTTACTTTTTATGACAAGTAAGACACCCCTAAGTTAGGGCCTAGTTAACCCCAAGGACAGGGTGCAATGTATTTAAAGAGTTGGACATGTACTTTTTAGCTTCACATGCCCTGGTAGTGAAAAACAATCAAATTAGTTTTTACTACTGCAAGGCCTCTCCTACAGGGTAACATTGGGATTGCCTTAAACATCTTTACATCTTTAGTGTACTTACAAATTGGGAAAATAATGAAATGTGGAGTTTGGTGTCTCTGGACTCACAAATTAAAATCACAACTTATGGTGAACTTGGATTCAAAAATGTAAGTCTGAAAATGACACTTTATTAAATTGGCATTTTCTTACTTTAAACATTCTGTGCCTCTGTCTGTCTCAGAATACAGTTCTAGGGTAGATGTGAGCTAGGCATTGTGGATTACCTCTAGACAACCACACACAAAGGGAGCATGGGTGTGACATTTGCATGCCAAAGGCCCATCACCAGGCTGATGGGTCTTTCTGAGCTAGATGGGAGAGAGAAACTGGCGCTTATATCGGAATAAGGCTGAGCCTCTCCTCACACAAAGGCCTGCATATACCCCTGGAGAGTGTCTGGGGCCAGGGAAGGGTGGGCAAGGTCCTTGTGAACTTCAAAGGATTCTTTGAAGTCTCCCTCACTTCAAAGACACATAAAGGTATGAGTACTAAACCCCAAAGCCCACCAAATCTTAATTCTAGTGGAACCAAGGACATTATACCAGGATGAAGGGCTTTTGTGCTGCAAAGAAGGACTGCCATTCTGCTAACGGCATTGCTGTGATGGCCCACTAGTTGCTGTGTGCTGTGCTGTAAGAGGGAATTCCACTTTGCTACTTGCTTTGGAGTGTTGGCATACCACTTGCTGCTTCTTGCCTGGAGGGAGAAGGACTGGACATGTTCTCTAAATCCTTCAACCCGGGATTCTCCAAGGGTTTGTTGACTTACCTCTTGTTCTCCTGCAGTCTCAGGGACATTAAATAATTCCTGCAACTCTTCTGGTACTGCTGGTCACTGTCATCTGCCAGTCCTACCCTTTCCTTAGGTCCCCCCTCCACTCCCAGACCTGAGAAGTGGGTTTACGCAGCTTCTTCCATGTTGGTGTCAATGCAGCAGGGACTTTGTGCAGACCAGAGCTGCTGCATATACCTTCAATGCTGATGCAGTGGCTGCACTACGACATCACCTTGATGGATTGCATGGCTCGATGCTGACAAATAGCATGGCTCAACATCCACATAGTGCCTGCATCGTAAAAGAGTTCAATGCCAAAGCCTTCCGCAACTGCATGGGTGGTCGACTGCACTTTGCCTCTATCCACGGGGATGATCCATGGGGACGACTATGACGCAGCATCTCTTTGACTCCTCACATTGAATCTTCAATGTCGACGCTAGAGCCATACAATGTACTTTTACAGTGGGAAATATCTGGGTCCTGTATCCGGCCTACCTTCAAGTAACCTTTTTACTGCAATGTGACTTCTAAGCAATATTTGTAGTTTCTTATTTAAAAATGAATGTCTTAATATATACTGATGATTTTTTGTTGTTTTGGTCTTGTTTTACTCAGATAAATATTCTTTATTTTACTAAACTGCTGTGGAGTCTTTCTGTCATGTTTTTTACTGTTTTACTGTAATTTAAGTTTTGCGCATATACTTTACACATTGCCTCTTAAGTTAAGTGTAACTTCTCTGTGCCAAGCTATTAGAGGGTGAGCACAGGTTAATTTAGGTTTTGACTTAAGCACTGACATACCCTTACTAGGACTGTGGTCCCTACTTGGACAGGGTGCATACCTTTGCCAACTTGAGTCCCAATTTCCAACATTGATTCAAAGTTATTTTCCTCTTGTTGGATCTGGCACTTTCTGCAGGGCCATCACCAAACGTTTTGTCTTCACCCTGCTGTTTTCTGAAACTGTTTTGTTGGCTTTTAGGACTTTGCACACTTTACCACTGCTAACCAGTCTCAAAGAGCATGTGCTCACTCCTTAACACATGGTAGAATTGGCTTACATCCAATTTGCATATATAATTAACTTGTAAGCCACTACTAAAGTGGTACTACAGGCACTAAGGGCTTATAAATTAAGTTCTAATAATGGACCTGCAGCAATGATTGTGCAAACCACTTAAGTAGCCCTTTAAACATGTCCAAGGCCTGCCTTTGCAACCTGTGTGCAGTTTAAACTGGGATTTCGACATGGCAAATTAACATTTTTGCCAGACTTGAATCAAACCTTCCTTTTTAATAGGTATAAGTCACCCCTAGGGTAGGCATCCGGCAGCCCAGAAGGCAGGGTGCAATGTATTTAAAAAAATTGGACATGTACTTTATAGTTTTACATGTTCTGGTACTGAAAAACTATCAGAATTGTTTTTCACTATTGCACGTCCTATCTCTTCCATAGGATAACAGAGGAGTTACCTTATTATTTTTAATAAGCTGTTTTTTAGCACACGGAAACATGTAACCTGTTCATGTTTGGTGCCTTTGGAATTGTAATAAAAAATCTTCCCTTATGGAAAGGCTGGATTTTAAATTTATATTATAAAAATTACACTTTTAGAAAGTTGGGATTTTCCTGCCTTGGTCATTTAGTGCCAGCAGCTTGTCTCTGGGTCACACGGCCGGGTGCAGTTGGCACTTCAGTTTTATATATTCCTCCTAGATGGCCACACACACAGACAGCTTAGGTGTGCCTGGATGGTCCATCACTGGCAGGATGGGAAGGATGAGCTAGACACAGCCCTACTTACACTTGCATAAGCTATGTCCCACTCCACAAAAGGGATACATACCCCCTGCAGTTAGTCTGGAGCCAAGGGAGACAGGAACCATGTGCCCCCCAAGGAAAACCTCTAGAAGCATCTCCAACTTATATGGAGGCATGTGGTATAAATGATGGACCTCAAACACCAACACTTCAGTACACTTTTGGACCTGTGAAGACTCTGACAGAAGAAGAAGGACTGCTGTGCTGCTGAAAAGACTGACACTCTGTTTGACGCTGCCCTACTGGACCACTGCCTTGTTGGACTGCTGCCTTGTTGGATTGCTGACCTGTTGCCCTCTTGCTTGAGTCAGAGGGATTGGACCTGCACTTAAAACTAAGACTTCCAGCATGACTCATGGTCTAGTCTGATGGCCTTCTTTTCAGAGCTACTGTAAAATCACTGGGTCCCAACCAAGTGGATCAGCACCCAGATCACGCTAGAGCAAGCCTCTGAAACCCCATGTGGTGCCCTCAGGTCCTGGACTTTTGGTGTGGCCTCTGTGGAGCTGAATTGAGGTTTTTGGGCTCTTTGTAGTTGCAAACAGGCCCCTTGGAACCAAAACCATGTCAGTCACACTGCACATGAACACAAACTTGAATCAACCTCATCCTTCACACTGCTCCCAAGAAGGACCACTGAGAAGATCTGGCACAGTTGTTCACAATGAGAACAGAATATTCGTGCTACAGCGGCAATTGTCTGCAACGTTAGGCCTGCTCCTCATTGCCACATTGACGGCCATCAATGACGCTTCATTGCTCCTCGCAGTTCCACTCCACAGTGAAGTGTTATTGCACTGTTCTGAGAAGGTAACTTTTTAGCGGGACTAGCCTAGTACCTGTCCTGTGCTCCATCACATTCAGCCTGAGCTTGTGACTTTCTCCAAGTCTCACACAACCAGATAGCCACAATTGGACATTGGGCTTTTTGGCACTCTTTTAACTTATCTTTAAAATTGCTTACTATTTGTTCTACTCATTGGATTTCTGTTGTTTTGGTCTTGATTTATTTATTAAATTATGCTCCATTTTTCTAAATTGCGGTGGGAGTTTCCCTGTGTTGTGCATTTCACTTTATTACTGTTTGAAGTGCTTCATAAAAATTTACACATTCCCTCTAAGTTGAGCCCGACTGCTCTTTGCAAAGCTACAAGGGCATTTGAGCCCAGGCTATTTTGGGGGTTTGTTTGTGCCTTACCCTGACATGGATTGTGGCTGCTGCTTGAGTAGGTAAACCGGTCAACCAATAACCTAATTTAACCTAATTTCTCACAGCTTGTATTTGAAAAAAATCTAGTTCAATGATGAAACTCTCAAAAACATTTTGTCTCCAGAAACTCAAGAAACCTTTCTGGATGGAAATAATCACCCTGCTACCCAGACAATATATTTGCCTCAAGGCTTCGGATTGCAGGGGTGTTGTCAACATTAGCCATGTAACAGGTATTAGCAATCTGGGAGTGATGATGAAGACTTGGCAGTCCTCCAACTACTTCTTTTGACTTAGAGGTGGTAAATGAAGAGGCATAACCTGCTCTGATTTAATCTCCGGTCCCATCCAGGCTTTCAGGCTTCACCCTCAGATGGGGAAAACAGTTCTTGGACCAGATAAAGGTAGGAGTCCTCATCTAAAAATCAAAGGGTATACTGTGCACTACAGCAACCTTTGATGGAAGAAGTGATTAGGAATTAAAATTTTGGGCTTTTGGGAATGTTTCCAATAAAGAAAAAACAAGTGCTGCAAAAGGATGTGAAAAACAAAAAATAGACCGGATTGGGTGAGAAAAACTCTCCAGCCACTGAATAGTGTATAGGAAGTGACTGGCATCACATACCTAACTCTTTAGATCATTCCAGGGTATGGAAAGTCAACACTTGGAGAAAGAAGACTCTGTTGTCTGTAAAGAACTGAAGGCCCCCTGCCTTTTACTGACACCCTGGGACAGGAGCTGCTCTAATGGTTGACCTTCCTTTTGCCTGCTTCAGGACACAAAAAGGAGAAGGGCACCTTACCTAAGAGGGCCCAGCTGACCACTGAGGACTGAACCGGCAGGTGCTCTGGATGGGGAGAAGTAGGTGAAGAGAGGGTAGATTCTAGTTTGACCACTTGAAAAAGATGCTTCAGAGCTCCTGGTTCAGTGGTGTTTCTACCTTTTCTTGCATTTGTGTCACCCTGGAGTATTTTAGTCTCACAATATTTTGAGTGGATGGCATATCCTTTCATAGCTGACTTCATTCTCTGCTTCTTTGCTGTAAATGCCCTTCTCCCATATGCTTTTCTCTTTCCCTCTTGCTATTTCTCATCAAGGGTCCTCTTGCTCCCCATTCTCCTTGTTCCCTTTTTGCCATTTTTCACATCCCACCACGGTCTGTCTTGGCGGGCAGCCATCGTGCAAAAGTTTTCTAACCATTCTAAGTTAATGACACATTCGTGCATATGCATATGCAGCTGGCATCTGTAAAAAAAAAGTTTTTATTATTTTAACAAATTCTATTATAAAATGGTTGTCACATATTTGCGTGAATACACAGCAGTCTCTCTGAAGACCATGCGTTAAAGTAAAGCAAAATGCTTTAAAAGATGCCTGCTACCGATGCACATCTATTCACAGAAGCTATTGTTAAAGAGTATTTGTAAAACGTAAGAAAATGCATTCAAGGATGGCCACCATGGATGAATGCGCATCCACATAAGCCATCTCTTAAATTGTAATGTTTTAAAAACCCATTGCAAGATTGTCACCATGGAGTGTTTATACAATGCACCTTGAAGAAAATCTACCCATCTTGAGGGTTTTTGGTGTTGGTAATAAAAATCCAACAAACATGATAGATGTGAAACAGAGTTACATGTTGTGAAAAGGGGCAATTTGAAGATCTGGGTGATGTCCCTTTGCTGAATTGAATCAGTGTGTTTGATTTTGGAAACTAGAGTAGCGCTATTCAAACCACTATTTATGGAAGGGCTATTATGATGATTTACTTAAAAAAAAAAAAAAATCTTTTTTCTTTTAATTCTGCTCAACATTTCACGGACATGTATATCCAAATAATACTTGAGGCTTTTATTAGATTGATGTTACTGGAATCATTCTGCATAGCTGTTATTACATTCATAAATGTCTCAAACAGAGCTTGGCAGAGGTGAGCTCAGCCGTCCTTGGATTCTTTCAGGTCGATGCACAGTGCAGTCCTTGCTTTATGGACAATGTCCTTATTTTAAAGTGTCTGATGTTTCTGTGCATTTACTGATTGCTTTAAGTTCCCATGTGCATTAGTCTGCGAGTACACGTTGCCACTGCAGTTAAATAAAGTGATGAATGACATGGGCCTGAAGATTAAACCTTACCCTCCTCTCCAGAAATGACATCTGTGGGACACATAGCCCTTGCTTGCGGTTGGGACTCCATTGTGGACAATGATGACAGTGCATAAAAGGAAACGTCTAGAAAGGCAAAATCCACTGGACTACTGTAATCTTCAACTGACCTTCTTTAAAGGACACCCTTGTTACGGAGGTCAGGCGCAAAATGGTTATTGGCAGAGTTTAAAATGGCATCGCCAGGGGGAGGGGAAGACAACTGCTCTCGTGGTGAGACTGGATGGGGCGTTTCGGAGGTCGTGTACCCTTTTACACAACTGTGTTTAAAAAGACGTATTTCACAGAGATGTGGAATGTTGTTTTCAGGGGTAAAAGGGCCCTTATTTACTAAATATTGGCACGGGGGGAGGGGAGGATGGTTGGCATTATTCAAAGCGAATTATCCCAATGAAGGCAGCCTTTACAATAGACCCTAAATTGATGCTATCATATTTATTACATGTACAAGCACGCAAAACGTTCAGAAACGATGGCGAAAGTTTGCTGAAAAATGCACATTCAAATGTACATTCGGAAGAGCTGAAAGGGGAGTTGCTGTACATAGAGAAACGTCCTCTGCAAGCAAAGGACACCTAGGCCCATATTTGCAAGCAGCCTGCACTGCTGGTGCATTACTTTTAGTGACACACCACCGGTGCAGGCTGCTTACCCGTATCTACATGGCCACCCAAAGCCACTCTGTGTGGCTTTTCATGGCCTTGTAGATATGAAGTAAGGCAATGCATTGCAAGTCACTGCTTTGCCTTACTTTGGTCAGGGAGACGTTTCCATGGGTTTTGCGTGGAAGTTACACCCAATATTCATGGATTTTGATGATTTACAAGGTTTTGTAAACCTGGGAATGCGTTTTGTAAACCTGGGAATGCGTTTTGTAAACTTGGGAATGCGTCAAAAGCCTACACCACCGCAGGGGTGCATAAGAGTGATGCAATGGGGAGAAATATTTTTATTTATCTCTGTTTTTCCTCTATCTATGTGTGCTGCATTATGCAGCACACATAGAAGGAGGAAAGCGCCTCCATTGATTGTTTTTCTGCAGGTGCCTTGTTTTTGCGGTGGTGCCTGCACTGGCACATGGCAGCAATTTCTGCACCAGCACAGGGGGAGAGGACAGAAATACACAGTATCTTGTAGATATGGTGCATTTCTGCCCTTCCTCTGTAGCACAGGGCGGCGCAGCAAGACACTTGCTGAGCTGCCCTGTGCGAAGGGCCTTGTAAATATGGCCCCTAGTCTGAGAGCAATTCTGTTTAATGCAATCCAATGTAATTTATTTGCTGTTTAGCCCGTGAACATATTCAAGAGGTTTACTCAGAGGTCTCTCATGCGTATTAAATACTAAGTTGGCCGACTAAATACCAGGGAAATCGAAACAGTATATTTTGCTTTAACTTTGGTAAGAACTTTCCTTCAAAGGTTACATTTTAATGTGAGGATAAGTATTGCTAATGAACATGTCTTTAAATAGCCTGAACAATCTTGATCATCTTTTACAGATGTATGTAGCAGCATTCTAAAGAGATAGCTGTTACTTGTTCATGGGGACTATGCATGTATTACTCTGAAAATGTCCTATTAATCCTACATATAAATAATAAATAGACATTAAAATGTATATTTTAGAGTTTCGAATACATTATAGGCTAATTGCGTCTCTTCAGGGTATCCCTAACCACAGTTAATTACTATTGTAGATTGTAGGACATTATCATTATAACGTTTGCCTAATGAATCTTTGGAATTCTTTTCTAGTGTCCTTTCTTTTCAGTAGCCACTAGATATTAGGCTGTTTGAGGGGTTTTGCATGTTTTTATAGAGCTTCATTAAAAACTCAAATCATTTGTATGCTCTTTTAACTAGAACAATCTATCCACTACCCTAGGGGGCTGCAGTTTATGATCTTGACTTTGACCTTCACAACTGCTTAATTTACACAATCAGGAAAGAGTCATTTTAGGTTGTACATGATTTGTATTATATTGCATGATATCATGAAGTATTTTAAATTGCAATATGCCACTTAAAGAATGACACGATTTGAGGTAGGGGGTAATCTGCAATAAATAAAATTAATTAAATATAAGTAGAACATAAAGGTGCTTTTTCCTAATTTACAAATTACATTTCCTTATAACACAATGGCCATTACTGACAGACTATCAGTACTAAGGGGGTCATTACAACATTGGCGGTAAAAGGCGCTTACCGCCGTGCAGAAGACCGCCAATACACCGCAGCGGCCGCGGAATCCCGCCACAGCTATTATGACCCACATCTCGGAATCTGCCGAAATTCAGACACCCACACAACACCGCCACACCAAAGGTCAGTGATAAACTGGCGAAAACAAAACCTTCTCCTCCACGCCAACAGAAACACACCCATGCTATTACGACCCACGAATCCACGCAGCGGTCTTTAAACCGCGGTATTCCATTGGCGGTACACACCGCCGCGCTCAAAATACACACACATCTCCAAAACACTGCAACACTGGACAATTCCAAATACACACACCTGATACACATACAAACAACACTCCCACACACCCAAGACAATATAAAACACACACCCACATCACCCACAAACCCCTACGACCACAAATTAGAGACGAAGGCCAGAGAGACTGCACAGCCAAGACAACACCACCATACAGAGGCACACAACACCATCACCCAACCCACATCCACGCACAAAACACCACACACCACTACACATCACCACATACATCAACACTGACACCACCCCCCACACATCACACACACAACCCCATGTCACACCAAAGACACCCCCGCTTCTCCGAGGAGGAGCTCAGGGTCATGGTGGAGGAAATCGTACGGGTAGAGCCACAGCTATTTGGCTCACAGGTACAGCACACATCAATAGCCAGGAAGATGGAGCTATGGCGAAG
Source organism: Pleurodeles waltl (assembly GCF_031143425.1). Taxonomy (NCBI): domain Eukaryota; kingdom Metazoa; phylum Chordata; class Amphibia; order Caudata; family Salamandridae; genus Pleurodeles; species Pleurodeles waltl. The sequence goes on from NC_090447.1 coordinate 1,039,158,164, forward strand.
AATCGTGGACAGGGTCAACGCAGTGGGACAGCACCCAAGAAATAGGGAGGACATCAGGAAGAGGTGGAACGACCTATGGGGGAAGGTGCGTTCAACGGTCTCCAGGCACAACATCGCGGTTCAGCGGACTGGCGGCAGACCCCCCACCTCCTCCCCCACAACTAACAACATGGGAGGAGCAAGTCTTGACCATCATGCATCCTGAGGGCCTCGCAGGAGTCGGTGGAGGATGGGACACTGGTAAGTCAAATCTTAACTATCATATCCCCCACCCTACCTGCATGCTATCACACACCCCCACCCTCACCCCCTCCCCTATCACCCCAAATCCTCAATAATTTACTAATAACACAAACCACACATCCCAACACCAAGCCCTGCATGACACAACTAAGCATGGACACCCATCACTAAAGCATGCCTACTGCACACACCTATACAACCCCCTAAACCACCATCACACAAGCTCCCACACAGGAATACTTGCACTGGGGTACACGCTCACCCACCCATTGCACACCATTACACACACACATGCAATAATCATGCTCTTATGCCCTTGCAGGAACCCGAAGGACCGTCACCACACCAGAGGGTCCAGACAACACCACTGCACCCCCAGAAGAGGCACACAGTGACGAGAGCAGCTCTGCCCTACTGGATCCTGATGACCAGCCCGGACCATCGTGGGCCTCGGGACAGTCGGTTCCCCTTGCACAGGCACAGCCCAACACCGACCTTCCACCCTCTGGTAACACCAGCACAGCACCCACCCAGCGGGCCCAAACCTCGCTACCCAGGACAGGTCAATCAGCGGTGTGTCCACCACTACAGGGAACCAGGCTAACCCATCACCCCAACAACAACAGGGACCTGGGGGCAGTGGTAGTGGGCACACGGTCCAGGGGACGGAAGCACAGGAACACTGGGGACTTGGGAGGGCTGCTGTGCGACAGGGGGCAGACAGGCCAAGGGAACCCACTCTCCACGAGGACCTATCCTCCATCATGGGAGCATACCACCACTCCCAGGAGGCGATGGTCCTGGACAAGTTGCAGGAGACCCTGCGCCTGCAGGAGGAACAGTATTTGGGGTTCAGGGAGGAGCTCAGGACCATCAGCTCTGCCCTGGGCACCATCGTAGGGGTGCTGAAGGACATACAAAAGACCTTGAGGGACACCGTGGCACTCCAAAGGGCCCCTGACACTAGCCAGGACGAAGAACTGCCCACCACCTCCGCCGGCGCTAGTGGACAGGAGGCACCGCCACAGGACCACCACACCAGCACCCCACCCCCTGCAGACGGACAACCACCACACAAGTGGTCCCTGAGATCCAGGAACAGGACAGAGCAAGATGGCAAGACCCCCACCAGGAAATGAGACCACCCTGTTTGTCCTCCCACTGTCCCACCTTGTTACCCTGTCCATACTTAAACTTCCCCAGCTCCACTTACTATGCCAAGATGGGCAGTGCACCTGTGAGACTAATAGACTGGACTCTGCCATGGACATTCCTCCACCATCACCCATCACCATTTTACCACCCCCTCCAATAATTAGCACTTCAATAAACACCCTTGAAACACAAAACAATCTGGAGTCAGTCTGTGATTTAGTAAATATGTATTATCAATGACAGTGTGATAATGCATTTCCTATTGTAAAGTTAACATACCTATGTCACACATCACAAGTACTTGAAGGATGCAAGCAGATGACACGTTAGTAACCACACCTGTGAAACAGTAATCGAAAGGTACAACTCAGTTACCAAATAGTGGTTGAAACCGAAAGACAGGATAGAGGTAGACCTTTGAAAGTTAATGTAATGTCAAGCATGAAAATTTTCTCACCTGTGTCTCACTGGAAATATTGCTGTATGACTGACTCCCTGTTGTCGTTGTCTTCTTCCTCAACTTCCTCCTGCATCACTGTCCACAGGCTCCACAGGCTCCACAGCTGCTACAACACCGTCATCTGGATCATCCTCCTGCAGAAAAGGCACCTGGCGTCGCAAAGCCAGATTATGAAGCATGAAGCAGGCGATGATGATCTCGCACACCTTCTTCGGTGAGTAGAATAGGGATCCACCTGTCATATGGAGGCACCTGAACCTGGCCTTCAGGAGGCCAAAGGTGCGTTCGATCACCCTCCTAGTCCGCCCAAGGGCCTCATTGTACTGTTCCTCTGCCCTGGTCCTGGGATTCCTCACTGGGGTCAATAGCCAGGAAAGGTTGGGGTAACCAGAGTCCCCCAAAAGCCATACACAGTGCCTCTGGAGTTGACCCATCATATCAGGGATGCTGCTATTCCGCAGGATGTAGGCGTCATGCACAGAGCCAGGGAACATAGCATTTACCTGCGAGATGTACGGGTCTGCCAACCAGACCATCTGAACATTCATCGAATGATAACTCTTCCTGTTCCTGTACACCTGTTCACTCCTGTGGGGGGGGGACCAGAGCTACGTGGGTCCCACCCATGGCACATATGATGTTGGGGATATGTCCAAGGGCATAGAAGTCACCTTTAACTGTAGGCAAATCCTCCACCTCAGGGAAAATGATGTATCTCCTTATGTGTTTCAGCAGGGCAGACAACACTCTGGACAGCACGTTGGAAAACATAGGCTGGGACATCCCTGATGACATGGCCACTGTTGTCTGAAAAGACCCATTGCAAGGAAATGGAGCATTGACAGCACCTGCACATCAGAGGGGGTTCCAGTCGGATGGCGGATTGGTGACATCAGGTCTGGCTCCAACTGGGTACATAGTTCCTGGATTGTGGCACGGTCAAACCGGTAGGTGACGATGACATGTCGCTCTTCCATTGTCAACAGGTCCACCAGCGGTCGGTACACCGGAGGATTCCGCCATCTTCTCACATGTCCCAGCTGACGGTGCCTACGAAGGACAACAGGGACGAATCAGTCATAATTCCTCCAGTTATGTACCCACAGTTACACACAAGACTACACCACTCACAAATCCCTTCCTGTATGTGTGTTGAGTGTAGGCCTAGCTATGTGTGACGCAGAAGTAAATGAAGCCATGTGGGCCCCTGAAATGGCGGCTGCCTGACCTCTAAACTGGGACAATGGGATTGTGGGGTAACTGCGCTGGCGTTGCACACCGTCGTGGTAGGCGGTCGTAGACCGCGGCGCAATGCTGCATTGGTTAACATTGGACCCTATGGGTCCCAGGAGCCAATGAACAGGTGCGCCAGCGGTGATGATGCGCACCGCCGCGGACGTCACCGCCGCGGACATCACCGCCATTTTCTATCTGTTCAATCACTAGATACCTGACCTTCGACAGGAGAGGACCTACACTGCAAGTGCTGCTGTGACCTCGGTCTGGAAGCGACGATGGCTGCTGTGTCTGGGGAAAGGGCCCCTGCCTTCACTGCACAGGAGTTGGAGAAACTGGTAGACGGGGTCCTCCCCCAGTACACGCTACTCTACGGTCCTCCAGACCAACAGGTTAGTACACAGGGAGCACGTTGTATGGGCTAGGCCTGGGTGAAGAGGGCTGGTTGGAAGAGGGAAGGGGGCCGAGTTCATAGAACATTAATGCATGTGAATGAATGGGCCACATGGCCAGAGTAGGGAGGGGGCCACTCACATCGACGGTGCAGTTGGTAATGACTGTTCCTCTTTCCTTGTGCATGTCATGTAGGTCAGCGCCCACCAGAAGAGGGACATTTTGCGTGCCATAGCCAAGGAGGTCCGGACCCTGGGGGCCCACCAGAGACGGGGCACCCACTGCCGGAAAAGATGGGAGGACATTCGCCGCTGCAGCAAGAAGACGGCGGAGGCTCAGCTGGGGATGGCCTCCCAACGTGGGAGGGGTGCCCGTCGCACCATGACCCCCCTGATGTTCCGGATCCTGGCGGTGGCCTACCCGGAGTTGGATGGGCGCTTAAGGGCATCACAGCAGACACAAGGGGGTGAGTACAACTTCATTGTGCGGACTTTGCGTGCAGTGGAGGGGTCTGGGTGGGGGAGGAGGCCTGTGGGTGTACCTAGGCTAGGGCGAGTTTCGTAGGCTAGGCCCCTCCGTAATGCAGGCCATGTGGCACTCTACCCCACCTCAGCAGAGTGCCAAGTACAGGTATAGTTGCCCCTGTGGCATCCATGTGTGCAGATGTCCACCATAGCCATGTAGGCCATATCCCAGAGATTGCATGTGCAGAGGGCAGGAGCACGGCGTAATGTAGGGGGCTGCTGTGTCTGTCTTGTCCGCCAACGGTAGCGGTATGCCATGCACTAAAACTCCCTTTCTTCTGTCTCCCCCCTTTTTCTGCTCTCCCTGTCCTTTTGTACATCAGCATCATCAGGCGGAGGTACAGTGGCACCGGAGCACGAGGGAGCTGCATCCCACATGGCCATGGAGGGCCACACCACGGACTCAGAATGCACCAGTGGGACGGATGGCGAGGGGAGCTTCACGTCGGCCACCGGATCACCAAGCAGCGACACAGACTCGTTCGCCGATGGGAGCTCCCTTGTGGTGGCGCCACCATCTGTGCGCCCCACTTCTACAGATACAGCCGCCACAGCCCCTACCAGCACCGCCCTCCCAGCAGCCCCTCAGCGTTCGCCCCGTGCCCGCTCACCCAGGAGGGTGGGCATCACCTTCGCCCCAGGCACCTCAGCCCTTGCCCCTGTCACCCCAGCTGCCCTCAGTGAGGAGGCCATTGATCTCCTCAGGTCACTCACTGTTGGGCAGTCTACCATTGTGAATGCCATCCATGGTGTAGAACGAGAGTTGCAACACGGTAATGCATTCATGGAGGGCATTCATTCTGGTCAGGCTGTCCTTCAGCGAACCATGCAATCTCTGGCCTCAGCACTGATGGCAGCCATTGTCCCTATGTCCAGCCTTCCCCCTCCAACCTCCTCCACCCAGACCCAATCTCCTGTACCCCAGCTCATCCCAAGCACACCTACAGACCAGCATGCACACAAGTCAGCACACACAAGTAGCTCAAGCAAACATAAGAACCACACAACCCACAGGCACTCACGCAAGCCTCACCCATGTACAGACACAGCAACATCCACTGCCTTCACTGTGTCCCCCTCCTCCTCTTCTCCCTCCTCCCTCCCAGTCTCGTCTACACACACACCTGCATGCACCACATCTACAGGCACCATGAATCGCACAAGGAGACCCAGCACCACGAGCCGCTCACCTGCACTCACCACCTCCACTGCCATTTACACGTCCCCTGTGTCCTCTCCCAGTGTGTCTGTGATGCCCCCTCCCAAAGTATACAAACGCGGGCACCCACACACCCAACATCCATCCACCTCACGACAGCCTCCAGTACCTGCACCTGCACCCAAAACACCTAAAGTGACACCTCCGACAACCACCTCCTCTTCCTCCACTCCCAGACCCCCTCCAACTACCCATCCCAGTGTACGTCAGAAACTGCCCCTCTGTAAAGTTGACCTTTTTGCTCCCACACCCCCCCTCCAATTCATCAGTCCTGTCGTAGCGCCTCAGCCAAAAAGCCTCCAATACCAGTGGTGCCTGTTCAAGGTTTGTGGAATGCACCGGCCACCAGGGCAGGCAGTGTGACCCAGAGCCAAGGCACTGGCAGCCCACCCCCTGTAAAGGCTCTAAAATTATAGATTGGACGACGGGACCATGTGAAGCCTCCTGGTTGGAAAACAACTCACATGGGTTCCAAAGGGATTGGAGAGTAAGCTGTGACTCCACCAAAGGTGGGGAAGGGCCAGAGGAAGTATGCCCAGCCTGTTGTGAGTGTCACAGCGGAGAAGGGCGCCATCATTCCCCGCATTCGAGACACAACCGCCAGCACCGTCGTCACTGGTCAGGAGACCACCGCCAAAGTCACAGCCCAGGAGGGCCCAAGTATCGTCACTGGTCAGGAGACCACCGCCGGAGTCACAGCCCAGGAGGGCCCAAGTATCGTCACTGGTCAGGAGACCACCGCCGGATTCACAGCCCAGGAGGGCCCAAGTATAGTCACTGGTGAGGAGACCACCGCCGGAGTCACAGCCCAGGAGGGCCACGGCTGCGACAGCCCAGGTGGGCTATGATGGAACATCATGCCACACACCAATGCCCAGTGTAGGGAACGTCTTGCCGGACACCAATGCCCAGTGTAGGGAACGTCATGCCACACACCAATGTCTGTACCAGAACCACCATGGCAAAGCACCGCTGAACAGGGCAAAGACCGCCATGGTGAAGGCGCTGAACAGGGAAAAGACTGCCATGGTGAACACCGCTGAACAGTCCAAAGACCGCCATGGCAAAGCACCACTGAACAGGGCAAAGACCACCATGGTGAAGACTGCTGAACAGTCCAAAGACCGCCATGGCAAAGCACCACTGAACAGGGCAAAGACCACAATGGTGAAGACCGCTGAACAGGGCAAAGACCGCCATGGCGAAGCACCGCTGAACAGGGCAAAGACCGCCATGGCAAAGCACCGCTGAACAGGGCAAAGACCGCCATGGCAAAGCACCGCTGAACAGTCCAAAGACCGCCATGGCAAAGCACCGCTGAACAGGGCAAAGACCGTCATGGCAAAGCACCGCTGAACAGTCCAAAGACCGCCATGGCAAAGCACCGCTGAACAGGGCAAAGACCGCCATGGTAAAGCAGCGCTGAACAGGGCAAAGACCGCAATGGTGAAGACCGCTGAACAGGGCAAAGACCGCCATGGTGAAGACCGCTGAACAGCGCAGCACCGGGTAGGAATGCATAGACCGCCACATCAGGCATCCTTATCCCATGTGCAGCTGGGACAGTGACAGGACAGGAACTTTCACAGGGATACTCATCCAGTCTGGGCACCAGTCCCCCCCAGAACCAGTGGAGAATGTTATCGACTTGTGAGACTGTGGCTTTGCACTCCCCAGGATGGAACAGTGGCCACCCACCCACTATAGAGACTTGTGAGACTGTGGCTTTGCACTCCCCAGGATGGAACTGTGGGCAACCCACCCACTGTAGAGACTTGTGAGACTGTGGGTTTGCACTCCCCAGGATGGAACAGTGGGCAACCCACCCACTGTAGAGACTTGTAAGACTGTGGCTTTGCACTCCCCAGGATGGAACAGGGGCATGGAGCCCCATCGAGGATCTGGCTTTGCAGTAATCCAGCTGAGGTGCCCCCCCTTCCCTTCCCCCTGAGGTGCCTGTAGTATTTCTATCTGATGCCCCGGCAGTGTTCTCTCCGATTGCGGTCAGGTATCTTTTGTGGGCCTCGCCCATGCATTTTTGGACTGTTGGTGCACGGACATTGTTATGTACATATCTGCACTACTTTTCGTAATGTATATATTTCTGACTGAATTTCGTATATATCTGTATATTTTTGTAAGACATGTATATTGCTACATTACAATGTTTGAACAGATTTTGCTTTGTCTTTTCATTCTTCCGGGGGGATTGTGGGTTGTTACTGTGATTTTTGTGTATGCATTGGTGTGTATGTTGTATTATGCGAGGTTGGGGGTGGGGCTGGGGGTGTTTGGTGGGTGTCCCCCTAACTTTTGCCTCCCCCCTCCCCCAATGTCGTGGGTGCAGTACTCACTGTTGTCTTCGGCGCCTACGTAGATGATGGTCGTAGAGGAGCAGAAAGACAAGGGCAGGGAGTATTTGGAGTTCCGAGTCCATGGAGTCCTCGTTCCTCGTGGGATGTGTTGAGTTGAGCGTTTTCCCATTGCAGAAACTGTTTCCACCATGTTTTTATCCACGTTGAAGCCGCCACGGAAAAGGTGGCGGATTGGCGGGTTGTAATACTATGGGCGGTACATTGTGTTCCGCCTGTCTGTTGGCGGTGACCGCCGCGCTGCTTGTCTGTACCGCCGTGGCAGGCGGTGTGTTAAAGTGGCTGTCTTTTTTGGCGGTTTCCGCCAGGGTCATAATTCAATTTTTTTATCCGCCGCACTATTTGCGGTATTACCGCAGCTTTAACACCATCCGCCAGGGTTGTAATAACCACCTAAGTACCTTACCTTAAGGACTCGTATGGAAGCTTCATAGAGATGATATAGACCGACCACCTTTATGCCCTACCTTTCCTCTAGGAGGACATGGTCTGCAGTTGCGTCTCGCAGTGCTAAAAAGGGGCGGGTGGGTGTGGCGTGGGGGTGATGAGGGGGAACAGGGGGTGCATTAAACTAATAAAAAATAAATAAAAAAACGTACCTAATGCGTCGACCTGCACAGCGCTGCCCTCCTTTCCAGCTTCACTGCAGGCAGAGGCACACAGACTGCCCTGCGGCCAATCCTGACGCTGCTTAGAGCAGTGTCAGGATTGGCTGGGAACCTGTGCAGGCTCTCTCCAGCTGGAGAGAACCTACTGCGCATGTGTGTTTGACCAGCCAAGACGGCTGGCCAAACACACATGCGCTCTGAGGGTGAGTTCTGTGCACTCCTCCTTTCTGCTAGTCACCCCCATGTCCCCGCCCCTTTCAAAATAAAAGAATAATTAACATAGTTTATTATCCTTTTTTTCGGAAAGGTTTGCAACTTCTGCTGCTGGTGGGGGGGTGAGGCACCTCCGCCCTAACAGAGGAGTCACCCCTGCTGGTCTGTTGAGATTTCTCTTCTGTCTTTTAGACTCCGTTGTTAAACCTTTTGGAGAAAGAAGCAATATCATTGGTCCAGGCTAATGCTCTCTTGGTTTCTCCTCTCTCTCTCACACACTTTAGTGGTTGGATTATACTCCCCATGTCTGTACCTGCAATCAACTGCACCTACTCGTGTTCTTCAGTGATTGCTATCAGATAATCTTCTCTGATACTCCTAGTCTGATTTCTCTTGTGGGAAGTAGTATTCAGGCACACTTGAGGAAATATTATGGAAACAAAAACACATCTATTACAATCACTCCCTAGATGTCTTTTGGTTACTGCCATGCACCATAATTCAAGCACATATACAGTTCACTTCTTACCTTTGAATGTTTTGAAAAAGGAATTGCTTGCATACTTGGGTAGTGTTACATTACACCATCAAATATCCTTGGGAATGTCTTTCTGAGGAATAAAAAAAGTCACCTCGACTGTCGTTCAAAAGTATTATGCATGTAACATTTTACTCAGTTTTATGTTTCTTTAAAATAGAAGTTGTATTTTCAATATCTTGCATCAATATTAAGCGCTTGCATCACTTTTTTTCTCTGTTTGTTTCTTCCCGAGTGGCGATGGCAGGTAGCAGCATCATGCTGGTGCCTGGCAAAGCGTCTTGAAGGTGGTTGAGATGACTGTGTTAGGTAAGTTCTATGGTGGTGACTCCAGGAGGTGAGACCCATGCAAGGAGAGACTTCTCAAAGACTCTTGAGGCAAAGCACTGACTCATCCATAGACGTGAATCAAATATTTGAACCACTCCCAAGATGGTCAGCAAGTTGTTCTGACCTCTCATAATTGTTCAGAAAATCATGCACTGTTCAATAGGTGATGCACAACAAATCTCAAGCTTCAATTCTGACACCTTTATGCTGCACACTTAAGAAAACCATAATAATATGTAAGCAGTGCAAGACACTACTAATACTACTACATGCACTGTCACATACCATACCCCCAGTGCTGGGGGGGGCTGAGATCTAGTAGCGGGGGGGCTAAGATTCCTAATAAGGCTTATAGTGCCAGAGGGCTGAGATTCCTTATGTGGCTAATAGTGCTGGAGGGCTGAGATTCCTCAATAGGGCATATGATTTCTACAGGGCCATGAGTGGTTCAGTGGAGTTGATGCAGCTAAATGTCCAAGATGCCTGAGAGTTATTTAGAATCTGGCAGACAAAATACTATTTTCCAAACATGGCAGCTTTCCTTTACCACTGTACTGCAAGTGCATTAGAGTGTATGACATTTGTATCACACCAAAAGGGATATCTGTATCCTGATGTGAGGTAACATACTTTAAAATAGCGGAAACAAAATTGATTGTAGTATTATCTGGGATATACTGCTTGGCAGAATTCTTTCAAGACAAGAAAGATGTAATTCTTATAAAGTACAGATGGTAGCCATAAATGGCCATCTGGTCCTGAGAAGTAATCCCTCAGCATAATAATGCTCCTAAATCTATTTTTGGAACGGCTCCCCATATTTTTGCCTTCTGGTGCTGAACCCGTTTTTATTTTGTATTAGGACTCTGTGCAACTTGCCTTGTTAACCAGTTGTAAAGTACTTGTACCCTATCCCAAAAACATGGTACAACTGGCAACTACCAGATTGGTGCATTTACATTACTTGTAAGTCCCTAGTAGATGGAACCTAGGTCTGTAAATTTAATGCTACTATAGAGGCCCGAAGCTCTCATTGTGCCACCCACTAAACTAGCCATTAAAATATGTCTCAGGCCTTCTACTGCAACCTGTAGTGCAGTTTTAAATTTCTCTTTCGACTTGGCAAGATAAACATTTACAGAGACCTAAATCATCCTATTTAATACATATAGGTCATCCCTAAGGTAGGCTCTAAAGGTTTACAGGGCAGTGTGCATTGTATTTAGGCAACCCTGTTGGGCATGTGTATGTATGTTTTCCAATGCCTGGCAGTGAAAAACTCCTAACACCATTTTTCACTTTGTAACACCTGTCTCTCCCATTGACTAACACTGGTTTACCCTATTACATGTAACAAATGATTTCCTTGGTTTAGAAGCTGGTAGGATAGAAATGGTGGAGTCCGACTTTTAGTCACAATTCTGAAAATGCTACTTTTGGAAAGGGGACATGGTCTTGTCCTAACCTTTTGTGCCTTCTGCCAGTGTCCTGGGTCACATGACTGTGTATGTCCCTGCTGTTAGGGTTTGTGGATTCTTCCCAGACAGTGACACACAGGGGGCTTAGGTATGGCCAGGATGGGCCATCCAGCCAGGGTGACTGGGGAAATCTGCACCCATCTCTATTCACACTTCAAAGGTCTCTGCTTCACAACCACACATGACTTGTCTTTTATCACCCCACACTTCTTGGAGTCTTGACAGGGGAATGGAAGAACTTTCCAGAGCCAGATGTGGGGGTAGGATAGGGTTTCACCCCATACACAAAGGCTGGCACTAGGTATAAATGTTGGACCGGCAGAGCCACATCTTGACCACTTTGACTTGTGGAAGACTCAGAAGAAGGACTGCTCTTCTGTGCTGCTGCTGGAAGGACTGGGCAGCTGCACTGACGCCTGTCAAAGAAAGACTGGACTTGCTCCCTCAACCCAGGCCCACCAGAGTGATTCCAAGGGCTAGCTGGCTGGCTTCCTTTGTGAGTAACGAGGACACAACAAGCTTCAGAGACAAGTCCTGCATCTGCCCAGCTGACTAGCTGCATGTTTACCTGCCTGTACCCTGCTACTGGCCTGTGTTTTAATGAGTCCTGATCCCCAAGAGCTGTCCCCAAGGCCTGGAACCTTGGTTGGCACAAGAGTGAGCTCCTCCATATCCAACTGAGGGTTCCCTTGAGATAGACGCTTTGCAAAGTATCTTGGTGTAGGACCCCATATCCTAGAACCTTGCAACTTCTAATTGGTGGTCTCATCGGAACCTATGCAGCTAAACTCAAGTTGACAATGGACCGACTCCGCAGTATTTTGCGGATCCTGATCGGCAGCCTCATCAGAACTGATGCAGTGTGACACAACTCGACACAGGAACTCCTATCACAGTACCTTGCAGTTCCTGATCAGCGGCCTCATCAGAACTGACATATCATGACGCAGCACAATGCAGGATCTCAATCCTTAGCCATAAGTACAACTAAGTACACCTTCCTGCAGACTTAACCCGGTCTAGCACTCGGTCTGCACTCTATCACAGTGTGACTTTGTTCTGGTCCGGTATGATCAGATAACTGCACTTGGTGCATTGTGCTGTTATCTGCTATTACCCCTAGAACATCTAGAATTCAATATCTCCGGTTCTACTGATTGTACGCTGTTTGTTTCAGTGCAATTTCATTAACATTTACTCTATTTTTCTAAACATATTTGTAATTTTTCTTGTGTTGTGTTTTTACTTTTTTACTGTTTTGAGTGCAGCATAAATACCTACACTTTACTTCTAAGTTAAGCCTGACTGCTTTGTGCCAAGCTACCAGAGGGTTAAGCACAGGTTAATTTAGTGACTTTTGTGGTTCACACTGTGAAGGATTGTGTTTATTATTTGATCAGGGCTTTCTCTCTTCTCAAATATTAACCCGATTTATTAAACTCCTATTCACTTTCATTTAAATCAATGAGAATTCCAGAATGGTATGTGTCATGCTAAGACATATGTTGTGAATCTGTTAGGCTGAACTAGGCAATTTGGGTACCCTTCTTCAGTCAAACAAGATTTTTATTTTTGGACATCCATATATATTCAATTCACCAAGAATCATTATCACATTCATTTTCTCTTCACTCTAATTATGCTTCCTAAACTATTTGTATTGTTGATACAGCTATTTCATTTTTATGGGAGTTGTTCAAAGTCATATATATGTATTACAGCTGGAATATTTTAAGCTCCAAGTCTTGTAACCATCACTAAAACTTTATAAATCATATTCACTCCAAATATTATTCTATTGGTGCCTTGCTGCATATAAAGAACAAATAGGAGCAAAAAATGACCTGAGACCCATGAACAGACTGTATACTTGTAATTGTGAATCTCTCTTGGACTCACATTAAAAGGTACAATTCCTAATGGTTAATATGGGGCACATATTTAATTCTCATACAAGGCATAGCTGTTGCTGACCATCATCCCTTCCAAGCACTGCACTGAATTCCCTATCCATTCCTGAAATACCTGGGTGTTGTCAGACAAGTAGAACAGCAAACAACACTGTTTCCCATGTCCCCTCTGTCTCCATAGTCTTTCTCTTTGGCCTGTTGCTCATTAGCTGGCCTCTTTCTTCCTCCTCTACTCTTGCCTTCCTTTCTAGCCTTTTTATAATCTCCCTTGCCTCAATCGGTGTCTTTGTTCCCCTGTTCTCTCCCCAGAATCTGTATCCTTATAACTCCTGTGCGCCCATTCCCTATTCTCTCTTTGTCTAATATCTTGCCTCACCCCAATTTCTCAGAGTCCTATCAACATGCCTCATGTCTTTTAGTCCCTCATCCTAGTTGTTCCATGCCTTGTACATTCTCACTTTTGACCCCTTGATATAAATTCTTAGCCACTTTTGTTTTTTTCCCTGCCACCGGTATTGTCATCTACCGGTATTGACATGGCTCCCCTTTATCAACTTTTTACATTCCAACCATGCATGTAACTTTGTTTTCCTTGTACATGATACTGGTTATAAAGCTGAGGGAAACATCTTTTAATTAGGCACTGATTTCCCACAATGCATTATAGTTTAGCCTATATACACTAGATAAAAAAAATGAAAAAATAACTTTTTTCTGTTTCATCTGAAGCTGACCTGAAACCTAGATTCAGATGAGTAGCCACTGTGGATGAGCTCTGCTAGGAGTAATTGCTTGCCCTGCCTGAAGTAGAGAAGAGCTTTGCTTCCTTGAAGGATCAACCCCAGGATCATCCGACTGCAGCATTAGGAAGGCAGCTCCAGTATAGCCCCCTTCAAGAAACCATAAAGTGTAAGTCAACCTTCGTGAATTAGCCCCTATGTGTTTTTATGTTTAGAAAAAGTTTAGAATAAAATATTGAAAAAAAAATAAAGTGTGTGATTTAATAATTCAAATAATACATATTTAATTCTATGTATTTATTGTTAAGGTATAATTCTATTGTATTTTCTTTACTCAAATAGAAAAGTAATAATTGTTGTAACAATATCTTTCCATTATTTTATTTTCATTGTCATGGTGGTTATAGTTTAGTATATTTTTGTTTCTATTTTTTACGATTTGGTTCGTTTTTTGGTTTAGTAATGTGTGGTGTTCATTTAATTAGGCGTTGATTATAATAACTCCAATTATCATTATTATTATTAGTAGTAGTAGTGGTGGTAGCAGAATAATAATAATAAGAATAATAATAATCATAATAATAATAATAATACTAATAATAATAATAATCATTATTATTATCGATATCATTATTATTATTATTATTATTATTATTATTTATGCACATTTGTCATTTACAGTATTCCACTGTATTAATGTTTTAAGTTTTCTATAAAATATATATAATTACATACAAGTGTAAAGTATTTTTTATTTAGTTTTGATAATGTTAAACTATATTTGTTTTACTGAAAGGATAACTGAAAATGGCTAATATCTTTTTTATGAGATAATTTCCCCAAATTGGTTTAGGTTGGAGTGGGAATAATCAATGTGATCCTTTCAGTGTCCAACCCATTCTCCAAATTGGTTTAAATTGGGGTGGAAAAAGTAAGTATGACCCCACTAGTGTCCAACAACCTCAGCATATTGTGTTATTTTGGAATCAGAATAGTAGGTGTGACTCTTTTAGTGTCCTACATCTTCCCCAAAATGGTTTATATTGGAATGGAAATAGTAAGTGTTCTACATTGGAGTGGGAATGGTAAGTGTGACCCATTTTGTGCCTGGCAGCTTCCCTAAAATGATTCAGATTAGAATGAGAATAGAAAGTGTGCCTTCTTTAGTATCCAAACACTTCTCCCAAATTGATTAGATTGGATTGAGAATAGTAAATGTGACCATTTTAGAGTCCAACATCTTTCACAAATTATTTAAGATTGGACTAGTATTAGAAAGTGGACCCCATTAGTGTCCAGTACCTTCCTCAAACTGCTCTTGATTAGACTGGAAATAGTAAGTGTGACCCCATTTGGGTCCAACACCTTCCCAAAAATTGTTTAGGTCACAGTTGGAATAGTGAATGTAGCTCCTTTAGTGCCCAACACCTTCCCAAACATTGCTTACTTTGCAGTGGGAATAGTAAATGTAACCCCTTTTATGTCCAACGTCTTCCCCAGAATGGTTTAGATGTGAGTGGGAATAGTAATTGTCAACCCTTTAGTGTCCAACACCTTCCCTACACTGGTGTATATTTTAGAGGGATAGGGTAGTGTGACATCTTTCATGCCCACCACAATCCTCAAATTGGATTGAATTAGAGTGGGAATACTAAATGGGACCTCTCCTGCCTATGAAGTGGAGGAGACTTCAATGAGTGGTTTTTGTAGTGCACCAGTCCCCCTTTTAACCCAGCCCTGCGTGCCAGGAGATCTGTGGTGGTTATCAGTCCTTTGTGTGGGGTCAAGCCACTACCCGTTGAAGTGTAAGTGAGGGCCTCTCAACCCTTCCTTCCCCAGAAGACCCATCAGTATGCAGATGAATACAGATGCAGCTAATTGTCCTGTGCTTATGGCTGTCTCAGTTGAATGCACAAGGGGAGCTTTCAACCAGCACAGACCAGTCATGGATTGGAGACAGGCTGTATGGTGCAAAAAAACTGTGAGAATTGCCTACTTCTAAAAGTGTCATTTCTAAAAAATAGTAATGTTAAATACATCTTCACCAGTAAACAGGATTTCTCACTACCATCTCCAAACATACCAAACATGGCAATGCTTCTCCTTTCAGATCAAAAATTTCCACTTAAAAGTACATAAGGCAATTTCCAATGCTACCCTATGAGAGGAGCAGGCTTCACAATAGTGAAAAACAACTTTCAGAATTTTACACTACCAGGACATATAAAACTTACAAGTTAATGCTCTACCTTTTACTTACATAACACCCTGCCCTATTGGCTATCTAGGGCTTATCTTAGAGGTTACATATATGTAATCAAAGGGGAGTTTAAGGATTCGCACACAGTTTTAAATGCCAAGTCAAAGTGGCAGTGAAACTGCACACCCAGTTTTTGCAATGGCAGGCCTGAGACATGGTTAAGGGACTACTTATGTGGGTGGCATAATCAGTGATGCAGGCTTACTGGGAGTATTTAATTTACAGGCCCTGGGCACACATAGTGCACTTTACTAGGGACTTATAGGTATATTAAATATGCCAATAAGGACCAGCCAATGTTACCATGTTTAGGAGAGAGCGCTCAAGCACTTTAGCACTGGACAGCAGCGGTAAATGTGCAGAGTCCTAAAAACAGCAAAAACAAGATCAGAAAAATGAAAGGGGGCAAGCAAAAAATATTGGGAAGACCACCCTAAGGCTTTCAGGTCTAACATGTTACAATTATTGTCAATCAATCTTAAGTATTAAGAGGTTGTTTTTTTATGAAACCAACACCATCAAACTCAAATTTCAAGTCTATTGTTCACTTATCTCCTAGGATACAGATATGGCCTGCTTTTGGGTTTTGTGAAGGACAGAAACAAGAAAAAAAATATGTCTATTGTTTTCTCACCTGTTTTAACTTTTTCAAATTGAGGGAAGATCACATGTAAAACAGTCAGCCTAAAACAAAAAAGATTACACGTTAACACCCATAAATACCTTCATAACTCCATTTGTAGAAGAGGCACAATGCCTTACCCAACACACCCACCATCAAAAGAGAACAGTGCTCCATCTAGGACTTTGTTGTCACGAACCCTGAACCTGAAATGTGTTTCCAAACGATATCAGGGGTTCCATCTGAATCCCACTCTTTAGGAAATGTCCTTACAATATATTTACCAACAAACACCCACCTGATCACCTGAATTTAGATTGTTATTATATTCAGTACACACACTTCTGCTTTCCATCAACCAATTTTCTCAATGTTTGACTTCCTAAGATGCTCATTGCATTTTCCAGTACAAGCTCAATTGACATACTTATCAAGTGCTCTGATTTTCTGGGATAAGACCCTGAAATGTGTGCTGCTTGTTTCTTACACATTACATTTATTTGCATTCATATTAGGCTGCCAACATTTTGAACAGATCACCGTTATATTAATGTAAATCACATGTGCATCATTATTTTATCTCAGTGGTACGACCATTATTATTTTGGTGCTTTTCCTGTTCGCTTGTAGTGTTTCTTACCAGGCTTAGTATAGCCCCAATCCATAGCACAGACCGTGTCTATTCCCATCAAACCTACATGTACATCATCTTCTTGATACATTGTAAAATCATGTTTTTAACTAAGTTAAGTTGAATTTACTTTTATTTTCCCCTTAGCCACATTTTGTTCTGGAGCCCACTTCTTTTAAGTCCAACCAAAAAATTATAAAAACATATAAATCATTATTTTTCACAAAATCTGTTGATATGAGAATAGAATAAGACTTTGGACTGCCCTTTTCCCAGTTGTGTAAACATTGCAGAATCTGTGCTTCATTGACCACAGCTGGTTTTGATCGGCATTTTTCTCCCATAATCTCTAGCAATTGTCATCTGAGATAGTGCAACTGCCTTCCCTTTGTAATCTCCATATACAATTGCAGCTTGCTTCCCTAATGAGGAGGGGGGCAGGGGTTGTGCACGGGGCGGGGGAGGTGGTACGCGGGTGCGGGTCATAAAATGTATTTAAAAAAAAAAGATAAAATAAAAACTTACCTGCTCCTCGTGTGCCACTCCTACCCTCTGTCTCCTCCATCAGGCACAGGTACCCAGCCTGCTCTGTGGCCAACCCTGACGCTGCTCAGAGCAGTGTCAGGATTGGCTGGGAGCGCCCTGGCTGGATGCTCGCAGGCAGACTGGGAGTCTGTGCAGACTATCCCCAGCCCAGCAACTGTGTTGCTGGGCTGGAGAGAGCCTACAGCGCATGTGTGTTTGGCCTACCCGAGACGGACGGCCAAACATACATGCGCTCTAAGGGAAGTGCACAGTGCACTCCCCTCCGTGCTCATCACCCTGTAGCCCCGCCCTTCCACCACGAAGGGATAACATAGTTTATTATCCCTTCTTTGTGAAAGGTTTGCAGCTTCTGCTGCTGGCGGGGGCAACGCTTGTCCACCCCTGTGGTGGAGCCGCCCCTATCCATATAGCTGTCTATTTGGCCCATGTCGGTGTCATATCTTCTAACAGTCCTGGCATTTTTTCCAACACCACTATGAATACTAGCAGGTGACTGCTTATACTAACAAGAGAAATGCAAAGTTGCATGTTGTAGCATACAAAGTGATGCTGTCTTAGATACCACAACCTGGAAATAGTGCCATTCATTCTGCGGTCTATTTGAAAGTTATATCTCTGCACTCATTGATTCATAAACAAACACTCACATCTGGATGTGTTTTTATCTCAATCTTACAACTAGTCATCAGAAAGAGGTTGCCCCATTTTCTCACTTAATTTTTCAGATTGCAAGCTCTGGGGATGAATTGCAAAGCATCTCTCTGGGCACCAGCCCTGAGCTTCACTTGCACCCAACAAGCTCCACCCCTTACCCTGCATTTTATCCCCTTGCACACTAAGGCCCTCATTATGAACATGGCAGTCCGTTCCGCTCCGCCGGCACGTAGAAACAGAGGAGCGGGCCGGACAGCCAAATAATGAACTAAACGAAAGTCAGGCATCCCGCGAACCTCCCACCGCCAGCAGAGGAGTGCCGCCGACGATGGCAGAGTCCGCCCACAGGCCGTCGGAAAGGCCTAACCCGCCCATCAAATTATGAACCACCATTCCGCTTCCAGTTCCGGGCGGGAACCACCGCCACACAAATCCAAGCGGAAACTAACCAAATATAAGAAAACACTCACCGGAGTCCCGCAGAACGTTCCGCTGCAGACATGGATAGAGAGCTGCAGATCATGCCAGCCCTGCTCCTTGCCATGTACCTCCACGACCGAGACCGCCGACGAAGATGACGACAGTAAGTACTGCAACCTTCTGACCAAGGGAAGAAAGGGCACAGTCACCTACCCACCCACTCCACCCACTATGCAATGCCCCCAAACCCTTCACAGCAGCACAACCCATACCCCCCACAGCAAGAGGTACTTACCCGACACAAGGCTAATTCAACATGACCATAGTACATACAAATGCCCCACACCCATGACAAATGAATCAAAAAAACAGGGTTCAACGGTGTGCAGCCCAAACACAGGCCACACAGAAACTTTATTATAAAGCTCGCTGAGGCAAACAGTCTAAACAGGGCCAATGGCCAGTCTATATGGCGACAATTGCCATGGGCCACAACGGGCCCAACACAACGGGCCCAACCTGACTCCCACAAGTGCATGGTACTCCACGTCATGGGGCACCACATGGGCATCCAGGCACCTCACGGAAGGGGAGCAGGGGGTGGTGGGGTGGGGATTTTCAACAGTGCTGGGCCATTGACTTTCGTTTGGAAGGTGGAGGGGGGCTGGGCTTGTCCTTTGAAGTGGGTGGGGGCTGTTTGGATTGGGTGGAGCTAGATGGCCTAGGCTCAGTCTGGGCCTTTTTCTTATCTGGGGAAGGGGCACGGGAATGTGAAGGGAGGACAGGGGTGGGCTGTGATGTGGAAGGAACGGAAAAGGCAAGGAGGTGAGCAAGTTTGGGGACAAGACGGGTTGGGCCAGTGGGTTGGAAGAGGTCAGCACGGGAGAGGAAAAGTTTCTTTGGAGCAACTGGGGTGGGCGTGGATGAGGGCGTGGGAGTGGAGGCAGAGGGTGTGGATGTATGCGGTGTAGGGGTGTGTGTAGTGGGTGCAGGTGACTGCTCAGTATGCTGTGGTGTGGTGGATGTCTGATGGGTGGATGTCTCGGTGCGTTTGTGGGTTTTGGGAGGAGGGGGGTGGACACAGTGGGAGAAGACAGACAGCTAGTGTGGATGTGTGTCTGCAAGTCTGGTGAGTGTGCTGCATGTGTCAACTACAGTAGTGGTGGTGAGTGCAGGTGTGGTGTATGGGGTGTATGTATGGCTGTCTGCTATTGTGGTGAGTGCAGGAAGATGAGCAGCAACAGTGAGTGAAGGTGCAGTGCATGAGGGTGTGGATGTAGAGGGGACAGACAGGGAGGCAGCAGAAGTGGGCACACTGCGGGAAGTGGATGTTGTTGTGTGTGCAGGTGTCTGTTGGCTGTGTGAATGCTTGTGGTGGGAGGTGTGGTGCTTTTGTTTTGATGTGTGTTTATTGTGTGTTGATGTGCTTGACTGGGTGTCTGAATGTGTGCCTTGGACGGGTGAAGGAAGTGGGGTGCTGGAAGGGTTAGAGGAGGTTGGAGGGGGGATGGAACGGCCAGGGAAACTGGCTGCCGTCCGAGAGGAGGCCATAGCCTGAAAAGATCTCTGTAGGGCAGACACTGCACCGTGAATGCCATCCAGATAGGCATTAGTCTGCTGCACCTCTGATGCTATCCCCTGGATGGCATTGACAATGGTTGTCTGCCACACAGAGATGGTTCTCAGGAGGTCAATAGCCTACTCTGTGAGGGCAGGAGGGCTGACAGGGGCAGGGGAGGAGGTGCCTGGGGCGATGGAGACTCCCACCTTTCTGGGTGGGAGGGCACAGCCGCTCGGTAGGTAGCAGAAGGGAGGGCGGTGATGGAAAGGGGGTGGCGGAAGATGTCATGGGAGTGGTATATACACTAGGGTCCGCCACTGCTGGGGAGTCCCCATCGGAGGAGGTCTCGGAGTCACTACCTCCTATGGTAGTAGCCTCCCCCTTGGAAATCCCCTTGCCCTCCCACCCACTGGTCCCCTGGGCATTGGTTGTCTCTGCCTCATAGGATCCGTGGGTCGCTGCCTCCCCACTTGCTGGTGCCTCAGCTCCCTCACCTGAGGTTGATGCTGTACCAAACCAACACAAGAGAACAGGGATGGGGAGACAAAACAGGAGAGACACTTGTAAATAGCTGAATGCAGGTACATAATGGCCAGACTTACACCCACCCAGAAGACACACCCAACAGGCACCACCATTCACTATTCTTATGGCAATGCCCCTGACTCCTGACCAGAACACTTCTCTACACCCATCCCCTGGACTACCTAAGGAGGCGACGTAGGGGAGACCTGACAAAGACACCCCTACACCCTTTGGGGACTATAAAGTAGATGGACAACAGGGAAAGTCCCTGCCTCTAAGCAGCATGAACCCTAATGCACACCCAAACATCCTTCCAGACTGAAGTATGTGAAATGAGTACTCACCCCCTTGTGACTGCTGTGCAGCCTTCAAGCGCCCATCCAGGTCTGGGTATGCCACCGCCAGGATCCATCGCATGAGGGGGGTCAGTGCCCGACGGGCACCCTTTCCACGTTGGGAGGAATTCCCCAGCTGGGCTTCACTGATCTTTCGCGCCCAGTGCCGCAGGTCCTTCCACCTCTTTCTACAGTGGGTGCTCCGCCGGTTGTAGACCCCCAATGTCTGCACCTACTTGGCGATGGCATGCCAATGTGCCCTCTTCTGGTGGGCGCTGACCTAAAAGGGCGACACAGAAATGGAACACACAGGTCAGGCATTTGCACGATAGGAACAGCTGGCTAAACGTCCACTATTGGACGGACAGTACTCTCAGACTTATAGGACTCAGTCGCACGCAGCATTCCATGCACCATGGCCCATGCAGGCTGAGAGGTGCACACATATGTGCAATCAACACCATCCATTACACACACACAGTGCCCCCCAACCCAGACTCACCTGTACCTCTGGCTGTCCATACAGTTTCGCGTACAGGGGCAGGACTCCGTCAACTAGCTTCTCCAGTTCCTCCTGGATGAAGGCCGGGGCCCTTTCCCCTGCAACACGTGGCACATCCATAGCCAGAGGCAGGCCACAGCAGTACATAGAGTGAGTTCCTGTCCGCACGAGATCAGGGAGTCAAGTGATTAAATGATGATGAATGCGCGTCCGTTCCACAGCGGTATGCACCGTCACCGCCGGTGGCGATCATGATACGCCAGGATTCCCCATTGGCATCCATGTTAGCCAATGAGGGTGCGAACAGCGGTAAACACCGCCTTACGCTGTGACGTCAACCGCTAGCGGTATAAGGTCACTTCCACAATGAAAGGGCAGATCTACAGTGGGCAGACATTTTGCCATCATCTACGTGTCTAGAATTAATTACTACTCACAATTCAGGCCCTACTAGCCACATGAAGCACCTAGGCCCCTGTCCTCTCAGTATTGTAGCACACATGAAAACCTCTGTACCCTCCTTGTGATGTACATGTATATCTGTCAGGTAGCAGTTATTGTTGAGACACTACAATGAACAATGCAGTGCACAAATGATGACAAGTGTGTCTATGTATGTGTCTTCATCACTCTTTTTTGTAACCCCTCGTAGGTACCGACCCTTGTGGCGAGGAAGGGCACCATCGGTGTACAGACCACTTGTGGATATGGGGACCATGATGGAGCATCAGATCATAATCACTTACAGACTCACACGTGCAACTATTCAGGACCTTTGTGCATTACTGAATCCTGCACTAACTCCGGGAAATCGTAATCAGCATGCCATTCCAACTGAAGTGCAGGTGCTTTCCGCACTCCATTTCCTGGCCACAGGCTCAATTCAAGAGACAGTGGGCATGGGTGCTGGTTTTTCACAGCCAATGTTCAGCCAGGTACTGACAAGATTTCTGAATGCATTTGTCCGACATCTGCAGTCCTATGTGAGGTTTCCCCAAAGTACTGACCTACCTGCCGTCAAGTCAGAATTCTATGCCTTTGCCAACATACCGCATGTCATAGGTGCCATAGATGGCACCCACATAGCTATCATCCCATCAAGAGTGAGTGAATGGGTGTACAGAAACAGAAAAAACGTTCACTCCATGAACATCCAATTGGTACGTACTGCAGAGTGAATGCCATGTTTCCAGGTTCAGTCCATGATCCCTTTGTGTTGAGGAACAGTAGTGTGCCACAGAAGATGGAACAACTACAAGAGGACAGAGGGTGGATCATAGGTAAGTGTGCCTGTCAGTAACTGACACATTGCAGGAAGCCAGCCTGTCTGACTAAGGGTCATACCAATGACAAGTCTGTATTGCACCATTGTCTAGGTGATTTTGGCTATCCAAACCTGCATTGGCTCCTGACACCAGTGAGAAATTCCAGGACGGATGCAGAGAGAAATTACAATGAGGCCCATGTTCATACTAGGAGGGTAATAGAGTAAACTATAGGTCTCCTGAAGTCTAGATTCCGGTGTCTACATGTCTCTGGGGGTTCCTTGGCCTATGGGTGTGATAAGGTGTGTAGAATAGTGATGGCCTGCTGCACGCTGCACAACGTGGCAGTGAGACATTTTATCCCCCTCTTGGAGGTGGAGGGTGCTATAGGTCATGATTAGCTACCTCAGCAAGGTGAGGAGAGTGATGGTGATGATGAGGAAGGGGAAGATGTCAATTCCAGGAACCAACTGATACAACTCTACTTCCAGTAACTGTGTAGGACTTTGGCCTGTCATTGGGGTTAGTGACCAATACTGTTAGTGTGCTCTGTCATATGGGGGGTTGGTATTGATAGGTGAAAAATGGCCCACTTCTGCATGGTCCTGACTGAAAATATACACATTTCCTCCTTGCCAACTTTGGGCACACAGGACTCCGATCATGCATAGATTCGACAATAAAGTTGTTCTCTGCAAGTTGCATTCATAATCCACTTTGTTCACAGTTTAACATAGGGGACAGTGTTACAGGTGTGAGAAGTGTTTTATTGGTTGAAGTGAGTGAATTGTGCAATTTACAGTGATGGGAAGTTGTAAGGGTGGGGGGTCCTCAAGACCAATATGGTGGCAGCCTTGTTGGTAGTGTTGATGGATCCACCTTGTCTAACAGTACTTCATGTAGTTTCTTAGCAATGTGTGGTTGGTGATTGGGTGGGATGGTTGCTTTGCATTTGTTGCAGAGTTAATTGTTGGAGGGGGCCTTGTTCTTAGCTGGAGTTCCAGTGCCATATATTGGCCTCAGGGTCCATTTGGGCATCTGCTGTTGAGCTTCATGGGATGACATGGTAGGCCCTTGTGTTTCCTGTGAAGGTAGTTCCTGGGCTGTTTCTGCTGCTGGGTTCAACTGATGCTGGTTGTCCAGTGCTGTTGTGAGGGCCTCTTGTCCGGGTTGGGTGTCAGACTGGTTTTGACCAACTGCAACAGTGCTCCTGCTATGGTGGCCATTGTGGCATTGTGCTCTTTCCACTGCTCCATGGCCTGTTGGTGGTGTTACTGCTGCATCCTCTGACTGTTCTCCAGGGTGGACACAATCTGTGCTAACCTGTCATGGGTATGTTGGTAGGCCCCCAATACCTCTGGTATTACGTCCTAGGCTGCTGCATTCATCCTGCGGCCTCCCCCTGGCCCACTGCCACCCTTGCAATTGCCTTGGCCCCTGTACCTGTGTCCCCTGCACAGATGTGGCAGTACCACTTGTACTGGGACCCTCTCCTTCCTGCATGGTGGGAGTAGGAGACTGTGGCCTCTGTACCTGTGTTCCACCTGTCTGTGCTCTGGGTACACTGGTGTTGGGACGCCTGCCCGGGGCTGCTGCTCTTGACTGGGTGGTAGGGGTGACAGTGGTTTCTTGGGTGGGCCTGCTGCATGGTGACAGTGCAGGACTGTGTGAGGGCCTGCTCATCAGTGCCCAGGGATCCTTCACCAGTGTCCTGTGAGGTCCCTCTGTCTCCATGGGGGGCACTGGCACTCCTTGTCCCCACTGTTAGGATTGCATGGGTGGTGGTGCTTGTTGGGGGACATAGACATGTCTGTTACAAATGCATGAATGTTTGGGGTGCACAGGACTGGGCTATTTTGTGCTGGTGTTACTTTATGTGGCCTTCCGGGGTGCCTTTGTGAGGTTGACATTGCATTTTGCGCCAGTGTGGGATTGCATTGTGGTGGGGGTATCGTTCCATTGTGGGTATGTGCAGGGGTGGGTGACTGTGCACAGCGAGAGGGATGTGGGCCTGTTAGTGGGTCTTTGGTCATGCAGGGGGGTGGATGTAGTGGCTGATGCCTGGGTGGGGTGTAAGTCCAGGTGGGTGTGGGTGGGTTGGGGTGGTGCATGCATTACAGGTGTGGTGGATATGGGGTAATTGTAGATCACTTACCCGAGTCCATTCTTCCAGTGAGTCCAGTGAGTCCCTCTGGGTGCAGGATGGCCAGTACCTTTTCCTCCCAGTCAGTGTAGTCGGGTGGTGTTGGTGGCGGTCCTCCCCCAGTCTTCTGCACTGCATTGTGGTGCCTTGATGCCATGCCCCGGACCTTCCCCTGCAGGTCATTCCATCTCTTCTGGATGTCGTCCCTGGTGCGTGGATGGTGCCCCACTGCATTGACCCTGTTCACAATGGTCTGCCACAGCTCCATTTTCCTTGCGATGGGTGTGTGCTGCACCTCGGCCCGAATATTTGTGGCTTCACCTTCAAGATCTCATCCACCATGGTCCTTAGCTCCCTTTCGGTGAACCGTGGATGCTTGGGGGAGGACATGGTGAGTGTGGGGAATGGTGTCGGGGATGGGAACGAGGTAAGGGTGCTCTTCTGTGACTCGGTGTGCATGTCCTGTATGCTGGCATTCGCTGTCTGCCTCTGGTGCTCTCCGTCTTCTTGTCCTGCTTTTGTTGCAAGGGATTGTGGGGTGTGTCTGGGGGTATTTTATGGGGTTCTGGATGTGTGTCAGGTGTGTGGATCATAGGCCTATCCAATGTGTGCACTTCTTGCTGTTGAGTCCACTTGCTGCCCGTGGCAGTCGCAGCCGCCAATGGTCGTCCGGCCTCCACTGTCCACCGAGGTGATTTGTGCATCATTATTTGGAGGGCGGGATGTGGGTGTGCTTGGCGGTGGCGGGGTGGGGAGGTCCGGGATTCCTGCCGACAGAGTCATGGCGGGGAGTGGTGGTCTTGGGATTTTTGGCTGGGTTGGGATTTTCATACATTATATTGTGGGTTTCCATTCACTGCCAACGGTGGGATTCTGTTCACCGCCGCCACGGCGGTCGGCGGTCTTTCCCACTGTGTTCATAATGACCGCCTAAAACTACTCTGCTTACACTCTCCATGTGCTCTTCCTATCATCCTATGTAATTCAATGTAGCAATGAGTTGCACTACCAGAGCTGAAGATAGGTCCCAGCTTTCGAACAGCAGAGTGCGTTGTACATCAGGATTGTGGTGCTTCTGCAGATCTTTGTATGATTCCCATTGTGCAAGATGTGAATGTATTAAATATGATTTCCTGAACAACGCTATGTGTTATTTACATGTCAAAATGTAGCTCGTTACATACGAAGGAGAAGACAATATGAGGAGCTTTTTTGTAATTTGCATAGGATAACCCAAATCTAATAACAACATTTTTTCAGATGCTACAAAATATAAGCAAAGCTAATTAACAAGATAAATCATTTAAAATACCTTATAACATATTGATCAAGATTAATTAAGAAAATAAGGAGAAGCGTTCAAAGTACTTTCTGCAATCTTAATTACTTATAAGATCCATCAGACAGAGTGACATAAACGCCTCTCCCCCTTTAGATAATGGGAGGCTTATTACAAGCCCCTGTGCACTGCTGTAATGTCACTTTTAGTGATGGTCCAACAGGGCACCCTACAGGGCCATATCTACAAGGCCACAGAAAGCCACTCTGCATGGCTTTTCATGGCCTTGTAGGTATAGACTGAGGAAACGTAGCGCAAGTTGCTGCATTGCCTTACCCTGCAATAGGGAGGCGTGCCATGGGTTTTTACCGTGGGTGTTCCCAAGTTGCACCCATGGCATTTGACACACATGGATATGTGCCCAGGGAAGGCTTAAGGGATGCGCAACAAGGAGAAAAACCTTTATTTCTCCTCATTTTTCCTTTTTCTATGTGTGCTGCATTTTCTAGCACACATAGAAAGAATAAAAAGCCTCCTGTGATTGTTTTTGTACAGGAAGGTGGTCCTTCCTGTACAAAAACAAACATCCCTGCAACACAGACACCCTTGCACCTTACCTTAGTGCAAGGGTGCCTGTATTGGCACTAGGCAGTAATTTGTGTGCGAACACAGGGGTAAAGGACAGAAATGTACTGTATCGTGTAAATACAGTTTATTTCGGCCTTTTCAAATTGGTGTAGGACAGTGCAGCAAGAATCCTTGCAGTGCCGCCCTTTGCTAAACCCTTGTAAATGAACCTTGTGTTCATAGGCTGAATACCTTAATAGATTGACAGAGCTCTACAGGGCAACATCCCTAGTACGATGAGGAAATATGGTCTTCAAACAGCACCATTACCTGTCATGAAAATTGCATTGAGCACATCAGCCAAATCTGAGAAGCTTCCACTGTTTCTTATGACTATGCCATTTTCTAGGAGACACGTGAATGGATTCTTGTTGATTAGAAATATATCATCTGGGTCATTTTTCAGATGTTCCTCTTCAGATCTGCCGGTTAATGTAAATCTGCCACATAGGCTCAGAACTACTAACACTATGCACCATCACCAAGTCACATAAGCCTATACAAAGTTGAGAAAAGCAGTGCATGGGTGTTTTTTGCTGGAAATGTGCTCTTTTTGGAACAAAATGCCGTTTGTATTGCTTTGTGTCACTTTACATGAAGCTGGAGTTATCAATGTTGTTTTAGTGCAAACCTGTTGCGGTTGTGATGCAAGGCCAGATCTATCGAGAGAGTCAGACCAGGATTTGCCTCAGAAGCTAACGTCTCTTTGAACCGGAAGCTGAAACGGAGAAAAGTTTTCGTTTCTCATTGCACGTGTGCTGAAGTTCACAGCACACATCCAGTGCGCAGGATTCTTCGATGTTTGTCTAGAAAAAGGAAATTGTACTGGTAGGGTATGCTTTCAGTACTTGCCTATGCTAGACCAGCGCAACCTGAGGTATGCAAGGCTGTGAATCGCACAAAGCAATATTGTGCAAAAAAACAATGTGGGACATTGTGATTTTAAGTTCTCCTTCTGCAGTAATTTGTTTTTAAAACAAACTGGTTTCGACAGACTCTGCCACTAAATGCCGAGCAACCTGCTCGATGAAGCACAGGTCAGGCATAATGCCAAGCTCGTTTCAAGGTTCCCTGGTGACGTGGAAAGGCACCAACAACTATGAATGGGTTTTAGAATCGAATCAATTACAATGTGTACAACTTTCCATGTTAATATTATTGTCTACATCCAGAGCAGCTAGTTAGCTACCCAGTTACAAACATTTTCCCATCATCTCTTATGAGAAAAATGCTGTATTCCTAGTTTAACAAGAGGTGAGGGTAAATCCGTTTTTATTAAAGGGAAAGGTGCCAATATAAGTAAGAGATTAATCACAGTCAGAAACGAGTCGATGCTAGCTGCTTCTTGGACATGAGCTGTAAATGTAAAAAGGGTTTTTATCTTTAAATCAGGCTCGTACCAGCCCAGTGTCCTGACCTCTCCTTCTCCCACTTGCAGCATTTATATGTCGTGAAAACCATCTGGGCGTAAAGTCAGCCGAAATGATATCAATCTGAATTGATTTACTGTCTAGATGATTTGATTTCCAGATTGCGGACCCTAGAGAGATCCTATTCATTAGCGGTTGTCCATATGTGATTAGAGGTTGTGGGCTGGGTCGCCCACTCCCTTAATTGATCTGATTTCATATTCCTTGTGGTCATTAAGTGTGTTAATGGCAGCCTAGCACCTGTACTAAACGAGACCATGTAACACCATCTTATAAGGAGTTCATTTTTGCAGGGAACTAATTGATATCGCTTCTTTTCAAAACCTGCCACAAGGAAAAAAAAAGTCATAAAAATAATAGTTTTATTGACATCACCATCCCAATGCAGGATTCATCATCCTGAAAAAAATATATATTCGAATTGTATATTATACACAGAATGCCTTGACATTTGTTGTTGCATTGAGTGACACAAATGTTCCTTGCATGCGCAGTAATGCAGTCATATAAACGAAAAAACAAAAGTAATTGGATTTGTTGGAATGTTTTCAAATGCAGGGTGCTGCTTGTAGCGGTGCATGTTGTTTACAGGCAGCACCCCATGGTCAGAGGCGTAGCTTCAATTGGTCCGGCTGGTGTGTCACCGCAACCCAGAGGCCCTAAGGGCCCACTGAACCCTCATTACAGCTGTAATGCATTAGTTAAACAGTAGCCAAGTGGTCCTTCTTTCCTTTCACTAGGGCCCATGACACACTGTCGACGTTACAACCAATTGTTTGGTCTTGTAAATTGACATATGCCTTTTGAAGGTTTACTTTCGACCTGTTAACTCTATTTCCAACCTGTTTCACTTGAGGGTATTCCCAGGCTTGTGTCAGAGGCATGGTGTGGAAAAACAGACGCCATGTTGTGAAGACCCACTCATTTGTGAGTCACAAATCAGCACAAAGACGTATCAAATGTGAAGTCATATTTCTGAAAGTAAGAAAAAGCACAGCAATACCTGGGGGCAGTGGGACAAGAAGAACACTAGATAACACTCTATAAATGAAAAGAAAGCACCTCAATTTGCTAAATAAATACTAAAATATGTGATTTTCACCAGCTCTGCCTCACCAGAGAATAGAGACATTATCCCATATACGTTTAACTGCCTCTCAGTATTCCAAATCCCATTCTTCTCAAATATACAGAAATATGTACTCTTCAAACATTAACCTACATAAGTCTCCTCTCTTATCCTATTGAATCAATGCCAATATGCATCTATTCCGTCAGCCCAAACACCACTCTCCTGCATAGTTAATGGTATTTCCTTTGCTCAACACAACCAATTCTCATCTATTCTATTGTTAGACCTGGCATCCTTGGCATGGTGTCCCCTAACATTTCCCCCCTGCTTCCCTGGGTGTTGCTATGTGCTAAACTCAGTTTTTGCTGTTTTTGTAACTTTGGGCGCTTTCCACTGCTGACAAGTGAAATTGTATGTGTTATTGGCTTTTCCATGATTGGCATAATTGATTTACTAGTATGTCCCTAGTAAAATGCACTAGAGGTGCCTAAGGCTATAAATCAAATACTACTAGTAGCCTGCAGCAATGATTGTGCCACCCATAGGAGTAGCCCTGTAAACATGTCTCAGACCTGCCACTGCAGTGTCTGTGTGCATTTTTAAACTCCCAATTCAACTTGGCAAGTGTACCCACTTGCCAGGCCTAAACCTTCTCTTTTTATACATGTAGGGCACTCTTGACGTAGGCCCTAGCTAGCCCCATGGGCAGGGTGTAGTGTATGTTAAAGGTGGGACATGTACTGATGAGTTTTACATGTCCTAACAGTGAAATACTGCCAATTATTTCACTGTTGCAAAGCCTATCTCTCTCATAGGTTAACAAGGTGCTGCCTTTATATATTCCTAAAGTGCACTTTCCATTTGAGAGCAGATGGACATATGGAGTTTGTTGTCTCTGAACTCACAAAATAAACATACATCTTTTATTGAAGGCGATTTTTAGATTGTTAGTTTGAAAATGGCACTATTAGAAAGAATGCATTTTCTCGTTTTATCCATTCTGTGACTCTGGCTGTTTGTGGATTCCCTGTCTGGGTCAGACTGACAGTTGGGCGGTTTGTGAGTCTCCTCTAGACAGTGACACAAAGGGAGCTAGAGTGTAGCCTGCATATCCTGATGAGCCATCTGGGCTGGAGTGGAGGGAGGAGTGGTCAGTTACACCTGAATGGGATGTGCTTGCCCACACACAATGCAGTCTCCAACCCTCTGGTGTGTGTTTGGGGGCCTTGCCTGGGCAAGGCAGGATCTTGTAAACAACAGAGACTTTTTTTTAAGTTGGGCACCTTCAAAGGCAGAAAGGACTATAAGTATTGGACCAAAAATTTCAGACTTTACATTTCTTCAAGATCACTTCTGGATTCAAGAGGAACCTCTGTCAAGGAGAAGAGCTGAGGAGAAGTGCTGCCCCTGCCTGTGACTGTGCTTTGTTGTTGGGCTACCCTGCAGTTGCTGCTTCTGTCTGTGAAAGGGGACAAAGACTGCACTTTGTGGTGCATTCCTTCTTGAGAAGAATCTCCAAGGGCTTAGACTGAGCTTGCCTCCTGTTTTGAAGTCTCAGGGACTTCAGAGACTTCCCCTGCCAGCACCTGGACTCTCTGCTGAGACTCCAGCCCTGCCAAGTGGTCCACTATCATGTCCCAGAGCCCTTGAACGGTGAAGTTGGCAGAACAAGGACTGAAATCCACACACGGAATACTGTGCAGATAAATTTTAGATGCACCACCTGCAATACAGCTGATAAAATGCTGCGCCACCTGCTTTTCGGCTAAAATCGATGCTCCACCTGCATCGTGGCTTGGAGATCAACACGCTGTGGCTGGAGAAACCACACAACACCTGCTTGCGGCTGCTGATAATGACACAAACCCCACGCAGCATGGTTTTCCAATACCATGGGACCAGATTTCACAAGTATCATCGCTGGTGCCTCAAAGTCACTGTGAACCTGGGCAGATCCGAGGTGCCCTGTCCGGACATCAACGCATCGCTTTCTTGCGAGGGAGAAAAACGTTGCATTACCTGACCGGAGAAGAAACGATGCATGGCCTCACTTGAGAGTAAGGAATCAACACATAGCTGACTTTTCGAACGGACGCTCGCCTGTGCAGCTTTATTTTTAACGCAAACCAGGTACTTTGTGTAAAATCAATGTTTTGATTGTTCTCTATGGAGTAAGACTCTTAGGAGCATATTTATAATCCCCTAGTGCCACCTTGTGCCACATTAGGGTCATTATTTTTAACGTTAGTGTGGCTCAACGAGGCCGGAAACCCCGTGCCGTATTTACAGAGTGGTGCAATGAAAGCATTGGGCCACTCTGTAACCGTTTGTGCTACACTATGCCTGCACCAAGCATAATATATGCAAAGGGAGCGTTCCCCCATTAGGGTGGGCCAACAAAAATGGCGCAAGGAAATCTATGAGATTTCCTTGCGCCATTTATTACAGCACTTTTAATGCCTGACTAGAGCAGGTGTTAAAAATGGGTTTTCATTCTTTAGAATGGGCCCCTATGTACTCTGCAGGAATAGCCCCAACATATTGGTGCTACTCCTGCAGAGTACATCAATAATGTCACATTGAATGATGCTATTGCCCCCTACACTGCGCCATGGTGCACCGTATTTTAAATATGATACCACATTCTTTTGAAAATTCATATCTTGACTTGTATATGTTGGATTTTTCGTTGTTTTGCTCTTGTTTGATTTAGATAAATATTACCTATTTTTCTAAACTGGTGTGGTTCCCATTTTGTAGTGTCTTCTCTGTATTACACTATGTGATGGTACAAACATTTTACACATTGCCTTTGAGAAAAACCTGACTGTTTATGCCAAGCTACCAGGGGTGAGCAGGGGTTGTCTTAGGAGTGTTATTCCCTTGCCCTGACTAGAGTGACGGTCGCTGCTTGGACAGAGTGCAAACTGACTGCTAACCGGAGACCCAATTTCTAACATCTACCTATCCTAATTCTTCATGATTAACATTGGATACTGTAGATTGTGCAACGTTAATCTCGCCACACCATTGTAATAACAGGGCCAGCTCTACAGAGGTGTCCCTAATGATTCCCTGACTCCCATTTATCTGTGGCCTGAATATGAGCAGTGACATGAGAAATGTTATCACACTTACAAATATACTTTTTTCCTTATTTCAAATATTGTTGCAGATAATATAGAGTTTTTAAATGTTGTCGCGTAATATATTGGTAATGTTATGTTTTATGTTTATTGCTAGTATATAAATAATGTGATGTATATTTCCTGCTTTTTAAATTTTATATTATATACATTATTTTGTTGATAAATATTTTAGTAGTAAGTTGTGGGTTAGTGTGGGAATGGATTGAAAAGTGATTTTAAAATGTTTTGATAGATTCTATTATTTTTTGTTAGGTTGGAAATTTGTTTCGATTTAAACGTTTTTGTTATCAATTAAGTTAAGCGTATATATAATTAAAAATATGTGTATATGTTTAAATATGTTAGAAAAATAATTTTCCAATCTAAACTCATTATTCTTGATCAGCATTTGATACTGTAGATGGCTCCACATTAATCTCTCCAGAGCATTGGGATAACAGGATCAGCCCTGCAGGGGTTCTCATCATAATTCTCTTACGTCCCTTTCTCAGTGGCCTGGGATTGCAAATTTATGACTAGGTTGTATGATTTCCTGCCCAAATCTTTTAGAACTGATGAATTTTACTTTTCTGCCTCAATTGAACGTATACCACTTGCATATCCATGTGCTCTCCCTTCAGACACCCTGGCTTTCTCTTCCTTAGCTACAAACATTGGGGCATATTTAAGGAAAGTGGCGCTGCACCTAGTGCAGTGCCACTTTCCTTGTGCCCCTTAACGCCACCCTACCACCATCATGTGTGCGCCGTATTTAAAATACGATTCACAATCTTGCAGGATAGGGGACAATAGTGTGGATGCCCCCTTTGCATACATTATGCATGGCACAGGTATAATGTAGCGCAAAAGGTTACAAATATTTTAAATGTGGCATGAGGATTTTGGCCTTGATGAACCGCATTAGCATAAAAAACAATGACACTAATGTGGTGCCAGGTGGCGCTAGGGTCTTATAAATATGCCCTGTTGTGTCTGTTAATTTAAATCGTATAAAAACCATCATGTCTCACATGTAATGTTCAGATTTTCATCTCTCCATCTCAAATGTCTGTTTCACTGGAACTCAATGCCTCTGGACACCCCCCTCAGTGAGCTTTAAAACATATCTAATGATAACCTTAATGAGACCTAAAATGGGACCTAAAAAATAATGACTAGACATTTAATTATGGTACCAGGTTCGCTATTTGCCATCTGTAATTTTGTCTAGTGCTTTGTAAAAATTCTGCAACACGTCTCAATAAAGCTCCTTTGCACGTGTCTGTAATCCATTCTTATTTTGTTACTAATTATATTTCACACATTTCTATTTATAATGTTCACCTTATCTCTATAAATATATAATAAATACCTAAATAAATGAACCAATAAATGCATTGCTGTGACTCTATTACCATAGTCTAAGCACTAAGTACATATTACATTACTGTATCTGATGTTTAGGAAAACACTTGTGCTCCTGTGTTCTAGAACAGATACATTCATATAGAAAAGCAACCCTAAGAGGCAATTTCCTCTTTCTATGTATGTTACAGAGTGGAAAGAGAAAATAACGTGGAGAAATAAACATATTTCTCCTTGTTACGCCATGATCAGGGTGGCATATAATTTTGGCACAATCCTAGGTGTACTGGTCTCAATAAATCTGGGTTTGCATCAAACTCCATGGATGGATGCACAGGAACACCAAATCTCCGCCAATGGAACACATATCAGTATGAAATGTAAACAAATACATCACATTTCTGTGCATATCTGAACAAAGTATATCATGTACAAATCTCCCCTTGCATGCCTTTGCAAATCTCTACCAGGCCTTTGCGTTGACCTTGAGGTGTTCAAATGCTTAGTAAATCTGAGTCTTAGAACTTACAGTGTTGTTGACTCTCATTAAGTCAACGTAATTTTTAAAGTCAACCAAATGGTGTAATAAATTGATAAAGATTAATATTACAAGAATGTTGTTGAAAACATGGAGAAAGTAAGTTTATTGCGGGAAGTGATGAGGGTCTTTAAGCTGTGGCTATACTTAGAATGCCATTTACTGCCTACAACTGGGTGTCAAGCACACGGAATCACTGGATTCCTGCTGAAGCATTTCATTCCTCAAAGTGGTTGATGTGATGAAGCAGATAGCACTGGAAGACGAATGATCCATGGGAAGCTCAGTTACCCAAACATGATGCTTATAGTCCAGTATGTATGTACACCATGATACAACCAGGCATTGCTCACACTAGCAGTGACATTTGCAGGTCGGGAGCTTGAGCACAAATAACCACTTCTGCAAGGAGAAGCTATTCTAGCTAATCACCAAAAAGCTGCATTTAGTGAGTGTTCATTGTTCTGAGATTTCTCAAAGGATGTTTCCACGTTGTACCTTAAAGAAAAGAATGTAACAGAGGTGCGCACCAAAGATCATGTGCCAGATCACAATATGTTTTTGTCTGTCGCTATTGCATGTCCTTGTTGGTAAATAAGTCAGTGGTTGATGCATGCACCATGTCCCGCTCCATTAGGAAACCAGATTTCTGGAGGTGGTAATGTGTGACAAGTATGTTTCTGCAAATTTCTTACATCACACTTTGTTGTGCTACTGGTGGGCTGTGTTGTTTTTCTGCTGTTCTGCTTTTCTACGGAATTATTGTATTGTGTTGTCTTGCTGCATTACGGTTGTCATGTTCCTTTCTATTTTGAGAGCTTTGTTTTTCTTTTTATGTTTTAGTTGTGTTATCTTGATGTGTGTCATGTTCCTGAGTTATGCTGTGCTGTTTAACTCTAAAAGTCAGCAAATTCTACATTCCCACAGAGAAGCCGAAAATGTATTATTTAAATTTCCGGAAACAAATAACCATTTACCTCTGTGAGATAGTAAAATACTGCAGTTCCTGCTCCTCCACTCAGCCCAAAACTGTGGGAGAGACCAGTCTTAAATTAACACTTCCAGTACTCAATTTATGCGATATGGCCCAATATATCTCACTGGGAAATGTTGACGACTTTTCGCAGACATGTTTTGAGGAAAAATGCACGGATGGTGGTTAAGAAGTTTTGAAGCACCCATTAAACGCAAATTACAAAATAGTGTCAGTTTTCACAATTAGCATGAATTGATTTCACACCGTTGTTTTCATGGTTTCACAATCAATGCAGATGAAGAACGCACAGCGTACGAGTATGTGTCTCCTTGATCTACTTGAAACATAAAAAAACTATTTCTTGTCAAGCCCAACACAGATGAATAGCTCATATTCTTGTGAAGAAAAACAACAAATTCATCCTCATTCCACTATAAACTACATCTTAACGTCAAACTTCAATATGTTTTGTTCAAATAGAGAGGTAATAGCTAAAGGCATGTCGTGTGTGTGTGTGTGTGTGTGTGTCTGTGTGTGATGTTTAGAATGTAACAATCACAGATACCCACTGATTCTTTTTCATTGAAACGAGCACACAGAACTAAAATGGTGACCTGCTTGCCCTTTCTTTGAATGTCAAATAGCAATACCCTAATATTTGCTTCTCACATTTGATAACCACCCACATCCATTGTAGAGAACCATATACAGTGACTGTAAGAGTAGAAGAATGATCTGCTTTCAATTACTCTATACAATTTGACTTTTGTTGTGCTTTCTGTAAGAGATTGACTAATAAAAATATACATTTAACCGTGCAGGGTCAGAATAAAAAATAAACAGGTCTCTTAAAAATAAACTGTCAATCGCTGGTATATTGCCACAAGAAGCTTACCATTTACGAATAATCCTTCCATTGCAAGGGGTAGTTAATACCTTGTTTAATCAAATTGGATGTCTTTTTTTAAATCGAAGCATCCTGACCTTGAAACTGTATATTGTTAGTTGCCCTTTAAATAGGATTAATTAATGACAAACACAAAGCCTTAAAGAAAGACTAACATTTCACTTTAACATCTGCAATAATCTGCTATAAAGCCCGGTAAGCCAGTCCCCAAATACAGAGCGATGTTATTACTTGCTCAGCTAGCTGTCAAGGGGCCCTGAGTCACTGGCTTTCAGTTATCAAAAGTAACAAGGTTGTTCTCACTTTCCACCAACAAAGCCAGGGAGCTTACCGATGGATTAAACACGCTTTGATTAGAATCCTGGAACACATCCTCTGCGTTTAATTAGGAGTCTCCTTTGCTTAGCTTAAGATGATTATAGGACACCCATGCTAGCCATTGAACAAGGACAGCATGTGCTACGGACGCATCAATGAGAATCCAAATATTGCAGTACACCAGTGTGAAAGAAATAAAGGGCCTTATTTATACTGTTTGGTGCAAAACTGCAGTAAGGCAGTTTGGCCCCAAAAAGTTTTGCACCGGCTTGCACCATTTTTTAGCACCAGCTGGGCACCGTATTTATGGAATGGTGCAAGCCGGTGCAAAGGGTAGGCTAGCTTAAAAAAAAATGACGTTAGGGACTTTTGAGTCAAAATAAATGATTCTGACCAGATTAGCATCATTTTTTGACACTAAGGGGTATATTTATACTCTGTTTGCACTGAGTTAGCGTCATTTGTTTTTAACTCTAATTCAGTGCAAAACTAACTCCATATTTATACTTTGGTGCTAGACCCGTCTAGCACGAAATTTATGGAGTTAAAGTCATTTTTTGGAAGTGGAAACCTACCTTGCCTTAATGAGATGCAAGGTAGGCGTTCCCGTGCGAAAAAATAACTCTATGGCCTTAACACCATATTTATACTCCCATGCAAAAATGGTGCAAGGGAGGGAGGAGGGGTCAAAAAATGGGGCAAAGCTTGCTTTGCCCCATTTTTTAAGACCTGGGTCAGGGCAGGCGTTAGGGGACCTGTGGCCCTATTTCCATGGTGGAACACCATGGAAAAAGCCCAGAGGTGCCCTCCCTAGGCCCTAGGGGCACCCCCACCCACACTAGAGGGACTGCGAGGATGGGGGACCCCATCCCAGGTAAGTACAGGTAAGTGCATTTTATTTTTGAAAGTGCCATAGGGGGCCCTGAAATGGGCCCCCATACATGGCACAGGGTGCAATGGCCATGCCCAGGGGACCCCTGTCCTCTGTGCTGGCCACTGGGGTGGTGGGCATGACTCCTGCCAGGAGTCATGT
Organism: Pleurodeles waltl; assembly: GCF_031143425.1. Classification (NCBI taxonomy): domain Eukaryota; kingdom Metazoa; phylum Chordata; class Amphibia; order Caudata; family Salamandridae; genus Pleurodeles; species Pleurodeles waltl. The sequence continues at coordinate 1,039,195,720 of NC_090447.1, forward strand.
GGCATGGTAGGTTTAGCACCACAAAATGACGCTAATCTAGTTAGAGTCTTTTTTTTTTACTCTAATCTGCCTAAAGCCATTTTTTGGTCCTAAACCCTCTTCTTCTATACTGCCAGCCCCACCCGACTAAAGTCATTTTTTAAAACTCTAGCCTACCCTTTGCACCGGCTTGCACCATTCCATAAATATGGTGCCCGGCTGGTGCACAGAAATGGTGCAAGCCGGTGCTAAACATTTTGGTGCAAAACTGAGTTAGTGCAGTTTTGCAGCAAAAAGTATAAATAAGGGCCAATATTTTGTACGTTTGCGCCACTTTTGTGTCATAAACTGAGGTTAATACGGTGCAAAAAAAGTTTAAATCAGGGCCTTGGTGCTAGATGGGTCTAGCACCAAAGTATAAATATGGAGTTAGTTTTGCACCGAATTAGAGTAAAAAAAATGACACTAATTCGGTGCAAACAGAGTATAAATATGCCGCAGAGTATAAATATGCCCCTAAATATGGCGTTAAGGCCATAGAGTCATTTTTTGCACGGGAACGCCTACCTTGCATCTCATTAAGGTAAAGTAGGTCTCCACTTTCAAAAAATGACTTTAACTCCATAAATTTGGTGCTAGAGGGGTCTAGCACCAAACTATAAATATGGAGTTAGTTTTGCAACGAATTAGAGTTAAAAAAAAATGACACTAATTCGGTGCAAACAGAGTATAAATACGCCCCAAAGTTTGGTTGCCTAAAAAATTGATGCTCTGTCCTCTCTTGAAAATGCCGTAAGCACCCAGTCTCCAATAGTCATAGGCCTCTTTAAGAGCTGGCCAGATGTAGCAAAGGGTTTTACCCATTCTGTGTCTATGGGACAATGTGTTTGTACATATGGCCCTATGTGTGGCAGCAAAAATCTCTGCATTGCCTTACTCTACCCTGGGAAGCCGTTCCATGGGTGTTGCTTGGGTGTTCCCACGCATCTCCCATGGTTCTGGGGCATTCCTAGTTTTACCAGAACTGGTAATCCTGGGAATGCTCTAAAAAGGGATGCCTTCTCAGGTGAGGCGTAACAAGGAGAAATATCTGTATTTCTCCTTGTTACTTACTCTTTCTATATGTGCTGTATTTTGAAGCACACACAGAAAGAGGAAAATGCCTCTCAGGATTGTTTCTGTGTAGGAAGGTGCCCTTTCCTGTACAAAAACAATTGTGCTTGCAAAGCAGGCATCCTTGCACTATTGTGCAAGGATGCGTTCATTGGAACTAAGCTGCCAAAAGGGTATCTGCGCAGGAGAAAAGTCAGGAATGTGCCATATTGCTTTAAATAAGATGCATTCGTGCCATTTCCCTGTCACGCAGCACAGCAAGGTGACTTGCTGTGCTGCTCTGCGTGACATTCTCGTAAATAGGCCCCCCATAGTTCAAAACCTTTAAAATTTTATCTGGGAAAAATGCCCTGTGTTTATCAACAAGCAGGTTTGGTGCAGCAAGTGTCAAAATCTACAAGTTATTCCCAAAAATATCATAATAAGTTGGCATTTGTCACACCTGATAAGCTCTCAATGGGTGGATTCAGATTTTATCAGATGCAATAAATATCACATCAATTGCCAGGCCGCTGGTAATATGTTCCTTTGTGCAAAAATGTACTAATTTATCATAAAGCCAGTAGTCTTTAAGCTTTAAAACCGAATTGTGCTCGTTCACCATATTTTGTGTTACTTACTTTTATGGGACGGAAGAACTGCTGACTTAAATATTTTTTTGCTTCGATTCATGCATGAAGGTTTTACCATAAGAGCAAAAAAAACTTTCCGACAATGTGCCTACATTGAAGTCTAAACTAAAATGTTTCCTTGGTTAGTTAGCTAAATGTAATACATGGATTCGGTTAAGGTTATGGTTTCGACGCCACATTTAGGCTGCTAAGGATTTGGTTTTCCACATAAAAAGCCCACACATGCTAATGTCAGTGTCCAAATCTTTTCTGTCCATCCATGAGAACTTTAATATAGTTACTGAAATCAAGTTGTAAGTCAACTAGCAAATATGCTGAACTTGCCTTTCCACATTTAGCAAAGGAAATCAATAATACAAAAAAACAGTAGAAAACATAGCATTTTGTAATGTCAAAAAATGTGTACATCATCATTAGCCACAGTCTACGTTTTCACAGCCAATCTGAGTTGCACAAAGTTAGTGTGACCATTTATTGAGTCCAAAAATCCTCACAGTTTCCACACCAAACTCATTTTCCCATGTATATTTCACCAGGTTACTCTTGACAAAATGTGCACCAGGGAATTCCTGGATGTGTGCACAGTTCGCCAAACTTGCATTTCCAAGAGACAAAAAACTGTTTGTTCTTGTTAAATGTCACTGTCCAACTCAGGATGAGGGCCTAACATGTGAAATAAGTGCATTACACATTTAAACCTAAAATAAGAAAAATAAATATTAGCCGAACCTCATTCATCCAGTTGTAGTGTGACACTGCCTTTATCCTTACATATTGACTAAAAAAGTGTATTTCCATGATTTACTACTGAACACCACAAGTTATTAATGTCTGTTACTTTTGAAAGTCACTGTATTTTCCGATAAAGTGAACACTACTAGGTCTGTTCCCTTGCACCGTTGTATGTGAAGCTGCATTCTGAAAGCCACCTGCACACTGCAGTTATGGCATGTGGGTACGTTTCAGCCCAGGGCCAGCTTTGCCAAAGAGGGATCAGTTGTCCTATCTGTGAATTATTTGTATCACACTTGTGAGTCAACCCTGGTATAACAGTTGTGGGTGTCTTGCACTAATTGTATTTTGATCCTTCACTCTCCTCAGTCAGCCTGCGATAGACCTGGCCCTTTCTACAGGGTCCTCCCCAAACGTATTGCCTTCTTATTATTATTTTTGTGAACTTGTTTTTTCTGTTGGCCTTAGAGCTCTGTGCACGTTACAACTGCTAACCAGTGCTAAGGTGCTTGTGCTCTCTCCTTAAAACATGGTAACAACGGCTTATTCCCACATCACATATTTAATTTATATAATTAATATGCATATATTTATTGCTTATGATTAGGGCGGAGGAAGTGCATATGCTGTTGAAATGCTCTAATTCTGCCTATTGAGCTGGGCATCCAAGCTTTCACAAATGGAAATCTACATTTCAAATCTTTAACACATATTGTAATATTACATATTGTAATATTGGGTAACAACCTGAAGTTTCCAAAATCTAAGGTAAAAAAAAGTGTGTATTTCAATAAAAAGCAGTTTCTGGTCTGTTAAAAAACAAGATATCCAATGCTGTTTTGCCTTTGAAACTGTTCCCCTGCTATTACAAATGCAGAAGTGTAATCTCCGTCTTTGCATTATCAAGTTTTAATCATGTTTCTTCATGGGGCATTTCCTTTTAATTTGTACTAGCAATTGATATAGTTATGCTAAGTTACATTACTGGTTACACTTCTACTTGATGGAATGCAAAGAGCTGTTTCGAAATATTTGATTCACCGGCAACTTCCCTGTATCTGTCTCAAAGCTATAGCAAACCCATGATTTAGCAAACTAGTTATTTCTTCATTTGTTTACTGAACCTGAGACGCTATTCTTCTTTTCTCAGTATTGCCAGAATATAATTTGAGTATCTAATTTTGACAGTTGCTAGGTTACAACCTACATGCTTCACCATTTTAAACCTACATGCTTCACCATTTTAAATCTGGGTGCAAAAAAGTTAGAAGCCCGACTGAATTGGTGGAGATGACCAGCTGTCACTCTTAGAAGAGCCTCTAGTTCTTGAAATAGTCCTCTCTGTCGGCTACATCAAAAGTTGTGATACCCGTGCATGCCACCCAACAGAGAAACAAGGCATGCCAGGTTAGTGATTTATGAGGTGGTACTTTAGGTGTGCTGATAGCTCTCGCAGTCGTCATCAGGATAAACTGAAGCCTGTTTGTGAAATAAACTGGAATTACATACATTGTGTTGCCACAGATCAACTGTCAAAGTACAGACCCCTAATTTAGATTTCATGCCACTCTCTCTTTTCTCTCTCTCTTTTTCGCCTTCCAGCCTCTTTAGTTATGTATTTGCTTATAGGTCTGTTCCACTTCAAATGAGTACAAGCGAATGCTTTTAATTTTGCAACAATATATTCATCTTTGAGTTTTTAATGAGGGAATAGAGATGTTAGACAAAACGTGTTTTTTTAATAAGACGTTTTTGTAGACCTCAAAAAACAAACAAAATCTTTCATCTCAACCCCTCTCTCCATTTTGTTCTCTAAATAACATAGCTGCTTGTGTACGCTTGTGTATGCAAGCTCTGTGACCCTTGTTTTGTATCAGATGTCAGTAATATTTAGACTGTCACCCTGAAGGAATAATCATTCAAGTCTCACCATCATTGCAATATGATGACCTTTTCCGTTTTCTTTAAGCTTAAGGTGGAATATTTTTCATTTTGCAACACTATTTCAAAATTGGTGTTTTTATGTTTTACTAAGAGGATAGATAAAAACATTTTTATTGTAAAACACACACAATTGTGGGCAATAAAGAACAACATAACTTAACAATCTCCCCCTCCCATTCTCCCACCCTCATGTTCTCTACATGATGTAGCTCACAGCCTACAGTCACCTAGGAAAACTATTTGACCTGCATTTTTGACCGAATATCAAAGTTATGTGTTATCCAGGCCAATGGTCTTTAAGGTTGTAGAGTAATTCTTTCTAATTTTGCAAGAATATGTGTCAATTTGTATTTTTCATGGGAGTATAGGAGTAATAGGTAAAATACGTTTTATAATAAGCAAGCATTTCTCCCACTCTCCCTCTAACTCTGTCTCCTTTATTCTTCCTTCCATCTTGCTCTCTAAAGGATGTAGATGTTAATGGACCATCATATATACAATCTTACTGACCTATATTATTGGATCCCATGTAAATGTAATGTTTTAATCTAACAGAACAGAGGATCAGTTGTTCTCACTGATTGAGGTCTTAGACTCTCTTTCTGAAGGTTAAAGATGGAAGGGCATATCTACAAGCCCCGTGCCTTGACGTTGAGTCACTTTTTATGATGCTCTGGCAGCCCAGAGCGCAGACCCATATCTACAAGGTCACCCAAAGCCACTTCGTATGCCTTTTCATAGGCTCATAGATTTAGAGTAAAGCAAGGCAGCGCAAGTTGCTGTAGTACCTTACTCTGCGTCAGGGGAGCATTCCATGGGCGTAGGCAGTGGGTTTTCCCAAGCAACACACATGGGTTTTAGCACATTCCCAGATTTACAAGGATATGTAAACCTGAGAATGCATCAAACCATGGGCCAGATTTACAAGGCCCTAGCATCTCTTAGCGCAACACTAACATAATTTATTTTTACGCTAATGTGGTGTTATGGAGGACATTCTCCTTTGCCATATTTACAAAGTGGCAAAGGCATAATGTTTGCAAGGGGTATTCCCCCGTAGGGAGGCCCGTAACAATTATGCAGTGAAATTGACAACATTTCACTGCGTAATTTTTAGCGTAATTTTCAAATATGTGTTAAAATTACGTGCCTGTTACTTTCAACGGGCCTCCCTTTACTTTGCACAATTTATGCTGCTAAGCCTGCAAAGTACCACAATAGCTTTATAAATTTTGACGCTATTGTCCTAATATGCACTATGGTGCACCGTATTGTAAATACGGCACACACATGGTGTTGTTAGGGGAGTGCAAGAAAAGTGGCGCATCACAGCTGATGCTCAACTTTCTTGTGAAGTTGGCCCATATGCCTCCACAGGGGAGGTGTAACAAGTAGAAATATTTTCATTTCTTCTTGTTTTTCCCTCTTTCCTTGTGTGCTGCATTCTACAGAGAAAGAGGAAAATGCCTTCATGGATAGCTTTTTTGCAGGAATTTGTCCCTTTCTGCACAAAAACAATCCTTCATGCAATGCAGGCTCCCTTGCACTGCTAGGCAGACAATTGTGCACAAGCGCAGGGGGAAGGGACAGAAATACACCGTATTTCCATGTGCCACTATTTTTGCAAATATTTCCCGGAGTTTCCATGGTGGTGTGTTTGCATAGAAAGATTGCTCCATTTTAAAAATCAATTTTAAAAAACAAAAAGCAACAACAGTAAACAAGGTAAATCCTTATAATTTTGCACCAATATTTCCCAATTTGTGTTTTATGTGGGATTTAGATAAAAACATATTCTTGAAAAGTACATATTTTGTTGGCCTCAAAGAACAAAAAAATGAACTCTCTCATTTTCCCACGTTCTCACTCCACCTTATGTTTTCATCCATATCATGTCTGTCACCTGTGGCTCAGTGTTTAAGGTCTTAAACCCTGTCTCTCTAAAGATCAAGGGTTCAAGTCTTCCAGTCACCCTCGCCCTGAGTATGCTTAGCTGTCTGTCCATATCCAGTGAGTGCAGAGTGAACTGGTTCCATTTTGCAACAGCATTTTCCTCTAACTTTGTCTCAAAACTATTCATGTTCAGTCACCTATGGAACCTTATTGATCAGTGTTTTCGGATTGCGTGTCACAGTTAAGTTTTCATATATCTCAGAAGTGGATTTCTTTTGGTCTAGTCGTTAAAGTCTTAGGTGGTCATTACAACCCTGGTGGACGGTGTTAAAGCGGCGGTAAGACCGCCAACAGGCCGGCAGTAAAAAAATTGGAATTCCGACTGTGGTGGAAACCGCCAACAAAGACAGCCACTTTAACACTCCGACCGCCACGGCGGTACAAACAAACAGCTTGGCGGTCACCGCCAACAGACAGGTGGAGGACAATGTACCGCACACAGTATCAGAACCTACCAATCCACCACCTTTTCCGGGGTGGATTCACTGCAGACAAAAACGCAGCAGAAACAGGACTGCGAAGGGAAAACGCTCACCTCTACACACCCCACGAGGAATCCGGACACCATGGAACCCGAGCTCCGCATCCTGCCAGCCCTCATCTTCTTGCTCCTCTACCATGGAGCACGAACGCCGGCGGCGAAGACAACGGTGAGTACTGCACCTACGACACTAGGGAGGGAAAAAACAGGGACACACACACACACAACACCCCCACCCCACCCTCACCTACTACAACAAACACACTAATACAGCATGATACATTACAGTTACACCCCCCAAGCTCCCTGCAAGAATGCAAAGACAAAAGCAAATGAGTGTAACCAATGTAATCTATTAAAATCCAGGACACAAAAATATATATACACCATTAACAAATATTTACACCAAGAATAGTAGTCCAAGTAGTGCTCTATTGGAGTCTGTGGAACACTGGGCCCACACGGCATGGGCGAGGCCCACACTCAATCCCCGAACATGACGGAGAGAACACTGCAGGGGCATCAGATAACAATAAAACAGGCACCTCAGGGGGAGGGGAAAGGGGGGGCACCTCAGTCGGTTGAGTGCACGATGCCAAATCCACGAGGGGGCCACATTCCCACTGTTCAATCCTGGGGTCTGCAAAGCCACAGTCTCTCAAGTCTCTACAGTGGGTGGGTTGCCCACTGCCATATCCTGGGCAGTGCAAAGCCACAGTCTCTCAAGTCTCTACAGTGGGTGGGTTGCCCACTGCCATATCCTGGGGAGTGCAAAGCCACAGTCTCTCAAGTCTCTACAGTGGGTGGATTGCCCACTGCTTTATTCTGGGGAGTGCAAAGCCACAGTCTCACAAGTCTCTACAGTGGGTGGGTTGCCCATTGCCATATCCAGTGGAGTGCAAAGCCACAGTCTCTCAAGTCCCTACAGTGGGTGGGTTGCCCACTGCCATATCCTGGGGAGAGCAAAGCCACGGTCTCTCAGGTGGATGCCTTTCTCCACTGGTTCTGGAGGGGGCCTTGTGCCCAGAGTGCTTCATCCTGCTGGCGGTCCTGTCTGTCCCAGCGGGGCTGGTGCTGGCGGTCCTGTCTGGCCCAGGGGGGCTGGTGCTGTCGGTCCTGTCTGGCCCAGCGGGGCTGGTGCTGGCCTCCTGGGCAGCAGGGCTGGTGCTGGCGGTGGCCTCCTGGGCAGCAGGGCTGGTGCTGGCGGTGGCCTCCTGGGCAGCGGGGATGATGGCGGTGCCCTCCTGGGCAGCGGGGATGATGGTGGTGGAGTCCTGGGCAGCAGGGATGATGGCGGTGGCCTCCTGGGCAGCTGGGCTGGTGCTGGCGGTGGCCTCCTGGGCAGCGGGGATGATGGCGGTCTTCTCTGCTGTGCTGCTCTTCCCAAACTTGCTGACTTTCTTGTGGCCCTTCCCCACCTTGGAAGGTGTCGCAGCTGACTCCACACTCCCACCTGTACCCCTGGGAGCGGTTTTGGTGGCTGGAGTCTTCCCCCTCTCCCGCCGGGCACTGGCCAACTTTTGATGTTTGACAGGTGGGGGACTGTCCGTGCTGTGGCTCCGTGCCACAATGGCTGCCCTGGTGGCCGGTGCACTCCAGATTCTGGTGACTACAGGCACCACTGGTCCCGGAGATGTTGTGGCTGAGGTGCTAGGTTGGGACCTGGAGAGTCGGGCCCTAGGAGACTGACGCGGTGGGGAAGGTGAGGGAAAGAGGTCAAGGTTGGACAGGAAAAGTTTCTTCGGGACACTGGGACAGGTAGCTGGAGGGGGTTTGGGAGTGGAGGAAGAGGTAGTGGTTTTAGGAGGTGTTTGTTTGGTGACTTTGGGTGAAGGTGCATGCGCTGGAGTCTGTCATGAGGTAGATGGCTGTTGGGTGGGTGTGTGCCTGCGTTTGTGTATCTTGGGAGGTGGCGTCACAGACACACTGGGAGAGGACACAGGGGATGTGTGAATGGCAGTGGGGGTGGTGACTGCACGTGAGCGGGTTGTGGTGGTGTGTGTGCTGGTGATGGAAGCAGTGGCTGTAGACGTAGTGCATGCAGGTGTGAGTGTAGACGAGACTGGGAGGGAGGAGGGAGACGAAGAGGAGGGGGACACAGTGGAGGCAGTGGATTTTGGTGTGTCTGCATGTGTGTGATACTTGCATTAGTGCCTGTGGGATGTGTGGTGCTTATGTTTGCCAGAGCTTACCTTGTGTGTTGAGGTGAGTGCATGCTGGTCTGAAGGTGTGCTTGGGATAGGCTGAGGTAGAGGGGATTGGGTCTGGGTGGAGGAAGTTGGAAAGGGGAGGCTAGACACAGGGACAATGGCTGCCATCAGTGCTGAGGCCAGAGTCTGAAAAGCTCGCTGAAGGGCCACCTGACCAGAATGAATTCCCTCCAGGAATGCATTTGTTTGTTGCAACTGACTCTCTACACCCTGGATGGCATTCAGAATGGTAGATTGCTCAACAGTGAGGGACCTGAGGAGGTCAATGGCCTCATCACTGAGGGCAGTAGGGGTGACTGGGGCAGGGCCTGAGGTGCCTGGGGCAAAGGTGATGCCCACCCTCCTGGGTGAGTGGGAAAGGGGCAAAGGCTGAGGGCCTGCTGGGAGGGCTGAGCTGATAGGGGGGGTGGCGGCTGTACCTGTAGATGTGGAGGGCACAGATATTGCCGCCACCACAAGGGAGCTCCCATCAGAGGATGAGTCCGTATCACTGGTCTGAGCTCCTGTCCCCGCCGTGGAGCTCCCCTCGCCCTCCGTCCCACTGGTGAACTCCGAGTCCGTTGTCTCGCCCTCCAGGGCCATGTGGGATGCAGCTCCCTCCTGCTCCGTTGCCACTGCTTCTCCGCCTGATGATGCTAATGCACACAAGAACAGGGTGACCACAAAAAGGGGACGACGACAGAAGAAAGACATGTTGAGTGCATGCATTACCACTACCGTTGGCGGACACGACAGACACAGAAGCCCCCTGCACTATGCCGCGCACTTGGAGTCCACTGTTCAATCCCTGGGACATGGCCTACAAGGCTATGGCCAACATCTGCATACATGGATGACACAGGAGCCTGACTAGGTGTACTTGGCACTGTACACAGATGGGGTGGGTGCCACAGGGTCTGCCAGAAGAAGGGGACATAACTAGCACACTCGCCCTAGCCTAGGGAAAGCCACAGCCCACCTCCCCCAGCCAGACACCTCCACTGCGTGCAAAATCAGCAGAATGAGAGTGTACTCACCCCCTTGTGGCTGCTGTGATGCCCTCAAGTGCCCATCCAACTCTGGGTACGCCACCGCCAGGATCCTGAACATCAGGGGGGGTCATGGTGCAACGGGCACCCCTCCCACATTGGGAGGCCATCCCCAGCTGGGTCTCCGCCGTCTTCTTGCTCCAGCGGCAAATGTCCTCCCATCTCTTACGGCAGTGGGTGCTCCGTCTGTGGTAGACCCCCAGGGTCCGGACGTCCTTGGCGATGAGACGCCAAGTATCCTTTTTCTGGTGGTCGCTGACCTACATGAATTGTACAGGGGGAAAAGAAAAGTGATTACCAACTGCACCGTCACAGTCATTGGCCTCCATCCCTACCCTTGCCATGTGGCACATGCACTAACCGTCGTTTCATGCACGCCTCAATCTCCCGCCCCCAACTTTCATCCACCCCACTCCACACAGGCATAGCCAATACAGCATGCTCCCAGTGTACTTACCTGTTTGTCTGGAGGACCGTAGAGTAGCGTGTATAGGGGGAGGGCCCCATCCACAAGTTTCTCCAACTCCTCCGATGTGAAGGCAGGGGCACTTTCCCCAGACGCACGAGCCATTGTCTATTCCAGACTGAGGTCACAGCAGCACTTGCAGTGTAGGTCCTCTCCTGTTGAAGATCAGGTATCAAATGATTCAACAGATAGAAAATGGCGGTCACGTCCGCGGTGGTGGGTACCGTCACCACCGGCGTACATTCTCATTGGCCCCTGGCACCCATAGGGTCCAATGTTAACCAATGCAGAATTGTGCCACGGTCTTCGACCGCCTACCGCGACGGTGTACAATGCCAGCGCAGTTACCTCACATCCCATTGTCCCACTTTACAGGTCAGGCAGCCGCCAGTTCAGGGGCCCACATGGCTTAATTTCTAACTGTGTCACACATACCTAGGCCTTGCCTCAACACTCATACAGGCCAAATTTCAGATTAGGATTCGTGTTCTGTGTAAGCTGTGGGTACGTACCTCTGAGTTAGTTGGTTGACTTTGTGCTCACTGTTGTCCTTCATAGGCACTGTCCGCTGGGACATGTAAGGAGATGGCGGCATCCTCCGGTGTACAGACCGCTGGTGGACCTGTCGACAATGGAGGAAAGACATGTGATCATCACCTACAGGCTTGATCGTGCCACAATCCTGGAACTGTGTGCCCAGCTGGAGCCAGACCTGATGTCTGCTATCCGCCATCCCACAGGAATCCCCCCTCTAGTGCAGGTGCTGTCAGTACTCCATTTCCTTGCAAGTGGGTCATTTCAAACAACAGTGGCCATAGCATCAGGGATGTCCCAGTCTATGTTTTCCAACGTGTTGCCCAGAGTGTTGTTTGCCCTGCTGAAACACATGCAAAGCTACATCATTTTCCCTCATGTGGAGGATTTGCCTACAGTGAAAGGTGACTTCTATGCCATGGGACATATCCCCAACATCATAGGTGCCATTGATGGGACACATGTGGCTTTGGTACCCCCCCCCCCGCAGGAGTGAACAGGTGTACAGAAACTGAAAGAGTTACCATTCGATGACTGTGCAGATGGTGTGTTTGGCAGACCAGTACATCTCCCATGTGAATGCCAAATTTTCTGGCTCAGTGCATGACGCTTACAATCTGAGGAATAGCAGCATCCCTTATGTGATGGGGCAACTCCAGAGGCACTGTGTGTGGCTATTAGGTGAGGACATGGACCCTATACAGTGTGAATAGTTGTCTGGGTCTGCGGTTGTCCCTAAGGGTTAGTGTGTGTCTAACAGTTGTCCCACGACATTTGCAGGTGACTCTGGCTACCCCAACCTGTCATGGCTACTGACCCCAGTGAGGAATCCCAGGACAAGGGCAGAGGAACGGTACAATGAGGCACATGGGCGAACTAGGAGGGTTATAGAGAGGACCTTCGGTCTCCTGAAAGCCAGGTTCAGGTTCCTCCATATGACGGGTGGTTCCCTATTCTACTCACCAAAGACGGTTTGCCAGATCATCGTGGCCTGCTGTATGCTGCACAGCTTGGCTTTGCGATGACAGGTGCCTTTTCTGCAGGACCATGGTCCTGAAGTAGGTGTTGTGGCAGCTGTGGAGCCTGTGGACAGTGAAGAAGAGGAAGCAGAAGAAGAGGATATCGACAACAGAAACACCGTCATTCATCAATACTTCCAGTGAGACACAGGTAAGAAGACATCACTGCCTGCTACATCTGATACACTTGTTCTACCTCTCATCTGTCTGTCACTTTCACCCAGTGTATGGACCCTGAATTGTCACTTTCCCTTTCGATTTCACAGATGTGGGTCCCACTGTGTGACCTCTGCTATGTTTCCTCTTGGACTAGAGCTGTGTGACATAGGTATATTGACAATACAATGGATATTGCTATTTTACCCAGTTATTGCAAATACATATTTGTGAAAGCACAGACTGACTCCAGATAGTTTTGTGATTTAAGGGTGTTTTTTTAAGTGCTAAATAGTGGAGGGGTTGTAAAATGGGCAGAGGTGATGGTGGAGGAACATCCATGGCAGAGTCCAGTCTATTAGTTTCACAGGTGCATTGTCCAAAGGGGCATAGGAAGTGGAGCTGGGGCAGTTGATGGATGGACAGGGTGACAAAGTGGGACAGAAGGATGACAATCAGGGTGGTCTCATTTCTTGGCGGGGGTCTTGGCATTGTTCTCTGTCTTTGTCCTGGATCTCAGGGACCGCTTGCGGGGTGGTTCTCCATCTGCAGGGGGTGGGGTGCTGGTGTTGTGGTCCTGTGGCGGTGCCTCCTGTCCACTAGCTCCGGCGGAGGTGGTGGGTAGATCATAGTCCAGGCTAGTGTCAGGGGCCCCTTGTTGTGCCACAGTGTCCCTCCTGGTGTTCACGAGTTCCTTCAGCACCCCTACAATGGTGCCCAGGGTGATATTGATGGATTTGATTTCCTCCCTGAACCCCAAATACTGTTCCTCCTGCAGCCGCTGGGTCTCCTGAAACTTGGCCAGTACCGTTGCCATCGTCTCCTCGGAATGGTGGTAGGCTCCCATGATGTTGGAGAGGGCCTCGTGGAGAGTGGGTTCCCTGGGCCTGTCCTCCCCCTGTTGCACAGCAGCCCTCCCAGTTCCCCTGTGTTCCTGGGCCTCTGTCCCCTGAATCGTGTGCCCACTGCCCCCAGATCCCTACTGTTCTTGGGGTGGTGGGTTAGCCTGGGTTCCCTGTAGTGATGGATACACTACTGCTTGACGTGTCCTGGTGACAGAGGTATGGGCCCGCTGGTTGGGTGCTGTGCTGGTATTTCCAGAGGGGGAGGCTCTGTTGTGGCTTGTGCCAGTGTGAGGGGAACCGACTGTCCCATGGTCCCAGATGGTCCGGACTGGTCAACTAGATCCAGTTGGACAGAGCTGCTGTCATCACTGTGGGCCTCTTCTGTGGGTGGAGTGGACATGTCTGGAACCTTCTGTCCGGTAAAGTTGGGTAGGGGTCCTGCAGAGGAGTAAAAGCATAGTTTTAGTATCTCTGTGTGCCATGGTGTGCAATGGGTGGGTAACCCTGTACCCCAGTGCTTGCATTCCTGTGTAGGACCTTGTGTGCTAAATGTTTAGGGGTCTGTGTGGGTATGTGCAGTGGCCATGCATTGGTGATGGGTGTCCATGGTTTGTTGTTGCATGCAGGGCTTGGTGTTGGGATGTGTGGTTTATGATAGTGGGACATATGTGAGGAGTTGGAGTGATGGGGGTGAGGGTGGAGGTATGTGTTAGCATGCAGGTAGGGTGGGGGATGTAATAGTTAAGATTTGACTTACCAGAGTCCATTCCTCCAGCTACTCCTGTGAGGCCCTCAGGATGCAGTATTGCCAAGACCTGCTCCTCCCATGCGGTTAGTTGTGGGGGATGAGGTGGGGGTCTGCCGCCAGTCCTCTGAACCGCGATGTGGTGTCTTGAGACCACGGAACGCACCTACCCCTGTAGGTCGTTCCACCTCTTCCTGATGTCATCCCGTGCTGTCCCACTGCGTTGACCCTGGCCACGATTCTGCTCCATAGCTCCATCTTCCTAGCTATGGTGGTGTGCTGCTCATGTGAACCGAATAGCTGTGGCTCTACCCAGATGATTTCCTCCACCATGACCTTGAGCTCCTCCTCAGAAAACCTGGGGTGTCTTTGTGGTGCCATGGGGTGGTGTGGGTGATATGTGAGGTGGTGTGTGTTGTGATGTCTGGGGTGATGTTTAGGGGTGTGTGGTGTTTTTTGAGTGGATGTGTATGTGTGATGGTGTTGTGTGCCTCTGTATTGTGGTGTTGTCTTTCTGTGGTGTCTCTCTGGCCTTCATCAATATTTTAGGTAGTAAAGGTTTGTGGGTGATGTGGGCGGGTGTTTTATAGTGGTGTGTGTGTGTGGGAGTGGTGTGTGTATGTGAGTCAGGTGTGTGTATTTGGAATTGTCCAATGTGGTTGTGTTTTGTAAGAGTGTGTGTATTTTGAGCGAAGCGGTGTGTACCGCCAATGGTTTACCGCGGTTGAAAGACCACTGCGTGGATTTGTGGGTTGTGATAGTGTGGGCGTATTCCTGTTGGTGTGATGGTGGAGGTTTAGTTCTTGCCACTTTATCACTGACCTTTGGTGTGGCGGACTTGTGTGGGTGTCTAAATTTTGGCAGATTCCGAGCTGTGGGTCGTAATAGCTGTGGCAGAATTCTGTGGCGGTGTGTTGGCGGTCTTCTGCACGGTGGTAAGCGGGATTTACCGCCAATGTTGTAATGACCCCCTATGTCTCCTATGTATGCAGTAACTATTATACACATTTATAGATCTATACTGAGTGACTTATTCAACCTTTTAGACACTGAAATAACCACTTATGTAGGAAGTTAGCTGCTAATAGTATCTAATTTGATACTATGGCCCTCATTATGACATTTGCGGTAAATGCTGGCTACCGCCAAGGTGACGTCCGGCAACATACTGTCGCCGTGGCTACCAACCGTGCATGGAATTATGACCGTAGATGGAATTCCACCAGAAGGATGACAGAATTCCCGCGACAGTCATGGTGGCAGACTACGGTAAGGTGGCACTTCTGCCAAGAGCAGCACCACACCAGCAAAGCACCGCCTACTGTATCATGTTCCATGATATGGCCTGGAGGTGTTGTGCTGTTGGTCGCTACTGCTGGCAGCAGCGCCTTGTCCTTTCTCCTGCTGGTGGACCCCCTGTAAGCAGGTAAGGCATGTTCTCCAACAGGAGAAGGGGATGGGGTGTGCATGTGTGGGGATGGGGGTGTGACTGTGTTTGAATATGTGCATGCGTGTGTAATGTGTGTGTGTGCATGAGAGGGTGTGTGTGTACGTGCTGGTTGTGTCCTGCGAGTGCGTGCGTGCCTGGATGTATGTTCGTGAGTGTTGCTGTGAGTGTGTATGAATATATGCATGCATGGGTGAATGTGTTTATGCATGTGTGTATGGGCGTGTATGTATGTGCGTGAATTTGTGTATATGTGGGGCGCGGGAGTGGGAGGGTGAGGGTGGGGTACCAGACTCTGGGGAGGGGAGGGCAGTGGGGGAGACCCCTATCAGCGCCGGGGAAGGAATTCCCTGACACTGATAGTGCCTACCGCCATGGTTTCCGTGGCAGTACAGAAACAACTGAAACCATGGTGGGGAGCTGGGTCATAATGCTATGGGCGGCCTAGTGACCGCCACCAGACTGGAGACTGTAGTCTGCACCCCGGCGGTCTTACCGCCGTGACGGTCGGTGTGTTAACTTGGCAGTTTGGCTTTGGCCAAACCACCAATGTCATAATAGTAGAGGTATGTACCAACAGCCTGTTGGCGGAAATATCACCACTATTGCACCGCCCGCCGGGGTCGTTATGACCCCCTATGTGCCTGATTACGAGTTTGGTGACAGCTGACCACCTAGCAAAAAAGGTAGATCACCAGCGGCGCTTGGATGTAGGCGGTCTGAACTCCAAGCGTCAGCGCCGCAGCTAACCACTGAGAATATTACAAGCACATAGTTGCAGTCACTCAGTGGCAGTTGATCACATTGGTTTGTGGTCAGCAAAGTAACGGACAAGAACACACTGGATGAATTAAAAAACAACACAGCTGACACACACTGGCCATGTGGACACATCTGTGAAGCACACTTTAAAACACATCCCTTCTCAGACCACAATTCTTTTTCATTTCCAAACAGAGCCAAAGAACCACAACCAGCACATATCGATTGTTACATAGATTAGGCACCCTTTTTCCACCATCCAATAACAAACCTTGCACAGACTTTTGTCCTTTCACACCCAATTGCACTTCCCTCGTTAAGTACGTCCTTGCCACGCTCTTTTTTGTCCACCATATCATGTGCAAAAAATCCCCATTTCTTTGAAGATGAGTTAAGAGTCCTGCTGGATGAAATCAAAAGAGTAGCACCACTATTGTTTGGAGCACAAGTCCAGCATACTCCGCTCAGTAGGAAAATGGAAATGTGGGACAGGACTGTTGACAGAGTGAATGTTGTAGGTACTACCTTGCACACAAGAAGGACATTAGGAAGAAATAGAATGACCTCAGTGGTAAAGTCCCTTCCCTGGTCTCCATGCACCAGCTGCAGGCCAAGAAGAGTGGCGGTAGCCATCCCAGTGCCCTATTACTACACTTTTCCTCGGAGGAGTAGGTCTTGGCCATCCTGCATCCTGAGAACTTAACAGTAATATCTGGGGAGTAGAGTCTGGTAAGTTACAACACAAAAACTGTCTCAAAAATGCAATGCCATGCATGCTCATAGCTTTCCTTTTGCCACTGTTGTGTTCATGTATATCACCAACATTCAATATCCAGAGCAATTGAGTGTTAATACTGTCAGTCTGTATTGTTGTACCCAACATTACAGTTACCAAGGCCCATCACATGCCATATGTCCGAATGATAGCTGGAAATCCCACAATAACAAAACCACATTCCACGATTCATGGTATGTCCCAAAATGTAAATATATGCTCAAACCTATATGCAGCCTGCAAATAGATACGTAATACATAACAGTCAAGTGTTGGGGAGTAGAGGGAATGACCTGACTACAACACCCAGCAGGCCACGTTTTTTTAACTCCAACCACTAGCCCAGGGTTCACTTGTCCAAAGACCTCTGTTAGTCAACTACCAAATTAAGTTTACACACCTGGGGTGATAATATTTCTCAAAGGCGTATAGTGGAGAAAGTGATCTGACTGCAACTCCCAGATTACACTGTTTTAGTAACCCCAACCACCAGCCCAGGGTTATCTTGTCTGAATACCCCTGTTTGTTAACTCTCAATTGAAGCATACACACCTTGGAGGATAACATTTGTATAGTGTGTGTCGTAGAGAGAGTGACATGACTGCAACTCCCAGCAGGACCTTCTTTTAGTAACTCCAACCACCAGCACAGTGTTCTCTTGTTCAAAGACGTCTGTTTGTCAACTCCCAAATGATATTTACCCTACCATTTGTCAAGTACTGGGGAGTAGAGAGGGTGACCTGACTACAGCTCCCAAAAGGCCCTGTTTCAAGAACTCCAACCACCAGCCCAATGTTCTCTTGTCAAGTGACCCCTGTTTGTGAACTCCCAAATGAAGTGTACACACCTGGGGGGATAATATTTAACAAGTACTGCGAATAGAGAGAGTGACCTGACTGTAACTTCCAGCAGGCCCTGTTTCAGGAACTCCAAACACCAGCCCAGTCCTCTCATGTCTAAATACTCAACTCCAAGATGTGTCTATCTACCTAGCTCCATTTTGACCTGCTAACCCAAGATTAAACTATTGAGGACAGGAATGACACCTTACCCATTGTATATAATAAGTATTCATAAGGTCTCAAGATGCATCACCAAATTATTAGCAGCAGCAGACATATTGACACAGCACTGTGCACATAATGACAGTCACATATACAACAAAGTCCTTGGTCTACTTGTATCCCACTCAACTAGGCCTCAAAGGTTTCCTAGCCATCTCTTGCTTCTCCAATGTGTTGGCTGCACTGGGGGTAAAATGTCATTTTCAGGCCATCCTCCAAAGTGCAACTGATCTGCACATCTCATCAGCTGCTTGAGTTAAATTGCCTCTGTAGCAGCTGATCACCCCCCACACACACAGATGGGAACATCCAGCAAAGAATCAATGAGAGATGGATGACAAGACACCATCCACTGACAGCAATAATCTTCTTCCTTAAGTACCTCCTTTGTATGTTACACATTCACTCTGGACTGAATCTGAACTACCTACCATTTCCAATGTTTGGAGTACTCTGGACTTTGGACTCTCAATGGGGTGACATCTACACCAATGAGTTCATTCACCATGACTGATCCCTTCATATTTGAATTTTTGGTGGGTCGTGTCACATATATTTTCTGTTTGTCATAACTTCCACAGTAAAATCACCCTTCACTGACTTATTGTCTGCTGATTTTGATTTCTTATTTAGCTTGTAGATATGTCAGATTATGTCAACCATACGATGTTGATGCGATAATGTACATAAATGCAGTGTCCAGGGCAGGATTACAATCAACCCACACAAACAATGCATGCAGGTGTATGGTCAAAGTGAAACATTTGTTACATGAAGGGATTTGGCATACATTGTCCTATAGGATAGGCAAACATTGAAGTGGTTAATGTCACTAGCTTGAGCCTTATCACATACCACACCAAAGTAAATCAACATTACATAATCCAAGATACAGACCAATGTCAGTATAATGTCACAGGGACATCCTAATCCAATGCTCGTGTAACTTATGGTATGGCACACACCTATGCCAATGTTTTCGCACAGGGCCTGTGGCCTACAATGATGAAACACATCTCCAGCTACCTACAGTTCATATAAAAATATTGTTTAACCAATGTGAAGCTAAAAAGACTTGGTGGTGGTCTAGGACTACATATTATATGCCCACACGATGACACACATGATGCATCAGGCCCACCACAGCACACAAAACAAGTCCAATGGGCAATTCTGACCATCCATCCAAACACTGTCTAAGATTTCTTGGCACAGGTCTCATTTATCCAAACTCTCTGACCTACATTACCTGGAACAATTAATGTCTGCTTTGTATGTTAGAAGAGCATCACATAACTACCAGTGGCATACCTCTTAAGTGTTTATAGGAGGAGGTCATGGTGAAGGTCCCTGTACAATGAACAAAACAAGGAGTATAGGCTTGAAACCATACATACGACGCATGCTGCACAGCAAGCATCTGGAAAACAATGTACATTGCAAGGAAGCTAACACAATAACAAAGCAACATCACAATGGCGGAGATCTATGAAAAGCTACCTAATCAATCCAAAACACTCAACTCCACATTCTCACAACTACAGTTCACTAGACAGTCACAGTCATAATATTACATGACATACCTACACTCATGAGAAATGGCTGTGGATGAGATCTTCTTGTAAGTCAGTTCCTTCCGTCTCACCGCTGTCATCCTCAGTTGGCATGTCAGGATTCTCACCCCATGTCACTACAGGCTCCCCCTCGACTGGTATGAATGGGATATTCCTCCGCAGGATGATATTTTTGAGCATGTAGCATGTCACAGTTATCTGAAACACTTTCCCAGATGAGTAGAGGAGGACTTCACCAGTCCTGTCCATGGAGCAAAATCTGTCCTTCAGGATCCTAAAACCAGCTCCATTGGCCACCGTGTTCTTCCATAGGCCTCATTGAAGTGGACTTCCCTTGGCCTAGTTGGATTCCTCAGTGTGTCAGCAACAAAGGACGGTTTGGATATGCTGTCTCCTGTTCAGGAGTGTGACATAAGTGAAACAATGAGTCACTCACATCATGATTGTAGCATCTGACAATGCTCACACACAATCAGGACAGATCTGACTTACCAACCAGCCAGGCACTCTCTCGTTGTAATTGTGACAACAGCTGGGGTATGGTGCTTTTCGGCATTATGAAGGAATCATCTGCTGATCCTGGATAACGGGTATACACATTTAAGATGAGGATATCCGCCAAACTGACAACTTGCACCTTGATGGAATAGAAGTTATTTCTGTTGCAATAAACGTATTCAGTGGCTTGCAGTGGCACCAAGCCAACATGTGTGCCATCAATGGCCCTCTACACATATGGGAGGAAGGCAAAACCAGAGACGTCAGCCTTCACAGTGCCTACATTCACACATTGAGGGAACCTGATACAACTGTCAATTTGTTTTAACATTGCTGAGCAGAAATCCTTCAGTACCAGACTGAACATAAATTAGGACATAGCAGCAGGGCCACTATATGTTGGAAGGACCCTGTGGAAGTGCAATACTGACATGACTTGGTCAATGGGTGGTATGCACTTTGGATTACTGTTAGCTGGCATCAGATCTGGCTCCAAGCAATGGCATAAGTCCACCATTGTTTGCCTATTTAGATGGTATTACTGGATGAGGTGATATTCATCCATAGTCTGAAGGTCCTGCAGTAGACTGTAGAAAGGACGTTCTTGCATCATCCCTCTCCCAGGGTACCTATGTGTGACAAGACACGATTTGTAATATTAGTCAATGTGTCCACAGCAACATGCATGATGCATGCCAACAATATCATATGATTAAGCATGACAGGATAGACATTGCACTCAGTACACATCATAGCTGGCAACTACACAAGGGTCAAATGTGAGCCACATGGTTGCCAACACGTGTCTACAACATGGATTCAGGTGACACCTAACTATTTTCTGACTGCCAAAAATACTGTTGTTGGTGGTGGACTGTACACAACCGTCATATGCCACCTGTGCCCTGCAACACACTACACTGGTGGTATTGTAGTCAGACCTACTCAACAAGACAGATATGGGATGTTTCTAATTATATGAATCATGTTGTTGTTATGACACATTTTACAGCACCATGTGCAGCATTTCTAGCCACCAAAATGGCAGATGCCCAAACTAATCAACTGGATATCATGAACCGCCTGTGTCCGCTGGCAGTAGTTGTCCATGCGGTAGGCGATTCCATCTGCAGCAGACACAGCCATAAGGTAACGTTGTTGCCTATTGTGATTGTGGCCCAATGGCTGTGTTCCTCAGTGGCGATGACCGCATATGTGGTGTACGTGTACACTGTGTTTTTCAAAAACAGTCACTTGACTCTTGACACTGCTGCCAGCAACACCTCCACCACTTCAGCTGTGGTGTGTCACAACTGGGAGCAATGATGCCACATCCAGCAGGTGAAAGGTCCCCTGCCTTCTATCTAGAGTAGCTGGAGAGGCTTGTGAGTGAGGTCATACCTCATTGGCACAATTGAATCGGTTCAACCCCATCCTTACCCTTCTCACAGCTACAATGTGCCCCTGTGTGCCAGTCAGACTGCTTGTCTACCTGTTGTTAAAGTCTGTGTGTTATCAATGGGATGTATATGGTACCGGATATTATTGACCAGTACTATATGCTGTGTTCATTCACATTGTGTTGTGTGATTTTTGGGGGGCTTCTAGATCCTCCTTTTGTTTGATGCACATACCTCAGCAAGGAGTCTTTACTGCCACACAATAACATTTCTTTGTTTATGATCATTGTAAATGTTAGGCAACATGAATTGTCATGACAGCATGAGCTGTGTGTGTATTCTTCTTGTCTGAGTCATTTGAGGATCTTGTAAGCAATGTGTATTGTGCCACAGATCTTTCACCCACATCTGACCATGCCAAACCGTTGTCTGGAAGGCATATCATGACTCACTGTGCCCTTGAAGTTGTCACAAGCCACATTCTAAAAGGTTTACCGGATATACTATCAGGCAGGGTAGTGATGGGAATGTGTATCATATACGTTCTGTATGCTCAGCTTGCATAGACCAGGGACTGGTGAATGTATCTACAAGTATGGGACATAGTCCAGACTGTGGGAGTGTCAATGTGGCTATGCAACTGTTGCACTGTTCCCATTCCCTGCACACCAGCAGATCCTGGCATATGGCCAATATAAAGCTCTAGTTCCAACACTTGCCTTGAATGCCTCAGTCCAATGACTAGATTAGGGATGGGTACAGAAGTAAATCCCAGAACTATTCCATATGTGCATTTTGCATCCATGCCAATGCGTGTCTTTGACCCATGACAGATCCCTTATTCCCACAGCTTTGTTGTCACCTTCACATTAGTCATAATTGTCCTGTACAGACTTATTGCACAAACGACAGATCCACAGGGCATACAGTGTATAGATTCTTGGGAGGCCATGACATGTGACACAATAGCTTGTTCAAATAGCAGACATTGTACAATTCATACCTTTGTAGGTTGGATGCCATCTCTGTATTTTAGACACATATGTCCAATGGAGTGTTCTATGGTACAGCTACTTACCACAGACACCCCCTACCCCCCAGAGTGGCATGAGAATACGTTTGGTATGCCATACGTCCACAGATGCACAAGGAATACAGTTTCTGTACCCATCATGCCAGTCACTTCAATGTTACTCATGTGTAAGGCTGCAGTCTTTGCTAACAAAGTTGACTGTAGGGACTGTATGCAGTGAGTCAGTTTCGCAGACTGTGAACAAGTTGGTTCGGTCAGGCATAAGGAGTTTAACCTTCACAAGCTCATATGTGTGCAGTGTTTCATTGTGGCTCACATCGCATTACATGTTGCTGGAGCATGGGCTACATGATGTCAGTAAGCTTGCTTAGTCATTGTAAGCCATGAGCAGGGTAGTGGGTTAGTCTGCAGATAGATACCAAAGTGGGCAGTCATTTCCCTCTGCTTATTGGCATGTGTGCTTTAAACTTGTGGTGTTTTAACAAATTGACCATTTTTTGCTTGGTGCTTTTGACATGTGTGAGACACAACTATTTGGGCAAAAACTTGTGGCTGTAATTACTTTATTTGTCTCTTGCATCCACACAGGTAAACGCCGATTAGAAAAAGGAGAATTGAAGAGGCATCGCCCAGAAGAGGTGGACTGTGGGGGTCCACAGCCGGCAGAACACCCACAGTAGCAAGAGGTAGGGGAACTGAGATGCACGGACCATAAGTTCACGGAGGTCAAGCTGGGACTATCCTCCCAACTTGGGCTGGGCGCATGTAGGACCATGACCTCCTTAATGCATCCTGGTGGTGGGGTACCGGGACATTAATGGGCATTTGAGTGGCCGCACAGGAGTCACAAAGGGGTAAGTACTGGGCATATTTCTGCCTGTCACATTGCCATGTTAATTTGTTAAATTCTGAGATTTCCCCCTGAGGATGGGCCATGTGTGATACAGTAGATGAGTAACTGGTTGTGTAGATGTCAGTGTTACAGGCCAATGAAAAGGAAGTAATGGATTACTGTCCTCAGTCATGTAAGTAAATTGGCATCTGCCACCCAGAGGCCACTTGTCTTCATTGTGTATATGTCTATATATGTAGATTTTTACTGGTCACCATGGATGTGACCGCTCTTTAAACCTCTATCATGCACGAATATGGTATTCAGGCTTGTAGACATTTTTTGGGTACCCGCACTATTGAATTCTTCCAACATACCAATATGCTTTAAACCATGTTAGAATTCTGCCTCACCCACAATGTTTTTCTATTTGATAATCAATTTTATCTGCAGAAACAGGGAACAGCAATGGGAGCTTCATTTGCTCCCACGTATGCGAACCTATATATGGGTTGGTGGGAGAAGGAAATAGCTTGGTCTGATTCCAATAGCAAGTATATGAAACAAGTTGTGCTATGGGTCAGATATATTGATGATCTCTTTCTCATTGGGGATGGTGATGAACACTCTTTAATACAATATGATAACATACTCAATAAAAACGAGTTTAATATTCATTTGGATTTGAAATATAGTTCTCATACCATAGAATTTTTAGATGTTCTGATAACCGTCCATAATGAAACCTTACAATTCACCATATTTTGTATACCAACTGCATGTAATTCCATCTTACATGGGAATAACGGTCATACAAAAGCTCTAAAATGGAGCATTCCATACAGCCAATTTCTACGGGCTCGTAGAATCTGTTCCAATAATGAATCTTTCAATGATGAAATTGCTACCATGACACAGAGATTGTTAGATAGAGGTTATCCCCGGAAGATCTTGCATGATGCGTATTTGAGAGTATTAAACATGTCTAGAGAAAAATTGCTTTTTAACTCGGGATGTACAAATGATGACCAACTAGATGGTAGATCTCCACCTAGGTTGTTTCTTGAATTTAACTCTCAACACTCTCAACTGAACAGCATTATACAAATAAATTGGCATGTCCGAGACATGATCCTTCGATCAAATAGAGTATAGGCCCACATCCTCAGATCACTTATCGTAAAACCCAATCATTAGGTGATCACCTCACTAGAAGTTTTTTTAGTTCTAAAGCCAATCGATCGTGGCTATCTCAGAAAAGTCTAGGCTTTTGGAAATGTGGGCATTGTAAATCTTGTGCATATGCTCATAATACACACTCATACATGACATTTGAGGGAAGAGTTTGCAAAATAACGGATCACATTACTTGCGAAACAGAGTATGTTGTATATGTGATTGAATGCGGCTGCCATAAAAAATATGTAGGCAGCACTATTCACAAACTGAAAGTTAGGTTTCTACAACATCTTAGAGCCATCAAAAAATCACGATCCATCATACCCCTTAGCCAAACATTTTTGGGATGTTCACGAAGGCAATTGTAGTTCTATGACATTTTATGGGATAAAAACCATTGCTGTCAACCCTCGAGGGGGCAATAGAACTTCGCTGTTAAGACAAACTGAATCAAGAATTATTTTATTATTAGGTTCTGAAAACCCGTGGGGACACAATTTGGTTGCAGAACTCCATGTACATCTGTGATTAATTCAATGCTTACAGTTTTTATTTATAATCAATGAAACTTTTAGGTACATTAATGGGTATTTAACATCATGATAAATTTCTTTTATTTTATGATGATGAATATGGATACCGGACCATGAAATAGACATTTTTCAAAGGTCATGTATATTTTATACATGCCCTTTACACCTTTATCACAAATTTTCACATTAGAATGAATTATTTTTTTTTTTATTAGCACCTGGGGAGATTGAGAGGAGGTCTATTTTATGTCCATTTCTATTTTATTTTTATGTCCATCTCTATATATTGGTCCCTTTTTCCTTTTGTTTGAATTATAGGACCCTTTTAATAGTTGGATTCTCTACCATTGATATATCATTAACATTGGATATGGTTATAACTCTTCTTGCAGACTATTCATATTTTACTCCATTCATGAAATTAATATATTGCTGTGATAAATTGAAACATTTTTATCGGTATCAGTTATACTAATTTTTATATTTATCTATCCAAATTAATCCGTTTTAATGTTTCTTTTATCAGCTTTTTTGATATAAAAGTGGGAATCACTTACTATTTCTATAATTATATATTTATATTGATTGCATTTAAAATTTAAAATTTGATTGATAAATATTTTATTGACTCATCTATTTATATATATATTACATTCAATAGTGATGTTAAAAAGTATGCATAGTTTTGTAAAGAAAGGAAGAAAAGAAAAAGAAAAAGAAAAAGAGAAGAATTAATACAATACACCTTTTCTGTATATTATTGTTAACAATTTCAATGCAGAATGTTCAATAATGTTTAAAAGGTCTCTTTAAAAATGCTTAAAAATGCTTGTATAAGGTTTATTAAAGGAATAGGTCACTCTAAGGGATCACAGTATATATATAGAATGGGGTAGGTATGTTTCAGACCCAAGTACTTGGACATGAATAGACAGTTCAAATTGAACATTGTGATGTTACAATATGGCCGCCGTTTTGCACATTTTGCACATTTTGTTAGTCTTGTTGCTAAAGATTGAAGAAGGACTAGAACATTTAAATAGATAGATGTAAAAATGTCTGCTAATGTCCAGTTGAAGGCTTTCGCCGAAACGCGTCGACATTTGGCCGGGACAGCGTTTGTGAGTTGTTTGTTTTGGGCACTTTATTGCTCTACTTTTTTGTATATGTTTTTCAAAAGTGCTGTTTCATTTATGAACTCTTTTTAAATAAACGGAGCCAACAATTGTTTATTGCACTGATTCCTCAATTGTGTTTATTTTTCATCTGGCCCGAGCTTCTGGATATTGTGCGGTCTGTTGGTGCCTTATTAGGCTGCACCGTTTTCTTGAATAATTATATATATATATATATATATATATATATATGTGTGTGTGTGTGTGTGTGCATGTCAACCTGTATTTGGAACCGGCATTTGCAATGGGGCTACATTTCATGTGGTGCCACAGATAGGATTGTGTCACCATTTATAATTGGCTCACACATACCCTCACCCATCATAGCATGTGATTTGTCATGTACCACAGCTGTAGCAATGAGGGAAATGACAGACAGGACTAGAGTTTTTACACACAATGTGCATTTTCCTCGCCATTGTTGTAGCATCATGTAGAAAAGTACATTGCACATTTGTAATGGGGAAATGTTGTTACCTGACTATTGGCATGCATCATTGTTAGACCTGACAGCCTTAAGGTTGTCATCCCCCAACTTTTTGCCTGCCTCCCTCCACTCTTCTGACACTGTTTTTGCTGG
Source organism: Pleurodeles waltl (assembly GCF_031143425.1). Lineage (NCBI taxonomy): Eukaryota > Metazoa > Chordata > Amphibia > Caudata > Salamandridae > Pleurodeles > Pleurodeles waltl. The sequence goes on from NC_090447.1 coordinate 1,039,222,409, forward strand.
TTTTAGGACTCCGTGCACTTTATCACTGCTAATCAGTGCTAAAGTGCATATGCTCTCTTTCTTTAACATGGTAACAAAGCTTCATACCCATTTGGCATATTTAATTTACTTATGAGTCCCTAGTAAAGTGCACTACAGGTGCCCGGAGCCTGTAAGTTAAATGCTACTAGTGGGCCTGCAGCATTGATTGTGCCACCAACCTAACCTCTTAGCTGCTGGGCCGTCCCCCCCCCCCAGTGCTGAGCCCATTTTTGGCTATTTCGGGACGTTTGCACTTAGGCCTTCATAACTTTTTGTCCACGTAAGCTATCCATGCTAAATTTGCGTCCTTTTTTTCCAACATCCTAGGGATTCTAAAGGTACCCAGAGTTTGTGGTTTCCCCTGGAGGAGACCAAGAAATCTGCCAAAATAGATAAAAACATTTTTATTTTTTTAAATGGAAAAAAGGGCTGACGTAGAAGGCTTGTGGTTTTTCCCCTGAAAATGGCATCAACAAACGATTTGTGGTACTAAAATCACCAGCATCCCAGCTTTCAGGAAAAGGCAGACTTGAATCAGAACACCACATTTTTAAACACAATTTTGGCATTTTTCTGAGACATACCCCATTTTTAAAAACTTTTGTGCTTTCAGCCTCCTTCCAGTTAGTGACAGAAATGGGTGTGAAACCAATGCTGGATCCCGGAAACCTAACTATTTTTGAAACATAAACAAAATTCTGAATTCAGCAAAGGTTCATTTGTGTTGATCCTACAAGGTTTTCCTACAGAAAAAACCAACTGAAATAAAATAATATTGAAATTGAGCTGAAAACAACAGCCATTTTTCTTTATGTTTTACTCTGTAACTTTTTCCTGCGATGTCAGATTTTTTAAAGCAATATACCGTTATGTATGCTGGACTCTTCTGGTTGTGGGGATAAATAGGGCTTATATGTTCATCAAGAACCCTAGGTACCCAGAACCAATAAATGTGCTGCACCATGCAGTTGGTTTTCATTCTATACTGGGTATACAGCAATTCATTTGCTGAAATATGAAGAGTGAAAAATAGGTATCAAGAAAACCTTTGTATTTCCAAAATAGGCTCAAGATAAGGTGTTGAGGAGCAGTGGTTATTTTTACATCTCTGAATTCCGGGGTGCCCATACTAGCATGTAAATTGCAGGGCATTTCTCAAATAGACGTCTTTTTTACACACTCTCTTATATTTGGAAGGAAAAAATGTAGAGAAAGACAAGGGGCAATAACACTTGTTTTGCTATTCTATGTTCCCCCAAGTTTCCCGATAAAAATGGTACCTCACTTGTGTGGATAGGCCTAGCGCCTGCGACTGGAAATGCCCCAAAACACAATGTGGACACATCACATTTTCCCAAAGAAAACAGTTGTTTTTTGCAAAGTGTCTACCTGTGGATTTTGGCCTCTAGTTCAGCCAGCACCTAGGGAAACCTACCAAACCTGTGCATTTTTGAAAACTAGAGACCTTGGGGAATCGAAGATGGGGTGACTTGTGGGGCTGTGACCAGGTTATGTTACCCAGAATCCTTTGCAAACCTCAAAATGTGGCTAAAAAAACACATTTTCCTCACATTTCGGTGACAGAAAGTTCTGGAATCTGAGAGGAGCCACAAATTTCTTTCCACCCAGCGTTCCCCCAAGTCTCTAGATAAAAATGATACCTCACCTGTGTGGGTAGGCCTAGTGCCCACAACAGGAAATGCCCAAAAACACAACATGGACACATCGCATTTTTTGACAGAAAACAGAGGTGTTTTTTGCAAAGTGCCTACCTATAGATTTTGGCCTCTAGCTCAGCCGGCACCTAGGGAAACCTACCAAACCTGTGCATTTTCTAAAACTAGAGACCTATGGGAATCTAAGATGGGGTGACTTGTGGGGCTCTGACCAGGTTCTGTTACCCAGAATCTTTTGCAAACCTCAAAATGTGGCTAAAAAAACACATTTTCCTCACATTTCGGTGACAGAAAGTTCTGGAATCTGAGAGGAGCCACAAATTTCCTTCCACCCAGCGTTCCCCCAAGTCTCCAGATAAAAATGATACCTCACATGTGTGGGTAGGCCTAGCGCCCGCGACAGGAAATGCCCCAAAACACAACGTGGACACATCCCATTTTTTGGCAGACAACAGAGGTGTTTTTTGCAAAGTGCCTACCTGTAGATTTTGGCCTCTAGCTCAGCCGGCACCTAGGGAAACCTACCAAACCTGTGCATTTTTGAAAACTAGAGACCTAGGGAAATCCAAGATGGGGTGACTTGTGGGGCTCTGACCAGGTTCCGTTAACCCAGAATCATTTACAAACCTCAAAATGTGGCTAAAAAAACACGTTTTCCTCACATTTCGGTAACAGAAAGTTCTGGAATCTGAGAGGAGCCACAAATTTCCTTCCACTTAGCGTTTCCACAAGTCTCCCGATAAAAATGATACATCACTTGTGTGGGTAGGCCTAGCGCCCGGGACAGGAAATGCCCCAAAACACAACACGGACACATTCCATTTTTTGACAGAAAACAGAGTTGTTTTTTGCAAAGTGCCTACCTGTAGATTTTGGCCTCTAGCTCAGCCGGCACTTAGGGCAATCTACCAAACCTGTGCATTTTTGAAAACTAGAGACCTAGGGGAATCCAAGATGGGGTGACTTGTGGGGCTCTGACCAGGTTCTGTTACCCAGAATCCTTTGCAAACCTCAAAATACGGCTAAAAAACACGTTTTCCTCACATTTCGGTGACAGAAAGTTCTGGAATCTGAGAGCAGCCACAAATTTCCTTCCAGCAAGCATTCCCCCAAGTGTCCCAATAAAAATGGTACCTCACTTGTGTGGGTAGGCCTAGTGCCCGCGACAGGAATGGATTACACAAGGGTCAACGGTGGTCCTTGCATGAGGGCTACTGTTAACCCTGGAGTGATTCATTCCTGAAGCAGGCACAAGGCGCAGGCACACAAGCAGGGTTGTGTTTTTATCAGTGGGGAAACACTGGGTAGTGGGAATTTTGAGGACCCCTGCACATTCCTGTATTTTCTGTGATAAAAAAGAAAGGAAAAATAGTGGTTTTAATCAACGTTTCACTTTTGCAGGGTATTTTGGGTAAGAAAACTTTGTTAAATCCAAACACACCACATTTACGTGGGCTGCTGTGGGTGTCTAGTTTTCAGAAATGTCTGCATTTGGTATGTTTCCCTATATGGCTGCCGAGCCCAGGACCAAATACTTAGGTGACTGTCTTAAAAAACGAGGCTGTTTTGTAGTAGGTAGTTTTAATGGCTCCCTGCAGATCCCTGGACTTCTGCTCATTGGAATGCAAGGCACATGTGTTTTTTAAGCACATTTTGTGATTTCAAGGGGATTCTGGGTGAAGGAAAACTGGTGAGAGCCACACAAGTCCTGCACCCTTGGACTCCCCTGGTACTAGTTTGTTAAAGTTAACCCATCACTCACACTGGTTGGTTTTAGCACCTCCAGAAATTATCGTTTCAAAGCATGAACACTTATCAAAGTATCTGAATATTGAAACCAAGCCTTCTGAAGGTGAGTCATAAAGCCGCGTCCAGGCATCAACCTCTTTATGGTCCATTCACACGCCATTCACGCATAACAAACAAGCCTTTCACTGCACTCACATTAATTTACCGCTGCCAGACAAGGGAATAAGTTTGACTACATTTTACCACCTGTCAAGTAACTGCCTCCTTTTTACTTAACATTACCAAATGCATGCGTAACAAACCTTTACTAATGACTCCTGTGACAGCCACCTGAGGCTCAGGAAGACATGTTTTTCATGCGCCTTTAACGCACTCTCTGTGCTAAATCCAACTCCTTCCAGTCTGTGGATGCAAGTTGGGGGTGTCCGAGTATGCCGTACAAAGCGGTTTCTCGAACTGAGTGAGCATATCTACCTTTGAAACTAAGGGAGACATGCTGGGGATTTCTCATGATGTTCCCTAAAGAGAAGGTTATAGGCTATGAAAAAGGGTAGTGTTTGGTACATAGGGGAGTCCATGAGAACGTAGCATTTGTCCCAGCCAACATTATGTGCAGTGATGTGACTGTAATGCACTTATACAGCAAACTGAACATCTACTAAGTTCTGATGGAGGATGAACATGAAAAGCAGGTCAAGCACTGACCTACACAAGTCATTCTCCTTCAGTGCTGGGATGGCACCAATGGGTTTGAATCTGTAGGTGTAGATGATGTACATATGTACTACCTTTACTATCTGCCTTCTACCTGTGCAATAACCCTGTGAAGGCACACATACCATAAGCTTTCCTTACCCATTCATGTCTCTGTTCTCATCAGAGTCCTGGCTAATCCTGTGTAATTGCCAAGTGAACCTATACTAGTTTGTGGATATAAGTTGGGGGTTTCCAAGTATGCCGTACAAAGTGATTCCTCGAACTGAGAGAGCATTTCTACTGTTGAAAGTAAGGTAGACATGCTGGTGAAGAAAGGGTACTCCGTGACAATGTGGCATATGTTCTGTCCACTAGTATATGCAGTAGGGGGAATATAATGCATGTTAATTGAACAGAACACCAACCACATTCTGACGGTGGATTTAGCTTTCAAGCAGTCCAAAAGGAAGTCCATGATGAAGTAGATGAAGTAAAATTGTGTGGCTCCTTGCCTAACGAAGCAGTGGCCCATGGACGTTCGGTATCCATGCACTGCCACTGAAAGGATTACCCAACGGCAGCTCAACCTCAGTCGATATTACAGAACTTTGCTTTAGTATGATACAACGTAAAGCAAGTATGGATACAGAGGCCTGGTTGTGATGGACACTGGGGACAGTAATACCGACTCTTCTGCCACTTTCCATGCTTCGAGCACACTTTACAGCAACGACATGGATGATCCTTTTTGGGTGTTTTAGGAATGCGATCAGCAAAGTGTCACTCCTGCAGCCTTGCCACATCCTCCAGAACATATGAGGTGGAGGCTGCTGCTGCTTCTGTAACAGCAGTGAGGCTTTCAATTACAGACAACTGGAAGTCAAGGAAAGTCATGAGTCTTCCTGTGGTGTCTGACGGTAAACAACATACGCATTATATGTTGCCATCTGAATCAGGTGGGTAAACAGTTTCTTGTAACAAGTGCGAGTTTTACAACACGCATTGTATGGTTGAAGAACCTGGCCGTTCTTGTCCACTCCGCCCATGTACTTATTGTAATCAAGTATACAGATGGGCTTGTGGACTTCGGCCATCTGACCCCAAACCATGATGGAAGAGGTGTCATCAGATGGGACTCCGCCGACTGAAAAATCACTCCCAGATTCTGCCCCATTGTCCTCTCCCTCAGATGCTGTCTCAGTGTCTGCTGTCTCAGTCTCTGAGCCTACATCAGAACTGTCCTCCATAACCCGAGTTAGGGCTTGATCAGCAGTCATCCAACGAGACGCCATCTCTGCTACTGGCTAAACTGTCTCTCTAAATTACTAGCCTACGTAGAATGCAGATAGTCACATAATTGCTTGTGGGTATGTTTGTTGTGTACAATAGGAAATGTTGTCTCCTTACCTTTGCTTCTTGTCTAATTCTGCAGATTCTCTGAAAACACTGAAAAAAACAAAAAAGAATGTATTTCTTCACCTTAACACATACCCATCATCACAGCCTTCAGCGCTGGTGACACCCAGTACGACACTCATTTTTGGTGCTATGCCTCCCATTACCCTCAGTACTACCTAGCAAAAGTGCCACTCATATCTCCATGGTCCCCCTGGCATAACATTTGTTTTAAAGCGCAGGTAACGCTTGCCTTTACTAATCCACTCAGCTAAATACATATAAATGTATGTCCTTTGCAGCAGGACAATAAACCATCTGCGCTGCTTTATGGCAACTGCCACTACAGAAAAGACATACATGCATGCATATATATATATATATATATATATATTTTGTGAACAAGAATCTCACCGCACTCCACGCGGTTCAAATTGGCATGTTTTATTGCAAGCAACAGCCACCTACGTGTTTCGACTCTCAAGGAGTCTTGATCACGGTAAATGAGTCCCTCTTTTCTTTCATTTTTTATACTTGCAATAAAACATGTCAATTTGAACCTCGTGGAGTGCGGTGAGATTCTTGTTCACAAAATATTTTCGAGGTTGCGCACCGGCAGTGGAGTGCGTTGCGCAACAATCTTTTAACCAATTTGTGTTGCATACATATATAACATATATATATATATATTTAGAAACAAAGTAGTCGAAGGGTTGCTGGGCGGCGCACTCCACTGCCGGTGCCCTGTGACAGAGAAGACCAATCTCGAAATTATGTAATGCCGAAAAATGTTAACCAATTTGTGTTGCATACATATATATATAATATATATATATATATATCTGTTATGTATATGTGTGGTTTCCCTGGGGGGCCAATTGTGGCTCCCAGAAAATAACACACAAAAAAAACCAAGCATTTACAATGCAGTGGATCTCGCATCTGCTCGAGTTAGAGCTATTAGCATTATAAACACCTAAGACGACTTTTCTTGCCACATAAATTGAAAATTGAAAGTTAAACACATTCACATAAGGGAGCCGATTCACAGCGCCACGGCCACCATGAGCACCAGGTGAAGAGATACACAAAAGGAAAGTAAGTTCGCTAGCAGTTAAACTTAATGGCCATAGTGCAATTAGCCATGTACCAGGGGCGATGGCCAAGGCGGTAACAAAACCTCCCCAAGGAGGGACAAAGGTTAACCATTTACCAATGTAATCAAAGGATTTTTGAAGGGCAAGCCCACGAGCGAGGGGTAGTGATGGGCGTGAGGTGGGTATTGTTAAAAGCCCAGATACACACCAACACGTCACAAAAGCAGCGCATGCGCGCTGCAATGCTCGACCTGAAAAAAAAAAAAAAATATATATATATATTTATATATATGTGTATATATATATATATATAGAGAGAGAGAGAGAAAGCAAGACACTCATTTTGCATAACTTTTTTTTTCATACATGTGTGCTTTCTCTTGGCAAAGCACTCATGTATTAAAAAAAAAAATGGCCCCATAGATGGTCACCCTAAGGGCTGACCACCAACAATTTGAATTTTTTTATTTTTTATTACAATTTAGTTTTCCCTGGGGGGGGCGATGGCCCCACCCCCCAGGGAAAACTAGATCTTTTTTTTTTACCCCCAGGGGTCGACCGTGTTCGGAGGGCCGACCCCGCCATTTAAAAAAAAAAAAAAAACCTGGGGGGCGCAATCGCCCCCCAAAACAGTACAGTTTAAAAAATAATGCTCCCGGGGGTGGTGGCCCTTTTACAAGGGGGCCGACCCCCCCAAAGAAGATCCCTGGTGTCTAGGGGCGTGTCCGGGCCATGGCTGCGATCCATGGCCAGGAAACGGTGCCAGGGAGGCATCGATGGAAAGGGGAGAGCCTCCCCTTTCCATCGATGCGTCCCTGGCATCTGGGGAGGCCGTTTTGGCCTTTTTTTCCCCACCGGAGCAGAAGAGGACTCTTACCTGATCCGCTTCTGCTCCAGTGGGGAAAACAATGTGACGTCATCGCGCCTCACGGCGCGCTGATGTCACAACGGGGCAGGAGGGGGGTGGGATGGAGACACAGAAGTTGTTCCGCGTCTCCAACGGAAAAAAAAATAATAATAAATCCTCCGGTGCATTGCACTGGAGGATTTTTAACCCCCTCCCTGGTGTCGGCCACTGGTCGTGACCCGCACCAGGGAGGGAGTGCGGGCATCAGCCTGTGGCCGATGCCCGCCCTTATAGGGTGAACCATGTCACAGGCCTGCCATTGCAAGGCCTGTGTGTGCAGTTTCACTGCCACATCCACTTGGCATTTAAAATTACTTTCCATGCCTTAAACTCCCACTTTTTTAAATATAAGTCACCATAAGGTAGGCTCTAGACAACTCATAGGGCAGAGTGCTGTGTAGGTAAAAGGCAAGACATGTACATATGTATTTTATATGTCCTGGTAGTGAAAGACTCCTAAATGTGTTTTCCACTACTGTGAGGCCTGCTCCTTTCATAGACAAGCATTAGGACTACCCTCATATATTTTCTGAGGGGTAGATTCTGATCAGAAAGGGGTCACCAGGTCATACTTAGTATGGCTGCTCATTGGTGAGGCTGGAGTTTATATTACTATTTAAGAAATGCCACTTTTAGAAAGTGAGCATTTCTCTGCACTTAAAAACGATCTGTGCCTTGCAGCCTGTCTCTAATCCAGGTCTGGGCTGGGCTGGTTGACAGCTACCTAGTGCATTTCACCTAGACAGCCACAAACACAGGACACGCAGTCATAACTGCACTCATCTGTATATTGAAAGGGTCTTCCTGGTCTGGAGGGATGGAAGGATTGACACTTACATTTCAAAGGCTAGTGTCTTGCCCTCTCACAATCGACTTCCAAACCCTGGCTTCCCGAAGAACTCATCTGGACTGCTTTGTTGAGAAGGACTGCTGTCCTACTGTTGCCCTGCTGGCCTCTGACTTTGCTGAAAAGGACTCTGCCTTCCCTAAAAATGGCTCTCCAAGGGCTTGAGCCTCCTGTTTTCTGAAGTTTCAGGACCAAAAAGACTTCATCTCTTCAGGAAACTCCTTTTGCATCCAAAATGGACGCACTGCCTGCCAGATATAAAGCCTACATTGCGACCAAGAAATCACAGCACAGCCTACTGGAACAACACAGCCTGACCTCCTGAGTGGAAATTCGAAGCAGCACCTGCCTTATGAGGGAAAATTTGATGCATAGCTTACCAGATCATCACAGTGCCCATGTCTTCTTCCAGTATGCCAAGGATTTTTCCCTGCATCATCCCTAGGTGTCAAAATACTGCAGTGAGAAACCAAGACTGCATGCCTAAAAATGACGCAAACCCCTTGCAGCGTGAAAGAAACTGCGCATCATCTGTACTGCGCTGGAAAATCCAATGCACACCTTAAGTGTCCACGCCTCTGCTGTCTCTGTGCATCATTATTTTTTACTCAAACCAGGTACTGTGTGTAACAAAGAGACAACTGTTTATTTTTAAGGATTAAACATTTCAAAAGTGATATTTCAACTTATGCTTATTGAATCTTTGTTGCATCGACCTTATTTTATTCAGATAAATATCATCTAGTTTTCTAATTCAAAAGGAACTGCCTGGCTGCCCAAAGGACTCATCAGGACTGCTTTGCTGAGAAGGACTGCTGCCCTGCTGGTGCCCTGCTGGCCTCTCTCCTTGCTGAGAAGGACTCTGCCTTCTCCAAAATTGCTTTCCAAGGGCTTGGATTGATCTTGCCTCCTGTTTTTTGAAGTCTCAGGGCCAAAAATACTTCATATCTTCAGGAAACTGATGCATCGCCTGCTGGAATTGAAGGAAAACCTGCATTGCAACCGAGAAATCGCCGCACCACCGACAGGAATGGAGCAGCTTGACTTCCCAGGTGGAAATTCAATGCAGCACCAGGCTTCCGAAGGAAAATTCTATACATCACCTACCAGATTGTTGCAGCCCCCTTGTCTACTTCCAGCGCATCAAGGATTTTCCCCCATATCATTCATTGGCGTCAAAATGCATCACAGTGACGAACCAGGACTGGGTGCTTAAAAACAACCCAAACCACTTGCAGCATGGAAAGAAAAGAGGCATTGTCTGTGCTGTGCCAGAAAATCTGAGGCACACCTTATTTTTCTACTCCTCTGCAGTCTCCGTGCATTGCTAACAAAACATCCACTTTAACACTCCGACCGCCACGGCGGTACAAACAAACAGCATGGCGGTCAACGCCAACGGACAGGCGGAGGACAATGTACCGCCCACAGTATTACAACCTACCAATCCCCCACCTTTTCTGGGGCGGATTCACCGCGAACAAAAAAAACAGAAACAGGATTTCAAAGGGAAAACGCTCACCTCTACACACCCCACGAGGAACCAGGACGCCATGGAACCAGAGCTGTACATTTTTCCATCCCTTATCTTCTAGCTCCTCTACCAGGAGCACGAATGCCGATGCCAAAGACCATGGTGAGTACTGCACCTACGACACAGGGGAGGGGGGAGGGAAAAAACAGGGACACACACACGCAACACCCCCACCCTCACCAACTAAAACACACACACTAATACATATTGATACATTACAGTTACACCCTCCAAGCCTCCCGGAAGAATGCAAAGACAAAAGGAAATGAGTGTAACCATTGTAATATATTAAAATCCAGTACGCAAAAATGTATGTACACTATTAACAAATATATACACCAAGAATAGTTGTCCAGGTATTGCTCCATTGAAGTCCGTGGAACACTGGGCCCACACAGCATGGGCGAGGCCCACACTCAATACCTGAACATGACGGAGAGAACACTGCAGGGGCATCAGATAACAATAAAACAGGCACCTCAGGGGGAAGGGAAAGGGGGGGGCACCTCAGCCGGTTGAGTGTACGACGCCAAATCCACGAGGGGCCCCCATGCCTACTGTTCATTCCTGGGGAGTGCAAAGCCACAGTCTCTCAAGTCTCTACAGTGGGTGGTTTGCCTACTGTACAATCCTAGGGAGTGCAAAGCCACAGTCTCCCAAGTCTCTACAGTGGGTGGTTTGCCCACTGTTCAATCCTGGAGAGTGCAAAGCCACAGTCTCTCAAGTCTCTACAGTGGGTGGGTTGCCCACGGTTCAATCCTGGGGAGTGCAAAGCCACAGTCTCTCAAGTGGATAACAGTCTCCACTTGTTCTGGAGGGGGCTTTGTGCCCAGAGTGCTTCATCCTGCCAAGCGGTGTCCTGTTCAGCGGTGCTTGTGGCGGCGGTGTCCTATAGCGGTGCCCTGTTCAGCGGTGCTTGTGGCGGCGGTGTCCTGTTCAGCGGTGCTTGTGGTGGCGGGGTCCTTGGCAGCGACTCAGCTGCTGGCGGTCCTGTCTGGCCCAGCGGGGCTGATGGCGGTGGTCTCCTGGGCAGCGGGGATGATGGCGGTGGCCTCCTGGGCAGCGGGGCTAATGGCAGTGGCCTCCTGGGCAGCGGGGATCATGGCGGTTGCCTCCTTGGCAGCGGGGCTGATGGCGGTCTTCTCCACCCTGCTGCTCTTCCCAGACTTGCTGAGTTTCTTGTGCCCCTTCCCCACCTTGGAAGGTGTCGCAGCTGACCCCACTCCCACCTGTACTCTTGGGAGCGGCTTTGGTGGCTGGAGTCTTCCCCATCTCCCGCCGGGCACTGGCCATCTTTTGATGCTTGACAGGTGGGGGAGTGTCTGTGCTGTGGCTCCTTGCCACACTGGCTGCCCTGCTGCCTGGTGCAACCCAGAATTCGGTGACTACTGGCACCACTGGTCCCGGAGATGTTGTGGCTGAGGTGCTAGGTTGGGACCTGGAGAGTCGGCCGTAGGAGACTGATGGGGTGGGGGAGGTGAGGGAAAGAGGTCAAGGGTGGACAGGAAAAGTTTCTTGGGAATACTGGGATGGGTAGCTGGAGGGGGTTTGGGAGTGGAGGAAGAGGTTTTGGTTGTAGAAGGTGTTGGTATGGTGACTTTGGGTGAAGGTGCATGTGCTGGAGGCTGTCGTGAGGTAGATGGCTGTTGGCTGGGTGTGTGCCTGCGTTTGTGTATCTTGGGAGGTGGCATCACAGACACACTGTGAGAGGACACAGGGGACGTGTGAATGGCAGTGGGGGTGGTGACTGCACGTGAGCGGGGTGTGGTGGTGTGCGTGCTGGTGATGGAAGTAGTGGCTGTAGATGTAGTGCATGCAGGTGTGGTTGGAGACGAGACTAGGAGGTAGGACGGAGACGTGGAGGAGGTGGAAACAGTGGAGGCAGTGGATGTTGGTGTGTCTGCATGTGTGTGATGCTTGCGTGAGTGCCTGTGGGATGTGTGGTGCTTATGTTTGCCAGAGCTTCCCTTGTGTGTTGACATGTGTGCATGCTGGTCTGATGGTGTGTTTGTGGTAGGCTGAGGTACAGGGGTATGGGTCTGGGTGGAGGAAGTTGGAGGAGGGAGGCTAGAGACAGGGACAATAGCTGCCATCAGTGCTGAGGCCGGAGTCTGAAAAACTCGCTGAAGGGCTGCCTGACCAGAATTTATGCCCTCCAGTAATGCATTTGTTAGTTGCAACTGCCTCTCTACACCCTGGATGGAATTCAAAATGGTAGACTGCCCAACAGTGAAGGACCTGAGGAGGTCAATGGCCTCCTCACTGAGGGCAGCAGGGGTGACAGGGGCAGGGCCTGAGGTGCCTGGGGCGAAGGTGATGCCCACCCTCCTGGGTGAGCGGGCACGGGGCAAAGGCTGAGGGGCTGCTGGGAGGGTGGTGCTGGTAGGGGGGGTGGCAGATTTACCTGTAGATGAGGGGGGCACAGATGTGGCCACCACCACAAGGGAGCTCCCATCAGAGGACGAGTCTGTATCACTGTTCTCAGCTCCTGTCCCCGCCATGGAGCTCCCCTCGCCCTCCGTCCCACTGGTGAATTCCGAGTTCGTAGTCTCGCCCTCCAGGGCCATGTGGGATGCAGCTCCCTTCTGCTCCGGTGCCACTGCTCCTCCGCCTGATGATGCTAATGAACACAAGAACAGGGAGGCCACAAAAAAGGGGGGACGACAGAACAAAGACATGTTCAGTGCATGCATTACCGAAACCGTTGGCGGACACGACAGACACAGAAGCGCCCTGCACTACGCCACGCACTTGGGGTCCACTGTTCAATCCCTAGGGCATGGCCTACAAGGCTATGGCCGACATTTGCACACATGGATGTCACAGGAGCCTGACTAGCTGTAGTTGGCACTGTAGACAGGTGGGGGGGTGGCATAGGGTCTGCCAGGAGAAGGGAACCCACAGCCCACCTCCCCAACCCAGACACATCCACTGTGCACTGAATCAGCTGAATGAGATTGTACTCACCCCCTTGTGGCTGCTGTGATGCCCTCAAGCGCCCATCCAACTCCGGGTATGCCACCGCCAGTATCCTGAACATCAGGGGGATCATGGTGCGACGAGCACCCCTCCCACATTGGTAGGCCATCCCCAGCTGGGCCTCCGCCGTCTTCTTGCTCCAGCGGAGAATGTCCTCCTATCTCTTGCGGCAGTGGGTGCTCTGTCTGTGATAGACCCCCAGGGTCCGGACGTCCTTGGCGATGGCACGCCAAACATCCTTCTTCTGGTGGGCGCTGACCTACAGGAATTGTATCAGGGGGAAAACAAAGGTTAATACCAACTGCACCGTCACAGTCATTGGCCCCCATCCCACCCTTTCCATGTGACACATGCACTCACCGTCGTTTCATGCACGCCTCAATCTCCGCCCACCAGTGTACTTACCTGTTTGTCTGGAGGACCGTAGAGTAGCGTGTACTGGGGGAGGACCCCATCCACGAGTTTCTCCAACTCCTCCGATGTGAAGGCAGGGGCCCTTTCCCCAGACGCACAAGCCATTGTCTCTTCCAGACTGAGGTCAAAGCAGCACTTGCAGTGTAGGTCCTCTCGTGTCGAAGATCAGGTATTGAGTGATTGAACAGATAGAAAATGGCGGTCACGTCCGCGGCGGTGGGTACCGTCACCGCCGGCGTACATCGTTATTGGCTCCTGGGACCCATAGGGTCCAAGGTTAACCAATGCAGAATTGCGCTGCGGTCTTCGACCGCATACCGCAACAGTGTACAACGCCAGCGCAATTACCTCACATCCCATTGTCCCACTTTACAGGTCAGGCAGCCACCATTTGAGGGGCCCACATGGCTTAATTTTTAACTGCGTCACACATACCTTGCCTCAGCACTCATACATGCAAATTTCGGATTTTGAATCGTGTTCTGTGTAAGCTGTGGGTACGTACCTCTGAGTTGGTTGACTCTGTGATCGCTGTTGTCCTTCACAGGCACCGTCCGCTGGGACATGTGAGGAAATGGCGGCATCCTCCGGTGTACAGACCGCTGGTGGACCTGTCGACAATGGAGGAAAGCCAGTGATCATCACCTACAGGCTTGATCGTGCCACAATCCTGGAACTGTGTGCCCAGTTGGAGCCAGACCTGATGTCAGCTATCCGCCATCCCACAGGAATCCCCCCTCTAGTGCAGGTGCTGTCAGTACTCAATTTCCTTGCAAGCGGGTAATTTCAAACAACAGTGGCCATAGCATCAGGGATGTCCCAGCCTATGTTTTCCAACGTGTTGTCCAGAGTGTTGTCTGCCCTGCTGAAACACATGCGGAGCTACATCGTTTTCCCTCAGGTGGAGGATTTGCCTACAGTGAAAGGTGATTTCTATGCCCTGGGACATACCCCCAACATCATAGGTGCCATTGATGGGACACATGTGGCTTTGGTACCCCCGCAGGAGTGAACAGGTGTACAGAAACCGGAAGAGTTATCATTCGATGAATGTGCAGATGGTGTGTTTGGCCGACCAGTACATCTCCCATGTTAATGCCAAATTCCCTGGCTCAGTGCATGACGCTTACATCCTGCAGAATAGCAGCATCCCTTATGTGATGGGGCAACTCCAGAGGCACTGTGTGTGGCTATTAGGTGAGCACCTGGAAGCAAGTCAGTGGGAATGGTTGTCTGGGTCTGGGGATATCCCTACAGGTTAGTGTGTGTCTAACAGTTGTCCCTCGCCATTTGCAGGTGACTCTGGTTACCCTAACCTGTCATGGCTACTGACCCCAGTGAGGAATCCTAGGACCAGGGCAGAGGAACGCTACAATGAGGCCCATGGGCGAACTCGGAGAATTATAGAGCGGACCTTCGGCCTCCTAAAGGCCAGGTTCAGGTGCCTCCATATGATACGTGGATCCCTATTCTACTCACCAAAGAAGGTGTGCCAGATCATTGTGGCCTGCTGTATGCTTCACAACTTTGCTTTGCAATGACAGGTGCCTTTTCTGCAGGAGGATGGTCCAGATGGAGGTGTTGTGGCAGTTGTGGAGCCTGTGGACAGTGAAGACGAGGAAGCAGAAGAAGAGGACATCGACAACTGGAACTCGGTGATCCTGCAATACTTCCAGTGAGACACAGGTAAGAATACAAACCTGCCTACTACATGTATTTTAGCACTACTACCTCTCTACTGCCTGTCGTTTTCACCCAGTGTATGGTCACTGAGTTGTCACTTTCCCTTACGATTTCACAGATGTGGGTCCCACTGTGTGACATCTGCTTTGTTTCGTCATGGACTAGAGCTGTGTGACATAGGTATGTTGACATTACAATTGAAAGAGCATTTTGACACTTTAATTGCTAATACACTATTTCGAAATCAAAGACAGACTCCGGTTTGTTTTGTGCTTTAAGGGTGTTTATTCAAGTGCTCAATATTGGAGGGTGCTGTAAAATGGTGAGGGGTGATGGTGGAGGAATGTCCATGGCAGAGTCCAGTCCATTAGTCTCACAGGTGCATTGCCCAAATGGGCATAGAAAGTGGAGCTGGGCAGTTTGAGGATGGACAGGGTGACAAGGTGGGACAGAAGGATGACAATCAGGGTGGTCTCATTTCTTGGTGGGGGTCTTGGCATCGTTCTCTGTCTTTGTCCTGGATCTCAGGGACCGTTTGCGGGGTGGTTCTCCCTCTGCAGGAGGTGGGGTGCTGGTGTGGTGGTCCTGTGGCGGTGCCTCCTGTCCACTAGCGCCGGCAGAGGTGGTGGGCAGTTCATCGTCCAGGCTAGTGTCAGGGGCCCCTTGTTGTGCCACAGTGTCCCTCCTGGTGTTGAGGACTTCCTTCAGCACCCCTACGATGGTTCCCAGGGTGGAATTGATGGATCTGAGTTCCTCCCTGAAGCTCAAATACTGTTCCTCCTGCGGCCCCTGGGTCTCCGGAAACTTGGCCAGTACCGTTGCCATCGTCTCCTGGGAATGGTGGTAGGCTCCTATGAAGTTGGAGAGGGCCTCGTGGAGAGTGGGTTCCCTGGGACTGTCCTCCCCCTGGCGCACAGCAGCCCACCCAGTTCCCATGTGTTCCTGGGCCTCTGTCCCCTGGACCGTGTGCCCACTGCCACTGCCCCCAGGTCCCTGTTGTTGTTGGGGTGGATGATTAGCCTGGGTTCCCTGCAGTGGTGGACACACTGCTGATTGACGTGTCCTGGGGACAGAGGTATGGGCCCAATGGGTGGGTGCTGTGCTGGTGTTTCCAGAGGGGGAAGCTCAGTGGTGGCCTGTGCCAGTGTGAGGGGAACCGACTGTCCTGAGGTCCCAGATGGGCTGGGCTGATCATCTATATCCAGTTGGACAAAGCTGCTGTCATCACTGTGGGCCTTTTCTGTTGGTGGTTTGGACATGTGTGGACCCTCCTGTCCGGTGACGTTGAGTAGGAGTCCTGCAGGGGTATAAAAGGATGTTTATTGCATCTGTGTGTGCCATGGTGTGCAATGGGTGGGTGACCGTGTACCCCAGTGCTTGCATTCCTGTGTGGGACCTTGTGTGATGGTGGTTTAGGGGGGTATATGGGTATGTGCAGTGGCCATGCTTTGGTGAAGGGTGTCCATGCTTTGTTGTTTCATGCAGGGCTTGGTGTTGGGATGTGTGGTTTGTGATATTGGGACATTTTGTGAGGAGTTGGAGTGATGGGGGTGAGGGCGAGGGTGGGGGTATGTGATGGCATGCAGGTAGGGTGGGAGATATAGTAGTAACACATTGCCTTACCAGAGTCCATTCCTCCATCTACTCCTGCGAGGCCCTCAGGATGCAGAATCGCCAAGACTTGCTCCTCTTATGTTGTTAGTTGTGGGGGAGGAGGTGGGGGTCTGCCGCCAGTCTGCTGAACCGCAAGGTGGTGTCTTGAGACCACGGAACGCACCTTCCCCCGTAGGTCATTCCACCTCTTCCTGATGTCATCCCTATTTCTTGGGTGCTGTCCCACTGCGTTAACCCTGTCCACTATTCTTCGCCATAGCTCCATCTTCCTATGGAGGTGTGCTGCACCTGTGATCCGAATAGCTGTGGCTCTACCCGGACGATTTTCTCCACCATGACCCTGAGCTCCTCCTCAGACAACCTGGGGTGTCTTTGTCATGCCATGGGGTGGTGTGGGTGATGTGTGGGGTGGTGTGTATAGTGATAAGTAGGGTAAAATTTAGTGGAGTGTTGTGTGAGGTGCGTTGAAGTTATGTGGGTGATGGTATTGTGTGCCTGTGGATGCTTGGTAGTAGTTTGTAGTTTCTCTCTCTGGCCTTCTTTCGGTATTTTGGTCGTAGGGGTTTGTGGGTGATGTGGGTGTGAGTTTTATATTGTAATGGGTGTGTGGGAGTGGTGTGTGTATGTGTATCAGGGGTGTGTATTTCGAATTGTCCAATGTGGCAGTGTTTTGTCAATGTGTGTGTATTTTGAGCGCAGCAGTGTGTACCGCCAATGGAATACCACGGTTGAAAGACCGCCCCGTGGATTTGTGGGTCGTGATAGTGTGGGCGTATGTCTACTGCCGTGACGGTGGAGGTTTTGTTTTCGCCAGTTTATCCCTGACCTTTGGTGTGGCAGACTTGTGTGGGAGTCTCAATTTTGGTGGATTCCGAGCAGTGTGTCGTAATAGCTGTGGTGGAATTCCGCGGCTGCGGCGGTGTGTTGGCGGTCTTCTGCACAATGGTAAGCGGCTTTTACTGCCAATGTTGTAATGAGGGCCTATGACTCTTAAGCATTTCAAAAGTGATATTTCAAATTATGTTGTTTCAACCTTATTTTATTCAGACAAATATTATCTATTTCTCTACTGCTGTGTGGTGTATTTTTGTGGTGTTTGTATTGTGTTACTGTATGATTTATTGCACATTGCCTTCTAAGTTAAGCCTGACTGGTCAGTGCCAAGCTACTAGACAGTGGGAACAGGATAATTTGATTTGTGTGTGACTTACCCTGACTAGGATTGGGGTCCCTACTTGGACAAAGGTTTATACATCTGCCAACTAGAGGCCCCATTTATAACAATCATTTAGTGAATTGCAGTAGATAGAATCACATGTGGTTGGGTACAACCATTCATTCACAGACATATGGGTTTGGAGGACCAGAATAGAGACAGTGATGTAGCTTCCCATTGGGCAACATGTTGAGGGCCTTCTACAAGTACTTGCAAATCTCTGGGCCTCTCCAACATACAAAGGACTAATGGCATCTACTGATGCAATCAGAGTATGTCATCGTAAGAGGCGTCAGACATTAGTGGTGATTTCCCTGGGTCTTGCTGATTCATTTGAAGTGGATTTTAGAGACATATTCACCCTGACAATTTTCAAATTTTGTCTACAGAAATTTGTCTCAGACAGAATTCAAAATGCTCAAGCAAGGAATTTTATAAAATTCTCAATGAATTTTGAAAACCGACATGCATGGAAGGAAGTCATCCCACCACTCAAGATTTCACAAACAAATTGGCAACTCACTATACAACCAAGGCAGATACATTGGACTCCTATTTAAAACAGAAGAAAACCATCAGCACCAACCCCTTTCCTAAAATACCCTTTAAGAATAAACCATCCCAACCTCTACAGTCCTTCAAACAAATATCCCAGGATGAATTTATGGATTTGGTCAAAGCAAGCAGACCTTCTGGTTGCCCTTCTGACCCTTGCCCACCACAAATCTTCAAGAACATCCTGCTATCTACTTCTGCTGCCACACCTGTAAGAAGAATGATCAACAACTCTTTAACTTCAGGAACTTTTCCTGCAGACCTGAAAAAGGCATACATACGACTGTTATTAAAGAAAACAAACCTAGACCCGCAAGACCCCAACAACTACAGACCAATCACAAATGGAACTTTCCTGAGCAAATTGATAGAAAGAGCAGCATTCGCCCAGATGTCACAATTCATTGAAGACAATTCTATACTTTCAGACTTCCAAACTGGATTCCGCCCAGGAAGAAGCTCTGAATTGGAACTCATGGCAATCTGGGATGATCTTAAAAACACAGTCGACCGGAATGGAGTTGCTGCACTACTTCTCTTGGACCTCTCAGCTGCCTTTGATACGGTTGACCATGACACCCTAACTCAAAGACTCCACGAAGACGGCATACAAGGGATTGCTCTCGACTGGATTACTTCCTATCTTCAAAAAAGAGCGAATATCATCCACTCACCCCCCTTCTCATCCAAACCCTACCTCACAAAAGCAGGGTTCCCCCAAGGGTCAATCATCTCACCTTTGCTTTTCAACATCTACATATCTTTACCAGAACTGATTAATGATTTCCATCTCACATGCTACAACTATGCAGATGACACACAAATACTACTTAAATTTGAAGGCCCCAAAAACATTGAAAACTCACAAATCTTCAGTTGCCTCAGAGCCGTTGATCAGTGGATGACCTGGAGCCAGCCCAAACTAAATACCTCCAAAACAGAAATACTCATATGTGGTGACTGGAAAAATTATGACCCTCTGTGCGTCTGGCCTGACGATCTCGGACCACCTCCTCAATTATCCAAGGAAGTTAAAAACCTAGGAATCACCATGGATTCCAAGCTAACTATGAATGCCCAAGTAGACAAATTAGCACGCACAAGCCTCATCACCTTAAAGATTTTACGATGCATCTTCCCACACCTCGGATTTCCACACAAGGTGCAAGCTACTATCTCGCTTGTACTATCCAAACTGGATTATGCCAATAGCCTCTACCATGGATCATCTCTATCTGTTATGAAAAAGCTACAACATATCCAGAATTCCGCAGCCAGGCTAGTACTACATATAAAGCTGCAAGCCCACATCTCCCCTGCCTTGAGAGCACTACACTGGTTACCCGTTGCCGTAAGATGGACTTTCAAGCTGCTTTGTATCACCCACAAAGCTATACATGGAACAGGACCGCTTTTTATCAGAAAGAAAATTACCAAATACATCCAACAAAGAACCCTCCGCTCAAGATTGGCACCCCGCCTTAGAACACCACCATACAAGAAAAAGACTATAGGTGGTACATCCTTCTCCATCCAAGCAGCCAAACTATGGAATTCATTACCCCCAACTATAAGAGCCACAGATAACTTTCTTTTCTTCAGAAAACTACTCAAGAGTTGGCTCTTTCCTTCATAACCACCTTTTTCAAACAACTATGAACTGCATATGCCTATGTGGATATTTTTTTTTTCAGATTATATGTATATTTCTATTTATGTATAGTTTCTTTGGAAAATATGTATTGCTACTATGTCATAACAATAAAATACACACACACTCTTTAAACCAATGATTCTAATTATGTATTGTATGTGCATATGTGTGTGTATTCATGTGTGTGTGTGTGTGTATATATATATATATATATATATATGTATATATATATATATATGTATATATATATGTATGTGTATATGTTGTTTCTGTGCTTGGCATGTTCGTGGATCATTGCATGGCTCCTGGTTTGGGTTATTATACTAGATATCTATGAATTCCTGCTCTCATCTTATCACACTTATCTATTCATCACTCTTAAGTCATGTCTCTATCAAACTATCCTCCATTATCACTCTGACTCATCCCAAATCCCTTCTACCACTTTCATCTCCTAAATACCTCTGCCTAAGCTCTTCCCTCCACCTCCACATCTAACTCACCAAACCTCACTCTACCTCTGTGACCTCCCACACAACCCTACTAAATTCTCCTGCATTCATCTCACCCTGCTACTATGCTCTCCCTAACCCTTCCACATACACTTCTCCCTCCGCCCCCCTTTACTCATCCCAAGCCTTTGGGTTGAGTAAATGAAGGATATACTCCCAATTAACACTTCTGGATTTCTTTCCTCCTCCACCCCTCCATTACTCCACTCAATCTAACTAACAAACTCTCATATCCACGGCTCAAATTAACTCATAATAATACTAAAACTGTACTCATTATTTAACAATACTAATCCATCACTAATTCTTGTTGGGTTCCGGAGTAGCGTGCTACTCATCGAAAAGCGTTTCGACGCCTTTTCAGGGGTAGTAAGCGCTATATAAATACGATTACAATACAATACAATACAGTGTACATTTTAATGCCAAATGTGTAGAATATCTGAACAACATTAATACTACCATCATGACTCCATTAGGACAAGTTACACAGAGTGAAGTGTGCATTGTTGATATGTTTTTGGTCTGATATGAGTATTTCCATGTCACATTCTTCAGACTACTCCACTGCTGTCAGCAACATGTCAGGTTTTTTTAGCATAATTTCTCATTGTTGTGTTATTGTGTATATGACAAATATATTGCTGCATGACCTTGTGTGGGATCTGTGGGAATTAACTTGGCATTGTCCTACTATTGTATCACATCAAGTAATTGAGGTATGCTCAATGAGGCAAAGCATTGAAGATGATATGATCTCCTACTTGCTCAGTTGGCTGAGATCTTAATTTTCTTGTGGGCAATTGTTGACAGTTCAGATGGCATGCATGTATATGGTATGGTACATGTAGGTTGTGTGACACAATGTTCTGTACACTTCACTGTCCCAGAGCCTGAGATGGGCAGACACATGTTTTTGTGGAGTGTGGCTTTGTGGTGTGAGTAACCTGCCCAAAAGCGGCATTTAATGGCTGTAAATGTGTTAGTATTTTTTATTGACTCCGACTGTGGACACAATGATGTGTACTTGGTGCCCATAGGATGATCCCTATAACATGTGGATGACAGGGCGATGATCTGTTGTTGAGCTCAATCACACAGGTAGGAGTGTGCTCTTATTGTTGGTTGCATCCATAGTGGTATGGATTTTGGGCACACTTGATGAGCAGCAGAAGCTGTAAGACGTGTGTGATGGGCTTCACGTCAGCATAGCACATGTAAAGGTGCCTATGGAAGAGTTGCTCCTTTCATACTCTTCATTTCAGCCTGGTGGGACATGGTGGTTGGACCACTACGATCACATTGGTGGTGTGCAACATCCTAATGTGTGTGGCAGAAGCACTGTCTCTCTTAACCTATTTTTCCTGCCTCATCACTGTGTTGGTCGGCAGTGCTGGGTGGTGCTGGAGGGACCACAGAGATCTTTGCTCTATGGAATCACCAGCATCACAATACAGTGATCCGACCGTCAAGCCGATGGGGGTGGACCGCCACCGCTGCCATAGCGGTGCACAGATCGCCAAACCCTTAATCAGGCCCTATGTACTTTAAATGAAAATTTATTCTTTATTTGATTTTTATTTAAAGAAGAAAAATTACAATGCCTGACAAGAGACAAAGACAAAAAAAACAATAGCAAAAGTACTACCTGCTTAAAAGCAAGAGTGAAAATGAAGACAAGGTTGTAAATGTGCAGTGGAACAAAGGAGTAGCTGGCAGGAGTACTAAGGAGTTTCCTAAAAAATATGTTGGAAAATGCAAAATAAGGGAAAAGCTCCAAATAAAAAGAGAAATGTAAAATAAATTCAGAAAGGACTAGGAGAAATTGACTTCCAAAGTAGAAAATGTTATAAAAAACGGCAGTTTGACATGGAGTCTGCAGCAATTTAAAGAGATAAAAGTTAAAAAGTTTTTAAATAGAGTAATACAGGATTTGCTGCAAAACATGAAGTATCAGAGGAGGATTGCTGCACTTAAGCAAAAGCAACATATTGAGAGTGTAGTTGGCAAAACATTTGCTTTGAAGTGGAAACTATCTTGATATTGAACAAAAGAAGGACATTAGACAAAACAGTATTGTCTGTAAAGAAAAAAAAGAAAAAAGGCTTATTAATAAAACTAATTTTTGCAAGATTTTTAAAGGTGAATGGAAGCACACATCTAGTACAGAGCCTTTCTTTACTGAAGAAAGCTACTTACAAGAAAGCTCATTAATGCATGCAGTTGATACAACTGGTCAATGCTATGAGGTAAAAGATGGTACTTCTATTACGTAAAGAGGAGGTGGTTCCTAGGAATGGAGAAGAATCAGTTGCTGAAGATGTACAAGGAAGACGTAGACAGGCCCCTTTGTACAATTTGTACTGTATTAGTATTTGCAGCTTTTGTCAGGAATTGATTGGTCTATGTCAATTTCCAGATAAAAGTATCAAGCACAAAATATTAATTTTACAATGATTAGATCCATCCAGAGTAAGAAAGTATAATCATTTGCAGGAACATTCACTTGCTTGTTTATTGAAGAATTCAGAATGTTAGCTGTTCATCACAGTAAAATGTGAAATTTAGTTAGGAGTCTTTTGAAACCTCCTGCCTTATGTTTAGCGGACATAAATAGAGCTCTATTGTATGGTACAGTAGCAGAGGTAGAAAATGTTTGTGAAGATGTTCATTTTATTTTTCTTTGTTCCTGAAGAGAAGTCTTGGATGGTGGAGGTGTAGGGGAAAAGGACACAGGTGTTAGTGTTGAAAACTTTACACAACAAACAGCAATGTTTAACACAGTTTCTTAAGATAAACCAAACTGTGTCTGCATTTGTTGTCAACGCACTCACAACAGAAGCCAAACTCACAGTGATGTATTCTCAAAAACCGAACAGGACAACAGAGATAAGTGGCAGGAATCTGGTGTATATTTATTTGTCAACACAGCAAATTATATGTAAGTATTACTCTAATAAGTTAGAGGACAAAAACCACCAGCCAGAGGAATACATAACAAGTTCGAATTTTAATAAATTCCAGAACAACTTCGCAATTAAATATTTATAAATTAATTCTCATACAATCTATTTACTCTTTTCAAGCAACACTTTGTATGGAACCAAAGACTGGGAAATTATCACGGACAGAGCTACAGAAGGGACTCATAGCAAGAGTTGTCTACTTACCTTTAGATTTTAAATGAAATATTGAAACTCTGGTTATATATAGAGAGATTGATGAACCACCAACCAATCTAGTGAATGGTGTACCTAAGGAAAACAAAAAAAAAGGGCAAGCGTTAGTGGATGTTAATAAAGTAACAAAGCTACGTTATATCTGAAAATACTCAAAATAATATTTGTTACAAAAAAAGGGATGAAAATGTAAGTTCAATGAAACATTACCTTCAAGTTAACAGATTGAAAAAGTGACTAGATCCAAATCACAAGAAATATATAAATCGTATAGCATCCATCCGCTCTATTCCAAAGAAGTTATTGGTAATGCTATTGATCTCTTGCAAATAAAACAAGCAAAAGGAGCTCCATTTAGAGTGTGGGAGAAACTTTTAAAGGTTTGCTGTTTTCCACACCTATTTCCCACTGGAGTAGGTGCCAGGTATGATGACCAACTCATATAAGTACCAGCAGCTGAGGACAGGTTAACTGGATCATATTCAGAGGATCCTAGATTTCGCCAGTGTATTACAGAGATATTCTTTCTATTATTTGAGAGTGACTTGTCTGGATATCATATGCTGTAAACCACAATCTGAAAAAGGAAGTTGATTTGTAAAATTTCTCTGCAAGGAAAATTGTTGACAAAGTTCATGGTAAGGATGAGAACTTGAAATTCAATTTGATAACTTTAATGGCAAGTCAACGTAGGACCAACGAGAATTTATATCGTTGACATGGAGAACTGAAATGTACGTTAAGAATCTTAGGAGCACCAACTTAATTTATGAACTCAGTTGTGAAGAGTACATGTAGGATGAATTACTTGACATTTTAGGAGAAGCAGTAGTAGAACTTTGCTGTTTGTATCCTGCTATTTTTTGCAGACATTTTAACCACAGGTTTGAAGCCATGTCGTCTTTCATCTGCAAAAAAAAAAATCTTCTTCTTGGAAAAGTTACAGATTTCTTTTGGCGTAAAGAACAAGTGCTCCTTATATTCACATGCTGTTATGGAGAAAAGATACACCAAAATTAGGAAAAGACAGTCATGACTCTCTTTCATAAAACAGTATGGCAATATTTATACTTTTTTTGTGCTGCTTTTGCGTCAAACAATGAACCAGATGCGCTGCCAAAAAAGTGTAAATATGGGTCATGTGACATGTGCTAAGCCAAATGACAATTATGAAAATGGCCTGAAACAACAAATTCTGCACTTTCAAACACATAGATGTGGTGAGCACTGTTGTCAAAAATACCGGTAGAGGAAAGTTGTATACAAGAAATCTTTATGGATTTTCAATACCTGTTATTTCCAAAGGAAGAGTAAATAGTTTTTTATCTGCAGTGAGACATACACTGACAGGAAAATCACCAAACACATATAACCTCAGAAGAGCAGAGGCCTCCAAGTATAGAAATGACTATAATCCTATGAATCTCCATATGTGGAATGTAAAAATGTATATACAATTTGCAGCAGACAACTCCATTGCTGTTGCTCATTATCTGCTTCCTTACATTACAAAATCAGAGAAGACAGAGATGAAGGAGATGTGGAAGAGATTTCTGCTGAAACGTCTTTCACATAGGGAGATAGGTTCCTATGATGGCTGTGATCAGTTGAGCTTACCTAGTTTATATTCAAAGTAAAAGGGGATTGTTTGGGTAAGTGTAGGCCTTGTAAGCATGCGAAACAGAGTCTTGAAATCTTTCCGGATAACTCAGTACCTAGCAGAGATTGACCTGGAAAGTACAGATATTGTGAAAACAAATATGTTGGATACTTACTATCCAAGAAGGAGTCCATATATTGAAAATGTATTTCTTCATAAAAAATATGCAATAATTGTTCTTTGGTTCAACACACACAAAGAAGTTTCATAAACTATAGAAAATGTAGTTGCCAAACTCCTGATAAAAGAGAGTTTATCTCTTGGCACTTTTGGAACTTTCCAAGCCTTGGAATTGTGAATTGCAGTAACTCAGACAACTTGACTTATATTAAGATTCTTTCAACACTGTGAAAGACAGAATTCAATGCTCAGTGTTTCCCAACTACATGAACATGTTAAATGATGACCTCAAACAGAAAGTTCGCAAAGCATCCAAAGTTCAGGACCTCTAGGTCAAGATCCTCTTAGACAACCAGTTAGTTACAAATTAAGCTGCCATAACCATATAGGAGGTGGAGACTGCAATGCAGCAGCAAGACATGAAAGTATTGATTTGGAGAAATAAGTTTAATAACTGAATGATGAGCAGAAAGAAATATATATGGATCTAAAAGCAAAAATAGAGCATGTATTCTTCCAAGAGAAAAATGAATGCAAATGCTCATCATTTGAGCCCGTACTAATATATGTCAGTGTGCAAACTGGCACTGGGAAAAGCTTTTTAATTGAAGTTCCCACTGTTTACATAGAAAGGATTACAGATGAATTTGTTCTGTGTAGTAACTTTACAAACTAGATTAGCTGCATGCAACATTAAAGGAATTACTTTACATCAACTACTGTTACTTGTAGAACAAGACAGCAAACGTCATCTGGCGAATCTTGTCAAGAAGTCTCAAGAATACTGAATAAATTGAAACTTTTGTTAATCAATAAGGTGAGCATGGTCTCAAACTTCATGCTTGCCTTTGTACACTTGAGAATGCAATAGATTCTAAACACAGGCTATTATGTGTTGTCTGGAGGAAAGCGCTTAATTATGTTTGACAATCTACTACAACTTACCCAATCAAAGGACAGTCTGTGTTCAAGATACTTCTCCAAGATGAAATTTGGAATTCTTTGGGAAGCATTGGAAACATAAGCCTTTGGCTAAACATCCAATAAAATAACTACTTAGGAATATGTGTCACACATCTGATGTAAAATACAGAACGATTAGAGTCAGAGTTTCCACAAAAGAGGGGAAACATTGTTTAGAAAGTAAAACTTATAAAGCTACTGTTTCCTACAAACAAGAAAAGAGCACAGCTAATGTTCAATTTCATTGAAGAAGAGAAACCCATTGTCTGCCTAATGGCAACACTTCAAGAGTACTCCTGTTTTAATGAACAATTACTAAAACTTGAGGAAGAAGAAATTTTGGAGCTTACAACAACTGACAAAATTGAATACCAGGGTCTAACAAAAGTCCTAAGTGAAACACTAAGAGCAAAATTGGATTAATTGGAAAAATTGTTTCCAGAACTGTAGGATTAGAAATGTGTCTATATGTTTGCAAAAATACTGTAGCGTAATTATGTGGTGTCATTTGAATGTTGAGGAAGGATTAGTTCATGTGCTATGGGTAGAGTGATTGATTTCATTTTGATTCCTAACATAAATGAGGATTAATAGCTAGCAATGAAATTAGATCAAGTTGATGGTGTAAAAAGATTTGGAGGTCCGTTGCACGTTTCTTGCTTGTGAAGGACATGTATATTCATGGAAGCAGTTCCCAGTTTTGCTGATATTTGCTATGACAATTCATAAATCTCAAGGTTTACGTGCAGCTGCAGCACTCATTAATATTGGCCCTACTGTCTTTAAGGACGGTATGTCATATGTAACCTTATCTCAAGTTAGAACATCACTGGGTTTGTATTTTAGGGACTTTAACAATAGTGAAGTAAATTCTGATTCATGTTGTGTCAAAGAGTACAACTGATAGAGAAGTGTTTATGCTCCTGATTTAGGACAGTATCAAGTTTATGAAAAACCTACAATATGCCCGATGTGAAAGCATTCACAGGATCGTACCGAATTTGTTGGGAAGAAGTGTAAAAAAGAGAACAACAAACTTCTTAAGAGAAAAATAAACTGACAATGCTGGGGATATTGTTGGGTACCAGGTGATAAACTCCTCCGGTGTCAACTTCTATGACAATGTGGTTCTAAATGCACTTTTTACTTTAGCTTGTTGTTGGTCATGGAATTGAACAGAGAAAAGACAAGAGATTGTGCTCTGCACTGTTTTCTTTGGTAGAACGCCTGTGCAATGATAGAAGTAAAACACATTGTGCATCTCACATTCAAGTCCTTGTAGATGTGTGCGTAGGATCTGTACACTTTCCCCAAAACACTCAAGAAGATGCACAAGAATTTTTAATGGTAATCTTTGGTATTTTAGAAAAAAAGACAGTAGCCATTAATGACTTAAATGCACTTAGCTACTCATGGAACCATGAGTTTAGACATTTTTCATCTAGAGTAACTAAATAAATAGATTCTGAGCCTTTATTTACATAACACCACTAGATTGCAAAACTGTCAATTTTGACAAGTTGTTTAAAGATGTTTCACAAAACAATACATACAGAAGTTGGTAATAAGATCGTTTATCAAATTTGTATATATGAAAAAGTGTCAAATATCTTATTCTAATGCTACAGTGATTCACAGCAGATGGAACTAAATTGAAAACACAAATGACAATTGTTGAAGAAGGACAAAATCTGTTTCAGGAAAAATATATACCACTATGACTAATATTTTTCACAAAAGGAGTAAGTATTACAACTGGACACTATACCATTAATTTAAAAACTGCTACTGTATGGACAGAATGTAACAACAGTAACCTCATGTTCAAGAAAAGAACTGCCTTTTAAATGACCAAACTCCTATCTTCTGTTTCTTGAACCTAAGATCTGATTAGAACTAAAACTGGAAAAGTTAAACAGTGTAGTTGTGCCACTTATATTGTGACTACTTGTGACACTATACAGCCTACCAAGGATGAGGACTTCTAGAAAGCTTCTGTGCAGCTAATCCTACAACAATGCAGAGCTGATGGAACTTTATTGGAAACTGACATTACAAAGTATAAATCAGGAGAAATACTTTTTTCTACCTAAAAAATTGTGCTTAGGTTGTCATCTTTCATAAAGGAGTTGACATTGGATCTGGATACTGCAATCTGTATTTGTAAACCTAAACTTGTTGGCACAATGTAATGAGAACAAAGGCACAATCAAACAAATATTCAGTAATAACCTACCAAGTTTCAAGGAGGATTACAATTGGTGAACAGAAATAATGTAGTGGTAGTTTATCTATGCTCAGTTTTCATTACATCATATGGACTTCGAGGGGTGATGTCTTTATAAGGATGTCCATATGCTACAATTCTTTATATAAATTAGTGGTATTTAACAGTGGTTATAAAAATGGGGCTATTTTTAGTGTATGTTTCTTTAAAATGATTGAGTAACTACAGATAAAACTACTGGGTGAATAATTGTAGTGAGTGTGATGGACAGTATCACTTATTTACAGTGTCCTACTGTGTAGTCCTGGGTTTATTTGTATCACTTATGGTGTAAACGTATTGAAAATTAAAACACCAAAAAAGGAAAAAGGAAATGCTTAAATTTAATGTATGATTGCTTTACAGACTTACAAATTAGTAGTGCTTTATTAATGACATGAACCTTTGCATTGCAGAAAGGTAAACCTTCTTGTCAAGTTTATAAGATGTAACATTAAATTGTATTTTAGTTCTCTCTCTTTTACACAGATCAATGGAACCATTTATTGCAGTAATGTAGGTGACCTTTTTAATCTTTCACCATTTATAATGCATCTAAAAAGATACTCAGGAGACACTGTTGCATACACATATATACAGATACACACTGATACAGACACTGACACACCCAGACACAAACTGATGCATACACTAACACACCCTGGCAAACACTCATGCATGCCCTGACCTAAACACTCATTAACACATAGACTTACAAGCCAAGGCACACAATAATATATACATTGACACACCCAGGAACACTGATGTACATTGATGAATTCACTTAAATGCACTTATACAGCCAGACACACACTCATGTATACACAGACATACCCAGGTACACATTCATGCATACACTGACATACCCAGTCACACACTTATGCATACACTGATATGCCCAGGTCTATAGTGATGCAGACACCAACACACCAAGGCACACACTGATACATACTATGACATACCCAGGTACTCACTCATGCATACATTGACATATCCAGGTACATACTCATGCATAAAATGACACACCCCAGCACACACTCATGCACACACTAATATACCCAGGCACACAGTTATGCATACACCTACATACCCAGGTACACACACTGACACTGCCAGGCACTTACTGATGATTATACTGACACACCCAGTTACACACTTATGTATACACTAAGACACCCAGGCACACACTGACAAATACACTTACACACCAAGGCACACACTGAGACATACACAGATACAGCCAGGCACACACTGATGCATACACTTACATACCCAGAAACACACTCATACATAAACAGACATACCCAGGTACACACTTATACACATGCATACACGGACACACCCAAATGCACACTCATGCATACAGTGACATACCCAGGCACACACATATTTATACACTGATATAGCAACGGACAGACTGATACCAACACTGACTCATCCAGGTACACTCCAGGTACACTCCAGGTACACTCTGACACATAGTATATGTATGAGTGTGAGGCTGAGTGGGTCAGTGTGACCCACTCAGCCTCACACTCATACATATACTGGCATGCCTATGTACACACTGATGCATACATTTAGACAACCAGGTAAACACTGATGCACATACCAACATACCCTGATGCATGCTCCAGCACAGCCAGGCACACACACATATGCTTACACTGACTAACCCAGGTGCACACGGACATATATAATTACAGACCAAGGCACACAATGAGACAAACACTGGTAGCACCCAAGTGTACACTAATGCACATACTTACATACGCAAGCACACATTCATGCATAAACACACCTATTCAAACACTCTTACATACACTTACATACGTAGGCATACAGTTACACATTCACTGACATACCAAGGCCCAAACTGATGCATACTCTGACACACCAAGGCACACTCTGATACAGACACTGACATACCCAGGCATACACTGACATATAAATTTACAGACTCAGGCACACACTGATGCATACATTGACACACCCAGGTGCACACCGATGCATACACTGACACACCAACGTAGATACTCTTACAAACACTAAAATACCCAGGCATACACTGATTTATACACTGACAGACCCAAGGACACTCTGATGCTTATACTTACACACCTAGGCACACACTCAGACAAACACTAACACACTGAGGCATGCAGTGACAGACCCATGTAGACACATTCAGGCACACTCATAAATACCCTAACACACCCAGGCACAGACTGATGTGTACACTAGCATACCTAGACACATACCGATGTATATATTGACAAACCTGGCCACACTGTCCTATATATAAAGTGACACACCCAAGTAGTTAGCTATTCATACGCTAACACACCCAGGCACACATTAATGTATACACTGATAGATCCAAATAAACACTGATGCAAATACTGAAACATGCAGGAACCCACTGATGCATACACTGATACACCCAAAGACATACACTGATCACAGAGTGAGTCACCTCTTTGAATGACCAAATGGTGGTTCTAAAAATTTGACATTTTGATAGCAGTTTTGTTTATTTTTTCGCTTTTCTATTTATTAAAGCAAAACTATTGTAAACCAATTGGAGAAAAAAACCTGTGGCACTCTGCACAGTGTATCACCATGCCTTGGAACTCTGGACAGGTAGCAGGTATAGTTACTTCTGAAGTAGATGGCAATGTTCCAGAAGTTGTATCAGGGCTCAAGTCCCCCGATGTACCAGTTCTCTCCCACATCATCTGGTTATAAATATGCTTGTGCATAGTCACAGGTGTTTCCACATGCTACTAGTTCCATGACTATATTTTAGCAGTGCCTCTCAACAACTGCTTTGCACAAATAGTGCATTTCACAAATTTTACAGATACTTTATTTCCCCTGAAAGGATAGTGCAAAACTGCCATAGATAACACTGCCTCTTCTGTGATCTAGATTCTTCTTCCTCCTCTTTTCTATTAACCTGTGGATATTCCTCCTGATGTGATATAATAGCTTCAGCCATGTTTTCAGGAAAACAGGGGAGCACTACTTCTAGGTGCTACTTCAGCACAGTTCAGCAGATAAATAACTGCCTATGGTTGTGCCTTGCATCTATATGAGTGCGGAATAAAAAAATTCAACCAAAAGGCAGGTTTTCCCTGTGTTATAGAGCAAATTCTCAAATCCAATCCGTAGATTTGCAATTTCGCCGAACTTGTAAAATGAGTAAGTTGATAACAATTCAATTCGCCATTTATATACTTCTACAGATGTTCACTTTGACTTTAATCAAAACAGAGGCAACTACATACTAATAAATATTTTGTAATATTTGTTGAAACCGTGGTTTTGGAATCACGCATACATTACAATCATGTGATCAGATTGAAAACCATGTCCTGTCTATGTTTATGGTCCCATAGAGTAACCGTGGATCCAAAAACATCCTTTACAAAATTACAATTTATATAATTCCATTTGAAACAATAGTATATATTGAAAATTAACTATAGAGTAATAGAGTATATTAAAAAAAAAACTCCAATTGAAAAAACAAAATAGTATAAAGCCCATAATAATTTGAACAATACTTATATGAAAAATAAACTCAACTCTATACATTAACAACAAACATGACATATATATAACACTTTAGAAATAGATTTTGAAAAACCTATGAAGCTCTCTGGAAAAAATAAAGGTTACATGGACATTACAGATAGGTAATAAAATTGAAAAAAAAACATTGAAATTCAATAAAAAAAATAAAAGTTACAGGGATTTTAGCGTTAGGAAAAAGAATTTGAAAAACCTCAGAAATTCACTGAAAAAACAGATATTACAAGGACTGTATAGTTAGAAAACAGAATACAAACAGGGTAGACATTCACTGGAATAACCAAAGGCTACATTGAGGGTATAGTTAGGCTCACCATATAAATTCAGCAGTTATAGTTACCTCACCTAGCTATAACTTACACCCCTGTAATGCACTGCTTAGGACCTCACATGTTACATCACTTTTGTCATGGTCAGTGGCATCATTGAAGACATCACAGATGACATCAGAAATGACATCACTGATTATATAATCAACCAATTCACTAATAAAGCCACTCAAATAACCTCACAAACACTCCAATACCTGTGCCACATATGCACAATTAGTCACATAGACACACCCTCACACCCACTCACCACATACCTGTACAACCACGCACAAACCGATACAAAAACTCACACACCCATTTCACATACCCATACAACAAGTTTCACACCTACTGACAAACCTACAGTCACAGATTCGCTGTCACAACCACAGATGGCCTCGCACAGCTACGAGCATTCATAGAACACTTACACACCCACTGTCACACTCATACAAACATTTACACACACATTGATACACCCACATAAACACTCACACTTCCACTCAGGCACTCCCACAAACAACTCCCACAAACACTGACACACCCACTAACACACCATATAACATTTAAGAGATCTACTCACACTCATAGAAACACTAACACACTCATTCACATGGCAAAGAGCTACACAAACCCTCCGTCACCCACCAATACAGCTAATTACACACCCACTCACACACTTATAAAACAACTCACACAACAATTCATAGTGTCATACAAAAATCACACTCTAATACAACCACTCACACATGTACTGAGACATCCACACATGCAGTGACAGAGCCACTCAGAAATGAAAAAGAACCATTTGCACAGCAAATTCACACACCAATACGGTCAATTACACACCTACTGATACACCTATACAGTCAACCACAAATACAATTATAAAATGATATAGTAACTCACATACCCAGTAACACAGACATACATCCTCTCACAGACCTAGTCACACACTGTGGGAAAACTGGGCTGATTGCAGAAGCCCTGCACTTTTTGGGCCAATTATTAACTATACTGGTGTTTCCTGAATCTGATGGGGCCCGGGACACTGCTCACCAGTCCCAGGGCCAGTGCTCTGTGTAAAATGATATCTGCAATTAAGACATATTTATAATTGGCTCTGACAACCTACCTATAAGTCCCTAGTATATGGCAGGGTGTGTAGGTTTAGGGACCCTACTATAGATAGTTCACCTATAGGTGCACTGCTGTGGTGGCATGTCATTTTAAAAGCAGGTCTGCATTGTTGGCTGCTTTTAAGTTAAAGTTAACCTCAAATTCGACTTTAGAATTAAAAGTACTTCCAAAGTCCTGAACTACCTTACCTTTACACATAGATCACCCCTAAGGTCTGTCCTAAGTGTCCTCAGGGTTGGGTTCAGTGTTAATCTAAGCAGGGACTTTGTAAAAGATATTTCATAAGCCCTGGTGTGGGAAAAACAGACACATTCATTTTTCCCTATTGTAGTCAATGGGCCCCATAAGCGAACATGGAGAGAATTTATTTTAGAATAACAAAGTCTTATTTTCAATAGAGGTGAGCTTAACCCCTTCGCTGCCAGGCCTTTTCCCCCCCTCAGGTGCCAGGCCTTTTTTGGCTATTTAGGCAGTTCGCGCATAGGCCCTCATAACTTTTTGTCCACATAAGCTACCCATGCCAAATTTGCGTACTTTTTGTCCAACTTCCTAGAGATTCTAGAGGTACCCAGAGTTTGTGGGTTTCCCTGGAGGAGACCAAGAAATTAGCCAAAATACAGCGATTATTTATTTTTTTTAAATGGGAAAAAAGGGCTTGTGTTTTTTTTCCCTGAAAATGGCATCAATAAACCGTTTATGGTGCCAAAATCACCATCTTCCCAGCTTTCAGAAACAGGCAGACTTGAATCAGAAAACCACATTTTTCAACACAATTGTGCATTCTACTGGGACATACCCCAATTTTACTATTTTTCTGCTGTTAGCCTCCTTCCAATTGGTAACAGAAATGTGTATGAAACCAAAGCTGGATCCCGGAAAACTAAACATTTCTGGAAAGTGGAAAAAAAAATTCTGAATTCAACAATGGGTCATTTGTGTAGATCCTACAAGGGTTTCCTACAAAAAAATAAAAGCTGAAATAAAATAAAATCAAATTGAGGTGAAAAATAGCAGTTTGTCTCCACATCTTACTCTGTAACTTTTTCCTGCAATGTCAAATTTTCAAAAGTAATATACCATTACGTCTGCTGGACTCTTCTGCTAGTGGGGATATATTGGGATTGTAGGTTAATCGAGAACGCTAGGTTCCCAGAGCCAATAATGGAGCTGCACCTTGCAATGGGTTTTCCTTGTAAATGTGGTATACTGTAAGTAATTTGGTGAAATATAGAGTGAAAAAATAGGTATCAAGAAAACCTATATATTTCCTAAATGGGCAGAAGTTAAGGTGTTGAGAAGCAGTAGTTATTTGCACATCTCTGAATTCTGGGGTCTCCATGCTAGCATGTAAATTACAGGGCATTTCTCAAATAGACTTCTTTTTTACACACTGTCTTACATTTGGAAGGGAAAAATGTAGAGAAAGGCAAGAGGCAATAACACTTGTTCTTCTATTGTGTGTTCACCCAAGTCTCCCGATAAAAACTGTACCTCATTTGCATGGGATGGCCTAATGCCCACGACAGGAAACGCAACATGGATATATCACATCTTTACATTGAAAACTGATGTGTTTTTATGGATAGTGTCTAGCTGTGGATTTTGATCTCTAGCTGAGCCGGCGCCAACGAAAACCTACCAAACCTGTGCATTTTTGAAAACTATGGGAATTCACAAATGGGCGACTTGTAGGTCTCTCACTAGGTTCTGTTGCCCAGAATACTTTGCAAACCTCAAAATTTGGCTAAAAAAACACATGTTCCTCACATTTCTGTGGCAGAATGTTCTGGAATCTGAGAGGAGCCACAAATTACCTTCCACCCAGCGTTCCCCCAAGTCTTCTGATAAAAATGATACCTCACTTGTGTGGGTAGGCCTAGCGCCCGCGACAGGAAACGCCCCAAAGCGCAACGTGGACACATCCAAATGTTTGAAAGAAAACAGGAGGTGATTTTTGCGAAGTGCCTGCCTGTAGATTTTGGCCTCTAGCTCAGCCGCCACCTAGGGAAACCTACCAAACCTGTGCATTTCTGAAAACTAGAGACCTAGGGGAATCCAAGATGGGGTGACTTGTGGGGCTCCGACCAGGTTCTGTTACCCAGAAACCTTTGCAAACCTCAAAATTTGGCTAAAAAAACACATGTTCCTCACATTTCTGTGGCAGAAAGTTCTGGAATCTGAGAGGAGCCACAAATTTCCTTCCACCCAGCGTTCCCCTAAGTCTCTCGATAAAAATGGTACCTCACTTCTGTGGGTAGGCCTAGCGCCCACGAAAGGAAATGGCCCAAAACACAACGTGGACACAACATATTTTTTCACAGAAAACAGAGGTGTTTTTTGCAAAGTGCCTACCTGTGGAGTTTGGCCTCTCGCTCAGCCGGCCCCGGGAGGGGGGGGGTCAGAAATGCCCTAAAATAAATTTCTATCTCTAAAAAAACAAACAAAAAAATAAAACACAAAAAAAAAATCCCCTTGCGCCTAGGGATTTCTGCCCCCCCCTGGGGGCAGATCGGCCTAATAATAGGCCAATCTGCTCCTGGGGGGGGCAGAAATGGCCTAAAATAAATTTGCCCCCCCCAACCCCCACCCCCCCGGGAGCAACCCTTGCCTACGGGGTCACTCCCCCTACGTGCCATTGGCGCCAAAAAAAAAATCCCAGGTGCCTAGTGGTTTCTGCCTCCTTGGGGCCAGATTGACCTAAAATCGGCCAATTTGCCCCCAAGGGTGACAGAAATAGCTTAAATACAATTTGCCCCCCAGGGGAGCGACCCTTGCCTGATGGGTCGCTCCCCATCTCTAAAAAAACAAACAAACCAAAAAAAAAAAACACAAAAACAAATTCCCCTGGCGCCTAGAGATTTCTGCCCCCCCGGGGGCAGATCGGCCTAATAATAGGCCGATCTGCTCCCGGGGGGGGCAGAAATGGCCTAAAATAAATTTGCCCCCCAACCCCCACCCCCCCGGGAGCAACCCTTGCCTATTGGGTCGCTCCCCCTGCGTGCCATTGGCGCCATAAAACAAATCCCAGGTGCCTAGTGGTTTCTGCCCCCTTGGGGCAGATTGACCTAAAATCGGCCAATCTGCCCCCAAGGGGGACAGAAATGGCCTAAATACAATTTGCCCCCCAGGGCAGCGACCCTTGCCTGATGGGTCGCTACCCATCTCTAAAAAAACAAACAAACAAAAAAAGAAAGAAAAAAAAAACATTTGCCCTGGCGCCTAGAGGTTTGTGCCCCCCCCCCCTGGGGGCAGAAATGGCCTAAAATAAATTTGCCCCCCCCCCCCCGGAGCGACCCTTGCCTTCGGAGTCGCTCCCCCTGCGTGACATTGGCACCAAAAAACAAATCCCAGGAGCCTAGTGGTTTCTGCCCCCTTGGGGGCAGATTGACCTAAAATCGGCCAATCTGCCCCCAAGGGGGGCAGAAATGGCGTAAATACAATTTGCCCCCCAGGGGAGCGACCCTTGCCTGATGGGTCGCTCCCCATCTCTAAAAAAACAAACAAACAAACAAGAAAACACAAAAAAAAAATCCCCTGGCACCTAGAGGTTTCTGCCCCCCCGGGGGCAGATCGGCCTAATAATAGGCCGATCTGCTCCCGGGGGGGGCAGAAATGGCCTAAAATAAATTTGCCCCCCAACCCCCACCCCCCCGGGAGCAACCCTTGCCTATGGGGTCGCTCCCCCTGCGTGCCATTGGCGCCAAAAAACAAATCCCAGGTGCCTAGTGGTTTCTGCCCCCTTGGGGCAGATTGACCTAAAATTGGCCAATCTGCCCCCAAGGGGGGCAGAAATGGCCTAAATACAATTTGCCCCCCAGGGCAGCGACCCTTGCCTGATGTGTCGCTACCCATCTCTAAAAAAACAAACAAACAAAAAAAGAAAGAAAAAAAAAACATTTGCCCTGGCGCCTAGAGGTTTGTGCCCCCCCCCCTGGGGGCAGAAATGGCCTAAAATAAATTTGCCCCCCCCCCCGGAGCGACCCTTGCCTTCGGGGTCGCTCCCCCTGCGTGACATTGGCACCAAAAAACAAATCCAAGGAGCCTAGTGGTTTCTGCCTCCTTGGGGCCAGATTGACCTAAAATCGGCCAATCTGCCCCCAAGGGTGGCAGAAATGGCTTAAATACAATTTGCCCCCCAGAGGAGCGACCCTTGCCTGATGGGTCGCTCCCCATCTCTAAAAAAACAAACAAACAAACAAGAAAACACAAAAAAAAAATCCCTTGGCGCCTAGAGGTTTCTGCCCCCCCGGGGGCAGATCGGCCTAATAATAGGCCGATCTGCTCCCGAGGGGGGCAGAAATGGCCTAAAATAAATTTGCCCCCCCAACCCCCACCCCCCCGGGAGCAACCCTTGCCTATGGGGTCGCTCCCCCTGCGTGCCATTGGCGCCAAAAAACAAATCCCAGGTGCCTAGTGGTTTCTGCCCCCTTGGGGCAGATTGACCTAAAATCGGCCAATCTGCCCCCAAGGGGGGCAGAAATGGCCTAAATACAATTTGCCCCCCAGGGCAGCGACCCTTGCCTGATGGGTCGCTACCCATCTCTAAAAAAACAAACAAACAAAAAAAGAAAGAAAAAAAAAACATTTGCCCTGGCGCCTAGAGGTTTGTGCCCCCCCCCCCTGGGGGCAGAAATGGCCTAAAATAAATTTCCCCCCCCCCCCGGAGCGACCCTTGCCTTCGGGGTCGCTCCCCCTGCGTGACATTGGTGCCAAAAAACAAATCCCCGGTGCCTACTGGTTTCTGCCCCCTTGGGGGCAGATTGACCTAAAATCGGCCAATCTGCCCCCAGGGGGGCAGAAATGGTCTAAATACAATTTGCCCCCCAGGGGAGCGACCCTTGCCTGATGGGTCGCTCCCCATCTCTAAAAAAAGAAACAAAAAAAACACAAAAATAAAATTTGCCCTGGCGCCTAGAGGTTTCTGCCCCCAGGGGGTCAGAAATGTCCTAAAATAAATTGCCCCCCCAAGGGAGCGACCCTTGCCTAAGGGGTTGCTCCCCTTGCGTGAAATTCACGCAAAGAAAGAACTCCCTGGTGTCTAGTGGTTTCTACCCCCCTTGGGGGCAGATTGGCCTCATCAAAATAGGCCAATCTGCCCCCAAGGGGGGCAGAAATGGGCTAAATATAATTTTCCCCCAAGGGGAGCGACCCTTGCCTAAGGGGTCACTCCCCACCTAAAAAAAAAAAAAAAAATGTAAAAAGTATTTTTTTTATCCCTGGTGCCTAGAGGTTTCTGCCCCCAGGGGGGGCAGAAAAGGCCTTCCCGGAAACATGCCCTCCCTGGGAGCGACCCTTGCCCAAGGGGTCGCTCCCTTATCACAATATCACCAACAAAAAAAATAAATCCCTGGTGTCTAGTGGGGTTTCAAAAGCCGGATTGCAAGCAATCCGGCTTTTGAAACCCTCGGAGAGACTTCAAAGGGAAGGAAATACATTTCCTTCCCTTTCAAGCCCCTCCGGGCCTCCCCCACGTGATTGAAAGAGAAATGCTTAGCATTTCTCTTTCAATCGCGCTGGAAGCTCTGCTTCCAGTGCGATGGGGGAGGCCCCTGTGACTAATCAGCATGCGCTCGCGTGCCTATGTCACAGGGGGGGGGTGGGGGGGATCGGGGGTGGAAGGGGAAGGTCTTCCCCTTCCATCCCCGCCTTGCGGGGGGGAGGGGGGTGCACGGGGGGCGCGCGAGCGCTCCCCCAAGTTCCCCTGTGCCTTGGACGAGATGATCTTGTCCAAGGCACAGGGGAACTGTAGCCTTGGACAAGATCATCTCGTCCAAGGCACAGAACAGGTTAATAGCAGCACACTGATGTAAGTGTCTGGTCTCACCAAACATTTTTATTACATTGTACTGCACATAGGCTATCAAAATGTCTGGACTGTCATAGTCAAGAATGTCTGAAACATATTGAATCAGACTAGATTGTTGTATAGTATAGGAAAGTACCATCCTTCTTGGCATGTTACCCCCAATTTCTACCTGTCTGTCAGTGTGTTTTTACTGTCTCACTGGGATTCTGCTAGTCAGCAATACTTTGTGGCCTATATGTCAGTGTGTTTTACAGTGTTGTCAGTATGCTTGACTGTGTCACTGGAGTCCTGCTAACCAGAACTCCAGTGCTTATGCTCTCTCTGTTTCCATATTTGTCGCACTAGTCTACTGACTCCATAGTCCAATACAGATTGGCACCCTGTAACCCCCTTATAAGTCCTGGTATATGGTACCCAGGTACTGTGTGTGAGGGCACCCTTGCACTAGCAAAGGTTCCCCCACATTGTCCAGGACCAATTTTGCAGACTTTATGAGTGCAGTGACACCATTATAAGCGTGCACTACACATATGTCAAAACATATATGTAGCTTCACAATGATAACTCCAAATATGGCCATGTGAGGTGTCTAAGATTGTGAAATTGTATCCCCAATCTGATTCTGGTACTGAGGTCTAATTCCATCCACTCCGGGGGCTCTACCATGGACCCCCAGTACTGCCAAATCAGCTCTCTGCGGTTTCCACTGCAGCCCCAGCTGCTGCTACTAAGGAAAAACAATGCATTTCCTTCAGGAGAGGGTTTTACACCCTCTCCCATTGGAAATTGGTGTCACAGGTATGGGAGGGAATCCTCCCAGAGCCTCTTGAAATGCTTTAAAGGGCACAAGTGGTGCCCTCCTTGCATAATCCAGTTTACACTGGTTCAGGAACCCCAGTCCCTGCTCTGTCGCGAAACTGAACAGAGCAAAGGGGAGTGACCACCCCAGGGGTGGTGCCCAGAGCTCCTCCTGAGTGTCCCTCAGTTATGCCATCTTGTTTTCAGGATGGTCGCTGGGAGCATCTGAGTGGCCAGTGCCAGCAGGTGATGTCTGAGACCCCTCCTGATAGGTGCTTACCTGGTTAGGTGACCAATCCCCCTCTTAGGGTCTCTCCTCTGGGTGTTTCCTCACATTCTGTTTGCAAAACTCCACCACGACTCCTCTGCATCCTCTGCTTCAGCTTCTGACCGTCCAATCAACTGCAGACAGCTCCAGGAATGCTGTAACTGCAACAAAGTATACAAGAAGACTACCGCAACTCTGTAATTTCAGCTCCTGCCAGAAACTGCATTTCTAGGTTGTGCACGCTCTGAGGGACTACTGTCTTCATTCTGCACTAGAAGGACTGAAAGAATCTCCTTTGGAGTGACAAAGTCACTTCCCTGCTTCAGCAGGCACCTCTCTGTAATGACAACCTGTACTCTGGGGCTCCTCTCCTGTTGATGAGCATGATCCCTGGAACACAGAAGGTGGATTGAAGTGATCCTGACTGTCCAAAGGCCCAGCTGTCCAAATTTGGTGGAGGTAAGGGCTTGCCTTCCCGAGCCAGACAGTACCCCTGTGCACCACGTGTCCTGCAGCTCCTAGGGCTTCTGTGCCCTTTTTCCAGAAATCCTTCATGCACATCGTAACCCGGTCCCCAGTACTCTATCCTGCAACACTGAGTTGTCCTCAGCGGTGTGGGATCCCTTTGTGTAGTGCTGCAATGACCACATTTTGCAACTCCTTTGTGCCTGTATCCTGGGACTCCTGTGGGTGCTGCCTGGTCTTCTGAGGGCTCTCTAAAGTGCTGAGACCTGCCTCTGTCTCCTCAGTCTGAGTTTAGACACCCATGTCCCTCCTGTATCGAGGTAGCGCCTTTTCCCGCAAACCGCATGATTTGCATGAGACAAGGCTTGTTGGCAGAATCCAATGAAGAAAACCAGCCTGCATCCAATGACTTGACGTGGGACATCTCATGCACAAAGCAGAAACCCACAGCTGTCTTCTTTGGTGCATTTCTGACTTTCTTCCAACTGTGGAATCCACTCTTACACCTTCATCCGGGTTAGCAGTGGCTCCTATTCATCCTGAACTCTTCATCGACTTCTGGACTTGGTCTCTTCTCTCCACAGGTCTTTAGGTCCAGGACTCCATCATTGGTGTCTTGCCGTCTTTCTTGGTTTTTGCATAATTGTTTACCATGACTTCTAGTGTGTCCTGAAGAAACTTGCTGTTCTTTACTCCTGTTTTCCTGGGCTCTGGGGAGGGGTATTTTACTTACCTTTGGTGTTTTCTTACACTCCCAGTGCCCCTCTACTCACTACACTTACCTAGGGGGGAAACCGACATTTGCATTCCACCATTTTAGTATATGGTTTGTGTTGCCCCCTATGCCCATTGCAACCTATTTTGTTTTTCACTGTTTGCACTATTTTATGACTGTTTTCTTACCTGATTTTGGCTACTAGTGTATCTATTGTGTATAATACTTACCTCCAAAGGGAGTATAGCACTAAAGGTATTTTTGGCCTTGTGTCACTAAAATAAAGTACCTTTATTTTTGGTAAAACTGAGTACTGTCTTTCTTGTGTGTAAGTACTGTGACCCATATTCATACTTTTTTAGCGCCACATTTGCGTCACTTTTTGATGCAAAAATGGCGTATACAATTATATTTTGCAGGTTTGCGCCGCTTTTGCGTAAAAAAATGACGCAAATGCGGTGCAAAAAAAGTATAAATATAGGTCTGTGTGTCTCCAGTAGTATTGCAAGAGCTTTGCATGTCTCTCAGTTGAGCCTTGGCTGCTCTGCTACAGCTACCTCAACACAGCCTAAGCTGCTAGACACTGCCTACATTTCACTAAGGTGGATCACTGGTCCTGGTATAAGGTGTAAGTACCTCTGGTACCCACTACAAACCAGGCCAGCTTCTAACAAATAGCAGTTTTAGTGATGCCTCTAGGAATGTTATTTTAGCAAGTATGCCTGCTTCTTGTGCTCTTTAGCCAAGTTACATTTTTTTCTGTTTGATTTTTATTATTTCCGGATTGGCCACATTTGTGGTGTTGTTATAATTTCTTTATCTGGGTGTTCTTTCGCCTAGGAAAGCATTGCGTTTCTTAGCAAGACATTCTTTTCATTTTGTGCTTTCCTCAAGTCTGAAGCAAGATAGGGTTGCCTACAAAGTGGTACACTCCATCTCCAACTTTCACAGAAGCACACACATCCTTAAGTGGGGACATTTTCTCAAAAGATCAGGTGTTTTTTAAATAAAAACACTTCTCTGTCTCATGCAGGTTAGAGGGAGATTCCAACCAGATGACCACGACTGCCTGCTGATTCACTATGCTACAGCTGCTTGCTGAGACTACTGGTTTCCTAGCCTGCATGGGGATGGTGTCTCTAAAGACAACAGGTTTTCTTTGCTTGGGCATGGGGGATGATGTCTTCCCAGGGTGAATCCTGAAGAACAGGTTAGGACTTATCATGCTGTGCTCTAACATAGCTTAGGTAGAAACTGTATATGTTATACAAAGAGACAGTATGGTGGCACTTTTCCCGTGTTTCACCTTTCTTGTCACCATTTTGCTTCTATTATGTTTCATCATTCTAATTATTGCAATTCATGCCATTTTATCTAAGGCGCAGTGGATTCAATAAATCTTATTGAACCATTTTCTGCCTCTGTTTGTCTTTGCAAGTGTGAGACTAATATAACTGAGAGAAAAGGAAGAGGTCTAATGCACCACGATTTCCCTGAGAAGTCATTAGGTCATGCACCTGGTTGCCACAAATCATCCCTGCTCTTGGGTATAGAAGAGGCACTGCTATTTGGTCAGAAACGGAATAGGCTGACAATAGTCACATGGTATGGGATTGGCCTCAGTTCCCCACCATTCAGGTGATGGTACCCAACAAATCCAGCAGCTTCATTAGGATAATGGGAGCCCACACGACAAGATATGCCAAAGTATCATCTCCCCTAAGCACAGAATAAAGAGCTCTGTCAGATCTTCTTCCATAGAAAAGACTCGCAGATTAGTGAATATTGTTACCAGCTTGAGCCTTATCACATACCAAAACATGGTCTGCCAACATAACATAAGCCATGGCATAGACAGAGGCCAGTATAATAGTCCATGATCATGGGTCCATCCCATTACAATGTCAAATCATCTGGTGGTATGATACAACCTATGTCAGTGTTGTGGCACATGCACTTTGGGCATAAAAGTGGAAACACAGCTACAAACAGGTCATACAGGATCATTATCAACATAATATGAAGGGAGACTGCGTGGATTACCCTTGACTAGAACATATTTCAAGGACATATGATGGCACACGTGTAACAACTGGACCAACACACCACATCAAACCAGTGTATCTTGCACTTTAGATTTCCACATACATACTGTCCAAGCTGCCTTGGCACAGCACTCATACACCATAAATCTGTGATCAACATTACCTGGATCAATCTATGTCCTCTTCCTATTTTAGAACAGCATCAGATACCAGTCAGTGTCACAAGTCTAAAATGCCCGCATGAGGATGACATGGTGAAAGTACCTGGATAAGTTTAGGTTGGGAATTTATGCCTTTGACCATAAGCTCATTACAAACATCAGTGGAATCACTTACATTGCAATAAGACTGACACAAACCCTACAGATAATCAAAGTAGTGAAATGTTTAAGTCTGACTTAGCAAGCAAACCTTGGATGTATAGTGCAAAGCATAACATCGAAAAACTGTAGGAAGAATACCCTATTCCACACACCCAGACAAGTATTGTTTTGTTATGTTCCTCATACAGAAACATAACAATACTTACACTCAGGTAAAGTAGTGATTGATGAGATCTACCTGCAAGTCTTCACCTTCCTCCTAATCACTGTCATTCTCACT
This sequence comes from Pleurodeles waltl, assembly GCF_031143425.1. Taxonomy (NCBI): domain Eukaryota; kingdom Metazoa; phylum Chordata; class Amphibia; order Caudata; family Salamandridae; genus Pleurodeles; species Pleurodeles waltl. The sequence goes on from NC_090447.1 coordinate 1,039,266,894, forward strand.
TGGCATTCAGGATTCTCATCCGGTGGCACTGCTAGCTCCCTCTCATCTGGTATGTGTGAGATATTTCTCCACAGGGCAATGTTGTAGAGCTGCAGCAGGCTATAATGATCTTACACACATTTTCGGGTGAGTAGAGGAGGGCTCCACCTGTCTTGTTCAGACACATAAATGTGCCATTCAGGAGCCCAAAAGCCCACTCCACAACATGCTGTGTTCTTCCATGAGCATTGTTGAAGTGGACTTCCCTAGAGTAGTTGGGTTCCACACCAGCATCAACAACCATGGACTGTTTCGGTATGCAGAGTCCCTTGTTATGGAACGGAACATATGTGAAACAGAGTCCTTCTCATCTGATTTGTTGCAGCAGACATTGCACACACACAAACAGGACAGATTTGAATTACCAACTAGCCAGGCCCTCTCTGGGTACAGTTGTGACATCAGTTGTGGGATTGCACTGTTCAGCAAAATGAAGGCATAATGGACTGAACCCAGATAATGGGCACAGACTTGTGAAATGTAGAGATCCCCCAAACAAACCACTTGGAAATTGATGGAATTGTAGCTCTTTCTGTTGTGTTACACTTGTTCATTGCCATGCAGTGGGACCAAGGCATCATGTGTACAATCAATGGCTCCCACCATAGACATCTGCCTTCACATGTGTCAAATCATCATGTGGAGGAAAGCGGATATAGCTGTCCAAGTGTTTCATCATTGCTGCCAGTACATCCTTCAAAACCATACTGTAAATAGGTTAGGACATCTGAGCAGATAAGCCCACTGTATTTTGGAAGTACCCTGTGGACAGGAAAGGGCAAAACTGCTGTAACTTGTGCAATGGGTGGTATACTATTTGGATGTCTAATGTGGCTCCAACTGATAACAAAGGTCCACACTTATTAGCCAATTCAGATGGTAGATCTGGATCATGTGCCATTCTCCCATGGTCTGAAGGTCTGGCAGTGGATGATAGATAGGAGGTTGTCTGATCTTTCCCCTCCCTGGGTACCAAGATGAGTATTACCATTATTCAATGTGTCCCTTGCAACGTACAGGATGCATGTCAATTTTAAAATGTGACAATGCATGTTTTGAGGGTGGATAGGATACACAGTACACATCACAACTGATAATCACACAGCAGTCATGTCGCCCCTTGCTTTGCGATAAATGTGTACACATCATGTAACTAGTCATCACTAATTGTGCCTCAAAACATGCCTCTCAGGCTGTGACTTGATGTATCAAGCATAAAAATGACCTTTGTCAGGGGCAGGTAGGGGGAGACTGTTTCGCAATGCAAATCCCCATATGTGCTAGCAATGTACAGCAACAGTGTTTGAGAAGTAGGAGCTACATGACAGGAAAAGGCAAGCAGTTAATGATGCAAAACTCAACTATTTCTGAGGTGTGACACATTTGTCAGAGCCACATAACACATTTCAGGCTTCGCAAATGTCAGATATCTGACTTACTCCACAGGACATTAGGAATCGCCCTTGACCACCGACGGAAGTCATCATGGTGGTAGGCAGTTGGAACCACGAAGGGCACAGCCATAGGCTAACATTGATACCAGTGGTGTTCCTCGGCTAATGGCTGTGTCTACTGGCGGTGATGGTCGCGCGCGTGACAGGCATGACCGCCATGTTTTTCAAAATCTCCCACTTGACTCCTGACACTGCTGCCAGCAAGACCTCCACTATCTGATTTACTGTGTACCTCCTCTGGGAGCAATCATGCCATATCCATCAGGTGATAGGGACCCAGTCTTCTCACCAGAGGAGATGAAGAAGCTGGTGCCTGACGTCCTACTCCTGTATGAACAGCTCTATGGTGTACCAGAGGAGCAGGTAAGTGCCTCATGTGCACAGTTTTCTCTGTACTTCAACGTATATTCCCATCTCACAGGCTAGAGTGTGATCATGTGTGGCAAAATTTGAACTCAAAGCCCTATAGATGCAGTCAGTGTGCATCAATAGGAGAATCAATGTGCATGTATTTGTGTTTAGTGCCATATGTTGAGTTTTGATATATTCTAGTCTGTGTGTGCATTGAGTGTTCCCCGATCTACCTTGTGTTGGATGCATTACTAGATGAGGTGACAAAACATACATCCCCAGACATCTCTGACCTCATGGATGTTATCAATGTGAGAGAACATGTATTTGCATGACAGCATGAGCTGTGTATGCATGTTGTATATGTCAGTTGTGTGTAAGGTGAGTTATGTGTATGGTCCACAGACATTTCAATCTACATCAATCAATCAATCAATCAATCTACATCTAGCTAAACTGTGGTTTGGAAGGTATATCCTGACTTCCTCTGCCCCTCAGGTTGTCACAAAAACACCACACGCTGATTGGCTGCTAGTTAACTGATGTATTGTCATGCATAGAAGTGCTGGGAATAGAGTTTCATGTAGATCTGTCTGCCCAGCCTGCAGAAGGGCCTGTCAAATGTATCTCACTGTATTTATCGATGTTTTGGCTGGTGTTGAATCACTTTTGTTATGCAACTGTGGCACTGTGCCCATTCACTGTATCCCTGCACATCATGTTATGAGGCAAAATCCTGCCTCAGTGCTAATATGCAGCGTATTGAGGCTCTATACTCTGATAAGAATGTAAATAGTATTAGGGGAGAGCTGATGATCTGTGACTGACATGCACTTAGCATCTTTGTCAATGTGTGTTTCAGAGCTTTGACTGGTCCATTGATCCCACAGCCCTGTTGTCACCTTCATACAAGTCACATATGTCCTGTGCAGGTTCATTGCATTTCGGACATTGCATAAGTGCAAATAGTGTGTTGTTTACTGATAACGCATGATATGTGACTCAGTTTTATGGTCACAGTGCAGAAAATATACAATGCATGATTATGTTATTCTGAAGGTAATTTATGTATTATGGACACATGTCAAGAAGTGTGTTTTGTATTGATGATGAGACACACATACCCCCACACCATGAAGTGACTCAGCCATTGTGAATGAGACTTGTTGACATAAATTCTTGCCTTGAACTTTGCATCCATGCAGGACAACATTTATCAGAAGAAAGGTATTTGGAGAGCCATCCCCAAAAAGTTGCAGACACTGGCGGTCCACAGCCTACATAGCGCCCATCATTGCAAGAAGTAGAAAAACCTGAGATGCTGGACCCAGAAGATCATGGAGGCCCCTGTGGGGCTGTCCTCCCAATGTGGGCAGGGTGCCCATCGGACCATGACCCTCCTTAAGGCCCACATTCTGGAGGTGGTCTAACAAGAGCTGGATGGGTGTTTGAGGGTAGAATAGCAGCCACACGAGGGTGAGTACATGACAAATGCCTGCCTGTCCCATTGCCAGGTGATTGAGTGATGTACTGACTGCTCCCCCTGACAATGAGAGATGAGTAATTTGTCAGACAGTAGATGGGAGATGGTTTGCGTTGACATGTCATGTGTATCAAACTGGTGTGCCTTGCCTTTTGAACCTAGGACAAAAGTTAGGGGAATTCTCAGACCATTTGCTCAACAGGGACCACAAATTGTGGTGTATAGTGATCATTCATTTACTGATTGTTGTTCTAGTGGGTGTAATTTATATCCAACAGATCACTCTTCCTAAATGTTACAGGCCAAAGGTAAGTAGGTTGTGGATCACAATACTCTGCCTAGTGTCTGGGTATATGTGTATGTAGACATCGCCACCCAGGAGCTACTTATCTTCAGTGTGTGATGGATGCTGGTGCCTCATTGCAGTCTGTGATGTGTGGGGGTCCAATATAAATATGAGATGGCTTACATAGCTATATGTTTGCAGCTGTAACAACCTACTTTCCCTTTGTGAGTGGGGAATGTCTATTGACATGAATGACCTGTCATCACTATTGTCAACATTCCTTGTGCCTACATGGTAGCATGAGTCCCGTTCTCTTTAGTAAATATTTCTATGCTGCAGTTCCATGCATGTTTGAGCTATTTTGATGGGATGATGTCTGTATTCCATAACATATATGTGCATGGGAAACAATTACCCGAATAGTAAATCTACAGTGGGTGTCCATATCATGTGGTGCCACAGACAGGAGTGTGTCACCATTGTTCATTGTTTCACATATACCTTCATGTATCATAGTATGTCACTTAGCATGTAGAATTGCAGTAGCTATGAGGAAGATGCCATGTAAGCCCAGAGTGTGGAACCACTTTGTGTTTATCTATGCCCATGATGTGGAATTATTTGGAAAAGTACACTGCACATGTGTAGTGGATGCGGATTGTGCCCTGACTGTTGGCATGCATCACGTAGTGAGTTGCAATGATGTTGATATCACATGTGTTTGGGAACAGGCATTCATCCACAGACAGACACCAGGATTAGCATGTCTACGATGCTGTTAGTGATGTTGGTGCTCATTGGACAACAGGTTGAGGGACTTCTATTATTCTTTTAAAGTTCTATGTCTCTCCATCGTGCAAAAGACAGATGTCTACTACAAAATCATTAATAGAATCTCACTGTAATGGATGTCAGACATTAGTGGTGACTATCCTTGGTTTTGCAAATCTGTTGTTTTTTGTATCCTTGACACATCTCTCCCTGACAGATTGAGCTTAGCATCATCAGTGTTTCTTTCAATGCCACATGCGAGGCCTATCTGAGTTACATCAATACTACCTTCTTGAATCTATTGTGACAGATGTCACTTGGTGAAGTGTACATTGTTGAAATGTTTCCGGAGTGACATGGTTATTTCCACGTCACCAACTCCAGGATATTGAACTTTTGTGACCCCAAAGCAGGATTTCAGGGCATCTGTTCTAATTGTTGGTTCATTATATATGTGCCCTAAAGATGTGTGCATAACCTTGTGTGGGATATGTGGGAATGGAATTTATAATATGATACTGTTGTTTGCCATTAGTTACCTGAGGTCTGCTGCATGTGGGACAGCTTTGAGGATGAATAGGTTGTATGGTTCCAAAACTTCACCCAGAGCAATTGTAGTTGCCTGAGGTAAATGATTTTCTTGTGGCCACTGTGGTAAATCCAGATGGCATGCATTCATATGTCATGCATGTGACATGGCCCATGTATGCACCACTTAGTTGAATAGTTTTACTGGGGCCTGCTTGACATAATGGGGTTGTTAGACAATCTGAGATATGGTTCAGGTGGGACATGTGATGACCGCATTCCTCTTTGACCTTGCAGCATCTGCAAAGGCAAGCAGAGGAGACAGGCTGAGCTTAGTGGGTATGCATCTGGCCATGGAACCATGGATGAAGAGACAACTGACATGGAGGGACCTAGTGACCCAGAGGGCGAGAGGAGTTCCACTAGGGAGACCCACCCTCCCTGTTGCTCCCCACCCAGTCGGCCGTGCCTGCTCACCCAAGAGAGTGGACGTCTGCTTCGCCACATGCACCTCCTCCCCAGCCCCTTTTACTCCTGCTGCCCGTAGTGAGGAGGTTATTGACCTCCTGAGAACAATCTCTGTGGGTTAGCCAGCCATTGTGAATGCCATTCAGAAACTGGCGTCCCAACTGCAATAAACAAACGCATTCCTAGAAGGTATTCGTGATGCAATGGCTGGCCTACAGAGATCTTTTCAGGCTCGGGCCTTCACACTGATGGCAACCAGTCACCGCCAAACTTCCGTCCCCCCTCCCTCTTCCCAGCCCAATTGTCCCATTCCCCTACCTACCCAAAATGTTCAAACAGATCCACAGATCCATGGAGTGCACACAAACACAAGCATCACAAGAAACACCAGCAAGCACACAAACAATATCCACCTACAGACACAGCAATAGCCACAACTTCCCCTTTCATCCCCACCACCCTCATCATCACATATAACATCAAGCATACCTACAGACATCACTACAACAGTCACTGACCCAACCACCACACCCATCTTACCCACAGACACCACCCTAGCAGACCCACAGACATCCACTAAAAACACCACATCTGCAGACACCACAAGTACAGATACACATGCATCCATCACATCCAGCAAACCTGTAGGCACACACCCACCCACCACAGCCTCCCCCAGCACCTCCACCTCCCAATGTCACACAAGCACACACACTCACCCACCCAACAGACACCCACCACCGACAAACAAACATACCTCGCATAAGCATGCACCCACAACATCCACCCCCACACTTCCTACAACCACTCCTTCAACCTCCAAATCCCACCCCACTTCTGATGACCATCCCTGTGTGTCCAAAAAACTGTTCCTATGTGACCTTGACCTTACCCCTGTTCTAACCACTGTACCACACCCAAAAGGACCTCACCCAGCACCAAGGCCATCCTTTTTAACTTCATGGCCTCCTCTGCCCTTTTCCAAGCACCCATACTCCTCCCCTGTCAAGAAGAAACCCACCCCTTCCAAGAAGAAGCCTATCCCTGCCAATAAGACTACCTGTCCCAAACCAACCCCCTCAAAAATCCGATCTCTCACCCCCCACTCCTGGATAATCCCTAAGGTGACTGCCTCCCCCTTGATGTCCCTTCCTGTGGAGGTTCCATGGCAGCTGGTCGCTATTTTTGGACTATTTTGGACTGACCAATGGCCATTGGACTTTAAAAACATTAAAATGTAATCATCCTGAACAGTTGCTTTTTTGGGTACACATTTGACCTGAAATTCATTTAACCCCATTTTGTTTTTCCTGATTAATTTGTGTTGTGTGCCTGCGGTTGTGTGTGTTTGAGCCTGCTTGTTGTTCCATGTGGTATTGCTTGCACGATGTGAGTTTGTGGGCAGTGCTGGTGTCCTCCCTGAGAAGGGTACATGTTGTGTGTATAGGTATGTGTGTGTAAATGCAATGTTGGGGTCCTGGCATTGTGTAGTATTTGGTATGGTAAGTATTTATTTTTGTGTTGTGCAATGTGGGACTTTCGTCCTGTCCTGTCCAGCATGCTTCCACACCACACAAACACTTCCCAATTTACACAGTCTCCCACTACATCTCCCACAGAATCACCTAATGTCCCTCTCCTGCATGCCAGACCACTACCCAGCCCCAATGCCCACACAGTCCCTGGCAAGTGCATGGTTAGCAGTGCCAATAACAATCACTATGACTCTTGAAATGCATTAGCCCATCTACAATGACACCTGATATGTTCACTTCACAGCACATCTCTTGCATGTATGACTATTGCACCAGCTACACCAACTGGATGACTCAGCTGAGGGCCACTACATGGCAATGACAGCAATGCAATGGCACCACACAATATCAAACAAGGCCAAACACAGCCACAGCACTGTCACCAAAGCTAATGGTCACTTATCCAGATCTACAACCCTGAGCATGGGATGAGCATGGGCTAGGAAAAAGGCAAACCCCATGCACCAAATGCACAGACATGACAAGTTACCATACATATACACATACCCGCCTCCCACTTGGACACCATGCTGCAATGTACAGCTATTCCTACTCACATCTAGCCAGCCTGATTTACCAGGGGCAGACAGGGTACACCTGTCATGTGAACCATCACACAGGACCTGAAACCCACCCGCCCACCAAAAGTTACCTATCCTGATTGACACCAATTCTCAATGGAGCATTGTACACATGTCACAATCCACTATACAAAAACGATATTTGCTGTGCTGCATCTATCATTGGCATTGCTGGGAAACATGTCAAGCCACTGTATGCATGAGACAAGGAGATAACCAGTCACAGGTCCACGATGTAACGGCCACCATGTAGAGGATGCCAGAGGCAGCCAGCCCTCCTCAAGATAAAGGCACCAGTTATGACAACGCCTCTGGATGTCTGGACATTGACGGCTTACCTGGCCCATCTGGGACACCTGGTCAGTCCACGCTCCCTACCTCTCCCTGCTCACATCAACTCCCCCTACCATGAGGCATCAACAGCACACCCAACCTTTTGTCCCCAAACCTTTGTCCCAAAGACAATTCAATCAATAGTGTGACCCACAGTATAGGGACCTGAGTCGACCCTTCACACCCAAGATAATGAAGGTCCTGGTAACAAAGGGAGTGGGCACACCACACCAGAGGCACAGTCACATGGGGTAGGGGATAGGGGACATTGGAGGGAACCTGTGGACCACAGGACGGGACACCCAAGGGAGTCAACTGACCAGAAAACCATCTTCCAAGTCCTGGGAGCATATCAACAATCCAAGGGCAGGATGAGCCAGATCATTACCATTTTGGGGGAAAACCAAGGCTGCAGAGGCAATACCACCAGGAGGTCATGCAGCAGTGGCAGGCCCACAATGCCACCATGGCCTCCATTGCAGGGATGTTCAGGGACCTAAACATAACTGTGCGTGATTTCACCACCCACTAGTATGCCCCTTCCACTAGCCACACCACATTTGAGTCTTCCACATCTACCGCAGCTAGTGCAATGGAGTCTCTCCCAGGAGACCCACAGGCCTCTGGCACCCCTCCCTCTGTAGCTGATTTACCCTCTGCAAACGTGGGCATCCATCCAGACATCCGGCTGGCGCAGATGCCAAGATCAAACCCACTGGCAGGAAGTGAAACTCTCCTGATGTCTCTCCCTTGTGTGTCACAGAGACACCCTATTGACTGTTCAATGACAGTACTCCATTTTCCCATGGCCCTTGGCCACTGGACCTGTGCTGCCTACAGCTGTGCATCCTACTCTGATGAATACAACTACATGACCTCACTCATCACCTGTTTGTCACTGTATGAACCATAGATTGTTTGTTCACATTTCCACTGTATGCCCAATAAACACTATTGATCACAACAACAGCATATGTGTCTTCATTTGAACTTGTGCATATTTTTTGTCTGGAAAATATGATGTAGGTATGCCCCCCTAAACCAACAGGCAGTGTAATGGACAAAAGAGGGAGGCACCCTCTGCAGACAAAACAGTACAACACATATGTCCCAGGGCAGATGTCAGATAGTCACTAGTCTAGGCACATACTACAGTAAATTCACTCATCCAACCTGCAAAAGAGACCATGACACAGAGTTACATCATGATAGAAGGCATGGTGCCACACATAGCACATATGTAGTACATAGTTGTCCAGCCCAGTGCAGATTGCCACCAAAGCATTGCAAAACAGATGACATTCCTACATCCCCAGTCACAGGAAATACTGTTTAGACGGGGCCACTCACCTGAAAAGCAGGATGTCTTCAGGGGCAATGGTATGCCCCGACCTCCTGGAATACCTCTCGGCACTTACTGGTGGACACAGAATCCCCAGCAGGTGTCCCAAAAGGAAAGGGTGTGTGGAAAAGAAAGAGACAAAACACTGCCATATCTTGCTGGTCCAGCCAGGGGGGCAGGTTGTTGTTTACAGAGTGATAGTAGAGTTAGTGCACTCAACTTCCTTGAAACTGAATCTCTTTCTGATATGGGCACAGGAGCGGTAGAAGAAAAGTGGGATGCTCCAGCCCTTTTCTTGGATAATAATAACTGTTGGCACAATTACTAACACTGCATTACCAAAACTGAGCAACATAACAATAAGTACTGTGACACTAGGGCTGGCTTTACAAAGATTCACTGTTGCACACTAGAATTAGAACTGTGGTTGCACTTATCATGCACAAGCAAGACAAACAAGGGCATTAATTATATCACAGATAACTTTCCTGCAAGCATAGGGTTAAACTAAAAGGAACAAAAATAATCCAAGAAATAAAAATGTCCACTCTGGGTTTAAACAGTTAGGGTGGCACAGTTTGGTTTGGTTGCACTGTGTGTGTGTGAAAAACCCTTCAAAAGCAAATTCCTCAAACCTGAAACATAGGCATGAATGACACAATTTAAATCCAAGAGTTATGCTGTTAGAGAAAGAAAAGTCACGTAAATGTTCTTTCAAAATTGCACTGTCACTTTTTGTACTACTGAGCTCAAGCAGATTTCCTGAAGCACATTTAAGCAAATACCTACAGTAATAATTTAGAATGTTCAGAAATGCATTTGTCTCTTCAAGATAAGCACTCAGTGAGGTCTGAAATACACCAGCTGTTCTAGGAAAGCGCGGCACTCAAACAACAAACTCCCTGGAGAATACTAGTTACTTAGATGCAGTCTTTTCTGGAGTGCTGGAGGAATGTCTGGTGTCTGCTGGTACAGGAACAAAGAAAATAATTGCCTCAAACATCCTGAATACGAGGACGACAGCAGAGGCTGGACTGCCAAATCAGATGCTGATATCAGGGAGCAAAACAAAGTCAAGCAGGGAGGTATGCTTCATTCTGCTATTTATAGCCAATCCGGAATGCAGTTGAGTTTCCACATGTAGATGAGTCACCACAACCAATTAGAAGCACATGTCTACACACACCCAATTAGAAGCACATGTCTACACCTGCTCACATTAGCAAACAAGCATTGGTAAAACAATCATTGATAAAACCAATTGTGTAACACAGCACATTATGTTCACTTAGAAACATGACGGTTTATCCAAGAACAGAGATATGATTTAACCGTAATCCCTGGGGATGCTGACAGATTACATAAGAGACCTCTTGAGGATTCCTGACAAATACCTTCCAATTCACTGTAACTGCCATATGTTGTGTGCTAAACACTATTCTCTATACAGTTACCAAGGGATAATGAGCATGAGTGCTTCAAGCCCTAGGTAGCAGAGGCATTGATTTACATAATGCAGTCAGTGGTTAGAACAACATGAAGGCAGGAGAATGCAGGACACATAGCTCAACACAGGTCTGTCCATAGGAGATGTGAATCTAGCAAACTACAGTTAGTACACATGTACGAAAAGATACATGTAAACTCTGTACTTACACTCAAGCACTCACCTCCCCCAACACACACATAGGGATGTGAAAACATTACAACACCACTGATGAAACTAATTAGGAGGACCATTGTCACCAATCAATCATATCACTTACAAATACACAGTCAGCACACCTATATGCCACTGGAAATACTGATTGATTAGCTCAGTCATAGAGTCAGCTGCACCATCCTCATCTGCCTCCTCATCCCTTTCCATGTCTGCATCACCAGTCACTGGTCCAGCTACCTCATCATCATCAGCTAACAATGGTATCTGACGTCTCAGGGAAAGATTGTGGAGCATGCAGCAGGCAGCTATGATCTGGCATATCTTTTGGGGAGTGTAGAGGAGGGCACCTCTAGAGAAGTCAAGTCATCTGGACCTGGCTTTCAGAAGGCCAAATGGCCTTTTGATTACATGACTTGTCCTGCTGTGGGCTTCATTGAAACGGAGTCCCCCTTCTGTGACAGGGTACCTCACTGGTACGCCAGGGAAGGTTAGGATAGCAAGAGTCACCTATGTGCATGAAGGTAGGATCTGTTACAATACAGGTACAGCCACAAGGAAGATTGCGATGACAGGTGCCATGACAGAGACACATATCCAAATGCATACATAGCAATTAGCCAAGCCCTCTCGTTCCTGACACTCCTGTGAGCAAGACCTCCATGAGCTGAGCTGCTCTGTCCTGTCTCTGGTATCCATCATGCCACATCCTTCAGGTGATAAGTCCTCAGCCTTCACACCAGAAGAGCTGGTGAAGATTGTGGATGGGGTCCTACCCCTGTATGGACAGCTGTATGCGGCACCAGAGGAACAGGTGGGCCCAGTGCCATAGTCATGTGTGATAGGGAGTGTGTGTGATGGTTTAAGGGATAAGTGTACTAGGGAGGGGGCATAGAGTTGAAATGTGTGACCCGAGAGGAAGGGCATGTGTGGGCACTTGGTGAGTCAGATGTGTAATGTCCAATGCTGTTGGCATGGGGCATGTGCACCAGACTTTCTCCTTCTGTCTGTGTCATCCATGCAGGTGAACGCTGATCAGAAGAAAATGATCCGTCATGCCATTGCAAAGCAAGTGCAGATCCTGGGGATCCACTACCGGTGGATCACCCACAGCATAAAGTGGTGGGAGAACCTGAGATGCTGTGCCCGGAAGACCGCAGAGGCCCAGCTGGGGATGTCCTCCCAACAAGGAAGCGTTGCCCGTCGGACCCTGACCCCGTTAATGGGCCACATTTTGGTGGTGGCCTACCCTGAAGTGGATGGGCATTTGAGGGCATCACAACAGCCACAAGGGGGAGGATTGACTGAATTCTGGTACTTGGCTGGGCTTATTAACGATAATGTGCCTCACTGCAGGCAAAGTGACATTGTTGTAATGACATCAGTGTATAGTCTATTGGAAATGGGTATCATGCATCCTGGCTGAAGATAGATAGTGAATGCATTGGCATACTTTACTGTCAGTGGATGTACATCTCCCATTACTAGACCTCTCCATGGCTGGAATGTGGAGAAGGTCAAATGACATAGCCACATGTGTGTGACCATCCTACCTATGCAATGGATGTGTGTATTAGTATTGCCCTAAGCATTGAGTATGACCAGCTCCATACATCTGCATTTGTGGCTCTGAGGTGCCAGCCACTCCCATCTGTGTAGCCTACCTGTACATGCTACTGTGTGACTCTAGTTTTACCACAGGGACTGAATACAACATGTACTGGTAATGTTATTGACTGAATGTGGGGCTACCATCACAGTTACACTACATATATGGACTTCATGGGATGGATCATTGATCTGGTAGCTGCATAGTCATATATAAGTGATCTGATGACTGTAGGGTGAAGTTAGGCTAACTGGGATACTGCTACATATACAATTGGTGAAGTATGGCTGCAGACATTGTGCATTTCTAGGTGCAATTTTTGTGGGGATGATGGAATGGTACTAGAGGTGGTAAGAGCCTTGACAGGTCTTGTATATGTCACCATGGTATATATATGGGTTGCATGACAATGATCTAGATATTGATATGCTACATTGCAGTGATACTATCTTTACCATGTCCTAATGGTAAGTTGGGGGCACATCTGATGGGCTGGGACTTTTCTGCTTGCCTTGGGCAAGCTTAAGTGGCAGATTAGGAGGTGTTGGCATATTGCATGTCACATGGCATGCAGATGAAAATATAATATTGCATTTAGTCTCCCCTGGCTGGCTCATATAGTAGTGGGATGTTTAAGTGGTGTGCAGGCAGTGGTGTTGGACCATGTGTGCCTAAAGTGTCATGATATTTACCATCTGAGATGTGTGTTGTCTGGCCTCTGTGAAAAGTAGTGTCATTGCTGGAATGGTGTTTGAGGGTGGAGTTATCATGTTGCCCAATTTGACAGGTGTGACTGCATGTGTGGTTCCATTGAAAGTGGGCCATGATGTAATATGTGTGTTCCTGAAGTACATCTGTTGTGACACTGCACTCAGTGATTGAGTATGGATGTGTCATATTTGATATATAGGACTTTGAGGATGCACTTAGCAGCATGATCAGTTGTGATATATATGTTTGCTGTCTGCTGATCTGGCTCTATGATTGGGTCTAACTATTCAAATGGCTATATCACAAACTCTTATTTTACACATCAGATGTCAACTGTTTGGGTGTCTGACTTATAATGGTCAGATGAGCGTTGATTTCCATATTGGCATCACTGTTTGGTCTGGCATGCAATGTGAAAAGGCAGGTGCTGTGTGGTCTGTTAGTGGAGTTGTCTTTAGTGTTATGGATATGTTTCAGAGAGCACGGTCTGATCATGTGTTGTTACTGTAGTGGGCAGAAGGGGTTTGTTTAGTCAGCTGGCCATTCACTGGCTGATAGGGGCACGGAGAGGTATGATATGTATTCAGACATACAATTGATACTGCATCCAGGACATGCTGTGCCAGCAGAAATGGCTTTGGTAGCCACCATGACAATGACTCCTGTTGTCCTATCCAGCTTAGATATTGATGTAGGTACAAGGTTGCAATACAGGGGAGGGTAGTAGGGACATGTTGTGACATGATGTAGGTAATTTATATTGATACCTGCAGTAGCCTAGCCAGGATAAGTGTTGTCACATATGTGCTTGCTAAACAGTGTGTATGAGCACTATATGTTAACTTATTTTTGCCCTCTCTCTCTCTGTCTCTCCCTCCCAGTCTCTCTATTTGTGTGTTTCAGCATCATCAGGCAAAGGAGAAGGGGCACAGGTGAGTGGGAAAGCAGCAGCCCACGGGACCCAAGAACAGGAAGTTGGAACCAATGAGGTTCCCAGTAGAACGGAGGGCAATGGGAGTGCCACAGGGGAGACTGGATCTACCACCTCTTCTTAGAAATCCCCCTCCAGGGGACACTCCCTGGCGGTGGTGTGGCGGGACTACCCCAGCACCATCTTTGTCTGCCACCACCTTACGAGCACCGCCCTCCCTGTAGCTCCCCACCCAGTTGCCTGTGCCCACTCACTCAGGAGGGTGGGTGTCTCCTTTGCTGCAGGCACCTCTACCCTTTCCCTAGTCAGCCCTGCGGCCCTCAGTGAGGAGGCTATTGACCTCCTGAGGTCCATCTCTGTGAATCAGTCCACCAATGTGAATGCCATCCAGGGACTAGCAGCTCAAGCCCAACAGAGCAACGTGTTCCTGGAGGGAATTCTTGGTGTCCTGGCTGGCCTCCAAAGATCCTTTCAGGCTCTGGCCTCCTCACTGACGACAGCCAGTCTTCCTCTGTCTACCGTCCCCCTCCAAACACATCCAAAGCACACATACAAACAGGCATTCATCTACCTCAAAAGAAAGGGTACCACTGAGAAGCACCACAAGACCCTCCACCTGCATGCACACGAACAACTCCCACCTCCAGACATACCAACATTCACTATCTACACAAACTACCCACTACCCCCTCCTTCACAGACACTACACCTGACACACCTGTAGCCACCACACCATCAATCACAGATCCAGCCACAACACCTTTCTTACCCACAGTCACCACAAAATCAGACCTGCATTACCTGTGTAATGTGTGTAAGATAGGATTGTTTCTGTTACATGCATGTATGTAACAAAATTGTGTGTTGCTTGTGTAGAGATGTGTAATGATGGTGTTGTGTGCCCTTGTATGGTTGTTGTGTGTGCATCCATGAGTGTGGTGATGGCTATGTCATATGCGTTGTATGTAATGTTAGCGTGTTGTGATGTATGCTTCATTGTATAGCAGTGTGATTGTGTTTATTGGTTGTCTGGTGATGTTACGTGTTATTGTTCGTATGTGTTGTCATGTGGAGGTGTGCTATGATGTTACTTGGCAAAGCATCTGTGTAACTGTGGTTGTGTTGTTGTGTGTATCAGTGCCGTTGTGGATGGTTGTGCTTTGTCTGTGGGTTGGTATGTGTGTGGCACTTGTGTGTTGGCTGTGATGTGTGTAATACGGGCGTGAGTGTGTATAGCATGAGTGTGCATGTGTGTATGTCTGGCGGTACTGGCGGTTGTTTGACTGTGTTCTTTTGGAATGACCGCCATGGTCATCATTGGGCAGTCTTCACCGCCGGCCCATTGGCGGCACGACCGCCACCACCAACATGGCAGTCCTGAGTCTGCCAAACTTGTAATGACCCCCTGAGTGTTTTCAGTTGTCCATGCTGTGTTTGAATTTACCTGTGCATGTGTTCATTTAGGCATGTTTCTCTTGAAGCTAGTTCATGTATGTGTATGTCCCATGCAGCAGGAGTTGGATGTGCTTTGATGACTTGCTCTTCCCCATTGAGCAGATGTGTGTGACATTTGGGATTAGTTTTGTTTGGCCTTGGGACCCTTGTAGGACCATTTCCTGTGCACATGTTGATTGAGGGGGCTGTTTGAGGTGATGTATGTCCCAGTGTAGTCCTCTTCCCTGAATGTCTCAGATGCCTCCCTCCCCATTTGTGCAGGTATAGTTGTCATGCTTTATTTGTTGCTCTGTGCTCCTTCGCGCCCCCCTAACACCACCATGTGTGCACCATTTTTAAAATATGCCACACCATGGCAGTAGTCAGGGATACTAGTTTCATAATTTTTTTTCACTAGTCCGGTGCTTTGCAGGATTAGCATAAATCTTTTTGACGTTAACCCTGCAAGCACCCAACGGCACTTTGAAAAGAATGGGAGCCTCCCTTTAAAGCCTGCTCTCAGCAGGCGTTAAAGATGCAGAAAAAATAACGCAAAGAAGTGTCTTAGATTTCCTTGTGCCATATTTTCAGCCCCCCTAGTGCCACAAAGCCACCCCCTTGTATACATTATGCCTGGTGCAGGTGTAATGTGGCACAAGGTGTTACAAAATGGTGCAATGTAAACATTGCACCACTTTGTAAATATGCCATATTTTGGCCTTCGAAGGCTACACTAGCAAAAAAAATTATGCTAATGTGGCGTTGGAATGGCGCTAACCCCTCTTAAATCTGGGTCTCTGTGTTTTATTCATGCCATTGCACTTCTATTGAGATGTGATGTGTGTAATGTGTGCATCCATTGCAGGGTTGTTTCATGGAGGTGTTGTTTGTGTTCCATGCCACTTACGTAAATATGTGTGCTGTATGTGTGGACAGTGGTGTAACAATGTTGTGTAGACTGTCCCTGTGCCTTAGCTGTGTGGGCGTATGTATTTGTATAGTGTTGACATACAGTGTGAGAAGGCTGCCCAAAGGGGGGATATAGTGACTGTGTGTGTTTCCATGTTGAAGTATACTTATTGGTGTTTGTGGTTGCAGCAATGTACCTGCTGCCTCTGGCGTGCCCCCCCATGATGTGTAAGCAGGTGCAACACACTGTTTTTAAGGTTAATGATACTGGAAGGTGTGTACACTTACAATTGCTGGTGTCCACAGCGTCATGGACTTCATTGTCTTTCGATGAGCAGGAGGACTGGCATAGAATTTGTAAATGGCTCCATGGTGGCACCGAACATGTACGTCTACCTGTAGATGATTTTCTCCCTTTATACTGTCCATTTCTGCCTTCTAATATGTGGTAGTTAGACCACCATGGTTGCATTGGGGGTGTGTAACCTCGTAATGAGTCAGGCGGCAACACAGGCTCTGCCGGCCTGTTTGTACTTCCTCATAACCATGGAGGTCTGTGCTAAATCGAGGTGCCGGAGGACCGCCACACTCATAATACATCGATCTGGCTGCCACATCAACGGTGGTCAGACCGTCGCCACTGACATTCCAGTCCTCGGACTGCCAAACTTGTAATCAGGCCCTTAGTCCAAAGGTAACATTTTGACTGAGGCCTCCCACTCAGTGTTGTCAAGTAGGGCTCCATCAGCCTCAAACTTTGACTTTGCCCGGTCGAGTGTGACCAGATGTCCCCGGTTGGAGCTTTTGTTTTTTAGGCGCTAGAGAGTATTTTTTTTTCATTTCATCTTTAGAATTTAAATCTTTGGTTCTCTATATTGGAATTTAGATGATTTGGTGTCATTTAAAAAATACATACATTTTCTATTTTTATAAATTGGTGTTGGATTTTTATTGTGTGTTGTGTTTTACTTATTTACTGTTTTGTGGATATTACGGGCCAGATGTATCAAAGGATTTTGCATCCGCAAACAGTGCAAATCGGTAAATTCCACCGTTTGCGAATGCAAAATCGCCTTTTACGATGCATGAAAGGCATTCACAGTTAAAATTTCAGGAATCGATAAAATAGCTATTCCTTGCAACTGCGACGTGAATTTGCGAATCACACTCTGTGATTTGCAAATAGCGACATGAATTTGTGATCCACATTCTGCGATTCACAAATCCCGTATCGCAATGCAATTCAAAAACAAATCCCAAATTGCAAATATTCGCAGAATGGCTTTTTGCAGGTGCAATTTCCCATGAATTGAAATGAGGTGGTCAACAGGTGCAACCTACATGAAGAGACCCAGAATGTCATGGCGAGGAGGGTGAGGATCTTGGCAGGTTTGAGGAAAGGGAGGAGGAGACAGGAGCGCATTTTCAGAGTGCTCATTACCCTTTTTGTCCAGACAAAGGAGGAGATATATGATAAGTACAGGTGAAACTCAGCCATGATACTTGACCTGATAGCTGATCTACAACCCCTACTGCAGCGAAACACACACAGGACTAAATGGTGTTGCGAGAATTATTCTCTTTTTATCGAGATATTTGAAAGGAGCAGAGTTAAACTACTCTGTCATAGAGAAAGAAGCATTAGCTGTATTTCAGGCTGTTCAGAAATTAAGGAAGTTCGTCTGGGGCAGTACATTTTGTATAAGAACGGATCACAAACCTTTAAAAGGCATCTTTGAAAAGAAAGGGTTAGATGTTGTAGCAGGAAGAAGAATTAGAAAGTAGGTTATAGCTTTTCAAGAATTTCGTTTTGAGGTTCAGTACATACCTGGAGTAGGGAATAACATTGCTGATTGTTGTTCAAGGTTAGTGAATGATATTCCTGTGGGTGAGGGGGGAATGGTATCTGAAGGTGATGATTTTGAAGTATGTGAGGCAAGAGAAGGGATAATCAAAGAAGGTGAATGGTTGGCAGAACTAGAAAGGCATGAAATAATACAGCAGGTATTTTGGAAGATTAATAATGGGTGGAATGGCAGTAAAAAAAATAATCAACTACTCTGTGGTTTCTGTAGAATTAGAGATGAATTATCCACAGAGGGTGGGCTAGTGCTGAGAGGTACTAGACTTGTTCCACAATTGAAATTAAGGGATGAGTTAATTTATGTTGCTCATGAGAGTCATCCTAGAATTTCTAAGACTAGAGAGAGGTTGAGACTCATGTATTGGTGGCCAGGAATGGACATTGAAATTGAGTGGCGAGTTAGACAATGTGTAGAGTGTTCCAAAGCAGATAAAACGCTATTGTGTAGGGTTCAACCGATGAAAGTGAGGGAAATAGCAAAAGAACCATAGCAAGAAATTTTAATGGACACTCTAGGTCCAATAAGGCATTCTAACATGGACAAACATGTTTTAGTGTTAATGGATATGTACTCAAGGTGGCCTGAAATAGGAATTACTACCTCTGTAGAGACATGTGATGTTGTTAATTTTCCTGATCAAATTTTCAAAAGGAAAGGCTTTCCTTCTATTATCCTTACTGATAATGATGTGCAATTTGTCTTGCACCACATGGAACAGTATCCAAGTAACAAGGGCATTAAACATAAAAATACCTCACTTTATCATCCAGAAACAAATGGCATGGTAGAAAGACTGAATAGGGTCTTAAAGGAAACTATACAAATGGCCTTAGCTAATAATAAGTGTTGGAAGGAGGAGATACTTTGCAAAATTAAAAAAAATTGATTAATTCCTCACACAACTACCGGGATTACACCATTCAAATTGTTTAAGAGGGGAATACCAAGCACATGTATCTGTTCAACATGGGTAAATGACAAGGTGGGTGAGAAATTGGAAGTTAGTAGATAGGAGAAAATAAAAAGAGAGAGGGAACATGAAAACATTTCAGAAAGGAAAATTGGGTTTGAAAGACAGAAGGCTGTAAACAAAGTAGTGATTCAGGTGGGTGATTATGTCAGAGTGAAGAATCTTCATTTAGGTCTTTAAAAAGATCATTTAAAGTTTTCTGCTCCTCTCAAAGTAACAAAAGTTTTAGGAAATGCCATTAGGACAGAGGACCATAGGATGTCGAACATTGGAAGAGTATTGAAATCAATGCTGGGTTAGATAGTTTAGAAAAAAACACCTCAGTCAGAAATAATGGGAAAGAAAGGAAGATTGATGAAGATGATCCAGGCTTAAGGAAGAGTTCTAGGATTATTAGACGTCCTAAAATCTTAGAAGACTTTGTAAAGTAAGTTTGAAATCAAGAGTTGATATTATTGTCTTTTGAACTAGACTTTGTACAATAAGTTTTATTGTTATTTTCTGTATTTATATTTATGTGCAATTATTTTCTTTATGTATCTTTTGTTACACTGAACTTATTGTTATATTGATAGGGGAGAGATGTGTGGCATTCTGAGCATAGAATGTCAATCATAAAGAATCTTTATGATGAAACCAGGGATACTGGTTAGACAATTGAGAGAGGAGATCAGTTGTAGGAGGACGCACTCGTGAAGGCTAGGGTGTATCTACATACACTTCACTAAACCTGTAAGCCTTTTTATGCAAGCCTGTCTCTTCAACATCATTTCAGGCTTCTGTAAACAGAATGGACTGACACACTTCCTGGTTGTGATGTCATCATGCTGTTCCAGGTTGCCTGTTTTGCAATTTGCGATTTGCAAATATTGATTCGCTATTTTTTGCAATTCGGTTTTTGCAACTCGCAAATTGCGATTGCGAATTTTAAGAAATCGATATTACCAACTCACAATTCTCATACATTCTCATACATTCCATTTTGCATTTCTTAAATAGCGATTTCTTAAAATTTGCTATTTAAGAAATGCAAACCGGGAGCTTGATACATCAGGCCCTAAATGCTTTTCAGTCCTGTCTCCTAAGTTAAGCCTAACTTCTCGTGGATGAACCTACCAGAGGTTGAGCAAGCATTAATATATTGAGACCTTGACTGGACCTAGTAGGGATTTGTGGCCTCTCTTACATTCTACAGCAACTCAGGTCACATAAATTGCAATTAGATTTCCTTATTCATTCCATAGTAGAAATATGAATTTAAGTTATGGAAAACTTTATTATATATACTAAAGTTTCAAACACATTGACAAGACACTCACACTGACTAGATAATGTAATTTCAGATGTAATTCGTAATGTCACTGACCACGTCATGATTGATGTAATATGTTAGGTCATAAGCAATGCATTGCAGGGGCATGAGTGATAGTTAGGTGAGGTAACTGGAACTGCTGAATTCCAATGGTTTTGTACAAATGTAAGCCTAACTATCACATCCCTGTAACCTGTATATGTATATATGCATGTGTACAACCATGTACTAAGAAAGTGAAATGCGAATGTCTGTTTCCCACCTATGCAAGTGTAGTGTGTAGAGGGGAGTTGGGAGTACTAGAAAATCCAAAGGTAAGTACTATAAGCAACCCCAGTGCCCATGAAAGCAGGAGTAAAACACAGTAACTTTCCCAGAACACCCACAGAAACGAGAAAGGAAGATTATGCAAGAACCAAGAGACTGAAAGACACCGACAGTGGATTCCTGGACCTGAGGACCTGTGAAAGAAAGGGACCAAGTCCAGGAAGCACAGAAGAGTCCAGGGAGAACAGGAGCCCCTGCTAACCCAGATAAAGGTGCAAAAGAAGAACCACCTGTGAAGAAGAACAGTCAGCATTGCACCCAAGAAGAAGGAGCCGGGTTCCTGGTTCGTGCAAGTGATGTCCCACGCTGGATGGATGATTGCAGTCTGGTTTGTGTCGCTGGAGTCCGGCAACAAAGCCTTGGCACATGCAAAGCTTGTGGTTAGCAGAAAATGGTAGTGCCAGGGACCAAGAAGGACCAGGTCAACTGTACCCAGGAGGGGGATCTCAGAAACTCAGAGAGCCCACAGAAGACCAGGCAGCGCACACAGGAGCCCCACAGCATGGGGACAACGTAAGGAACAACAGATGCTCATACAGCACTACAACAAAGGCTTCCACGTCGCCAGAGAATGACTCAGGAAGCTTTGTGTTGCAGGATGGAGTGTTGTGGGTGGGATCTGCAAGATGCACAGAGAACTTCATGGAAAAATACCAACAAGCCTTGGCAAAAAAACATGTGGTGCTCGGAGATACTGCCTTGCGTGTGGAGGCAAGCTCTTATCTCCACCAAAGTTGGACAATAGGACATCAGGACCGCCAGGACTACTTCAGTCCACCACCCGTGTTGCAGGATCCCCGCAGCTCAGCAGGAGAGGGGATCCACGCAGCCAGTCGTCATTGCAGTAGGTGCCTGTTGAAGCATGGGGAGTGACTCCTTCACCCCAAGGGTAATTCCCTGCTCTTCTGGTGCAGGCTGAAGATGGGCTGTCCTCAGAGGATGCACAACTGGGAAACAGTTGCAGTTGCTGGCAGGAGATGAAGATACAATGTTGCAGAAAGAGTCTTGCTTCTTTATTGCAGTTTGTGGAGTTCCTGGTGGGTCCAGATGCAGTTTATTTGGTGAGAAGTTGAAGTGAAGGATACAGAGGATTCCTGCTGGAATCTTGCAATGCAAATCTGAAGAACTACCCAAAGAAGAGACCCTAAATAGCTCTGAATAGGGGATTGGTCAGCTTCCAAGGTAAGCACCTATTTAGGGGAGGGCTCTGATGTCACTTGCAAGCACTGGCCACTCTTATGCTCCCAGGGTTCCCTGCCAGCTTGGAATCGAAGATGGCAAAACCCAGGAACCTTCTGGAGGATCTCTGAGCACCACCCTGGGGTGGTGTCCAGTTTCATGCCAGAGCAGGGACTGGGGATCGCTGAACTGGTGTAGACTGGATTATGCAAGGAAGGCACCATGTGTGACCTTCAAAGCATTGTCAGTAGCTTGGGGGGCTACCCCTCCCAAGTCTTTAACACATATTTCCAAAGGGAAATAATACCCCTCTCCCAAAGGAAATCCTTTTTTCTGCCTTCTTGGGCATGAGCTTTTCAAGGAACAGGAGGGCAGAAACCTGTCTGTGAGGTTGTAGCAGCTTGGGGCTGCCTGTAAAACCTCATAAGGCTGTAATGGCAATGCTGTAGGGCCTCTAAGGAGCCCCCAGAGTGCATGGAATCATACAACCAATGGTTGCAAAAACCTTGGGGTATGATTCCAACATGTTAGATACCAAACATGCCTATGTTCAGATTTACCATTATGTAGCTGGGCATAGGTATTGACCTTTGTCCAGTATACGCATAAAATGGTGTCCCCGCACTCACAAAGTCTGGGAAAATGGTCCAAGAAGTCATGGGGGCACCTCTGCTAGTGCAGATGTGCCCTCACACACAGGTACTTTGTACCCTGCCCTCAGGGCTGGAGGGCCTGCTATGGGGGTGACTTATAAGTGACCTGGTGCAGTGTAAATGGCAGTGAAAGGGTGCATGCACCTTGTTTGAAATGGGATTCTTTGGTTGGCAGTCAGGTTATCCCCTGTCCAAGCAAGGACCCTCACTCTAGTCACGGTAACAGAGAATCACCCTCAGCTAACTCCTGCTTACCCCCTTGGTAGCTTGGCACAAGTAGTAGGCTCAACTTCAGAGTGATAGGTCTAAAGTATTTGTACCAACAAACACAGTAACTTCATGAAAACACTACAAAATGACACAGCACAAGTTTAGAAAAATAGAAAATATTTATCTAAACAAAACAAGACCAAAACAACAAAAATGTACAATACACACGTCAAGTTATCACAAAAAATGCATAAAGAGTCTTCATGTAATTTTAAACACACACTAACTCTGTTAGTGTGAAAATGTACCTTGGCCACGTCAAAAATAACCCAGCATGAGCGAGTGTGCATCAAAAAGGGCTTGCAATGCGTCTATTTCACTCATGAGCAAGACTTTGGTCCCTTCCTCCTTTAGTCGTGTCGGCGTGCGTCGTTTCTTCTCTCCGCAGGATAACGATGCATCGATCTGGTCAGCACTCTTGGGTCCGGGTAAGCCTTGTATCATTTTTTCATTCCCAGCAGTGTTTGCGTCAGAAATCCAGCCGCATGTTGATCTGAAAACCAAGCAGCACGGGTTGCGATCTCACCAGCCTCCGTCAGCGATGCTGGGCGTTGTTTTTTAAAGCCCCGGGTGTCAATATTCGGGTTGCGTTGCAGGCGAGCATCGATTTTCAGTCGAGTAGCTGGCGGTGCATCGATATTTCAGCCGCAGATCAGAGTCATGTCAATCTTTTCCCCGCATGGCATTCTGTGTGTGGATTTCTCACTCTTGGGCTGCCAGCTTCTCCTTTCAGGGTCCCTGGAACAGGATGGGCACCACTTGGCAGAGTAGGAGTCTCTCCAGAGACTCCAGATGCTGGCAGAGAGAAGTCTTTGCTGTCCCTGAGACTTCAAACAATAGGAGGCAAGCTCTAAATCAAGCCCTTGGAGATCTTCACAAGAAGGAAGGCAACGCAAAGTCCATTCTTTGTCCTCTAGCACTGCCAGAGACAGCAACTGCAGGATAGCTCCACAAAGCACAGACACAGGCAGGGAAGCTCTTCTTCCTCAGCTCTTCAGCTCTTCTCTAGGCTGAGGTTACTCTTGGATTCCAGAAGATTTCTAAATTCTGTAGTTTTGGGTGTCCTTCTTATAGCCACTTTCTCCTTTGAAGTAGGCCTACTTCAAAGCAAAGTCTCTCTTGATTGTGAAATTCTGCCTTGCCCCGGCCAGGCCCCAGACACTCACCAGGGCGTTGGAGACTGCACTGTGTGAGGGCAGGCACAGCCCTTACAGGTGTAAGTGACCACTCCTCCACTCCCTCCTAGCACAGATGACTCATCAGGAAATGCAGACTACACCCCAGCTCCCTTTGTGTCCCTGTCTAGTGAGAGGTACAACCAGCCCAACTGTCAAACTGACCCAGGCAGGGAATCCACAAACAGGCAGAGTCACAGAAATGGTACAAGCAAGAAAATGTTCACGTTCTAAAAGTGGAATTTTCAAGCACACAATCTTAAAATCAACTGTACTAAAAGATGTATTTTTAAATTGTGAGCTCATAGACCCCCAAACTCCACATGTCTATCCGATCCCAAAGGGAATCTACACTTTAATCAGATTTAAAGGTAGCCCCCATGTTAACCTATGAGAGGGACAGGCCTTGCAACAGTGAAAAACAAATTTAGTAATATTTCACTTTCAGGACATATAAAACACATCACTGTGACCCTCATTACAACCCTGGTGGTAAATTTCACTTACCGCCGTGCAGACGGCTGCCAACATACCGTGACTGCGGCGATGCTCCACTACGGGTACTATGACCCACATAGAGAAATCCACCACTATACAGACACCCACACAAGTCCACCACACCAAAGGTCAGTGACAAACTGGCAATAGCAAAACCCACACCGTCACACCAA
This sequence comes from Pleurodeles waltl, assembly GCF_031143425.1. Classification (NCBI taxonomy): domain Eukaryota; kingdom Metazoa; phylum Chordata; class Amphibia; order Caudata; family Salamandridae; genus Pleurodeles; species Pleurodeles waltl. The sequence continues at coordinate 1,039,291,741 of NC_090447.1, forward strand.
CAGGAATTCGCCCATAGTATCACGACCCACGAATCAACGCGGCGGTCTTTCAACCGCGATAAACCATTGGCAGTACACACTGCTGCACTCAAAATACACACATACTTACAAAACACAACCACATTGGACAATTCAAAATACTCACACCAGACACACATAAACACACCACAAACCCACAGCACTATAAAACACACACCCAAATTACCCACAACCCCTTACAGCAAACAATTTTGAAGAAGCAGAGAGAGAGAAAAGCAAAGGCCACACCATCATTCAGAGACACAGAACACCATCACACATAAAACCATCCACACACCTCACAGCACACACCCCAACACATCAACCCACACATCATCTCACATATCACTCACACATCACTAATACCACATCATGGCACCTTGAAGACACCCCAGGTTTTCTGAGGAGGAGCTCAGGGTCATGGTGGAGGAAATCATCTGGGTAGAGCCACAGCGATTCGGATCACAGGTGCAGCAGACGTCCATTGAAAAGAAAATAAGCTATGGTGGAGAATCTGCGACATGGTCAACACAGTGGGACAGTATCCAAGAACCACAGATGACATCAGGAATAGGTGGAATGACCTACGGGGGAAGGTACGATCCGTGGTATCAAGACATCAGATTGCTGTACAGAGGACAGGCAGTGGACCCCCACCTTCTCCCCCACAACTATCAACATAGGAGGAGCAAGTCTTGGCGATCATGCCCTCAGGAGGACTGGACTCTGGTAAGTTAACTCTTAACTACTATATTCCCCACCCTGCCTGCATGCATCACAAACTGCTACCTCTACCCTCACCCCCATCACTCCCCACCTCACACATACCCCACTATCACAACCCACCCATCCCAATACCAAGCCCTGCATGCAACAACAATGCATGGACACCCATCACAGACCTGCATGGACACCCATCACCACAGCATGCCCAGTAGAGAGACTCACCAAACCCACATAATCACCAATCACACAAGGCCAAGGCGACAGTGCAAGCATATTAATACAGGGAAACACACCCATTGCACAAGATGGCACACACAGATACAACAACAATGCATTTACATCCCAACAGGACCCCTACTTAATGTCACCGGACAGGAGATGCAAGCCATATCCAGTCCCCCCACAGAACAGGCCCACAGTGATGACAGCAGCTCTGCACGCCTGGATCGCAATGATCAGCCTGGACCATCTGGGACATCTGGACTGTCGGTTCCCCTGCCACAGTCCCAAACCACCACAGAACCTCTCCCCTCAGGAAACACCAGCACCGCACCCACCCAGCAAGCCCATGCCACTGTCCCCAGGACACGTCAATCAGCAGTGTGTCCACCACTACAGGGACCCCAGGCAAACCCACAAACCCAGGATGATTGGGGACCGAGGTCAGTGGCAGTGGGCACACGGTTCAGGGGCCAGAGGCACAGGACAACGGGGAAGCTGGGAGGACTGCTGTGCGACAGGGGGAGGACAGGCCCAGGGAACCCACTGTCCACGAGGCACTCTCTAACATCATGGGAGCATACCAGCATTCCCATGCCCTCTAGAAATTCTGAAAAAAAGACAAAAGCTATGGAGGCGGCTGCTTCCCTCAGCGGTTCAGAACACGGATCCCCGAAACAATCCCAAGACGACATAGAACATTCTGAATCGGAGCAAGAATCAGAACTCTCGCTCTCATCCGACAAACAGGGTCCAGACGTGACGCTGGGAACCTCAGACATCATCATATCATGGACAATCAGGAAATCATAACCGCAGAGACACAAAATCCTGAGGAAGAAAAAGCATGCTACACCTATATCCAAACCTATGACCGTTGACCACCCTGCGGAGTAACCCGCCAGACTACAAATAACTGCACTGAACACAGACTTGGAGGTATGAAATCCCCATTTGATAACCTCCCGAGAGTCGGGGAGAGGACGCTTTGCTATGCTCTCGACTCCACCTTAGAGCACCCCCCCACATCGATGGACAGGTTAAAGTTTTTTCACTAGTTTGGGTGAAAGAGGTTTCGACTTTTGTCCTGGGGTTGGGGTGTGGGTAACTACAGTTGTGGGGATTACTATGGGTCTAGTTAAGCTTCCGAGAACCCTTACTAAAACGAAGGATTTGTTCAGGGATACCAATAGCATGAAGGAGAGTTATGCGAGTCTCAACCCCCTGGGGCTCACCCTGACCAGGGGGGAAAAGTTATCAACATGACAACGCCAAAATCATACAAGTTCCTTACATGGAACATCAGGGTTATGCACTCAATGGTTAAGAGATATAAGGTCTCATCATACCTACAGAGGAGGGGAATTCAAATAGCCATGCTCCAAGAAACCCACTTAACACAGACAGAGGATAAAGCCCTACAGAAAAGATGGAGGGGTCAGGCGTACTATACCTCCTACTCTGCATACTCGAGAGGCACTCTGATTTGGATCCGAGCGGGAGTTCCCTTCAAAATGACAGATAGCTTTATAGACCCTGAAGGGCGATTTGTGGCTGTCAAGGGCAGATTAGAGGGCAGGGAATTGGCCTTGATTAATGTATATGCTCCCAACACTGATCAGGGAGAATTTCTTACACGACTAACTAATTTACTAGCACCGTACTTACAATCCTCAGTGATACTGGGGGGGATTTTAACCCTATTATGGACAGATCACACCCTCCACTGCCTAACTCCCCCCTGGTGAGAATGGCTCGACAATTCACCACCTGGCAAACGAATTGGGGCCTAATTGATGCCTGGCATAGATTGCACCCCACGTTTAGAGACTACTCCTTTTTCTCCCGTCTTCATGAACTACATGTACGACTAGACGCTTTCCTCTGCTCACCTGATGTACACTCACAAATTCTAGACGCAGAATATCTGTCCCACACAATTTCTGACCACAACTCTCTTTTATTAACTCTGAAATGGGGATCCATTGTTCCCCGTATCCCCACGTGGAGACTCAAGCCCGAAATATTGGAAGATGCCCCCTTCCGGGGCCGAGCTCCGTCAAAGTGTGTTGCAATATTTCGAGGACAATGACGCAACTACTGCTAATCCACTGGTAGAATGGGACGCCTTCAAGGTAGTAATGCATGGGAAGTGCATAGCAGAGACAGTGGGGGTACACAGGACCTTATTGTGTGAAGCGGAATGAGCTGAGACCAAACTAAGGGAGGCACAGAAAGACAGACCTGGGAACCTTCACCTACAAAACATAATGCAGGACCTTAGGACCGAGGTAGCTCATTGCATTGAACGCCTTAGATGCTTTGATTACAAAAATTACCTCACCCGGGCACATGGAGAGAGAGATAGGGCGGGCAGACTTTTCGTGTGGGTGGTTTCACAATCCGATAGATCTCCCCCCATTATGGATTTGACCTCGGAGACGGGGACCCACTTATATGAACCAGAACAGATTAATACCCAGTTTATGTCATTTTACAAGGGCTTATACAAAAAAAGACTCAATCTTAACAGAGAGCAAACTGAAGACTATTTAACGGAATGACATTTAAAATCTTTAGAATCTGAACTCACAGAACCATTAGAAGGGAACGTCACACTAGCCGAAATTAATGAGGCCATGAAAGGAATGGCCAGAGGAAAATTGCCTGGCACAGACGGCTTCCCTATCAAATTTTATATTGCCTTCATGGATATCCTTTCTCCGAGATTAGAAAATATATATAAATTCTCTAGGGACCAGGGCCTATTGCCGGAATCCTCCCCCTTCTTAAGCCAGGCAAGGACCCAACAAGGGTGGGAGCTTATAGACCCCTCTCCATGTTGATCATTGACTATAAAATTCTTAGTAAGATCCTGGCATCCAGACTCCTCCCACTGATGCCCTCCCTGATACACCCCGACGAGGCAGGTTTCATACCGGGGCGCAGTACAGCTGGGAATATCCGTAGATTAATAGCCACCATGGGAGACCTGGCTCCCAGTGCCACGACTTTGGGTATTCTAGCAGTAGATATCGAAAAGGCTTTTGATAGCCTGGATTGGGATATCCTCTATACAGTTATGTCCAAACTCGGACTTGAATCCGAATATATCACCTGGGTGACGTTAGTCTATACTGACCCCTCTGCCAGAGTCTGCACAGGGCACACAATATCCAACAAGTATAGAGTTGAGCGCGGAACGAGACAGGGTTGCCCTCTCTCTCCCCTACTGTTTGCCCTGGCAATGGCTGCGGCTAGAGCGGGGGAGGGAGGACCAGGTATACTGGCGATGGGCGAGAGACACCATATAGCCCGCTATGCAGACAACCTTTTAATATTTATGGAGGATATCCAAAAAGAGCTACCACTAGTACATCTAGGCCCATATTTATACTTTTTTTGTGCCACACTTGCGTCACTTTTTAACGCAAAAGCGGCGCAAACTTACAAAATATAATTGTATTTTGTAAATTTGCGCCACTTTTGTGTCGAAAACTGACGCAAATGTGGCGCAAAATAAGTATAAATATGGGCCCTAATGCTTTCCAGCTTTGAAGGCCACTCTGGATTAAAAGTGAATTGGGATAAAACAGGTTTGTTCCCACTCAAAGAACAGCAGTCACACCCCTGAACTTAGGTTTGGTTAGATGGGTACCGAATGGGCTCCCCTATTTAGGAGTGAAAGTTAACCATGACTCCCAGGATATCCTAGATGGTAATATTGGTGGCACAATCCATATCATAAAAACCTGGATTGCATTCTGGCAAACTCTGCCACTATCAGTGGCTGGGCGAATTGCGATTCTTAAAATGATTGTGTTGCCGAGATTGCTATACCATTTCTCCGATCTGGATTCCTAATACCTTTTTTAAGGAACTGGATTCCATGGTAATTTCATTTATATGGGGGAAAGGTAAGAGGAGAGTGGCCCTGACAAAACTCCAAAGGCAGTCAACGGATGGAGATATGGCAGCCCCTGACTTTGAGACCAACTGTCTGGCGGCACAACAACAATGGTTGGCCCACTAGATCTCAGACAGACTACTTGCAAAAACGAATGCGAGGGTATCCACCCCACAGGAGGGTTAGGCTGTTTGAGATACTCCTGGGGACCCCTGGTGTTGGGAAGCAAGATTCTCCAGAATTAAAAATCCTAACCCGATGCTAGAAGACCTTTCTACGCAGGAACAGAATAGAAACTCCCTACTCTATGGAACTTCCCCTTATGTCCTTGCAAGCAATAACGTGGGGAAGCGCTCGTCTTGAACTAGGAGACTGGTCGGAAGCCGGGATTAATACAGTGGGCATGCTTTTCAGGGATAACAAACTGTTGTCATTCGAGACCCTCTGAACGGAATATGACATTCCAGTGAGTCACTTCTTAATGTATGGGGCTTTAAAGGCCAACATATATAAACACTGGGGAAAGAAGGGTGCAGAACCCCCTTCACAAGCGATCTGTACATATCTGACATCCCCAAATGATCAATCTAAAGTAGTTTCAATGCTCTATGGGCTGATGAGAGCAGACAGTAATCCTTGATTTATCTCAAACAAAAGTGGGAAAAAGATCTCACCCGAGATATCAGGAAGAAGAATGTGGACACATCTTGAGAAACCTTCCCAAAGCAACCCGAAACGCTAGATTTAAACTTATAAATTTGTACGTATTGCACCAAGCCTATCTCCCCCGCCCGCATAAATAAATACTTTAGTAAAATTACAGTGTTGCCCGAGATGCGGGTTGAACGGCTCTGAGTTCAACCACATGTTCTGGGATTGTCCTACTCTGGTACCCTTTTGGGAAGAGGTTTGCCGGACCCTGACACACCTATTGTGTAGGAATGTGACCTGCTCCATGGATAACTGTCTCTTACACGCCTTCACTCACTCAACTAAATACAAAACCACAGATAGATTCCAAGACTTAGCTTTAACTTTGGCTAAGATAGAGATTGCATCCAACTGGAAAAATCCACGGGGCCCCAGAACATCAGCCTGGAAAAGCGAATTACTTAAATGGGCCAACGCGGAGGGAATGCTTCTCCAATGGGAGACTAGGAGAGGGATTAGACCTCCGGGACTGTCAGAGGGCTGGGAAATAATAATGGATACACTTAGAACAGAAACAGCACCCTAAGGTTCCCTCAGTTCGTAACATCACAGGCAGGATAATAAACGATAACAGTGGACATGGCTCTCAGCCGTTAATCAAAGACCAGAATACACACCCAAATCTATGTTGAAGACATAGTAGTCCAAACTCTACCTAAATATATCTAATTACTTTAAAAACATTACATGACTCCCTTTGAAAACACTATCAACGTTGGAACATGGTTCTCGGATGAAGGGGTTAGGGAGGGACGGGGGGGGGTTTGTTATTATTGTTGCTCGTATTAGTTCTGCTCAAATATTTAGATATTACCAAGCCAGATTGTTTGATGACATTGCCAAACAGATGAAATATGTATAAGAATTGTACGGCAGAGGGAACACATGTATGAGAAGTATTGACTATGTTAAAATCCTAATAAAATCTGGTCTAAAAAAATAAAAACTAATGAGATCTCTGCTCAAGATTGGAAAGGGTTGCAAATCCCTCACGTCCCCACATATAAACATTTGGATTTATTTAAATTTCTGAAAAACTATTGAACATATTTACACCAAATAACAAAAGGGGCTCTTTCTGGAACCAAGAGCCACCTTTCTGCCAAATTTGGTGTAATTCTACATGTGGTGTTTGCTTTATCTCTGTTCAAATTTTCCTAAGGGAATAATATTGGAAATGCTCTAAATTTCACCTCTTCTTTATCTCTGCCCCGCTTGACGGATCACCCTGAAATATCCAAAACAGCAGCTCAAGTGACTGTGGAATTTTTGGGCAATTTTTTGTGAAGGTTCGCCAAGCGGCGCCAAAGATGCAGGCAAGCAAAAAGTATATTTTTCCATGAAAACTAGGTCATAACTATAACTACCTACTGGCAAGCGCCAGTAGGTAATGTCTTTCTATGTATCTATATCTATATCTATATATCTATTTATTCCACAAGAGTCCTTGGTATTTCACTCCAGAAAGGTGCCAGCACTCCAGGAGGCTGTGACAAAGTGTATTTAGTGCTCACGTGTATCAATCAACACGGTCTTCGTCAACACAGTGGAATCAATGTGGGCACATTTAAAGACACATCAGCATTTATCTAAACATACTTCAAACTTTAAATATTATTACTTGATTTCCCTCAAAACAATTGTTACAACACATCAGCAATATATGTAACAATGTATCACCACACAGATGCGTTTTTAAAAAAACAACAAAGAAAGCAAACAAGAAAAAAAAACGGCAAAAGAAAACTTACTATTTCATCTGTCAGAGGCCATTTTACATAAAGCTCTCTAATTATTATTATCTGTTCAACTTTACTCATCAAAGCTTATCAATCCAAGCCCAGTGGCTAGATATCAAATGTCAGTGACGTAGCCTTAATGGAAATAAAGTGCACACCTCTGTACCAAACAAAAAAAAAGAATATGCACACATATAATGCAGACCCAAGTAGCATTTTAAAACTAGAACAATGCGTAATTGCTTGGCAGGCACCCAGACAACACACACAACTTTCCAAAGAAAGAATATATCTCAAACCCAATAGAATATCCATGGATATAAGAGGGGCGGCAAAAATGTATATCTATGCTGCAAATTGATAAAAGTCCTTTTACAAAACCCACATTTATGCCAAAAACAGAAACATGTTAACCCTTATTCCAAACCCTAAGACAATAACATTACATAAAATCAACTCACATTTGAGGTAAGTCATAAAAGTCCTGTATTTGAAAAACATATATAATAGTAGTACCCTAAAAAGAAGAAAGGGGGGAAAAAGGGGAAAAAATTGTAAAAGAGGAGGAATCATAGTGGTAGATGGCCCATCCATGGAGCGGTATTGTAACCTTTTTATCCCAAGTGTACATGAAGTTCCTTGTCCAGATTCAGTCCTCCAGGGAACTTACTCCACAGTTTGATTATACATTCAATTTCCAGTTTCCTCAAAATTCTTTCTCTATCTCCTCTCATATATGACAGGACCCTGTTAATGCAGAGAAAAGAGATTTTTTCAATGCTTAGTTCATCTATTTTATGTCTCGCCACTGGGTACGTAGGATCATGAGTGCTAGATCAATAGTGTTCCAGAATTCTCTTTTTAACCAGAAAAATCATACTTCCTACATAGTTCAAACCACCAGGGCAAACTAGAACACAAATTACATAATCACTGTTACAGTTGATAAACCTGTTTATCTTTACATTCCTACCAGTAGGCAATGTATATGTTTTCTTATTTGTGCTGTTCCTGCAGGCTTTGCACTTTCAGCATTTGAAAAAATCTTTTGTTCCTGTAGTTCTAGTTTTAGAGTTGTGAAGGATGTGTAAGGTGAACAAACAACAAAACCCTATGCAAATGTAGGGAAATTCACACAACAAATTTCATAAACAGGTAAAAATGCAGAACTACTCATTCCACTTAACTTGTTGCTGAGTAGTTTACTCAGATGTTCTTTACAATAGTCAAAGCCACCACAAATGCAAAATCAGTTCCCAATTGTCTGACCATTAAATTAAATGGGAAGACTTTGCAGACTTCTTTGGTATCAAAATTAAAACACTTAAAGCAACAATCAGACCTCTACAGAATGGCCCTGGTCTGATATGGGATGTAAGCCTACTTATAGTTCTCCTTCTTTTAGAAAAATATTGCAGATTAAATTTATCAGCATCATCTCTGTGTTTTATCTTAACATCAATCTTCTGATGACTCCCAGATATTTTTTAGGGTATCTGCTCAGGTTTTTACAGTGATACTGGTTTGGGATCAAAGCAAAATACAGTCCTGGTTGAGAACTCATCACCTCAAACTCAATCCCAACACCACTTAGGGCCTAACTATGAGTTTGGCGGTCTGTGCACTGCCAATGGCGGTCAGACCACTATATTATGATGTTGGCGGTCCCAGGGAGCAAAGACCGCCGCAGTCCGACCAGCACCGTCCGGCAGTGTATACTGCAGCAGTGACGTGGCAGGACAAACAGGCCGTGAGAGCCTGTATTTCCACAGGATACATTATGATGTTGCACACCGCCAATGTTACTGTTGGGGTCCAACCACCACATCCCAGCAGGCAGAAATGGAGAGTATGAAGGAAGCAATTCAACTACAGACAGCTTTACACATCCTGTGCCACTGTGGGGCCCATCACACACATCCTGCTGCTGCTGCTCATCGAAGGTGCCCAAAATCTATGCCGCCATGGATGCAACTAACTGTAAGTACACTCACATACCTGTGTCATTACCTCAACAACAGATCGTTGAGCTGTCAGCCAAATGGTGAGGGGGTCACGCTATGGGCACAAACTACACGTGTCATTGAGTTATTCACAATGAGTGACACATTCACAGCTATTAAATGCCCCCTTTGGGCAGGTCACTAACACTGCACCACAACACTACACAAAAGCATATATCTGCTCATCTTAGGTATAAGAACAGCATAGTGTCCACAACATCACAGAACAGCAACACCACAGCAACATCACATCTACCAATACAACTGACACCCTCACATTGCACACATGCCATGGACTGTTGTCATATTGAATACACATATGTACTGATGTGTCATAAAACACAAACACCCCTCTAATGAAACAGCCTTGCAATGGACCCACACATCACCCACATTGCAACAGAATGGAAGGACAATGGGATGCACAATATATTGAGAGACAAATAAACAAAGCTCACTATGCAAACATTATCTGCACAATAAGGATGGGATATCAGGAGCACTCATGGAAGGATGCTTCCCTGGGGCAAATTACCGTTTGCACATGCCCCTAAAACAACATTTGCAAAGGAAATGTTCCTTCAGGTATCTCATGGACAAACAATAGTAGATCCAAGTGACATGCCTATCTGTATAATTTGGAAGTGCAAGTCAAGAAAGGACATACAACAGCAACAGCATGGGACATACATTTAGATGAAGTAGCTGCAAGGTACACACATCAAAATGGACACATATACATTCAAATGCAAAGGAAGACAGCACAATTGAATACCGTCCATGTCGGGACAAACAAAAATCAAGCTTCCACTCATAAGACGAATGTGCAATACATATCAGGGTTCCAAGCCCAACACCACACATGCTGACATTGGACAACACAAGATGAAATACTTATCATACCAAATACAACACAATGCAATGACATCTCAATTGCATTGACACCCACAAATCCTTACAGTCAACATCTACCCACGTCTTTAGTGACATCCAGCACTCCCCACAAAGTCAGATATTGCAAACAGACAGATCAGCAATTAGTTTGAAACACACACGAATGTAGGCACACAACACAAGTTACCCAGGAACAACATGAAGGTAGTAAAGTAATTGCAGGACAAATTTGTACCCAAAAAACAACAATTTGGTTTTATTCAAAAGCAGAATAGTAAGAATCAAATGTCTTTGACCAGTCCATTTGAAAGTCACTGCACAGTACTGTGCGCACACTTGACTACAATCACTGCAGCGAACCTCCACAGAAAGGGGCATCAAGTGGGCAGGCAGGCACCTCATTGATCATCCTCAGGTATGGTGGGATCAGATTTGGGATGGGTGGGTTTGGGATTGGGAGGGTGGTCGAGTTTGGAGGAGGGGTATAGGTGCTTGCAGACAGGCAGGTGCGACAGGGGAGGACTTTGATGTGGAAGGGATGGGTTGCTATGTGGTTGGGGCCCTCTTGGGTTTGGGAGGGAGAGGGGAAGGATCAAGGGAAAGGGCAAACTCAAAAAGGAAAATGTTCTTTTAATCACTGGTATGATCTGCAGAAGACGTTGGGGATTTGGAAGTTGTGTGTGTATGTGTGCGTTTGGGAGGCATGCTTCTATTTGGCTAGTCTTTGTTGTGTGGGCTACCCACAGACGACACACCAACAAACACAATTACATCCACAACTCCATCACTCAGCACCTCCACTTCTCAACCCCAAAGACATGCAAATGTGGTTGATGTTTGTGTGTCTGTTGGGGTGATATCTGCAGGTACGCTGATGTGGTAGATGTGCTGTGAGTGTTGTGGTGGTGTCTGTGGGTATGGTGGGTATGGTGGATGTATCACTGACTGTTGTGGTGGTATCTGAGGTATGCCTGTTGTGGCGTGTGGGTATGTAGGGGTAGTGGGGGTACCCTATGAAGTGGTTGTTGATGTTTTATCTGTATGTTGAGTGCCTGCATGCTGATTTTGCTTGTGTTGTTTGTGTCGATGTGTATTGCTTGTGTATGTTGATGTGGGAGCGTGCAGATGAGTCTGTGTGCTTTGGAGAGGTAGGGGAATCGGGGATTTGGATTGGGAAGAGGGAGGTGGAGTGGGAGGCATGTGTGGGGTGACTGGCTGCCGTCAGCACAGAGTTCAGAGTCCGAAAAGATTTCTGTAGGCCAGACATGGCACTGTGAATGCTTTCTATGAAAACATTGGTCCGCTGGGATGGCATTTACAATGGCAGTCTGCCCCACAAAAATGTTCATCAGGAGGTCAATAGCCTCCTCACTCAGGGCAGCAGAGGTAACACATTTCATCAAAAGAGAAAGGAATGCGTGCTAACATGTAGGCACAAGGAATGTTGGCAAGAATCTTGGCAACAGTGATTGCACATAAATCATGTTAATGGACAATACCCACTTACCAAGGGAAAGTTCGGTTCTGTAGCTATCCCAAAGAACAATGTATGCTATGTCACATGTATGATGGCCATCTTCGAACTACAGACAGTAGTGAGGCACCAGCACTTGTTACACAATGAAGACAAGTGGCTTCTGGGTGGACAGATGCCAGTTTACTCACTTGACCAGACACATGGCTGAAGAAAGTGATCCATCACTTCATTTTCTTTGGCCTGTAACACTAAGGAGTAGTGGTCTGTAGAGTACAAATGTACTCACACCTCTACAACAAACATTAGTTGATTGATCACTGTACACAGCCATTCGTTGTCTCTGGAGATCAAATTGTTAGTGGATTGTACACAGTTGTATCATAGGTCCCCTGGCCAATAGTCAAGGCAGATCAGTATTCACCACATTATATATCCACAAAGTTACTCATCTAATGTGTCACACATAGCTAATCCCTATAGTCAGGGTGAGATGTCAGAACCTAACACATCAACTTGGAAATGTGACAGGCATGAATATGCCCTCTACTTACCACCTTGTGGCTTTTGTGCTCCCCTCAAATGCCCATCAAGGTCGGGGTACGCCTCCACCAGGATGCAGGTCATTAAGGGGGTCCTAGTCATATGTGCGTCCCACCCACATTGGGAGGATAGCCCCAGCTGGACTGCCATGATCTTCCCGGCCTAGCGTCTCAAGTCCTCCCACCTCTTGTCAAAGTGGGAGCTCCTCCAGGGTCCCCACCTCCCAGATCATGGCTCTCCAAATCTCATTATTCTGATGGCCATTTACCTGTATGGATGCAGCAGACAAATCAAGCAATTACAATCACAAGTTTTTGCCCAAATGGTTGCGTCACACGCATGTCAGAAACACCAAGCAAAAAATGGTCAATTTGTCAACACACCAGAAGTGTAAAGCACACAAGCCAATCAGTACAGAGAAGTGACTACAGGCTTTTGTATCCATACGCAGACTAACCCACTATTCTACTTATAGCACACAATGACTAAACAAGCCTACTAACATCAGGTAGCCCATGCTCCAGCAACAGGTATTGTGATGTGCTCCAAAATGAAACACTACACAAATATGTGGCTTCTAAAGGGTAAACTCCTTAGGTCTGACTTGACCAACACGTTCACAGTCTGTGAGATTGACTCACTGTGTACAGTCCTTGCAGTCAACTTCCATAGCATAGACTTCAGCCTTACACATGAGTAACAATGAAGGGGCTGGCATGGTGGGTAAAACAAGTGTCTTCCTTGTGCAGGTGTGGACATATGGCCTACCAAATGCAGACTCATGTCACTTCTGGGGTCTGTGGTAAGTAGCTGTACTACAGAACACTCCTTTGGACATGTGTTTAAAGTACAGAGATGGCATCCAACCTACAAAGGTATGCATTGCACAATTTCGGCTATTTGAAAAAGCTACTAAGTCACATGGCATGGCCTCCCAGGAATCTACACACTATCTGCACTGTGGATTTGTTGTTTGTGCAAGAAGCCTATACAGGACATTTATGACTAATGTGAAGGTGACCCCAGAGCAATGGGAGTAAGGGACCTATTATGAGTCACAGGTGCACATTGACAATGATGCTAAATGCAGATATGGAGTAGTACGGGGATGTACTTCTATACCCATTCCTAATCCAGTCAATGGACTGAGGCATCCAGGGCATGTTTTGGCACTAGAGCATCATATTGGCTACATGACAGGATCTACTGGTGTACAGAAACTGGGCACAATGCCACAGTTGCATAGCCATGGTGATACTCTCACAGCATGGACTATATCCAATACAGGGAGATACATTTGACAAACCCTGGTGTCTTCATGACACTCACATTTCCATCACTTCCATGCATGACACTACATAATCTAGCCATCAGCAATGTGGCTTCTGGTTTGTGTAGCAACCTGAAGGGCACAGTGAGTTATGATATGCCTTCCAAACAATAGTTTTGCAATGCCAGATGTGGGGTGAATGATCTGCGGCACAATACAGACTGTTAATAAGATCCTTAAATGACTCAGACAAGATGCATACACAGCTCACACTTTCATGCACATACATGTTGTTTAACTTTTACAATTGTCATAAACAAGGAATTTTCATTGTATGGTAGTAAAATCTCTTTGCCTAGTTATGTGCATCGAACACTAGGAGGATCTAGGACCCCAAAAACATCATACAACACAATGTTAATGTCCACAAACTATAGTACTCATCACCAGTACCTGAACCATATACATCCCATTGATGCCACACAGACTGCAACAGCAGGCACAAAAGAAGTCCAACTGGGACACATGGGCACATTGTAGCCTGTGAGTTGGGAAAGGATGGTGTTGAACAAAGTCAATTGTGCACATGAGGTACTGACCTGCTCCTCCAGTGAGCCATAGAGCTGTCCATAGAGGGGAAGGACCTCATGTACAAGCTTCTGCAGCTCTTGTGGAGAGAAGGCAGGGACCCTATCATCTTCTGGCATGATTGCTCCCAGAGGCAACACACAGTAGTTCAGGTAGTGGAGGTATTGCTGATGGCAGTGTCAGCAGTGAAGTGAGTAAATTTGCACAACATGGCGGTCATGTATGTGATCACCGCTGACGGTCAATGCCATTGGGACACGAATGCCACAGGAAACAACATTAGCCTATGGCTGTGTCTGCCACAGTTGGAACCACCTACTGTGCGGACAACTTTCACCGGCAGTCACAGGAAGTTCAGGTGCTACATTCATGAAGTGAGTGACTCATTGTTGCAGTTATGTCCCATTCCTTAACAGGATAAGTGTCCCGCAGTGAGGTCCATGGAAGAACATGGCAGGCAGGAGAATGGCCAGTTTTGT